>NC_088801.1:73580666-74223195 GCF_011386835.1 Chrysemys picta bellii | reverse complement strand
CAGACGTATTGGAGCATAAGCTTCATTCATCTGACGAAGTGGGTATTCATCCACAAAAGCTTATGCTCCAATATGTCTGTTAGTCTATAAGGTGCCACAGGACTCTTTGTCGCTTTTTACAGATCCAGACTAACACGGCTACCCCTCTGATACTTGACCTCCTGGGTGATCTTTTCAGGCAAGACACTTCAGGTTCCTGTGCCTCAGTTTCCTTATGTGAAAAAATTGGGATAATCACCCTGCTCTCCTTTGGAAAGCGCTTTGGGCTCTACTGGTGAAAAGCACCGTATACAAGCTAGGTATTCTCATTATTTCTATTATTTTATCTGATTTTTGTGCTTTGTGAGTCCGAGAAAAGCCCGGGTCATTACATTGTAGCTTTTATTTTGTGGCATGCCGCGTTTCTTCCAATTAAGGCAAGAATGTTTATTTCTTATACAGAAACTTTGAAAGTAGAGGAAATGAAAAACGAAATATTTATGCAAAAAGCCATGTTCTTTTGGTATTCCTCTTGGTATTAGTGCAGATATTGGCGTCTGCGGGAGAGATTTATTCTTTAAAGCATAACTGTCCCTTCTGCCAGTTCCCTGCTTTGAAGTCATCTGCCTATGTTTATATAACAAACCCAGCGCCCTAGAAACGTTCCATTGTCACAGATTCAGCATTAGAGCCCCAATTCTGCAAAGCACTCCATTTCAATGGAGCTAGGAGACGCTTTCAATGGGGTGTGAAGACGACTCAATGAGACATAAGCCCTTGCTCAGCAAAGCAATTAAGCGCGTGTCAGTCCCTAGGGAGGAAGGAGCTGTGAAGAGAGCAAGGACTTGTTTAAATACAGAGGATGAAATGCTAGCCCCATGGCAGAGCTCTAGCCAGGATTTCACCCAGATTTGGCAAGCCACTGAGATGTGGAAAAATGATTTCCCCGTAACTCAAGGTGCAACTTAAATGCAAATTCATTGTCATTTGTGACCCTGTCTTTTTCCAGACAAAGAGACACTTTATGCAAACAGTAATAGCTGTGCACTAAGAGTAGCCGTGCTTAATCATAGAATATCAGGGTTGGAAGGGACCTCAGGAGGTCATCTAGTCCAACCCCCTGCTCAAAGCAGGACCAACCCCAACTAAATCATCCCAGCCAGGGCTTTGTCAAGCCTGACCTTAAAAACCTCTAAGGAAAGAGATTCCACCACCTCCGTAGGTAACCCATTCCAGTGCTTCACCACCCTCCTAGTGAAAAAGTTTTTCCTAATATCCAACCTAAACCTCCCCCTAAAACTCAAATTTAGGGGGCTTTAGAATTGTTTTAACTGCTTCACAATCCCATAATTATTATTTTTTTACAGTATTAATTGTGCAATTAAAAAACCAACGGGCTGAGGTGCAATGGTGTCTTGACCAGCTGGGAAGCCTGCAAAGTGTTTCCATGATAAACAAAAATAATCTTGGAAATATTGTGGACTGGTGTTGTTACTCCAAGAACAGTTTATTAATTATTTCTATTGAAGTGACACCTGGAAACCCTAATTGCAGAGCAGGGTCCTACTGTTTGCATGCATATTATAAATGGAAAGGCTCTGTCCCAAACAGCTTACGATCTAAGCAAAGTGCAGTGGCAGAAATGTACTTGAGGGATAGGGGACAATAGAACATACTGATGGGAAGAATGGTTCAGTACTTAAGGCACCATCTGGGCCTTGGGAGGCCTGCGTTCAATTCCCTACACTCTACCACAGCCCTCTCGTGTGACTTTGGTCAAGTCACTTGGGGCTTGTCTACACTGGAAAGAGAAACCTGCAGCTCTGAGCCAGTTGACTAAGGCGGAGTTGCTAAAAGAAGCTGTGTAGATATCTGGGCTCCAGGTGGAGCCCGGGCTCTGAGACCCTTCCCCACTCACCAGGTTTCAGAACCCGGGCTCGGGGTGGGGCCCAAATGTCTACACTGCTCGTTTTAGCCTTACAGCCTGAGCCCCATGAGTCTCAGTCAATTGACGCAGGCACTGACACTCTGGGCTGCAGGCCTGTTATGGAAGGGTAGATATACGTTGTCACTCTGTGCCTCAGTTTCCCATCTGTATGATGGGGATAAGAGCACTACTACCCTGCCTCACCTGGTATGGTGAAGATAAACTCAACAGCTGGTTTGAAAAAATCCAAATAAACATGTTGTAGCCAATTCACCGAAATCGAAACATTTTTAAGGAGACTGTTCAATTTCCCTGAAATTCCAGCAGAACCCAGGGAGGGGTCCCACGGAACCCAGCCTTCCTGGTTTCCTGCCAACCCAAAAGCCTGGATTTCGAAGGTCTATGGTGGCCCACCAGTGGGACTGCCCTGGGGCTGGGACTCCATTTTTTTTTTGCATGCCAACAGAAGTAGTGGGAGCATAAGCTTTCGTGGGTAAGAACCTCACTTCTTCAGATGCAAGATCTGAAGAAGTGAGGTTCTTACCCACGAAAGCTTATGCTCCCACTACTTCTGTTAGTCTCAAAGGTGCCACAGGACCCTCTGTTGCTTTTTACAGATTCAGACTAACACGGCTACCCCTCTGATTCCTGAATCAGGGCTTTCAAAGAGGAAAATCTTATATGAGAGATTGTGCTGGGGCTATCTTCAGACAATGCTGTCATTCTTGTAAGTTTAAATGTTGAGGGAGGTCAACTTGCAAAAGGAATGGTGTCCCTAGACTCTGTCTGTCAGAGGGTGGAGAGGGATGGCAGGAGAGAGATCACTTGATCATTACCTGTTAGGTTCACTCCCTTTGGGGCACCTGGCATTGGCCACTATCGGTAGACAGGATACTGGGCTGGGTGGACCTTTGGTCTGACTCAATACGGCCATTCTTATGTTCTTATGTTCAAGATGTGGCGAATGGTTGTTTTTTATTCTGTCAAGAGCTGCTAATATTTTTGACTCTTCTGAAATGAACAAGGACGTTTTGCAGATTCAGGGCAATATGTCTTTACTAAGAGATTTATGTTTGGAAACATGATGATTCAAATAACCCGAACCATTATAGCAAGTCTTAACACAGGGCTAAAATGAAACTGAGAGCCAGGGATAGAACCCCCAATATGCCCAGTCCCAGCCCTAGGGTCACTGGACTACTGGGATAAACAGCAGTGTTCATAACAATGGAGGGGGAACATTAATCTCCATTAAATGACTCCAATTCTGTAATATAGGCAGGACTAAGTGGCACAATAATTTTTATATATTTTTCCCCAAAGAAATCTTTAAGAAAACGTAAAGGTGGGAGATATACACACCACCTTCTAACACATGACTCAAATAACCCAGCTGCCGCAGAATGAGCTCCTTTGAAATATATAATTTATTTACAAAGAGGGATTAGCAATGCTTCAGAACCATTGTTTAAACCAGCTTTGCCAACCAGTCTTTACTATCAACGCTGTTTGTAAATCAGACTAAACACTTGGGGCTTAACTGAAAGACGTCACCCACATAGGGTGGCCAACCTCCCAGGATTGTCCTGGAGTCTCCAGGAATTAAACATTAATCTTTAATTAAAGATTGTCATGTGATGAAACCTCCAGGAATACATCCAACCAAAATTGGCAACCCTACACCCACATGGGCAAGTGTTCAGTAATCTATCCTCTTTTATTGAAATCTGATGATACATATCCCAGCGCTTTTCATGGTAGAGATCCAATCACAATGCAAATTCAAAGCACCATGCAGGGCAATAGGGTAAAAGGAACTTAATCATTGTTTATTCTGGATGTCAACTAATTGTAATAAATAGGTCCAACAAGCAGCATGTATCTGCGCTGAGTCAGCTCTGGAACATTGGCAAAATATATGATGTCGATGTCAAAGGGGAGCTAATCGGGGTTATGGTATTGGTTTCATGACAGCCTGATCCCTATGGGGCTGCTCCCACTGGAATTCAGGGCAAACCATTTCAAAATTATTGCAACAAAACGTTTTGCTTGACCCCATTCCAAATTTTGGAATTTGTTGGTTAGTGAAAATTTTCAAGATTGTCTTTTCTTCCTGATTCAGGATGGGAATTTTTTGTTTTTTTGTTGTTATTTTTTTATTCTTGAGAATTCTCACAGGACAAGAAATCCGTTTCCAACCCAGCTCCAGTGTTGGGTGAAGTCTGCTCCAATTGCATACTCTGGTAGAATAGTTGTCCTGCTGTCCTGTGAAATGGTTGTTCTCGTGAGCAAAGCCAAACATTTTTGGTTTGTTGGTGCCTTTGTAACATCCCGGAAGGCCCCATGTTCTCCTCCCAGGTAGGGCTGCAGAATGAATCCACATGGGTTTCCATATACAACCCTTGGGCCTGCAGTCTCCCTGCTGGTCCCCAGGAGCTGCAGAAATGCACCGTGTGCTCAGCTCAGTAAGGTGCTGAGTTCCCTCAGCTCCCACCAGTTCCAATGTGGGCTGAGAGCTGCCAGCACCTTATAGGGACATGCTCCATGGGCAGGGCCCAGGAAGCCTGCTGAGACTGGGGATAGGTGGGAAACCCTGGCCCCAGTCCTATAGATCCCTACTAATGGCATGGAAGGAGTCTAACCCCCTCTGTGTTCCTCTGAGGACAGCTCCTAACAACGGCAGGAAGCAGAGGTGAAAGTAAGCCGGTACGGTCCAGTATGGCGTACTGGCAAGAGCGGGTACGCCGCGCCGGACCTGACTGGCTTCCCCAGTATGGCGATTTAAAGGGCCCGGGGCGCCCTGCAGCGGCTGGAGCCCAGGGCCCTTTAAATCGCCGCCTGAGCCTGGCTGGCGGAGCCCTGGGGTAGTGGCGACAGGGCTCCATCGGCAATTTAAAGGGCCCGGAGCTCCGCTGCAGTAGTGGTGGCCAGAGCCCTGGGCCTTTTAAATTGCCCCTGAGCTCCCAGCCACCTCTGCAGCTGGTAGCTCTGGGGGTGATTTAAAGGCCCCGGCGCTCCCAGACGCAGCTGGAGCCCCGCGGCCTTTAAATCTTGATTTAAAGGCCTAGCCTCATCCGGTTGAGACCACATCTCTTCCGGTTGAAGCCACACCCCTGCTCAGGACTCCGGCATACCGGTAAGTCCTTTAACTTACTTTCACCCCTGGCAGGAAGCCACATCCCAGCTGTGCTGTCATTGGCTTCAGGCCAGTCCCAGTGCTCTGTAGCCCCTCCACTAATCCATGCAGAGGGCTAATCAATGCTGCTTCATGCACTATTTAGTAATCACCTATTTCTAGGTCCACTTCGAAGGAGAAACGCCCTGCGGTTCACCAGCTCCTCCCCTTCCCGGGCCATCCGCCTTCCCCATGCAGCCCCTGAGCTGCGTAGAGTTCTGGGGGACAGAACAGAAGGGAAAGGAACAACCCAGGCAGCTCCCTTTCCCAGACAGTCACGTCATCGGGAACACACAACATTGTTGGAAACAAAGAACTCCAGTGAAATGTTTCCTTAGCAAATCTATAGTGATTGCATAAGGCACAAAGCCATAACTACATAACAGAATCACTTGAGCTAGTAACCTCCCCTCCTCCGTGCAGACGAGCCCTAAGTCTTTTGTTCTCTGTCCCTTGGGGAGTGGTCTCCAAAGCCCCTCCTGCATGGTAAAGCCGTAGGAAATAGCAGGTTGCATTTTATAGCCAGGGATGAGAAATACCAAATGTCATCACTCCAATAGAATAGCCATAAATCTGAATGCACGGGAGAGCCAAGGAGTGTAACCACTTCCTTGTGCTCTGTTTGAAGGGCGGGAGTCATGTGTTAAGTTGGGGATCTTTATTTGCTTTGTAAAAGCGGGGAGGGGGGGTGTAACTATTTTTTATAACTTAAAAAAGAGACACATTGGAAACATTAGTGGAACATAATTGACAGGAAAAAAAACAGACGTTCATCTTTCCATGTTCCCTGTTTTTATTGCAGTTTTCATTTTAAATCTAGTCCGTTTACACAACATCCGTGGTTGTTGGGTTTTTTTTTTTTTTTGGACACACCCCTTTACAAAGCTGTTGCATGGCTGTGGCAGCTCATAACAACCCAAGTTAGGGTGTTTTGTTGAATATGTTTCATCTGAAAACGCTGATTGTTTGAAAGTGTTTGCTAAAGGTTTCAGTGAAGCTCTCAATATGAAAAAATTTTGGAAAAACATTTCAAAACTGTCAAAATGTCTTGATTCCACGCATGTTTATAATGAAAAGATTTGGATTTTTTATTAAAAATAAGTGCGGTGCTAAGATGGAGGCCAAGGGAGCCAGGAGGCCCACCATCCAAGGTGAAGACATGCGAGGCAGTATTGTTTGTATTACAGTAGTATCTAGAGGCCCCAGCCAGCATCAAGACCCCCGTGTGCTGGGTGCTATAGGTTAGAGACAGCGCCTGCCCCCAAAAGCTTACATTCAAAATGGACAAGACACAAGAAGTTTTATTAATATCCCTAGTGGGCCGAGGAAATACTGAGAGGTGAAGTGACAAGGCCTCCTAGGAAGCTGGGAATTGAAAGCAGCTCTCCTGAGTTCCAGTGTTGTAACCCTCAGACTCTCCTTCCTTTGTTTCCACACAGCTAAGCTCTGCCTTTGGCCCAATCCCGAAGACCTTACCAAGGCACAGCCCCATCACAGGACTGTGCAGTGGGCAGCTAAACCAACGTTTCTTGGGGAAAGCTGTCCCATCTACGTCATACTCAGCGTGTGCTGGGAACTCATCACAGTGAATGTTCACCCAAAACCTCACCCCACCGTAACTTCAAATGTAAGGTATTTTGCCATTAGCAAATAAACAGGTCTGCACTGAAACCCAGCTGTCAGCCAACCCAGGAGCCTCCCCCCTCCTTTTTAAATAACATGGCCACAGCAAACGAAAAAGCATCCATGGAAAAATGCAGAGGCAATGGAAGAAGGTTTTCAGGATTTTTATCGTTGAGGAAAAAATCATGAGCCTGAATTTCCTTCTCAGAGTCAACATGGCCCTGAGCCCTCTTGCCATGATAAACAATCGAGGAATTTGCCTGGCAAGAGTAGCCCAGGTTTCATGAAGAGAAACTTTGAAATGTGCTTCATTAACAGACTCATTTTTCTCTTTTGTTTTCTTTTTGTTGTAAAAGAATAGAGCTCTAAAGAAAGGGAGACCCAGGGCAGATCATGACTAAATTTCTGCCCCGCCCTCAAAATCCTCCAGAGAGATGAGTTCACCCTCATTCATGAAACAGAAATAATATTTATCTCAGCTGTTGCCAATAAATGGGCTGTGGCACATGTGTCACACACGTGAATTTTTGGAAGGACTGAGCCCAAACATGGTGTCACAAAACCAGAATCTAGCATATGTTGTTGTAACTAGTTAGTATCGTCCATATACAGAGAGAAGGCAGTGGTCGGTCTCCTACTGAACTACACTTACACCACCAAGACAAACCGTATGGTTTGACCCTAACACACATTCCCAGCACAAACTACTTCAGACAAGCCACAGAGAAAAGAATTAATCTGAAATACAATCAAACACAATGAATGCGCATCTGTGGGAAGCCCCCCAAGTCATGTGTTTAGCTGAAAATACACCCCACTTCTTCCTCACGGTGAATCCAAGGGACAAATATACTTCGACTCACTCTTAAGTGCCCTGTCCCCTGTGAACTGCAATTAAGATGAAATGGACCAACAGTCCTCCAGTTTCTTTGTGGTGTGGACAGCTTCTTAAGACCGAGATCCTCTGATGAACACTTCACCTTCCTACCAATATCTCACCTTCCCTGCAGCAACTCTAGTGCTCGGCTGGTATAATGAAATAGTAAAATAAGACACTATTAAAGAGCCAAGAGATAATCTGGGAATTGTGGCTGCTGTTTGGAGATCTCCCACCACTTTGATCTGTGCTGATTATTTCTCCCTGGGTTTATAGGACTGTACATTTATTAGTAATGAAACTCTCATTGCCTACAGTGCTACTCTAATTTCTCCCTTGCAATTTGGTTCTGTCCTCCTGAGTGTTTGCTACCTGTCCTATTTTGGTGTAACCTAGGAGTCTAGTGACAACTGAATTCAAACCAAAGAATCACCCAACAACAGCAAACCATGAAGCAGCCATGGAGGCACTTTTTAAACAGTCAGTCAGTTAAAAATAGTTTCTAAAAACTCTAAAAATAATTCAGGAAGCATCATTGCTCGAAGACTGGCAGATGTTCACTACTGGGAAAGTTGCAGATCCATGGACTCAGAAGTGCTCCAGAAACCAGCAGTGGTTCATGGGCCACAGACCGAGAACACAAAAATAGACCCCGGCAGTTTTAGGACCAAGAAGGTAGCGTGCATAGCCAGTTCACTTCCACAAAGGCTATTCTTACAACATCCTCCCAGTCACATCTCAAATGTTCTTTTGTTTCTGATGGTCTCTGTCCAAGGGTCTGCCTTGCCCCCACTTGAGTTATTTTCTGATGTCAATGAGACTTGAGCACGTGCTTAGTTAGGCACATGCTCAAATGCTTTGCTGGGACAGGGCTAGACTGCTGAAGAAAACAGAACCAAACAGGAAAGGTTCATAGAGAACAAAATCATACCGAACATACTAGTTTGGTTTTTAATAGTATTATAAAACTGATGAATGAAGGGAACACAAGATGTAGCATATAGCAGATCCTTGCTAATTCACACCAACAACTGGGAGAGGCATTGGAAATTCCTGACAACTGTGAATCAGCAATTAAGCAAAGATATCAAAACAAAAGCGGGGATACTGTATCGCCAACACACTTTCCTCATTGCATAGTTGTAATTTAGTTTGAATTATTTATGACACTTTTTCAGAGTATATTATTCTATTATTGCAGTAGAATGATAAATGTAATGAAATCTTAGTAAGATGACAGGTTTCAGAGTAACAGCCGTGTTAGTCTGTATCCGCAAAAAGAAGAAGAGTACTTGTGGCACCTTAGAGACTAACAAATTTATTAGAGCATAAGCTTTCGTGGACTACAGCCCACTTCTTCGGATGCATATATCCGAAGAAGTGGGCTGTAGTCCACGAAAGCTTATGCTCTAATAAATTTGTTAGTCTCTAAGGTGCCACAAGTACTCCTGTTCTTCTTTTTAGTAAGATGAGACACTACAGAGATGTGCTATTAAATCTTTCCTGTGCAGGGGGCAGAAATCACCTGCTTTGGTGTGGAAAATATGTAATGGTGGGTTGTACAAGACCTTGTCAAAAATTTTCCAATGGAATAGTTTTCCATCAAAATCAAAACGTGTTCCGCTGGAACATGTCCATTTTCATAAAGTTTCTCTTCAGTTTTTCGTCTCAAGCTTTTTATTTTATATCATGACTTAAAGTCAAAATTGAAACAAAATATTTTGCTTAACCTGAAATGACATTTTTTTTGCACAATTTTCATTTTGCAGGACTTTTTGAAATGTGATTTTTTTTTTTTTCAGATTTGGAATGAAAGTAAAACTCAAAATTGTAGCATTTCCCAGAAAATGGAAATTCAGGTTCCTGCACCGCTCTAGTTTCCACTGTTTTAAAATGACTGGAAAGCCATTGATGGAGTGTATCTTAATGTCTTAATTAATTTCAATTGTCTTGGATATGAACACTGCAATGCAGACGGAAAACTAGGGGACTAAGCAAAAAGCCATGCTAGCCTGTAAACTACTGAATTGCTACAGCTGATATTAGGACTGTCAAGCAATTAAAAAAATTAATCATGATTAATCACGTGATTAATCGCACTGTTAAACAATAAGAGAATACTATTTATTTAAATATTTTTGGATGTTTTCTACATTTTCAAATATATTGATTTCAATTACAATACAGAATACAAAGTGTACAGTGCTCACTTTATATTTATTTTTTATTACAAATATTTGCACTGTAAAAAACAAAAGAAATAGTATTTTTCAATTCACCTAATACAAATACTGTAGTGCAATCTCTTTATCGTGAAAGTTGAACTTACAAATGCAGAATTATGTATAAAAAATAACTACATTCAAAAATAAAACAATGTAAAACGTTAGAACCTACAAATCCACTCAGTCCTACTTCAGCCAATCTCTTAGACAAACAAGTTTGGTTACAATTTGCAGGAGATAATGCTGGCCACATCTTGTTTACAACGTCACGAGAAAGTGAGAACAGGCATTCGCATGGCACTGTTGTAGCTGGCATCGCAAGATATTTACATGCCAGATGCGCTAAAGATTCATATGTCCCTTCATGCTTCAACCACTATTCCAGAAAACATGCATCCATGTGGATGACGGGTTCTGCTCGATAACAATCCAAAGGAGAGTGGACCGACACATGTTAATTTTCATCATCTGAGTCAGATGCCACCAGCAGAAGGTTGATTTTCTTTTTTGATGGTTTGGGTTCTGTAGTTTCCGTATCAGAGTGTTGCTCTTTTAAGACTTCTGAAAGCATGCTCCACACCTCATCCCTCTCAGATTTTGGAAGGTACTTCTGATTCGTAAACCTTGAGTCGAGTGCTGTATCTATCCTTAGAAATCTCACATTGGTACCTTCTTTGCATTTTGTCATATCTGCTGTGAAAGTGTTCTTAAAATGAACATGTGCTGGATCATCATTCGAGACTACTATAACATGAAATATATGGCAGAATGCAGGTAAAACAGAACAGGAGACATACAATTCTCCCCCAAAGAGTTCAGTCACTAATTTAATTAACGCATTATTTTTTGAATGAGCATCATCAGCATGGAAAGATGTCCTCTGGAATGGTGGCCGAAGCATGAAGGGGCGTATGAATGTTTAGCATGTCTGGCACATAAAACCTTGCAACGCCAGCTACAAAAGTGCCATGGGCACACCTGTTCTCACTTTCAGGTGACGTTGTAAATAAGAAGCAGGCAGCATTATCTCCCCTAAACGTAAACAAACTTGTTTGTCTTAGCAATTGGCTGAACAAGAAGTAGGACTGAGTGGACTTGTAGGCTGCTAAGTTTTACATTGATTTGTTTTTGAGTGCAGTTATGTAACAAAAAAAATTCTACATTTGTAAGTACTTTCACGATAAAGAGATTGCACTACAGTACTTGTATGAGGTGAATTGAAAAATACTATTTCTTTTGTTTATCATTTTTACAGTGCAAATATTTGTAATAATAATATAAAGTGAGCACTGTACACTTTGTATTCTACGTTGTAATAGAAATCAATATATTTGAAAATGTAGAAAAACATCCAAAAATATTTAAGAAATTTCAATTGGTATTCTATTGTTTAACGGTGCGATTAATCGCAATTAATTTTTTTAATCACAGTTCATTTTTTTGAGTTAATCATGTGAGTTAACTGCGATTAATTGACAGCCCTAGCTGCTATGATCCACTTGGAGGTCAGTGTTAGATCTAGTTTTATTTAACATCTTCATTAATGACATGACCATGCAACATGATATGGCAGTTAAAAAGAGGCCAATGTGTTTTTGGAAACTGCACTTGTAGTCACAGAACAGAAAAGCAAGAATCCCATGATATGATGTTGAAACAGTGCCTGAAATATTATGTTCACCTCTGGGCACTTAAACATCACAAAATGGCAGAAGTTCAGAGAGAGGGAGAGGAGGGAGTTGAACTTGGCTAAAGGAACGGGTAGACAGGACAACAGTCTGCAAGTATTTAAAGAAAATAAACATCAAGGATGAAATCCTGGCCCTATTTAAATCCATGGCAAGACTTTCAATGACTTCAGTGGGGTCAGGTTGTTACCCTAAGGAGGAAACGGAATTATTTAAGGTGACGGAGCAATGGGATGAAATTGGAGAAAGGTAGGCTAGATATCAAAACAAACTAAGCACGAGATTTGAGGTCGGTTTAAAGGCAGTGAAGCTCACTGCCAGCAAACAGATGCCAGAGAGAGACAACTGCAACTGTGTAACCCTTTAATTAAAACAGGGCTAAATAAAACTATGGTGAAAACTGCTACTCTAAAGAGATAACAAAATTGTCAGCGAACAGCAGCTATGCTAAAGCCCCTGCAGCCAAACTCCCAACTGCAGCGAAGAAACAGATTCTCCCCAGTTAAAGCACAGATGGTTTGATATGGGAAATGTAAATAAGATGGTACCATCTGTTTAATAAGCTTGCAGCTAGCTGGATTTGGCTACATCTCCCCAGATGTTTAAAAATAACTTCTATTTACCTATGCATTTAAGGTTTGAGCTATTGCCCACTGAAGTCCATAGAAAATCTTCCACTGACTTCAACGGGCCACAAAATGTCTTACGTGCCTACCTTATGAAACAAATAATAAATGTATATTCAACCATATTTCATTCAGACTCTCTATTCTTTGTACAGAAATAGAACCAGATTTTACGGTGAGATCGTACATTCCTCAATCTTCGCAAAAGCTTGGGAAATGAAGAGATTAGGGAGAAATTGGCTTCTGAACTCTTCAGAATACATGAATAGTGGCTTTATGTCTGACAAGGGCACTAATAAATGATCCTGAAGTGATCTGACGTTTTGCAGTCATTGACTCTGGGTGAGAAAATGATTCATAGGATGACTATTTGAGATGAAAGGTAGGCAACAATTTCAATAAAACAAAATAGAAGCACATTATGGGTTAGGCCCAATGCCCTTTGAAGTCAATGGAAAGATTCACATTGACTTCAGTAGCCGATGGATCCAGCCCAATGCTACCAAATATAGGTGGTACTTTAAGGCCAGAAGGGACCATCTTACCCAACTGAATAAATAACACTGGCCATAGAATATCACCAGATGATTCCAGCGTCTAGCCCAATAACTGTGGTTGAACTACCTCTTCAAGATATCTGGTCTTGATTTAAAGGCTCTGAGTGACAGAGAACTAGAACCTAGACTGCCAGACTCTGACCAGCAGTAGCCATTAGACTATGCTGCCAGATTGAATCTTGGAGGTTGAGGAAGAAAAACACAGCCAGGATGAGGAAAAGTGAGCTGGTGTTACTTTTCTTTCATTTTCCATCTGAATGAAAAGAGAAAATACAGGGCAGCAGCAGTAAGAAAACTTACCAATTTTACAAAAGGTAAAGAGATAAGACTACTGCAGTATTTTCTCATATTTCCCCATATTTGCTATAGGAAAAAGCCCGTACGCTACAAATACCAATGTTGTTTAATTGAAAATTGTTATTCTCCAAGTCCGTCTGTATGTTCAGAATGGCTGCCACCACTATACATGCCTGGTTTGGTACTCTTTTCATTGCAGAGATTGGCAAAAGGGTTAAACAAAACAGACTGTTTTATCTGTAGAGCTCAATGCACTTTTAGAAGTGTCATCAGTCCTGTTTTACAGATGGGGAAACTGAGATGCAAAGAGGCTTATGATTCCCAAGGCCAGCCAGCAGGTCCCCAGCAGAGCCATGATTAGAATCCAGGTCTCCTGACTCCCTTACCATGCTACCAGGATCTGTCTGCATTGGATGGAGTCACTTACTAGATCAGTGGTTCTCAAACTAGGGCTGCCGCTTGTTCAGGGAAAGCCCTTGGCGGGCTGGGCCAGTTTGTTTACCTGCCGCATCCACAGGTTCGGCCGATCGCAGCTCTCACTGGCCGCGGTTTGCCGGTCCCGGCCAATGGGGGCTGCAGAACGGGTGGCCAGCACATCCCTTGGCCCATGCCGCTTCCCGCGGCCCCCATTGGCTTGGAGCGGCAAACCGTGGCCAGTGAGAGCCACGATTGGCCGAACCTGTGGATGCGGCAGGTAAACAAACTGGCCCAGCCCGCCAGAGGCTTTCCCTGAACAAGCGGAGGCCCTAGTTTGAGAACCACTGGCCTAGATAACCATGGGGACAAGGTGGGGGAAGTAATATCTTTTATTAGTCCAACTTCTGTTGGTGAGAGAGACAAGCTTTGGAGCCACACAGAGCTCTTCTTCAAGTCTGGGAAAGGTACTCAGATGTCACAGCTAAATACAAGATGGACTGGATAGCATAAGCAGTTAGCACATATTCTAAGGCACCATTCAGGTGAAGTGGCCTTTTAACACCCATTATGAAGAAGAGCTTTGTGTAGCTCAAAAACTTGTCTCTCTCACCAAGAGAAGTTGGTCCAATAAAAGATATTATCTCCCCTGGGATTGGTCTGGGTACAACGCTACAGATAACCATAGAGAGGGGTGGCCAACCTGTGGGCTCCGGAGCCACATGCAGCTCTTCAGAATTAATATGCGGATCCTTGTATAGGCCCCGACTCTGGGGCTGGAGCTACAGGCGCCAACTTTCCAATGTGCCAGGGGGTGCTCACTGCTCAACCCCTGGCTCTGTCACAGGCCCTGTCCCACTCCACCCCTGACCCTGCCATGCTCTCGCTCCTCCCTCTCCCCCCCCCCAGAGCCTCCTGCACACCATGAAACAGCTGATCAGCAGGTGTGGGGAGGGAGGGGAAGGTGCTGATCAGGCGGGAGGTGCTGGGAGCTGGGGGGGAAGTTCATGGGGGGCTGCTGACGTATCACTGTGGCTCTTTGGCAATGTACATTGGTAAATTCTGGCTCCTTCTCAGGCTCAGGTTGGCCATAGAGAGAGACATTTATCAGAAGGAAAATGTACCAAGCCTAGACATTTTCCATATTTGCAAAGCAGAAGGTGTTGATCCTCAAGCAGAAGTCTGTTTTGTTGTTGTTTTTAAATAAGCCATTTCTTAAACTAAGAATAGCACACAATCATCCATCCAGCTACCATTAGCTGCAGGTATAACATGCTCTGAAACAGGTGTCAGTCAGAGCCCTCATCAACTAAATGTTTGGAGTTCCTTTAAGCAGACCTTGGAGAGCTCCTATTAATCCCTGAATTAGGACATGCCCCCTTTCCCGGGGATAGGTTCAGTATTCTGTGTTAAATTCACTCCCCGATTTACAAATTTATTTAGACAGAGTTCCAGGAGTACATCCCCAGTGAAGCCATCCTACCTAACAGGTCAGTAGTTAGTTGAGTAAAGCCCTTTCTTCAGGCAGGAAAACAAAGTGTAGAATGAAGAGGCAGAAGAAATGGTTGGATAATGGATAACAAACGTAAAGAATAAAACCAGGAAATTGAGAAGGAAAGAACAAAATAACACCCAACATTTTGTCCGGATTCTGTGAGGTACTTAACCACGTACCTAACGTTAAGGACATGAATTATCCTATTGAAGAGACCAGGTTACTCACATGCTTAAAGTTAGGCACATGCTTAAGTATCTTGATGAATCGGGGCTTTAGAGATGGTTGAATGATTGGTTGCAAAACAGTTGATTTGATGAATATGGGCTTTTTACTGTCCGTAAATCAAGCATGACTTAACTAAAGGGTTCATTATATGTAACTGTTTGAAAAGAGGTAGCCTATGGGTTGCTCCCTTTTCCTCCTCAGACTGAGACTGCATTTTTGGGGGGGGAGTAGGGACGGGAGAGAAAGCCAGCAATTTTAAATGGTCTGCAAGTCCCCGCAAACCTCACTCCAAACACACAAATCCAGTGTGCGTGCACACACGGTGGCCGGATGACCAATTCCCATACAAACACATGTATGGCTAAGGTGAATACGCTCACCTACCTGGGAAGGAGTGTCCCTGCACATATATCTGTACTGATAGAATTAAAAGCTTCTCTCCAAACATTGCTACAAGCATTCGTGGGAAGGGAACACAAAAAGGTAAATCACAATTCAGAATGAATGAACCTGCTGAACATGAAATGAATAGTTTTTACAGCTCTTCTCCCAGCTGGCGCTGGTGCCAGGTTCACAGCTCCTTTGGCCTCAATGGAGCTATGCCAGTTTATACCAGTTGCCCCCATGCTCTATTACCCTAGCCTCTATTTTAGGATTGTTGTTGAATCTAGAATCCACCCTTTTTCCAAATGACTCAAGGGAGGGGAAAAGGGAAAGTTTTTGCCTAGGGCACCGCTGCATCTAAGGATAACTCCAAAGCCGAACAAGATCTAACAATTCTTTTCCGCCTCTAACGTCTATGGCTATATTTACAGTAAGATCTCGGGAAGTGTGTGATAATGATTAGCGGCAACCCCCCCAAAATGATATATGAAGCAGCGTATCTGTACTACCCACGGAAGACTTACCTACTCGACATAGCCTGTGTTCAAATCCAGGACACCCAAACTTTGCCTGATTGACAGCTTGCAGAATACATTGTATATTGTAGCCAATCTCTCTTGAATGCAGAAGTGTAGCCTCCAGAGGATCATATTCTCATTCTTTGTATTGATTATTGATCCCAACTGACTTCAGCGGGCTAGTGCGCTGTACAAACATGGAGTGAGTCCCTGCCCCAAAGACCCTTGCAGTCTAAATAGATGAGACAGATAAAGGCGAGGCAGGTCAGTGGCAGAGCCAGGAACAGAACTGATGTCTCCTGATTCTCAGGCTCTGTGCACTGCCCCACACGATCTGGTGTGATAGCTAAACCACAAGACTGTGAGACAGGGCATTTCTTTCCTGGATCAATTTCTAGCTCTGCCTAGGACCTTCTGTTGGAGCTTGGGCAAATCACTTCCCCACTCTGTACCTCAATTTCCCCCTCTGTAAAGTGAAGGTGATGCTGCTCCTCACAGTTGTGTTAGAAGGATTATTTCATTGCCATTTGGAAAGTGCTTTGAGATCCTCTGCTAGCCCGCATTACAGGAGAGCAAAGTATCATCCCAGGGGCAGGTCTGCTTGGCTCAGGAAGTCAATGCATGCTGTTGGCACTGTTAGGTGGGTCCCCTCTCTCTATGAAACAGGCGCGTGGCTCTGAGGTGAAGTTCAGAACCGCCAACCTTGGTTTGAACCCTGCATTTTCACAGTACCTTCTTGTGTAGCTTGACCTGCTCACCCTTAATGGGAAACACAGATAGGATTATCTTAAAAGGCATAACTTTGAACTGTGCTTCCCCCTCCTCCCATGTAGCTCTTTTTTGTAGTGTTGCCTGCGGGGAACAAGGAGGAAGAAACTCTGAAACACTGAGTCAGTGAAGAATAATGATAACCATGCGCGGAGGAGGGAGAGGAAATGGGCCATTGTGCCTGATGAAGAAGAAAGGGAAGGGCTTGTATGAATTAATGTGGAACACTCCCTTGCATGCGAAAGTGAATGTGGTTAACTATGCAATGCCTAGGCCTGAATAATCAAGGAGGTCTGCTGGAATGTGCTTATAGGGAAGTGATGAAGGTTTTCAGTGCTGCAGCTTGTGTTTTAAATAGCCCGGTGTGAGGCTAAAAATAAAGAATATGGAGCCTTCTGCTAACCCGTGGGACTTGTACCCCAGCTGCAGACAGCTGGAGTGGAAGCAGGGTGAATCTGAAAAAACATTTAAGGGGGGAAATGGACTGTTCTTGCTCTTGTTAGTGAAAGTGTGACCGTGTGAGAATGATTAGCCCACCCCCGGGAATGTAACAGTTAGTAAAACAGTTGCTTGGCAAGTCTGGTCCTGAGGACCAGCCCGGGACTTATAATGAGCTGACAGCATGAAGAGCATTGTGAGGAAAGAACTTCGCCACACCTTCAGAGCAGGACAGCAAGCACACATTGCATGCAGCTTGCTGGGCACCTTACAAAAGACCCTGGCTTGAGAACAGGGGTGGGTCTCTCCATCAGTGTGAAGATTGGGTTGTGGTGCGGCGTTAGCACAAAGAGCTTTTGAGCCGAGATGGGGAAGGGCTGTTCACTGACCAACTTGCCCCCAGTGACCAGTGCTTTGGGAGAACCATCTGCCTTTCAGCACCACAGGGGCTCTCCGTACTAGGCATACACAGCGATATATGCCTGCCCTGGAAAGCTTATAGTCTATATACACAAGACAGGCGAAGGCTGGGAGAGAGGAAGCTGTCTTACTTGACCGATGGGGAACTGATGTGCAGAGAGATTGTAACTTGTCCAAGGTCCCAGAGGGAGTTTCTGGCTGAGCCAGGAATGGAACCCATCTCTCCTGAATCTTCGTCTAGTGCTTGAAGCACAAGACCATCCTCCCCTGGGAGTTTTGCCTGGGTGGGGGCTGCATTTTTTTGACACAAAAGACATAAGTCAAAAAAGCAGCCTCCTTCTCTTGTCTAATGGTGACTCTGTACAGTGGGAAAAGTGGGCCTCGGACCAGCGAGTCTGTAGCATGCAAACTGAGATAGAGATACTCGTACAGTGAGAGAGCCTAGTGTTGGTATTTGCACTCTGAATTTCCTGGCTAAGTTCAAACCAGCCTCCGTGTGTTATTTTTACACAGTTTCTTGTGTATAAATATTTATAAAGTGCCTGTTTCAAACGCCCTTTTCTCAAAAAACCTACCACATCTTATTGAATCTTTAGGGAAATGTATTTTTAACCTCTCCTATCTTTAGGAACCTTCGCTAGCCGCGCAAAATTCTCTCTCTCCCTTCCATATCCCCTACCCTGTCTTCCCATATGGGGAGCGGATTTATTTATTTTCTTGGTGGCTAACAGGGAAATTACGTAAGGCCATCAGAATGTCAAGGTTTAGGCAGAGGGGTAGGAAACTTTTCAGATGTTTATGCTTCTTTCAGGCACATCGGGCGAGGTCCCACTCACTGAAGTCAATGGGAGCAGTTTCACGGAGAAAAACTACTTCAGTGGAGTTGCATCAGGGATGCATTTGGCCCACAAAGGCTTATGAACCATATTGGAATGCAAAGACAACTGCCTCACGGCAAAGTTAGAGAGACCCACAGTTTAATGTAACTCAGATTACGCAGCCAAATTATTTGGCAGCTTTGTGCTTTGAACATGCTAGTCAAAAAGTCTGTCTGATCTATTACCTGTAAAATCATTTGCAGTCACATGCAGAGCTGGCCAAAATATTTTTGAGAGACCACTTTTTTAAATGAAAAATGGCTTTTTGACCAATTGAAAATTTTCATTTTAATTGAAATTTTCCACTGTTTGGATGGAAAACCAAGAAGTGTTTGGTTTTACTTTTTGAGTCCGTTCCCTTACTTTCCCTGCTGTCTTCCCAGCCCTTTTCCAGTGTTAAAAAGGCAGGGGCGGGGGAGGAGGTGGACAGAGAATGGGTGGAGAAGGAGATGAAAAAATTAGAACCTAAAATATTTTGGAGTTTGAAAATGAATTTTTTTTCAGGTTTCATTTCATTAAAAAAATCATAAAATTCTGCAAAAATTGTTTTCAAACTAAATGAAAATTGTAAGTAGAAGATATTTTTTGACTTGCTCTAGTCACATCTGTCCAGAATGTTGTTTGGGGTGTCTATATTGTTGTACCTATTTATGCCTGTCTGCATTTAATAACCTGTTTGTGGTTAATACAATGCCGGTGTGGATGGAGTCATAATTCTCATAATGCTGTTGAAGATGTCTTGAGAGAATGGGTTGCTAAAAACTGTCCTAAAATAGTTTTTTTAAAGAAATTACAGATGGGGACAAATGCAAATTATGTATGCCATGGTGTGAAGGGGAACATTCACCAGCAGCACGGCCTAGTGGTTGGGCAGGGATATGGCAGATTGTCTTCCTGCTGTGCATTCCCCTTTCCGACTATCACTCTGCCCTGCCTAAAAAAAAAGGCAGAGATTCTTACATAACATGACTCCAGGAGCTGGGACTTTCAGAAAAACACAGCTAATATCACAAGACTCTCAGTGAAACTGCAACAGAAGGCAGAACTGCATTGCAGAGAAATAGGCCAAGATCCAGGTCCAAACTTTCCCAGGGTTTAGGTTTGGGGAGATCGCTCCCATTAAGCTTTGTTTGTGATGATTTAGTGCACTGAAAAACACTTGCTCCCAAAGACTTAGAAGAGTTAAATAAGGCAATCAAGGTTTTAATAGTAAGTCGACCTAATATAGGTTGACTTAGGTTTGTAGTGTAGACATACCCTAAGTGTAGGGACGCATAGCTCCCGAATCGCTAGCCCACAGGTGCGGCAAACTGCTCCCATGGCTACGAGGCAGGAGTGACCTTCAATCCAGCGTTTGTGTTTGGGAAACTTATTTGGCTGATTTGATTGTACCCTCGCAGCTGGTGTTCACGCGCTCAAGAGATGGGTTCGTTATCTTATGTGCATGTATACTGCCTGGCTTTTCTATGCGCAAGATTTGTACCAATGAGAAGCGTTGTAAGCAGGGAAGTGTAAAGAATAAAAGCCCCAGGAAAAGTTCCTGGAGGTAGAGGGGCTTTTCGGCTACCACAGACCTGGTGTTCTGTTTCCTTTCCTGCGTCGTCACCACAGCTGGTGACCCCGACGTGACGACCCCGTACTCACCGGCTGGATATGCCGAGCGCGCCCGCGGCTGTTTGCCGCCCCTTATTCGTGAGTATGGGGGTCGAACTTTCCAGTGCCCAGAAGGAGCACACAAGAGAGTTCAAGATTACACGGCAGCGATCATGCATCGTTGTCCCGGTCGCTCATATTGAGGACCCCCTAAGGGAAATAGACCGCCAGTGCCCCTGGTATCCGGACTGCAGGTCGGTATGGCTTCTTGACTGGAAAACAGGTTGGAAACTTTGAGGGCATAGAGGAAGGAAAGGAGTAAGTAATTATAGGCATGGGGATTTCAAATCCCCAGGATGATAACTGGAATGGTAAAATGTGTATGAGACAGAGTTTTTGTACCAAGGTGCAAAGCTCTCCTTTATTCTGCAGAATAAAGCAACTCCTCCTTATCCCTATCTGGCTGTCATTGGCTCTCAGCCAGGTGGACCCGATATTTCGGTAACAGTTTCTGGTGACTCCGCCGGGACTCTCCTGGCTCGGACATTGGACTCTGGACGGCTGCGGCGAACTTGGAACGGCGCCAACGGGGTGTTTCGCCCCTTTTCTCTGCTTCACCGCAGCCCCTGGGGTTCATGCTCCGATAAGGTGAGTCCTAATAGGATAAGGAGACACTCTCTGGTAAAACCCTCTAAGGATAGCTCTTTGAATTATATGTTAAGTAAATGGCTTTTACCCGGTGTTTAAAAGGAAATAGTTACACCTTGTGTAGAAATTGATGTGGCTAGTGTTGTGGAAATTGAATTGTGGAAAACACGTGCAGTATATATTGTAGTAGAGGTATAAGAAATGCAAACCTACCAATATAGGTTGTGTTGTCTTGTTCAGATCACTGTAAAGAAGTAAAAGGCAATCAAAAGTCCGGGAAAGTTAATTGTGTCCCTTTTTAAGTAAGAATTTTTAAGCCGTGGATAGCTTTGGATCTGGAAGCAAGCCAGAAAGCATCTGTATTAATGCAATTTTCTAACCAATAAGGTAGTAGCCACTGAAACCTGGGCTGCATATGAAACAAATACAAGAAAATATGTGGTGATTTCTCTGTTTTGCCTAAAATCAACAAGAGTATGTGTATATAAAGGAAATATTTTAAGTAATGACTGACTGCCCAGAAGGGGTAGACCTCGGTTCTTTTGTCTTTCAGATCATCAGAGAAAACGGATGCCAGCTGAATAGCATTCGATGTACCATGCATTTACTGGTACAATAGGAATTATTTTTGTGTTCTTTGTCCTGTCTTGTGATGTTTGTCTTGTGGCCAGAATTGTTGGATTTAATATTTTCATAGGACAGTCTAGCTCAAATTTAAATAGAAGGGTTAAATCAAAAAGCAGATACTTGTTTTATTCATCTTGGAATACAAAGTGTTTGGATAAATCAGGAAAATGTGATATACTAAAGTCTAATATATTTGCTTAAGTAAGAAAAAGAAACTTCATTGGCCAGATTTTTAATTGCAAAATTGTTGTTAAAATTTGCATACCAACAGTCTTTGGAAACAAGGACATGGAAGGTTAACCCACTCCCCATATTGCCCATGGGATCCTTCTGGCTACCTCAGATTTCTAGCCAGAGGGCTGGGGAGGGAGGAAAGCGATTAGACACCTGAGGTTGTACCGAGTGGACCCCTCAAAAGTGGGTGTGCTTGTCCCGGTTTGTTGCTCCAAAGCTCTGTAATAAAGTTATTTTACTGGAAGAGTGTACATGGCATACATTGAATAATAAGACTAATGTACTGTATAATGGCAATGTGTATGCGTTCATTGTTGGAAAAAAGTGTATAAGTGAAGAGTGAAAGTTTCCTTTGTAGGTTAAAAGAAGCCGAGAAAGGGAGAAGAGGAAAAAGCATGGAATGAGTTAACTGAGGAAAAAATAGCTAGCAAGCTCAGTCCAAAGATAAGACCTGGCTGACAGCCACGAAAAGGGGGGGCCTGAATGTGCCCAAACAACTGAGATTTGTAAAACAATGCCAGGCACTAATGAAATGTGTTAGGTTTTTTTCTCACAGATAAAAGAAGTGCTACCCAAAGACCCTAGCAGCCCTGCCGTTTATTGAAACAAGGAAACGGAGTCTATGTAAAGTCCATCAACGAAAGACTGCTTTGGCTCCACACTGGAAAGGCCCTTTCCAAGTCCTGTTAACCACCAACACTGCTGTGAAGTGCCAAGGACTGCCCACCTGGACCCATGCTGCGCACTGCAAAAAGACCCCTCCACCTGGAGAGGATTCTCCAGCTGCTAATCAGCCTATTTCTCCTGCTAGCTCTGCTGTGCCTCCTGGACAGCAGGGAAAGAGAACAAGGTGAAGTGCTAGTAACCTCTCCCTTGTCCACTGACAGACCTACTGTTGCTCTGAATTTTTCTAGAAGAAGCAAAACCATTACAGGGTGATGTGCTAGTAACCTCTCCCCTACATGATGCTAAACCACACTGTTTCAGGAAAAGAGAAGAAGGAACGCTTGCTTAATTGAAACCATAAAGTCCAGGAATTCCTGACTACAAAAGACATTAAGAACTGGCCCTGGTGAAGAAACAAAGAATTATACCCTAGCAAAAAGAAACTTGTGGGACCCATGCTTGGGAACGTGGTATTGATTAGATTTTAAGGTTTATTTTACAGGCTGCGCCCTGTGTTTTGGATAAGTCCTTCAGCATGTATTGCCTTCCCTAAATGGATTTTAAATGATAAGTACCAAAGGCACCTTGTTGCCATTGCCCCTGCTATCTTCTTTATTACACTATTACCCCTGTAACACATCCAAATACAGACAATAACCCAGAAGTTGCTGACAGAGATGGTATTGAATATCACTGAGGCTGGGAAGGCATTGCAGTGGGATCTAGCATGTTTAGACATTCAGGATTTCCGGAATGACTAGCTAATGGTCATTCGGAATGATCTAGAGCATCAGGCTTGGCCCACTGCCCTTACAGACACATCAGGAGTACCATCTGATCTGTGGCATGAAGACATACTTGGAGACTTTCTGGGTGGAAGTGCAGATGTTCTCAGTGCTCCTTCCAAGCATATGGACCGGTTGAGGGGGTGTGGGCTCCCACATACCGAATCCTGCCGGGTCCATAGGGAGGATGCATGTGGGATTGGGTAATTCACCAAGACATCTGGGAAATTAGACTACCTGGTATGCCCAATTGATTTTAGTAAGTGCTCCGGAGATTACATCTGACATTTGGATGGGGTTAGGGAGTCAATGGACATTTTGGCCATTAGAACCCCCACAGCTTCAGTATATATGTAAACTGAAGCCAGGAGAAGTTGTCACTGTTTATGACTATGTTTGCTGGAAGGGTAGTGGACAAGGAACTACCCTGACAGGACACTTACTCTTTTAAGCTAATGATAGCTGTGTGTATGTTAAAGCCTCCACATTGCAAGACATACATTTTAATCTCATTACCACTGCAGGCAATCATATTATTTACTGGCCTGCAGATAGAATTTTGCAAGTAGTCCTTAGGTTCCAGATACTTTTTAATTGGACTAGTTTAGTACCTGATAGATTTCAGAATTTGTTTTCACTGTTACCAGAGATTCAGAAAATCTCTGAAGTACAAGGGCAAATTCACATGCTTTATAATATATATTAAGTTGAAAAGTATGCTTTTCAGACAGCTTATAGAGTATCCATTTTATGTACTAAGTAGGATGTATTGTGCTTTATGATTAAGATTGTACAACAGCCCCATTATATTATTGTTATGGGAATGTTATTGCTTGTGTTGCTATTAGTTAGCTTAGGATTATGTTATCATTGTTGTAAAAGACGTAATAATAGTAATACCTTTCATGTTTATGTTAATCATGCATTGTCATTACATCCAATCAGAACCCCTAAGATTGAAGCATCTGATGTAGAATTTGAAGTCCAGGGCTTAATGCAAATAGAGATTTAAGAATGTTTGTTGTACTAGAAGTAAAAAAAAAAAGGGGGGGGGTCGTGGAAGCAGAGAAAGAACTGTCAGAAAAGAACTGCTATGCATGACAGTTTGTTAGCAAGAGTCAGGCTAACTGTAACCCTGATAACGCGAGATTTGTAGAAGTGAGGATTGTGTGAGGCGAGTGGGAAAGTACTGTGTGAGAAGTTGTTGCGACCTTGTGTAGATAAGGTCTAGAAAATATTGTATGTTGGCAAGAGTCAAAACAAGTAAGGAATTAAGATATCAAGATGGCCTATGTATAACAAAATGCAGCTGTCCCTCATTATTTCTGTAATGAAAAGTATAAATGCAAAGTCTGTTAAGTACCTGCCTTGTTCCTGTTTGCAAACCACTCAATTTGCAATAATAGAGTATTGATTAGGTATAGCTTTATACCCCCTTTGTAGCAAATTATGCCAATAATACTTGTGCCAAAGTAGTTAATTGTTTTACTTACAAACCCCGTGGGGGGTGTTTGGCAATTGGTCAAGCTTTATGGGATTGGCGTTTTGCTTTGCTGTTTTGCTTAGTGTATACCTAATCTAGTGACATTGTGCATGCTACCCTGCGAAGGTGCTTTGTTTAAACACCGCATCTATAAAATAAAACAGGGGGGGATGTAGGGACGCATAGCTCCCGAATCGCTAGCCCACAGGTGCGGCAAACTGCTCCCATGGCTACGAGGCAGGAGTGACCTTCAATCCAGCGTTTGTGTTTGGGAAACTTATTTGGCTGATTTGATTGTACCCTCGCAGCTGGTGTTCACGCGCTCAAGAGATGGGTTCGTTATCTTATGTGCATGTATACTGCCTGGCTTTTCTATGCGCAAGATTTGTACCAATGAGAAGCGTTGTAAGCAGGGAAGTGTAAAGAATAAAAGCCCCAGGAAAAGTTCCTGGAGGTAGAGGGGCTTTTCGGCTACCACAGACCTGGTGTTCTGTTTCCTTTCCTGCGTCGTCACCACACCTAAGGGAGTCGAGGAGGAGAAGGAAAGACTCCCAAGGGCTAGAGGGGGAGCCAGGAGCACCTTAAAGACAGGAGATGCTGGTGCAGGTTCCTCACGTTTCATATGGGATGGGGAAGGTTTTCGTAGGGTTACATGTGTGTTTCAGTGGGGGAACGGTGATGCTGGGCTCTCACAGGGTTGTGCTGTGGGGGTGCGGTGTGCGGAGGGGTGTTTGGAGGGGTGCTGGGCTCTCACAGGGCTGTGCTGTGGGGGTGCGGTGTGCGGAGGGGTGTTTGGAGGGGTGCTGGGCTCTCACAGGGCTGTACTGTGGGGGTGCGGTGTGCGGAGGGGTGTTTGGCGGGGTTCGAGGATCACAGAGGATCGCATTTGGCGGGTATAAGAAGTAAAAACATTCTCTCTTACAGTGGCCATGCTATTCTGTAAACGCACTTGCTGTAACCATGGCTAGCAACTGAACAATCATACACTCCAGTCACACAAGGAACCTTTGGCAGTGGGAAGGGATGTGGTTGCCGAGTGCTGGTTGGGCCATTTCCTTGCTGACATGGAGGGAAGGGGTTCAAGGGTGGGCACAAGGTTAGAGGGGCAGAAATGGAGACAAGTTCAGAGTGGGATAAGCTAATGGGATGGGGCAGGAGGGAAAATGGGAGCCGCTGCTCCAACCACTGTCCTCAACGGAACATGCCTGCGTGGGAGCTACACAAAATCATGCAGAGGGCCCTTTGTTACTCTAACACCTTTCCCTCCATTTCTGGGACTATTTTATCAAAGCACTGACACCCTCTGTTCTTAAATGGCCGCATTTTCCTCTCAGACGACCGTATATGTACCCAATTCTGCTTGGAGCTTCCTGCAGGGAGCTAAGTAACTGGGTTTCAAAAATCAAGTGCCTGGGGTTGTTTTGTTTTAGAGACACGCCAAGCGAGTTACAGACTGCAGACCCTCATCTCCACCCTGGCCGACACTGGGTCAGCAGCAAGGGCCTTAGCCAAGATTGGGTGCCCTGGAGGCAACAGCCCTGCAGCGTTGGCTCACGTTTACACCCATCACTTGCTGCGTGAGCTACATGCAAGCAGCTCCGTGCAATCTGCCATGCTAGTCCAGTATGGAAAGGGAGAGGCAAGATCAGCCATGCAAAAGGGGGGTCCTGTCTTAACCTAAACCTAATCTGTGCTTGGATCCCTGGGCCAGGCCTCTGTCTACAGTTTAAGCCTTTCATGACAAGCACCCTTGGTTTTCCACCCAGAATAGTAATGCTCTGTCTCCCTGGCAACCCGGGCCTCATCGCAGAACGTATTGGTGATGCTCTGTGACTCAAGCCCTCTTTACGCCATCTACGTAGCTATCGCTTGGTCTCAGCCTTGCTTCACTCACTCTTGGCACCTGAACGGTCTGCAAGACCGTGGTCTGCCCTGACTCTGTGTTTTGTTTCCAGAGCCCTAAAGTCATGCCCAGTGCTGTTGAATCTCCCTTCATACTTGGCATTTGTCTCCACGTAACCCCCAGTCCATCAAACACTTACGCTGGTGGATAGCTTTAGACAAGAGTGTGGTCCCACTTAAATCAATGAAATTCCCTCAGTGAAATTAAGCTCAGGTGTAAATGTTGGCCGGATTGGGGCCATGGGCTACAATACTCAGCATTTCCCCAGCAATCGTCAGGACATCCTTTGTCTGTCTTGATGCCCAAGTGGCAGCCGATCATTCTGATTTTCTTTGATGGCCCGGCCTATCCTCTGCTGCATTGAGTCCTAAATTGAGATCACTTTTCTCCTCTTCTTGTTGAGTGCTTACTTTTCACCACTTGCCTCAGACTCCAGCTTAGCTAATGTCCTCCTCTCCTTCTGGTCCCCTTGTAACTTATCAAGGGCAGACTATCTACTGCCTGTGTCTTTCTTGACCTAGTACAGAAATGAGCATGTGCTATTTTTAATCAGCCTGACTTTTTTTAAAGGTCATCTTATTCAGAGTCTATAACTCAGTGAATGTCTATAGTCTTTGGACCCTTTTGATCCTAAAAGATCTGGTTGGCAAATCTCAAGATAGAGCTGTCAGTCTGCCCCCAATCATCTCATTCATTATACATGAACATTGGGTGACTCATGTTGAAGTGTTCCTGGATGGGAATGACCTACTTTTTTTTTTTATGGTTGCAGTAGAGTTCATTATGAATTCCTAATGATTTCATTGCACCATTAAACTAAGATTGCCACTTGTCCCAAAAATTGTAGAACAAGCTGGAGATGAATATATCTGGCGTCTGATTTCTACTTTTGTAGGACACACAGGAAACCTTGATGAAGAGCTGTTAACATATTTAATGTGGCACAGCGTAGTCATTCATTTATAATCAACCAGTTCCAGGAACCAGTTAGGAGTTGATTGGGAAACACACGGGACCTGATTTTAAGAGGTGCTGAGCACCTGTTGGTCCCATTGGCTACAGCTGAAGTAGTGGGTGCTCAACATTTCTGAAAACCAGGCCCATAGTATTGAGATAAAAATCTACCTGGGTGGATCCTGTTAGAAAAAATGCCAACCCCCTAAATAATGTATCAGAGCAATAAACTTGAAGGGAATTGTTGAGGTTGCATTTTAAGGCCACTAAAACCTTCCAATTTATAAGGGCGTTGGCAGCTTCAGCCTTTTAAACCAGTTTGTGCTGCCTAGTTATGCTGGGTCACAAAAAGATGGTAACAAACGTTCAGATTAGTGATTGTTCATTAGCTGTAGCAAAACCCCCAAATGTCACCCAGGCTTTCATTCCCCAAGAGAATGGTGAGAAAGACACACTACCCTGCCTGTTATTCAACAGAGGGCAAGATGTGGCACAGTGATAGATGCGTATACTGAGGTGTTCATAGGATTAGCCCAAATAAGGGTCTCAGATGTTCCCACTCTTGGTGTACCACTGGTGTGGCCTCGCCGTTTCAGCATTAGATAACATGGTGGTCAGGAGATCTGAGCCCTGTCTCTACTAATACTTCTATTGCTGCTACCATCAGTGGAACCAGTACTAGTGTAAAGGTCTACCTGTATGTATGAGAGAAACTAGGCCCAGATTCTCAAAGGTATTTAAGCACCTAACTCCCAAGGGTAATGGATTTGGCCCTGAATCACCAAGGTAAGGAAGCATAGACTAATCAGGAGGACCTCCCGTCTCATTTTTAGCTTCCCTATCACAAAATTGTTCCTCTAGCTGGGATTAGGTAGAGGTCAGGTGTGATGAGTTACAAGTTTCCTCTGCAGTCTCCTCTTTTTCCTATCCTATGCAAATGAAATGGGTTAGAACTCCCTTGACTCTGATAGTGAAGAGGTAAATTTGCAGTTACCCTCCCCAGCAGGGCCAGCGCTTCCATTTAGGTGACCTAGGTGGTTGCCTAGGGCACCAGGATTTGGGGGGGTGGCAATTCGGTGGCGGGGGGGGGTCCTTCCGCGCTCCAGGTCTTCGGCGGCAATTCTGCGGCGGGTCCTTCACTCGCTCCAGGACCCGCCGCCGAAGTGCCCCGAAGACCGGGAGCGCGGAAGGACCCCCCGCCGCAGAATTGCCGACGACGACCAGGAGCGCGGAAGGACCCCCGCCTAGGGCACCAAAAACCCTGGCACCGCTCCTGCACCCCAGAGGATGAAAATCACTGCATGACTCTTATAGGCTAAATTACTCTAGTGATGTAAAGAAGTCCTGAGTCAAAGAGGGCTTAACTATGCTCTGAAAACTACTCAGAAGCCTGTGACCACTCAGTGATCAGACACACCTGTGAACCGAGGCTTTGGCAGCATGGTGAAAGGTCTGATGGTGCTAATATGATCATCTCCCAAGCACACCTTGAAATCCATTAGTGATAATCAGTACACATATACATGCACTCTTAATATGCAAAAAGCGGGACATTTTAAAATGAACTAATCCAGTTATCTGGGCAGTGACACAGACAATCTCTGAGTCTTCCATTAGGTGGGAAAGAGAACTAAAGAAATAGGTAAGACTGAAAACAAAGCCGAATTGGACTAAATTCCTCTGTGGCTGTGAATACATCAGGAAATTTTAGCAAGAAATTACCCTGGGTGCTACCACCAGTTCAGCAGCACCAGCAGTAGCGTTGGTGGGAGCCCTAGTGTAGACAAGGCTGTGGCAGATTTGACATTTATACCACTGCCCTAATTAATCCCGCTCTAGACAGCAGTAAAATGTCTGCAGCCAATCTACACCACTGCTCGTGCCATTGGCAGCACTGGTGCTAGTGCAACTGCAGGAGAAGTCCCTAAAAATGTCAGTGTGGTTAAGGCCGAGGAGAGAAGTTTGTAAGAGGAGGGATCGATTGTTTTAAACCAAGATAAGAGTATACTTGTCAATGTGTTTGTGAGCTATTGCCTCCTACTGCTGGAGTATGATGCTGCTCTACAGCCAAGCCTACAGAAGAGAAGGCTCAATACCACAAGAAATAAAGCAGATTTTCCTTTAGCTATGTTTGATGAATGGAATGTTCTGGGTTCTCTCCCCACGGCTGCAGGAGAATGGTGCGTACGTGAACGCAGTCATGGGTTTGTTACAGACCTCCCCCAAACAATTCCTGTCAGTAAGAGGCTGCGAACTCTTGAGGGAGGCAGGTTAGAAGCATGAGAAGATGTCAAGTAGAGTGAATAAAACTAATCAACAAAGGGGAATAAATTCCTGGGGACAAGCTCAATGAACACGTTGGAGCTAAATGACCTCACTCTACCTTTTCCTTCCCTTGTGTTAAGGCGGCAGAAGTACAGCTGCATTTTTCATAAATAGGAACACCCTCACTGGCTGTTTTTTCAAAGCTGTCTAGACAGCAGAGCAGGACCTTTTCTCAAGTCACATAATCACTTTCCCATTTGCCTACACACTGGAGGACATTTTCCAAGATTAGATAGAAGGTGGTGGAGCAGCATGTTGTTAACCCAGGGTGTGTCTCTGCTCTTTGGCTCTGCTTGCCAAGTCTGAGGTGCCTTTCTGTCTGCCTCTTCCCTTTTTCATGCTTTGCCCTCTATGGAAAAGCTGCTTTCCCTCGTTAGCTGGGAAAGGTTTGATACAATTATGCACAGATCTAGGAGTTGCAAAAGATCTAGTAGTGTGAAAGGAATGTTGGCTCTTGTAGTGAACAGCAAATATTATTTTGTGCTTTAGATGATCACGCCAGACTTACCGGAATCTAAAACGTGGCAGAAGGCCTCTAGACAATCACTTTAGATAAACTGTTCTGCAGTTGGTCTTGATGAAGCAATGGACTGGAGTTGGAGCAACATAGTCATCACGGAGGAATTACCAACTGTAGAAATTTGTGGGTGCCCCTCTTCCCTCACCCAGAGCTTCTCATGCGAGAACCATAATTCCTACGGATGTTTCCATTTATAACAGGAGATCCACAGGGAAATCCCACCCTAGTTTGACAGACATACCCCAACTGCTGCAGGAATACAAATAAATAATAAATCATGCTATTGTGTGCAGTTCTTTCTTTTCTAGGCATAACATTGTCTATGGCCCACTGGGTCTTCAGACCTTTTACTAGCCCCAATTGGAGCTGTTTGTGTAACTGTAGCTGTCGTGCTAGTGGACATGTTGTATATGATGCCCAGGGAAATGATGACCTTACAGTGGGTGGAGGTGGGGAGGAGAGTAATAGATCAGCCAGTCAAGTATCACATCTGCCCCTCCCTGAAGGGAGTGCCCCTCAAACCACACTCTTGGGGAAGGTTCTCTGGCTTTCTCAAAGTGCTTCACTCACACAAAATAATTGACTTGTGAAAGCTAGTTCTCCCTCCCTCCCTGTAGCAGGCTGGCTTGCCCCATGGGCTGGAGAGCCCTGATTACAGGCTGAGCCACATATGGGTTGGCTCCAGTGCTCCCAGGATAACAAGAGCTGGCTGGGGAGGAAGCCCAGGAAAGGGCTTCTGAGTTGGCTAGAGAAAAAGCAGGAGAGAGTGGCAGAGAACTGGGAGACCCTGTCCAAACAGGAGAGAAATAGTAAAGCTGGGATGAAGGCGGTGTGAGTTTGTCTTGTGTTAGTCTGGGTTAATCAAGAGAGAGACACTGAACTGGCTGGTGCCTAGAGGGCCAGTATGTATCAGAGGACTAAATAAATGGCACACCTTGTGGGGATTGTTTGAACCATTTTGAAATGTGAGTTCTTAAAGGGCCCCAAATAGAGGAAACTGAGGCAAGGGACTGTAATGTGACCTCTGGCCATGAGGGGATACTTGGGAAGCAGCTGCATGATATTAAACTTCCCTTACCCCCGGTCACCCTGGAGTGCAGACAGTGAATGAAATCTTGTCCCCCACCTCTGTCAGCCAGTGCAGCAGAAATGCTAAGCGGCTACTGCCCAGGGGTAGGAGCATTTCATGGAGGCCATGCGCTGGGAACATCAGTGTGCTGCAGAGCACCGTTCTGTGTGCGCTGGGGAATGGCATCACCCAGGGAACGAGAAGGGAGTGACTGGCGTTCTGTGTGCGCTGGGGAATGGCATCACCCAGGGAACGAGAAGGGAGTGACTGGCATTCCAGTCCACGGGTCCATAACCCCACGGAGGGGGTTGCTGTGCTGCAACCTGTGCTCTGCATTGTCTGAGGCAACAAAAGTCCAACTCAGGCTGTGTAATGGAATTGTTTGTGGAAGTCAGCACAAGTTGAGGACAAACAGGCTGGTGGAAACTGGATTGTTTTCCTTTAATGAACTGTGCTAAGGGGCCTTCCTGGTAAAGTCACAGGTTGAGACGACCATGGGCTAAAAAAGGCAAGAAATGGGAAGAAGTTTATCGTTTGCATGTTTGGTTGGTTGGCGTCTATGGGATGAGGCCGCTCCCTCTTCTTGGACATGGTTTAGCTGTGGAAGGGTTTCTCTCAGTGGGATTGGGGGCACAGGTGGATTGAAAGGTGTGAACTTTACTGTCCTGGCTACCAAATCCACCATCTCCTGGGACCTTGTGGTCCCCCAGGACATGGGTGGGCCTTCCTCTTCCTGAGACTGTAAGGCAACCTGACCAGATCAGGGCAGAGCAAGGGAACCAACGGCATCACCTGTTCCACTGGCTTTGGCTAACTCCTGAATACACCTGGACAGGAAGAACTGGGGTTCTGCCCTCACCAGCACCCTCTGGCTCATTGTCCTTCCCCACCTTGTGTCTCCTCTTTCCTCTCTCTCTCTTTGCTTTCTGTCCAATAGTAATCTGGCTGAGCCGGCCAAGGCAACACCACCTTTGCAAAACTGCTGTAAGCCTGTGAACAGAAAAAGGCAGCTAAAAACAAGGGCTTAAACAGCTCCAAGCTTGCTAGGTCACCAAGCAGCTAAGACCATATGCTGTGTCTGTTTTTCCTCCAGCATCCAGGTTGCAAGTGACAGTCAGCACCAGAGAGAGAACAATAATCCCTAGGTTTTATCTAGTGCCTTTATCAGCAGATCTTGAAGCGCTTTACAAAGGAGGTCAGTCTCATTATCCCCACTTAATGGATGGGGAAACTGAGGCACAGAGCAGGGACATAACTTATCCAAGGACATCCAGGAGGACAAACAGGAACAGAACCCAGGTCTCCTGAGTCCCAGACCAGTGCTCTGTCTAGTGACGCTCCATTCTGTATATTTGCTGTTCTTTTCTCCCCACGTATGTGTACTGCTCTTGTTTTATCTTAGAAGAAGGAGAATTTGACTTCAACAACAGTTTGAGTTCTCTTTTCCCTAAAAGGGACAGATAGTGCCATCTAAAAAAACCCTGTTCAACCAGGGGTTTTCCTTACAGAAACTCTGCCTCTAAAGGGAATAAGGGATATTGTTAAAATGAGCGCTTTACTTAATGCTTTGCATTTCAAATGCTTTACATGTTCCCTTTTTCTGTATCTTTAATAGGAGGTTTAAAAGATTTGTAGTGGTGGTTGTCACAATACGAGCAAGTCAGTGATAACTCACCACAAAGCCCTACACCTGGTTTAACGTTCTAACAGGGAATAAGGGTTTGTTTAACCTCTTATCCCTTGTTGGACACCCTCTTTGCAACCCAACAGGGCCTAGCCAGGCTGGTGATGCCATTTCAGCCTGGAGGCCGAAATAATAACCGTGTAAGCTTGTCAGAAGTTGATTTTTATTTTTTAATAATTTTGATGGCTAATATTGATGGTTAAGCATTGGTTTCAATGTTTATTGATTTACATTTTCATGGTTGGGGGAAGCTATGGGAGGTGTCAGACAATGATTGTTTGATTACAGTAGGCACTGAAATTGAAAAATGAACACAAGGCAGTTGTGCAGCATTCATCACAACATGTTTTGAACCCGTTACGTTCTCAAGAAGCATTTTTCTGACTTTGCCTATCTGTACACTTCAATTATTATTGCTGGAAATATTTTTGTAGGAGTGTGGGCGGGTGGGTGGTGAAATCAGCATTTGGCAATATTTGATTTTTTTAAAAATCCTTCCAAGGCTACATGTATGCTACCTCTCGGTTGGAAGGGAAGAATTCAATACACAGTCTTTAGGGAGGTACCCCGCGGAAACCTTATATACTCAGGCTTTTAGTAGTGACTGAGTTTCACCCTCATGTAAGCGAAGAGAACTGGAATTGGAACAAAACCATAGGTTTAAGGTATCACCTTAAATGTCTGAATGTACCAAGCAAGGTCCCTATGAAACTTTTTGGTTTAGGGGTCAGGGACTCACAGAAAATCAAAATTCTCTTCCCACTGTAGCCGCAGCCTTCTTGGGTGACCTTGGCCAAATCACTCTATCTCTGTACCTTGGTTCCTCAATTGTAAAGGGTGGGGTTATGCTTCCCCACCTCAGAGGGATCTCCAAAGGGTGGATTTATTGGTGTTTGTGAGCTATTACAATGATTGGGGCCATAGAAAAAAATTGTAAGTATTGCAAGAGAACATACTTGTGATCTATGACAAGATTTGAATCCGGGTCTTCATAAATGACAGCCTGGCCCACTGTAGCCTAACTCCTATGTGGCGTCCTTCTTTTCAGGGTTACATTCTAATTTACTAAAATAACTATTCAAGGAACTTCCCCTTTAATTATTAGGCATAGTCTTTTCTATCCAGTTGTATAACAGTAGTCCCTATGAATTACACAGTTGGCTATTTGTGCCCAATTTAAAACTGTGCAAAACAAATTAGAGAAAGAGAGGTGGCAGTAACAACAAGGAGTCTGGTGGCATCTTAAAGACTAACAGATTTATTTGGGCATGAGCTTTCGTGGGTAAAAACCTCACTTCTTCAGATGCATAGAGTGAAAGTTACAGATACAGGCATTATATACTGACACATGGAGAGCAGGGAGTTACTTCGCAAGTGGAGAACCAGTGTTGACAGGGCCAATTCAATCAGGGTGGATGTAGTCCACTCCCAATAATAGATGAGGAGGTGTCAATTCCAGGAGAGGAAAAGCTGCTTCTGTAATGAGCCAGCCACTGCCAGTCCCTATTCAAGCCCAAATTAATGGTGTTAAATTTGCAAATGAATTTTAGTTCTGCTGTTTCTCTTTGAAGTCTGTTTCTGAAGTTTTTTTGTTCAATGATAGTGACTTTTAAATCTGTAATAGAATGACCAGGGAGATTGAAGTGTTCACTTACTGGCTTATGTATGTTACCATTCCTGATGTCCAATTTGTGTCCATTTATTTTTTTGCGGAGGGACTGTCCGGTTTGGCCAATGTACATGGCAGAGGGGCATTGCTGGCACATGATGGCATATATAACATTAGTGGATGTGCAGGTGAATGAGCCCTTGATGGTGTGGCTGATGTGGTTGGGTCCTCTGATGGTGTCGCCAGAGTAGATATGGGGACAGAGTAGGCAACGAGGTTTGCTGCAGGGATTGGTTCCTGGGTTGGTGTTTCTGAGGTGTGGTGTGTAGTTGCTGGTGAGTATTTGCTTCAGGTTGGGGGGTTGTCTGTTAGGGAGGACTGGCCTGCCTCCCAAGGTCTGTGAGAGTGAGGGATCATTTTCCAGGATAGGTTGTAGATCGTGGATAATGCGCTGGAGAGGTTTTAGCTGGGGGCTGTATGTGATGGCCAGTGGTGTTCCGTTATTGTCCTTGTTGGGCCTGTCTTGTAGTAGGTGATTTCTGGGTACCCGTCTTGCTCTGTCAATCTGTTTCCTCACTTCCCCAGGTGGGTATTGTAGTTTTACGAATGCTTGATAAAGATCTTGTAGGTGTTTGTCTCTGTCTGAGGGGTTGGAGCAAATTCGGTTGTATCTTAGGGCTTGACTGTAGACAATGGATCGTGTGAGGTGTCTTGGATGGAAGCTGGAGGCGTGTAGGTACATATAGCGGTCAGTAGGTTTCCAGTATAGGGTGTTGTTTATGTGACCATCACTTATTTGCGCTGTAGTGTCCAGGAAGTGGATCTCTTGTGTGAACTGGTCCAGGCTGAGGTTGATGGTGGGGTGGAAATTGTTGAAGTCCAGGTGGAATTCTTCAAGGGCCTCCTTTCCGTGGGTCCATATGATGAAGATGTCATCAATGTAGCACAAGTAGAGGAGGGGCACTAGGGGACGAGAGCTGAGGAAGCGTTGTTCTAAGTCAGCCATAAAAATGTTGGCATACTGTGGGGCCATGCGGGTACCCATAGCAGTGCCACTGACTTGAAGGTATAAGTTGTCCCCAAATCTGAAGTGGTTGTGGGTGAGGACAAAGTCACAAAGCTCAGCCACCAGGCTTGCTGTGGCCTCATCAGGGATACTGTTCCTGACAGCTTGTAGTCCATCCTCATGTGGAATATTGGTGTAAAGTGCTTCTACATCCATGGTGGCCAGGATGGTGTTTTCAGGAAGAACACTAATGCATTGTAGTTTCCTCAGGAAGCTGGTGGTGTCTCGAAGATAGCTGGGAGTGCTGGTAACATAGTGTCTGAGGAGAGAGTCCAAATAGCCAGATAATCCTGCTGTAAGAGTGCCAATGCCTGAGATGATGGGGCGTCCAGGGTTTCCAGGTTTATGGATCTTGGGTAGCAGATAGAATACCCCTGGTCGGGGTTCTGGGGGTGTGTCCATGTAGATTTGTTCCCGTACTGTAGCCGGGAATTTCTTGAGCAGATGGTGTAGTTTCTTTTGGTATTCCTCAGTGGGATCAGAGGATAGTGGCCTGTAGAATGTGGTCTTGGAGGGTTGCCTGTCAGCCTCCTGTTCATAATCCGAGGTGGCAGTGAAATTTTAATGAAGAAAAACCATTAGTAACACAACAGGTTGTTGCAAAACCCATCACAGTTTCAGGTCTTCGCCTGTGCTTTGATATTATCACAAGAAAAATTCTTTTAGTCTCAGACAGAATCTCGTTTTGAAAAACGAAGTAACAGAATGAAAAACAGCGTCCTCGTATGCTCGTTCTCTAGAGCTCAGAGACAAAAAGGCACTTTCATGTATTTAGTATAGTTAAATGAGGAGATGAAAGGACTTCTCATGGCCGGATCCATTCAGCAGTGGCTGGACTTTTCCCCGTTTGTTCTATTCTTTGATCAAGCCATACAAGTATGTAGGCAAGCTGCTGTGCTTGATGTTACATACAGTTAGATGTCATGTGCAGGTAAATACACAGATTCGGAACGTTAATGATTATTTGATCTATTGGTGCACATGTAACAGGTGTTTTGATGTAGCAAAGTTCCCTAGCCAGAGTGTGCAGTGTCCATTAATACTGGGTCCACACTTATGTTGGCAGTTGTGCTCATAAAATATATTGGGAGCTTGGCAATATATTCGTGGGCATGGAACTTCTTGTCCCCCACCCCTTGAGAGGACAAGATTTATTTTCCCTACCCATTGGTTCTCGATGGTTATAATAGTTATAAGTCCATGTGTGATGGGGTGTATGTACAAACCCCACAATGGAAAGAAAGGGGTTAAAGAGCTGCTCTGGGTCCAGGTGGTCTCATCCCTCTGCACTGGCAAAGCATGCACAGACTTGGGGGGGAGGAACTTGTGACGGAGAGGGAATTTTCTGTAAATATTTTGTATGAATACTGTGTGCCTCAGATTCCCCCTATGCTAGGGTGACCAGACAGCAAATGTGAAAAATCAGGATGGGGGTTGGGGGGTAATAGGAGCCTATATAAGAAAAAGACCCCAAAATTGGGACTGTCCCTATAAAATCAGGACATCTGGTCACCCTACCCTATGCTGTATTGTCACCTAGGGGCTGTGGAAAAGGCTGTTTACTCTTGGGCAGGCTACCACACAGACGAGGCTAGCGCCTAGCAGTCTTGAGTTTGGGCCCATGTCTCTGGAGAGTCCATGAAGACAATGGCAAAGCCAACACCCAGGACACTTGCTACCTAACAACCGTAGGCAGTCCACCCCTCTGCGGGAAGCCAGCCTGTTTGATCAGCTGGACAACAAAGGACTGAGCAGGGGCCAGGTGGGACTGGCCTGGGAACTTGAAGAAAGAGGGGACAGACAGGAGCCAAGGCGTGGACCCCACTTGACTGGAGCTGTGAGATAATCAGAAGGGACTCTGCTGTAACTTTCTGTTCTCTGTGCTAACCAAGGACTTTCTACGCTGTGCTCCAGACAGCTAATAAACCTGACTGTTGTCACAGCACCAGCTGAGAGTCACTGCAGATGCTGACAGTTGGGGTGCATCGCTCCCTTGGGGTGTACAAGTCTCTCTCAGGTTGACTCACTGAAGGGAGCTCATGGGGTGAAACAGGGGGCTTAAGACTCGGAGGTTCGGTCCAAGGAGATGGTAAAACCAAGTGGCTTTCCCTAGTGCCACAGTGAGGCCGTAAGGGGAAGTGGCACCCTGAAGGGATCCTCCCAGGGGCTGTTCCAAAGCACCAATCCTGTGGTTTAAAAAGGGGAGCAGAGTAGCTCATTGGCAGGCATCCAATGGAGGTGAGCTGCCCTCAGCTCTGAACTCCTGGGACGGAGCACCACAGCAGCTCTTACTGGTAGGAAGTGATCCAGGGAGGCAGCTGCAGAGCACCCCTGGGTGCTGGACTTAGCTGCCTACCATTGGGCCCTAGATAGGAGGCTGGAGGAGAGGGTGGGCCCGGGCTCCCCTACCAACCCGTACTGAGGGACAAATATGGAAGTCTATCCCTTGGTTGGGAATCTAGTTGGGGGAAGATCCTAAAGATCCAGGATCTGGACCACAAGACCCTGAATCAGGGAGGAAGCTCTGAGTCCCTTCCGTAATCCCAAAGACTTCCCCGTTATTAGACTCTCTCTAGGTACCCGAAAAGGGGAGCCTTTGAACATGTGAGCGTGCTGGAGAGCTGAGCCACTGAAAGGACAGACAACTGCAGAGTGGAGAGGAATCTGCGGGAGAAAGACAACCTGCCACACCCCTGTCTGACCAGTAGGCGTCGCTGGTGGTGAGTGTTCCCCTTCCCACCACAAAATACCTTCTTTGTCCCCATTTATGGTGTTTTCTTTTAAAAAAATAAACTCTTTTAGGACAGGTTTCAGCAATCCATTCTCTCAAGACATCTTCAAAAGCATTATGACAGTTATGATTCCATCCACACAGACAACTAAATTGTATTAACTACAAATAGGTTTTAAATAGTTTTTTGAAATTGGTTTCCTCTTCTGGTTATTTTTGTAATATAGACAGGGTCTTAGGGGTGGAAGATCCAGTCTGGATAAATTTATCCCATGTCTTTTCTGTGCAAACCTCCTTGCATGATACAAACTGTTTGAGGATGTAGGGTAGGGCTTGAGGTTCAACAAAGTTCAGTTAATTGGCTGGGGAGAATCGTTTATTTTCCCTGTCCGGACAGCATTGTGCTTCCAGGTTCCATCTGGTAGGGGATATAGGAGGGTCAAACTATCCCAAGAAAGGCAGCTAACAGTCCCCTAATAGCCCCAGTTTTACAGCCCTAAGGAGATTCAGTACAAACTTTGGGTACTTCTGTAACTTAAACAACCTCCAAACCTGTTAAAGCCCACCCACCCTCCACCTGAATGTGATCCCTTTGTTGGTCTGGGGGCCATAATATGCCACAAATTTTTTTTATTGTTATTTGAATTGCCCATTGTGGGATTTAAATTTGCTGGGATGATCTAGCTTTGGGTTAATCGTTCTGGGAAATGCACATCAGTCAAAAAGCAGCCGGACCCCAATCCTGTAACATAGCACGTCGGCAGGCATCTGCTACTGTGCAGAGTCCCATTGAATCAGCTTGCTCAATGCCAATGCAGCAACCTGCTCGTGCACTACATGTGACGTAGCACATAGGACTGGTAGGGACCTCTTAAGACCACGAGTCCAGCCCTGCTATGTTGTGGCATAGGGGCCATAAACATCAAGAAAGGATCATACGAGTCATAAATTGAAGCACTTGAGAATCCAAAATGTTCCTGGATTTAGGTTCTGTAAACAGTGTCCTGTTGAATGTAATAGGAGGTTGTTCTCCAACCAGTGTGCATGTCCAGCTGCCAATAACCCTGCTAGAGGTTACACATATGCAGACATCAGCCAGATTGCAGACCTCTGAGCTTACATAGTCCAAACACAATGTCTCTGTTACTTTTGGTTGGGAACTTGGCCATCACCTCATAAATCAACACCCTGCTATCTTGTTTGTTCTGCAACTGGTCTGTTTGAATTGAAACAATGCAGCACCAGAGACTTGAGCTTCCTCTGGTTATCTTAGTGCAGAGTTCACTTCAAAACCTTGTTTTGGCCCCTTAAAATTATTAAACGTCTAAGATAGCGTGTCCAGAACTGAAACAGCCCTGTTCAAATCTTTGAAAGTTAGTTATAAATGTATTCTACTTTTAACCTACAGTACAATGGGAGCTTCAAAAAAAAAAGTTTCTAAGCACACTATCTTGCATCTTAATTGCTTTATCTTGCGAAGACAGATGCATGTACTTAACTTTAAGCATCTATATAGTCCCACTGACTTACTCATGTGCTAAAGTTAAGCACATGCATCACTCTTTGCAGTACTGGGGTAGTCAGTTAGCACCTCACTGTTTAGATAAAATTTGGTTACCAATAGAGCTTCATTTGTGTCAATGCTTCTCAAATGTTTCAGATATTTATTTGCATTCCTGGCAAATATGCCTTAAAAACAATTATAACGTGGCCTCTCTTTAAGCAGAGAATGTTAATTTAATGTTCTGCAGAGAGCCCACACACTTCAGGGGGAAGCAAAACTTCTGTCAGTTTTGCCATCATTTTTTCATGTCCCTAGGCGGAAAGTAAAATCCTTATCCCATCCCAATCAGCAATGAAGGTATAAGAAAATATAAAGGGAAAATGATTAATTTTAAGTGCCTACAAACTGATGGTAAATGGAAAAAAGAAATCCTTAAGCAATGGAAAATACTCGTGATGGCCACATGAAGGGCAAACAAATTCAATATGATCGGTGTTGCCACAATGAATCCAGACTGCAGAACTTTAAAACTGTCCAGCCGAGCGCCTTCCGTTTGAGAGCCAGCTACGCTGTTAACAGACATTTACATGAAAAAGGCTGCTGGCCTATGTTTTTGGTTGCTTTTCCTTGGAATGCTGACACTGAAAGACTGGAATATTTTACTTACACTGCAGCTGGGTTAGTAGCAAAAATAGATAAAACTTGACAAATTAACATAACACATGCCAAACCAAAAAGTGACCTTTGAACTTCAGTCGTACAGACGTAGCACACCATGGCAACAGTTTAATTCATAGCACTGCTCTGGCCTTTTATTGATGCCCCAGCTATTCCACGTAGCCTGACAGAGTACACGGGGACGGTGGTGCTCCATGAGGTGCAATAGGTAGGCCAGACAGCATTTAAGAGAAGCTCGGCAGAATCTCCTTTCACATGCAGACTTGGTGCTCTGGGGAAGGCCTTTTAGCAGCATTAGCTTGTCCCACTGCTACGCTTCCTAGTGTGACTCCCCATACTTGTGTTTAGAACTTACAGGGGAGGAACTGTGACTATTGAGAAAAGTCTTTTTTCATGAGAAATTCTGTTGAAATGTGAAACATTTTGACCAGCACCATTCGCATTCTAAGTATTTTTTGCCTGTGCTTTGGGTTCTCCTGTCACCTCTTGCAGCCACTCTCGCGACATCAAGAAGTCACCTAACCCTCTTCCTGCTGAGGAGTGGTGGATTTCTTCCCATACTGAATGCAGCAAATGTTTTTCCGGACTAAGGACAACAGTATTGTGTTCAAGTGTTGCGGCATCTGGGGGCAGAAGAGAAACCCAGACTTGACAGCGATGAATATCGACAAAAATCACTTTGGCGAGGATTTCTGAGGCAGGGTTTCTACCTCCAGAGCAGAGAATGATCAAGGTGGATGCTTCGGCAAAAAAAGCATCACATGGCTTTGTCCAAATATGGATGCCAGTATATTAGGATGTACAACAGACAGCCACACAGCCATAGAGATGTACATGAATGATGTGCATGTATGGCAGTCCCATAAGTTAGTTGGGAAATTAACTGGAAACTGTCTTGCTTCCTGGAGAAAGTACAAGAAATAAGAAACATTCTCTTCCTTGTATGGAAATGCTAATCAAGTTCCTTCAAATAGAAACAAACAAGACAAGCTTTGAATGCCACTAAAAATAGAAATGGAATCTGCATTAGATTGGCACAGTAAACAAACAAATCATGAATCAAATGAAAGGCTCATATAAGTCTTGCTTTGAGGTAATTTTGGAATATTTCAGCCAGTTTATAATCAGTGTCTCCCTCCCCCTCTTCCCCCTGCCTCCAATCATTTATTTGAAATAAAATTATTAACGCTGGAATCAAACCAGAATCCTAGATCCAAATTTTGTGGGAATTTAGAGCTTGATCCAAAGTTTGTGTCTGGCTTCACCTCAGTCATAACAGGCCCCCCATGCCTGCAGACAACAAATTCTGAAGAAGTTTAGATCTATAGCAGGTTTCAAGTGTAGCCCAAGTGTCAACTTCTACATTTCTATTTTCCATATTTTGTTACTATGGGTTTCATGGGGAGATTCCCTTTGCAGGAAAATCTTTTTTTATTCAGTTCAACTTAAATATTTAGCCCGGTTTCTAGACAGTACAAATTAAATAAGATTAGGACTCTACATTTGGGGGGTTAAAAAATTGCCCCTGGCTACTTAGAGACAGTGGTGAGTGACTGACTTGGATTTCTCCTGTCAAACATGTCAAAGGGCACATTAGAAGTATGAGTATCCTGAAGGAGGTTAATTACTGATGCTAAGTTTGTACATGTTGGTCCCATCAGCTAACACAAGATAAGAAGGCTTAGTATTGCAAACTGTTTGAGATAATAATGCAGAAGTACCCCATAAACAGCTACGTACATATGTTCCCGGGTATCCCTTGGAGAATCTTGTCATCAGATGTCTAATGGTTAGCTATAAAGCTAAGGACAATTAATTTCCTGTATTTTCCTGGCAAGTCTACGGACCGTCCTCTCCCCTCGATATGTTTAATGATTCTAAAGCCTAGTAAGAGGTGACCCTGTTACGGGGGCCCATGAATCTGAATTGCACCCAACTGCTGCCTGCTTGCCAGTTAGAGCTGGGGAAAAAGCTCGCCTCTGGAGACGTGGATATCCTTGACAGTTCCACTTTCGATGGGTACCGTAAAGATACGGTGTTATGAAATGGGGGAACAGTGCATGTTTGTGATGCACAGAGACCAGAGCCATCTGTTGAATAAAGTAACACCAATGCTGTTAAATCTTTGTTTCCATGAAGTACTATTCCCAGCTACTTCCATCCTCCAGTGCATCCGGAGATCTGAATTCTCACCAGGGCTGTCCTAGGGTGGAATTCACTGCTGTGCAGAAGCCAAGCAAAAGGCTTATACACCGCATAAGCCCTCAACGTAGTGGATTGAAGTGGTACAGAGATTTTTTTGCTGTCTCTTTACATGGGGCAGATTTCACCACTGAATTGCAAATAGAGGTCCCCTTCTATCACAACCTAGAGAAGGAACTAGACTTACCAACAATTCAGTTACAAGACGGGCTTGTGTTGTCTGTGCCATGGTCTGAAGAAAGGCTATGGAGGAGGTGCTGGGAAGGGCAGACACAATAGAAGCCTCATGCCAGGACGGCTGCATAAAAGGTTTGGACGTCCATGGTACTTTTAACTCTAAAAATAGGGTAAACTATTGCAATGCTCCTTTTGTTGTGACTATCCTTTTTACCAGCCATACATAAACAGGAAGTTACGGCCGCACAGCAGGGATCTGAAAAAATACTGTAGTGCAAAAGCCAAGATTGTCTTCTAAAGTGTGCTGATAAAAAATATCAAACCATATTGACAGCCTTTGTTTATTCATTGCTTTGCGAACACTTGTTTATCCTGTAACGTTTGGACAGTGTCTTGGTCTGATATTAAAAAACCCTTTACTTTTAAGTCCATTTCACAGCTTGTCTGTCTTCCACTGAACACCGTCACTTCAGGCTTGTTTAAGAAATGAGAGAAGATCATTCTTTCCTCCTCAGCATCTGCTGCTTTTAAAGAAAGGCTTCCTTAAAAACGTCCCAACACTACAGTGGAACTTCTCTAGCATTACCAAACGTAGCCACAGGAACACTAGCAGAATATATGCGGTGGTGAACTTATTGACCAGTCCAGTAGGGATGGGCCCGTCCCTCTGTTCAGCTGCAGATGTTTGCAATGTCCTGCTATACTTATGAAATATTAGAAACCAAAAATGGAAGCCATTACAGTCAAATTCTGTATTTATCTTGTCTGGCCTATAAATGGGACTCTGATAGCACCATGTTGCATTTAATGGGTCACTGCTGTCTCCTCAACATACTACAGTATATACTTACTGAAGATCTACCATTATTTCAGAGAAGTAACCCCACTCCAATCTTGAGCATCTGAGCACTTTCAAAAAATAGGATCTGCCACTGACTATTTGGGGCATAATGGGAGGAGGGGATAGCTCAGTGGTTTGAGCATTGGCCTGCTAAACCCAGGGTTGTGAGTTCAATCCTTGAGGGAACCATTTAGGGATCTGGGGCAAAAATCTGTCTGGGGATTGGTCCTGCTTTGAGCAGTGGGTTGGACTAGATGACCTCCTGGGGTCCCTTCCAACCCTGATATTCTGTGATATTGCCAATGAATCCAAAAGGAAATAACACAATGTGATTCACTAAAAAGTATGAACCTATCTCTTACTTCAACCCAGTTGGGCCACATTCATCCTGGGTGTGTCTCCACTGACCACAGTGCAGTTATGCCAGGGATAGAAAGAGGACTGGATCAGAGCCATAGTCCATTTAGTCTAGTATTCTGTCTCCAATGGTGGTCATTATCAGCTGCTTCAGAGGAAAGGGTGAGAAACCGTACAGTAGGTATTTATGGGACATCTTAACTCCTGGGAAAGTTTCCTCCTGACCCCCATTAGCTAGAGGTTGGCTTATGTCCAGAAGCATGAGGGTTCCTCTCTAGACTTTTGTCTATTCTTTTAATGATTATTATAATTCCTGGATATTCTTGTTACCCATAAAACTGACCAATCCATTTTTTAAATCATGCAAAAGTCTTGCCCTCAATAGCATCTTATAACAATGAGTTCCACAGGCTAATTTGCCCTGGGCAAAATAGTTTTGGACGATCTTGGCTCAGGGTTTTTCTCTAAAATCTCTGTCTTGTAGTTTGTTCTAAGCATACATTAATCTCAATGGTGTGTTTATAAATTTCATTCAATTTTCTTAACTCCAACATCTGTGCTATTGAAAACTTGATCTAATTACCTGCAGTGTTTGGTATTTTCTGTCCTCCAATTACATCTGTTCATAACATTTTCCTTTCCATTCCAAACACACAGTACTATGCCAGGGTTAGATTTTTAGTCATAGCCTCCTCCTATTGTTCTCACCTTTAGTTCTGAAGCCTTCCTGTCATCCATTTTTGATGCAACATCCTTTTGTGCTCTCTGAATTCCTACCAGAAAACCCCAGCATTTTCAGTTTTATGGGATTCTTTCAGGTCCCACAATAGGTCACGGGATTCTGCTAGCTGCTTTCATTCCTTCTTTCACATGCCATTTGGTTTAAAGAAGAAGAAATGCCATTTGTAAAAGCCACAGCTTCACTAAGGTTATTGAAAATCACTTGGGCCAGACCCCAGCTGGGGTAAATTGTCATTGTCCCATTGTCATCGCTGCAGTGACTTCAATGGAGCTTCGGGAGTTTACACCAGTTAAAAATCTGCCCCCTTGTTTCTACTGCATTATGCTAACATTTATTCTGTACCTACCCTTGCAATCTAGGCTGGTTTTGATTTTAAGCAGTGTCTCTCTAATGTGAGTCTTTATTAAACACACAGCAGGTCTGATTTTTTCCTTTTGCCACAGTTTGGCTGTGTGCAGCAAATGTCCTTTATAATCTGATCTTGGCGTCGGTGATGACCACTCTCAGCAATAAATTAGGGCTTGTCTATACTTACCGCGCTGGTTCGGTGGCAGGCAATCGAACTTCTGGGTTCGATTTATCGCGTCTTGTCTGGACGCGATAAATCGAACTCAGAAGTGCTCCCCGTCGACTCCGGTAATCCTGCTCGCCGCGAGGAGTACGCGGAGTCGACGGGGGAGCCTGCCTGCCGGGTGTGGACCGCGGTAAGTTCGAAGTAAGGTACGTCGACTTCAGCTACGTTATTCACGTAGCTGAAGTTGCGTACCTTACTTCGATTTGGGGGTTTAGTGTAGACCAAGCCTTAGATTAGGTTTCGATTCTGCAAAGGGATTTACCCACATGGATCCTCTCTGGGAAGGATTGGAGCAATAGGTCATTTGTTTTACGTTAGTAGACTGTTGCCATGGACTTTAATGGGGCTCTGTGAAAACACAAATTGCAGGATCAGGGCCAAGTTTTGTAATGGAGATTACCCCCAAGCCAAAGAATTTGGATCCAAACTATCCCAGACGTTTTGGTGGTAGTTGGTTTGGTTTTCGTTTGTTTCTCAGGGGGCGCAGGGAGGAGGAGATTTGGGATACCAGTCTCTATGTTCTTGAGAAAGTTTGGAGTTCAGAACCATTTTTCCTTTGCAGCTTTGAAGAATTCGACCCAAGGTAATGTAAAGAAAAGAGCACCAAAGCCTGCCTGCCAGAAAAATATTTTCTCAATCAACAGTGAAAATACCTATTCTGACTCCAGCCAGTGATGGAGCAGGCGCCTTCAAATTCCAAAGGACAATTATACATGCAAAAATATTTCAGATGGTCACAACAAACAGATGTTGGCACTGGTGACCTCGCTAGGCATATTCTGTAAGGAAACAGGGGCTTGAGAGATGTCCTTAAAAGGTGCTGCTACAGAATCAGGCAGGGTTTTATTGTAATTTCTCGTAGTGGTACTGGCAAAATTTACTTTGCAAATGCTGAGAAATTCCATCGCCATCCCCAGCCTCCTGGCATGGCCCATTGTGAACAGGATTCTAACAAACGCAAGACGTATACTTGAAATAGACTTGTCCAACTATGGTTTTATCATACTAAAATGTTGGGAATGGCTATGCCTCTGGATAGGAGTCGTGCTTTTATCGGGTAGAGGTTCATCTTGCCCAAACTTTGCCTGTGGGATCCAAATGGAATTTTTTCCTATTTCTCTGCCAGGTGGGAAAAAAACTTGTTGTTGTTTATACTGGAGAGATTATACATTTCAGTGTTTTATATTTAGATGTCTTTATCTCGCTGCCCAGATAACTAGAAAAAAAAGTGGCATGCAATCCTTGTGTTGTTTATTCCTTTAAGGGTTTCAGTTCTCTTCCTTGGTTTTATTTTTCTACCCCCTTCTAATTTAGGTTTCTTTTTGTCTCCCTCACTATGAACCAAAGTGCTGTGTCCAGAATTGCTAATCTTGCCTCTTCTCCCGCACACGTAACCAAATCAGCCAGGCACTCCAAATCCAGCTAAACCACAGCAGTATGATGCAAATTTAAATCACAGAGCCAGCCAGCCTCTCCCCCACCCCCACCCCCATAGTGGGCTGAGAGAGAAATGGTGCACTTTATCTATTCACTGCCTTCTCCATTTCTGAAAAAATAACCCAATCAGAACTGAACATACTTGCAGCAAACAGTTTGAGAGCATCCCAGAGAGTGGAATATATTCACTTAAAACATTAGTGAAGTAACTGAATGCTGAGCAAATTCATGAACTCTTCAGTCACCATTTGAGCCCAGAGGGGGGGAAAAAAAGCTTACGCTTAACTAAAAACTTCTTTCTGTCCGTCGTTCACCCTAGTAAGCCGAGAGTCTCTTTTTGAGCATTGTACTTTTGATCTAGCAGTCTCAGGTAAATACATGTTCTGATGCACTGTTTATGTATGTCCTTACCATGTCCCTGCACAGGGTAGATAGAGCTAATGATATCTGTTCTCCTTTCTATTGAGAGCCACAGCTTGGTACTAGTGCAGTTAATGGGAAATGGTTGCTAACGTGAAACCGCTCTGATTTATTTCTTAATAATCTCTTCTGCAAGGAATCTTTGACCTCTAGTCACTGGTTCTGTTACAACCAAGGTTGGTTGGTAGTTGTCTCAGGCCCTATTTTCAGCTATATGGTGGGACTGATTGCATTCTGGGATGTAAGAACATAAGAATGGCCATACTGGGTCAGACCAAAGGTCCATCCAGCGGTATCCTGTCTACCGACAGTGGCCAATGCCAGGTGACCTGTCATCTCAATAGGATGCCTATCTATATTCAATATAAAGGTAGCTGTGGGGGGATATTTCTTAACTCCACAGACAATATTTGTTTTGTGCGCCATAGTTTGCCCACCCATGTCTTAATCTGATTGTCAGCACTGTAGGCCCCAATCCTGCACATGAGTGTCTCACTGACTTCCAGTTAAGCGTGCACATTCTTACCTCGAGGTCAGTAAGATGACTCGTGTTTAAATTTGAGCATGTGCAAACTATTTGCAGGACCAGGGCTCTAAAAAGCACTTTTATTACAGTTCAGCCGGATCCATCAATTTTGGCCGTTGAAGCTAAGCAGCAGATGTTGAGCTTTTGGGAGCTGGGATTTTTGCCCAAGCCCATTTCTGATCTTGACGTACTTAATAGCGTTTTACTGATTTGTTGTCAGCATACATACTACTTTGGAGAGAAGCGCATGAGGATATTTGACCGGTATTTTTAAAGAGAGATAAAATAAGCATTGAGACTTATTGGTGATGGGGTGATTTTTTTTTAATAAATTCAATATTTTTCTTCATGGAAAATGTTTTTAACCTTTAATTATTAAAGTTATTAAAGTAAAAGGGATATATTTTAACTTTGATCAACAGAAACTTTAACTGCAAGTTTATTGTCTCTTTTGACATGTGAAAACTTTATTTAGAATTTAGAACCCATTATTGTGTCTATATAATTGGGATTATTTTTTCCAATGTGCCTTACTTTGCACTTACCAATTTAATCTGCCGTTTTTGTTGCCTAGACACCTAGTTCTGTGAGATCCCACTGTAACTCCTCACAGTTGGCTTTAGACTTAATTATCTTGAATAATTTTGTGTCGTCTGCAGACTTTGCCACTTCACTGTTCGCTCTTTTTTTCCAGACCATTAATGAACATGTTGAACAGAACTGGTCCCCATACAGATCCTTGGACCCCACTGTTCTCCTCTCTCCATTGTGAAAACTGACCCTTTATCCCTACCCTTTGTTTCCTATCTTTCAGCCAGTTACTGATCCAAGAGAGGGCCTTCCCTCTTATCCCACAGCTACTTAGTTTCCTCAAGAGCCTTTGGTAAGGGACTTTGTCAAAGACTTTCTGAAAATCCAAGTATATCATATTGACTGGATCACCTCATCCACATGCTTGTTGACTTCCTCAAAGAATTCTAATAGCTTGGTGAAGCATGACTTCCCTTTACAAAACTGATGTTGACTCTTCCCCAACAAATCGTGTTTACTATGTCTAATAACGCTGTTCTTTACTATAGTTTTTACCCATTTGCTTGGTACTGAAGTTATGCGCACTGGCCAGTAATTGCCAGAATCTCCACATAAGCCATTTTAAAAATCAGTGTAACATTAGCTACCTTCGAGTCACCTGGTACAGAGGCTGATTTCAGTGATAGGTTACATTCTACAGTTAGTAGTTCTGCGATTTCATAAGTGAGTTCCTTTGGAATTTTTGGGTGAATACCAACACCTTAGAGCCATTCTACAGGGAAGAATAAGTAATATAGGGCCTGGGTTAGGGTTTATTTTTCCTGAAAGCAGCCTGCCCCAGTCAGATACCACTGGGGTGAAAGGAGAGGCTTGATCTTACAGTCCCAGAGCTGGAACTCTGGGAGAAAGGTAACAAACAAAAGGGGAGAGTGAATCCAGCTTGCTAAAAAGCATTTTTTAAAATCTTCCCTGAGGATTCTTCCTAGTGGCAGGTGGCTCTGTCAAAGCTGTAAATAAAGGAGCAGGGGAGAAATTAATGCGAAAGGCAAAGCATGTTGGTGAATAAATGGAACTGTCTTTGGCAAAGCCGGTCATATTCTCTCCAGCCATAATATATTTCTAATGTAAGAATTACCTGCTAAAATAGAATCCGAATGAATTTTCCAGGGTGTGGCTTGTATGAGATATTTATGTTCTTGAAAGTTTGGAGACAGCCAAGTTTCACTAACTCTCTGAAAGCCTAACTATTTCATGGCACTAAACTGTCCCGTCCCCCCCACCCCCAAGACCAGAGTGACCTAGAATATATTTTGAAATCATATGTTGGTGTTTGGTTAGGTTGTATTCTTGATCACTGGAAACAGGCCATTAATGTTAGAGGTTTCAGCTGTCAGATTCCAAGATTAATGCCTTTTTGAGACTGATGAACAAGCATTTGGAATTATGTGCTCTTTCCACATCTCTTGGCTTGATTCAGAGTTCCTGTGTTGCTGCAGATGTGTTTTAACCTCGAGCAATGGCAATGAGTAACCCTGCTTGATCTTAACCCTCCTTTCCTATTGTCGGTGAAGCCGTTTAATTCATTTTTTATCGCTTTGTTTCTTTATGACAGTATTAGCTAACACTGGAGAAGGTGCAGTAAATATAATAACACCTTTATACGTTTGTAACCTTCTGGGAATATACTTTTAGGAAGGATGAGTGATGGGCTTAGATCTGGGCAAATGGGTCAAAAATCTATTTATGAACACTCGTTTGAATTTTTAAATAAATTTGCTTTAAGAACATAAGAATAGCCTTACTTGGTCAGACCAAAGGTCTGTAACCTGTCTACCGACAGTGGCCATTGCCAGGTGCCCCAGACGGAATGAACAGAATAGGTAATCATCAAGTGATCCCTCCCCTGTTGCTCATTCCTAGCTTCTGGCAAACAGAGGCTAGAGACACCATCTCTGCCCTCCTTGGCCAATAGCCATTGATGGACCTATCCTCCATGAATTTATCTAGTTCTTTTTTTAACCCTGTTATGGTCTTGGCCTTCACAATATTCTCTGGCAAGGAGTTCCACAGGTTGACTGTGGGTTGTGAGAAGAAATACTTCCTTTGATTTGTTTTAAACCTGCTGCCTATTAATTTTGTTTGGTAACCCCTAGTTCTTGTGTTGTGAGAAGTAGTAAACAATACTTCTTTATCAACTTTCTCTACAGCAGTCATGATTTTGTAGACCTCAGTCATATCTCCCCTTAGCCGTCTCTTTTCCAAGCTGAAAAGTCCCAGTCTTATTAATCTCGCCTCACAGAAGCCATTCCATACCCCTAATCATTTTTGTTGCCCTTTTCTGAACCTTTTCCAATTCCAATATATCTTTTTTGAGATGGGGCGACCACATCTGCACACAGTATTCAAGATGTGGGCATACCATGGATTTATATAGAGGCAACATGATATTTTCTGTCATATTATCTACCCCTTTCTTAATTATTCCCAGCATTCTGTTCACTTTTTTGACTGCCGCTGCACATTGAGTGGATGTTTTCAGGGAACTATCCACAATGACTCCAAGATCTCTTTCTTGAGTGGTAACAGCAAATTTAGACCCCATCATTGTATATGTATAGTTGGGATTATGCTTTCCAATGTGCATTACTTTGCATTTATCAACATTAAATTTCAGCTGCCATTTTGTTGCCCAGTCACCCAGTTTTGAGAGACCCTTTTGTAGCTCTTCATAGTCTGCCTGGGTCTTAACTATCTTTAGTAATTTTGTATCATCTGCAAATTTTGCCACCTTACTGTTTACCCCTTTTTCCAGATCATTTATGAATATGTTGAATAGGACTGGTCCCAGAACAGACCCTAGGGGACACCACAATTTACCTCTCTCCATTCTGAAAACTGACCATTTATACCTACACTTTGTTTCCTATCTTTTAACCAGTTACCAATCCATGAGAGCACCTTCCCTCTTATCCCGTGGCAGCTTACTTTGCATAAGAGCCTTTGGTGAGGGACCTTGTCAAAGGCATTTTGAAAATCTAAGTACACTATATCCACTGGATCCCCTTGGTCCACATGCTTGTTGACACCCTCAAAGTATTCTAGTAGATTAGCGAGACATGATTTCCCTTTACTAAAACCATGTTGACTCCTCCTCAACAGATTATGATCATCTATATGTCTGACAATATTGTTCTTTTTTATAGTTTCAACAAGTTTCCCCGGTACTGAAGTCAGGCTTACAGGCCTGTGATTGCCGGGATCACTTCTGGAGCCCTTTTTAAAAATTGGCATCACATTAGCTATCCTCCAGTCATCTGGTACAGAAGCTGATTTAAATGATAGGTTACAGACTACAGTTAGTAGTTCTGCAATTTCACATTTGAGTTTCTTCAGAACTCTTGGGTGACTACCATCTGGTCCTGGTGACTTATTGCTGTTTAATTTATCAATTTGTTCCAAAACTTCCTCTAATAATACCTCAATCTGGGACAGTTCCTCAGACTTGTAACCTAAAAAGAATGGCTCAGGTTTGGGAATCTCCCTCACATCCTCAGCTGTGAAGACCGATACGTAGAATTAATTTAGTATTTCCGCAATGGCCTTATCGTCCTTGAGTGCTCCTTTAGCACCTCGATTGTCCAGTGCTTTGAGTGTGTTTGTGTCCCTTTTGTTATCGTTTTCCACGGATGTCCTACTAAATGAGTTTACTGGCAGGAATTTTTATCAAAAGAGTGAAGTTTAACCAAATATTGCAGGCTAATCATAGAAAATGAACCTTAAATCCATACTTGCACTGGAAACCTGATTCTAAGAGTTAGCTGAAAGCAATCAGGGAGCAGCAGCATACCATGTGACCTGTGTATCTAACCAACACAGCTCGAATTTCCATCTGCAGATACTGAATACTAGAAACATATAGTTTGGGAGCAAGCTTCATTTCTAAGTATGTTTTGCTGCATCATATCTGTGTGTCATTCTCCCCCACTCCACGGCATTAAGGATAAGATTTTCAAATTCACTTTAAGTGAGTTAAGAGCACAAGTTTCATTTATATTCAATAATTATTCATTGCTACAACTTGGTTGGCATGACTCCAGATGGGGAAAATCGGGGTTGGACGTGTAGATACAAAGGTGGGAGATGCTAGCAGTGGGGCATTTCCTCCTTCCTTCTCCCAATCTCATGGAATCCAGTTTGCAAAGGCTTTGTGGGGATTAAGATTTGCATGCAGGGAGGGAATGGGAACGGGGCAGGCACATCTTCTCTCCTCAGCCCCAGGGGGATTCCTGTGTAACAGCACTGACTCAGTCAACATCATCTTACGCTGACTCCCACTCTACAAAGCAAGCCCCTTTCCCTGCCCAGCAAAGGGGATTTCATTGGTGGTGGCAGTTTGGGGGGAGCAACCCCATGTCTGTTCAGTGGCGGGGGAGGTGAAGAGCTGGTAAGAAAAGGTTTTGACAAAATGTCAGTTTTGATTAATTTTTCAACTTGAAAACAGGGTGAAAAAATTTGCAATTGTCAGTGGTTCATATTGACATATTCAAAATGAAACATTCCAAGGTTTGGTTCAAAACAATTATTTTATTTTGAAATTGAAGCTCTTGGGGGTTTTATCACTTTTCTTTTAAACCGTCGCAATTGAAATGAAGCATTGAGATATTATTGAAACAAAACTTTTCAACTGAGCCAAAAGTGAACTTTTTTTTTTTAGATTTTTCAGTTCCTGGAAAATGTCAAGATTGTTTGTTTACTTTTCAGCCTGGTTCTGGATGGGAAACCTTTGAGATTTCATACACTTCTGTGGGATGAGATAACCGTTTTCCACCCAGTTCTAGGGAAAACACCTCCCATTGCTGCCACTTGAATGAGAAGGTCTGAGAGTTGAAGCTCTGGGGTTTCTTCTCCTGTCTTGAATAAGGGACGATCACTTTAGACATTTGAGGCCCAGAGAGGGATTGGTTGGATTCGCTTTGACCTACAGAGACCTAACATTTTCATTGCATATTTTTTTAAAAAACAATGAAGTCGGGCACACTAGGCAGAGTTCAGGAGCAGCCCAGTACAGGGCTGAACCCCCGTCTCCTTCAGGAAGGCTCGGAGTTCTGTGCTTCTGCTGCCGCTACTCCCGCTGTATCGTATCCTGCTCTCATCCGGGCTGATGCCATGGACTATGTATGGTACAGCTCAGCACTACTAAAGCCTATCTGACTGCATGAACCGGGGACGCGAAGGTGAGACCATCCTGTCTGATCGCCAAGAGAGAGGAAAATGTGGGGTGTTCCTGTCCTCTGTCTGTTCCTCTCCTACTACCGTTCATGGTGGCCTTTTGCGGGTACTATTCTCCACCTACCCAAGGCACCTACCTACCCTTAGCTCCACCTACCCTTTGGCCTGTGCCTCCATGTGCAGTCCATGCTAACATAGACCTCCCCCGACGTGTCCAAACCTTGTCCACCTCCGTGCAGAGAAATGTAATAGTCTAGCTCAAGCTGTAGCAAATTGAGCTTCCATTTCCAAATATTGTCTGAATACATTGGGCTACAAATACCATTATCCAGATATGAGGTGCAGACTGTTCATCTGGCCCTATCGTGTGTTGCTGCAGCACCTGCGGAAGCAATGCTTCCGGCAGCTGCTAGCTAAAGAAGTGAACGTGAGCTGGGGTGTAATTCCAGGCATTTGTAACTGGATGGAGATTTATTCTTAAGATAAAAAATTCCGTCGGGAAGTCTCATTCTGTTTGCGGGCAGCACCTCAGTCCCACTTGGGTCCCCATAATTATTGCACATGTGGGTTCTTCTTCCCAATATTTTCCTTATGCACAGTGTGGGCCCGATCCTTATGTAGTCATTTACTCTGATGCAAAGTGGGTGCAAACCGGTACCAAAATTGGACCAGAAACATTTTATGCCGTCTGGCGCAGGTGAGTAAATGAATAGCTAAGGAAGAAGGCCGTGGAGAATCTCTCACTGGCTTGACAGCAGACCTATCACTCTACAGCAGCTGTCTTTGGAGTTGGACAATCCTTGGGGGAAACAGGATTTGGGGATCGAACTGAAACAAAAACTAGACTGGGACGATCCAACGGAAAACCAAATAACTCGACAGAACATCGCTGTGGTTGTGAGGATTGACCCCAGGCCACGGGCTCTCAAACCAGGAGGGTCAGCTGTTTGAGCTAAAGAACCAGACTTATTATCTTAGGGTCAGTGGCAAATGGATAAAGCTCTCTACATGGTCCAGCCACATTAAACAGGAGCAGAGAGCTGCACTATGTTAGCGTGGGTTATACTGACAGAGGTATTTCCCCTCCAGGGCTGAGTTACGCTCAAATTGAAAGAATCCAGTCAGGTTCTATTCCCACCGTTTGTTATTTCAGTGGTGTGACGTACTGGAAACAGTTACCATTTAAAGTGAGAGCTTGTAATGTTAAGGGGTTCCCTGGTCCGGCTTGCAGGCTAGGGGATCCCTTAGGGACACTGTGTGATCTGGATCCTCTGTGTATCTGCAAAGGGCCAGCCCCCTGAAGCAAGTGGGTGGAGTTATGTGTATGCTGCAAACATAACAGGTAGAAGTGCATGTTATTTTAGAATAAAAGTTTCCTATTTTGCTCTAGCTTTAAGTCATCAGCAAAACGGAAACAAATCACTTCTATTCTGAAGTGTCTCCACGCACAGACTCGCACCAAAATACTGAGAAGGGTGAATTAAAAACAATGTTGTTAATTTAGTGCAAATTTGCGTATAAATCAGGACCCATGGTCCTTGCACTCATAGGCGCCGACTCCATGGGTGCTCCGGGGCTGGAGCACCCACAGGGAAAAAATGGTGGGTGCTGAGCACCCACCAGCAGCCCCCCTACTAGCTCCTCCCCACTACCCCCAGCTCCACCCACCCACCGGCGGGCTCCATGGATCAATGCCTCCCCCTCCCTCCCGCCCACCACAATCGGTGGTTCTAAGGCATGCAGGAGGCTTTGGGGGGAAGGAGTGAGGACACGGCGCACTGGGTGGAGGAGGCGGAACAAGGCAGGAAGAGGCGGGGTGGGGGTGGGGCTTTGGGGGAAGGGGTGGAGTAGGGTCGGGGCCTGGGGCAAAGCCAGGGGTCAGCCCCCCCCCTCCCCCCCCCGGCACTTTGGAAAGTCGGCACCTGTGCTTGCACTGATGTAAGGCCTGGTCTACAACTATAAATTACACCAGTAATCTGATGGGGATGATTTTTTTTTTGTCAGTACTGTTATACTGCTGTAATTATTCCTCTTCCCATAAGGGAAGTACCTTTAGATCAACACCACTAGGTCCACACTTTAACTGTACCCAGTATAGATAAAATAGCACAGCTTTTTAGTGTAGACAAGACTTAAGTTCCTTAGCTTGGAGAGTCCTGTTTTTGTTTTTAAAACCCCACTTCAGTAATTCTTCACATACAATGTACCAAGCAAGCTCTTCTGCCATTTAACCCCTTTTATTTCTTGCCATCAGCTCCAACTTTGCTGCCAAAATAAGCAAACCTGCCTTGCATTTCATTATGTTTCATTTCTGCCGTTCTGGTTTGCCCCTAAGCACCACCACCCTCCTCGAAAGTGACTGAATACAAATATAAATCAGCCTTCGCCACTTGGCATGCTTTTAACCAAAGGCTTTGTTGGGCTGCCAGTATGGGACACCTTATTAATAACCTCTCACCTTCAGAAACGGTGTTACCCTTTTAATCATAGCGTCGCTCAGTGTCAACATATTGTGCGCTGCCCACCGATCTGGGGTGCACCTTTCCGAGACAAGTTTTATTTTGATGGGAACAAAAAAAGTGTTACTTGGCTGAAAGGGTTTAGAAATCTGCAGGAGCGTATTTGTCAAAGAAGGGACTGCCTATTGGAGATTAGAGCCTAATTCAATTTGTCTTTGTGTGTATGTGTGTGTTTCTTTTTAGCTCTTTGTAAAAAGCCAGGCTTATTAAAATTCAGGGAGAGCCCAGCACAAAAGACACTTCTTAGGGTCCAAAGGCATGCTTATTAATGCAGAGTTTTTGATTCAAATTGTACAGACCGTGTCACTTTCAGAAGATTTTCGGTATTGTCTGGGAGGAAAAGAGACTCACTGATCACTTTCTTTTCCCGTTTTAATCGCAGCAGCTGAAGCAAGCAGATGCTGGGATTCAGAATCACTCCCAAAAGCGGGTGGGCAGTGGAAGGAAGGGAAACGCCATCGATAAAGGCCCGTCTGCATGATAGATTTTATCATTTGGGGTCACCAAGTTATAACACAATCGTCATAAATGTGCACATGGTGGTGGACCCGCAGCAAATCCAAGAGACCCACACAATTAAAACTGGGTTTGATTTCATATACTGTGCAGGACGAAGCTGTGGTCTAGCTGGGGCAGACAGTGATGTGTGGCCAGTAATTTTAACAAGGGGCCGTGTAATAGGTCCTGGCCGGGGCTCGACCCTTCCGGGCAGGAGGGGAGCCACACCGACTCACAACTGTGGGAACAAGCAGTCCGTTAGTCCCGAAGCTCCGGCCCTCTGGTGCAGGGGCGGAGCAAAGCCGACAGCTAGCTCGGGGCTCAGGCCCTCAGGCAGGGGCTGAGCAGACAACCGGGGGTTCGGGGCTCAGGCCCTCTGGTGCAGGGGCTGAGCCGGCAGCAGTTAATTCAGGGCTCAGGCCCTCTGGTGCGGGGGCTGAGCAAGCACACAGTTCAGGAGCCCAGGCCCTGGATCAGGGCGGGGCAAACACACAGTTAGCTCAGGCCCTTGGTTGCAGGGGCTGAGCAAGCAACAGTTAGGGAGCCCAGGCCCTGGATCAGGGCGGGGCACGCACAGGGATAGCTCAGGCCCTTGGTTGCAGGGGCTGAGCAAGTAAACAGGTAAGGCACGCCTAGGCTCCTGTAGCCAAGCGTTGGGTGAGGGGGAAGCCTGCCACCCGTGAGCGGGGGTGGCAGGGGGGACGCAGGCCCACCCACTCCACTGCGTTCCAGCCCGGGGCCCTAGCAGCGGTGACTGCCGCTGCTGGTCAGTGGGGTATCCAGACCGCAACACACTGACATCGGCTCACATTCGTCTGCAGCCGGACCGGGGTCGGCTATCCCCGGGCTACTTCCAGGTCCCCCCTCAGAGCCTACCTCGTTCGTCGCACCGGGCTCGGGCCAGTCCATCTGCATGGTCTCCTCTCGGCCTGGGCTTGGTGGCAGGTCCGATAGCTCCACCGGGAAATCAGGCCAACTGCACTCGGGCGGCTCCTCCGGGTAGCAGCAGGGGCGGAGGGGTTCTGGTGCGGTCTCGCCTTCCGGGTTAATGTGGGGGGGCTCCCAGGGCTCCTCCCAGCGACGGGAGCGGACGGGCTCCGGCGGCTCCTCCTCGTAGCGGGCCCGGGGTAGCTCTGGCCAGTTAGGGCCCTGGCCTCGGGCCTCGGAGGTCTCCTGGTCGGGAGCTCCCGGCCGCACGTCTGCTCCCTGTGGTGGCTGGCCGCCAACTGAGCTCTGGCGGCCGGCCTTTATACTTCCTGTCCCGCCCCTTGACTTCCGGGGGGCGGGGACAGGCGGCAGTGGCTCCACCGACTCTGGTGCCTGCACGGGGGCTCCCTCTTCTGGGCAGGAGGGGAGCCACACCGACTCACTACAGGCCGCCACAAATATTTTCTCATATACATGTGACAAAACCCAGGTACCGATGGTGAAGGGAGAGGGGAATCTGACAGAAAGGAAGGGTGAAATAGTGGGGAAGCTGGTTTGTTTTCTCATTTACAGAAAAGGTCTTCTAACCAGTACCGCAGCACCTCCGGGCAAGGGACAAGTATTAAAGTTGCACTTTGATTGAGATGTTTATATTTTGTTCTTGAAAAAAACTCCCTACATAGTAAAGTACTGTGTGAAAGTTGAAGAAGGGGTGGTGGGTGAAGACTCTATAGAAAGACATGGTGACAGCCTCCAGGGAATTTTTTACAGTTCTTGTAGTGATTTCTCTACCTTTTCCATACTGGGACTTCCTTCCCATGGGAAAAGCAGGGTGGTCATGACCCCTTGACAGCTGTTAGCGATCCCCAACGTTGAGAACACCTGATTTAGTGCAATCTGGTCCATTCCAAAAATCAAGCAAATTTGCGCTAGAGAAGTATTTTCGCCAACCCTACAGAGAACAAGTCCTCTCCAACAAGTGTGATTTTAAAGTACCAGAAAAATGCTGAACTCAGGTAGAGGCAGGAAAAATCACCCCAATACTATTGAGTATGGTGGTGGAATTTTAACAAGTGGTCCCTGGGAATGCTTGAAAATCCTACAGCACAGAAGTGGTTTCAGAGGCCAATCAGTTGAGTTTATAGTGCAAAGGAGACCTTTCAAGCTAAAGGACAATGTCAACACAAGAACAAATGGGGATAAACTGGTCATGAGTAAATTTAGGCAGAAAATTAGGTTTTATGAAGTTTATGAAAGGGATTATATGATGTCATTGTCTGTGATAGCAAGGGACTGGACTCTGTGTAGGCCCCTTCCAGTTTTCTGCTGTTATGATCTGTCTACCTTGACATCAACATCCTGCTAGCAATGATTGTGTTTAAAAACCTGTGAGCAGGGCTATAGTGTGGGTTCCCTAACCAGTGTGGTTGGATGGATTGTTTCATCTGAGCATTATGATAGGCCCATAAAATATGTTAATTGCCTTGTCAACAGAGGTCTTACAACTGTTTAGCAGCTGTGCCTGAACCAGGCCCTAATGTGGTGGACACAACCAGAATAGATTTTTAAAACTACGTACCAACAAAATATCTTTCCGTACCCAGAGACAGAGTGCAGATTTTGAGCTCAGTTTGTCCCCATCACTGCTGACCAGCCAAACTACACCTCTATCTCAATATAACGCTGTCCTCGGGAGCCAAAAAATCTTACTGCATTATAGGTGAAACCGCATTATATCGAACTTGCTTTGATCCACCGGAGTGCACAGCCCGGCCCCCATAGAGCATTGCTTTACCACGTTATATCCGAATTCGTGTTATATCGGGTCGCGTTATATCGGAGTAGAGGTGTATGTTAGACCTAGAGCTCAGAAGGAATTGCTTTTTACAGCTGTGAAATCTGGAGACTTCAAAAAAAAAATTCTGTCCCAAATCAGGACAAAAAGACAAAAACTTGAGTATTTTCACATGCTGAAAATCCATCAAAATTTTCAGTTTGAGTTAGTCAAAATATTTCATAATACAACAATAATAATAATAATTCAATACATAATTTCAAAACATTTCATTTTCATTTTGAGCACTTCATTTTTTTTCTAGCTTAAAATTCAAACCAAAAATCATCTTGAAATGGAAAACGTGAGGTTTTCATTTAAATAAAGTCAGACTTTCTGATGATTTTGAAACTTTAACAAAAAAAATTTGCCCCCCCAAAAGTTTTGATTTCAGTGAATCTATTTTTTAAAAAAAGTTTTATCAAAAAATCCTTAAAAGGTTTAGTTAGAATTTGGCTTGTTCACAACCAAATCTTTGTATAAACAGTTATACTCTGTTCTAAACCCTGTATAGATGAACTAAAGAGGTAGCCAACAGCACCATTTGTGAATTGTGGAAAAGCTCTGACCTTGTCTCAGTGGGTCCCGCACTTCCAGGTGGATTATGCTAGCCTCAGAGACTCACTATGACCTTCCACGTAGCCCTTCTTTCTCTAGGGGCCAGGGGTCACAGACTACGGAGCCATTGTCATCATAAGCCACCAAGGGAGGTGGGAAGAAGCAACCTTCCCTCACACAGTTTCTGTTGCTTCACAGTCTCTATGATTAATTGGGGAGACAGGGGGAAAGCCCGGGCCCACCCTCTACTCCGGGCTCCAGCCCAGGGACCCTAATAGTAGCAGCTATTGGTAGCTGACTTTTTAAACAGGACGAGTACAATTCCCTGGGCCACTTCCCCACAGCAGCCCTCACTTCCTCAATATCTACTTCACCCTTACCTCAAGGCCTCCTTCCTTGTGCCTGATAGGGTTTGTACTGCCCAGTTTCTCCAGCAGTGCGGTTCCCTCCTACAGCTCCTGACACATGCCACCCACGGACTAACTGGGAGGCTTTTAACTAGTTCCAGCCAGCCCTTGATTGGCTTCAGGTGTCCCAATCAACCTAGCTGCCTTCACTGCTTTCGGAAGGATCTTATTTGACCCCAGGTGTCTTAATTGACCTGGAGCACATGCCATTTGCCTACCCTGGTACCAGGGATTTGTTTAGCCTGGGGCTAATATCTCTGTCTCCCCCTACTTTCCTATAGCTATCTGGCCTTGCCCCATCACAGAATGCAATTCTTAAAAAGAGAAATCCCTGTCAACCCTGGTTAGAAAAAGTGCCCCCTGCTAGCAACTACTATATTTAACTGTGATTGTAGTTTGACATTGCAATAGAGCCATGCTATGATGTTTGTTGGCCCGTCTACATTATTGGTGCAATGGTATTTCTGTAACTAGTTTGTGACACTTTATCTGATGTGACAGGTGTGTCCACACAGATGTGGTGTTTTTTCCACAGACACAACCGTTTGTCACCCATAATTGTGTGTCTACACCTCGCTATGCTGACAAAGCATGTTTGTATCAATGTACATTGGGAAAATCTGGGCATCTCATATTGCCTCAGCAAGAAATCAAGTGCCCAGATGATATATATGTAAAACAGCACCAGCAGCAGATGGAACAAAGCACTCTGGGATGTCTTATAGCAGGAAGAACTGGCCAAATTGGTACCACAGGCATGGCACCTACATAGGGACAAATAACAAACAAAGAAGAAAAGCTGTGTACCAAACCAGTTACAAAGAGTAAATCAAGTGCTAACCTAGCTTGCTGGCAAGGATGAAATACAACTAGCTGACATCATTATCAGTCAAGGGTTGACCATGGTAGTTATGGACACAGACTGTGTTTAGAGCAAACCATATCATTCAATTGTTACAAGTTTGGGCTTAACTTTATGCATACACATAATTGCCTTTAAAGTCATGGAAATTTAAACACATGCTTAATGTTAAGCATGTACTTAAGTGCTATATTAAATAGGGGTGAACTTAATTATGTACGTAAGTCCTTTCCTAAATAAGGTATTTGGATGAAAGTTGTAGAGTGTTGAGGTCCTTAGAAACTTAAGCAGAGATGGTTATCGAATCAAAATCATCCAGTTTTTTCTTTTATAATTTCTAGCAATAGCATGCCTTCCTGTGAAGGAAACCAGTATGCTTGGTTAAAGACTAAAATAAAGTATAACATCAGAATTTTTATTTTCATTTTCAAGTTCTGTCAACATGTGCAAAAACATACACCTCATCCCTTAATCGCAGATAAACAGAGGCCTTTCTGCCTGCTGTGGATGCCAAAAAAGGATTTGACAGAGTTGAGTGGCCCTACTTGCATGACATATCTAGAAAATATGTGCCTGGAAGGTGTCAATTTATTAAATAACTGGAAATAATGCACTATAAACCGGTTTCTCTTACTGCATTTAATATAGTGCGCAGAGGCCCCAGTCAGGAACAGAGCTCCGTTATGCTAGATGCTCTACAAAGAAAAAGTCCCTGCAAAGAAGAATTATCCTGTCTCTTTAGGTTGTTATGTTAATTTATTAAGATGAGATAACTTGTTATATTTTCCCTGCCTCCACTATTAATTTCCCTAATCAAAGTCCCTTCTATTCATCCTGCCCACTCCAAGATGTCCGGGGAGGGGATGGGAATATGAAGCGGGGGTGGGGAGGGAGAGATAGACAGGAAAGATAGAAACTTGGAACCCCTGAGGTGAAAGAGAATAACAAGGAAGAAATGAGGGATCTCAGAGGCAAAATAAAAATGGAGGAAGAGGATCACAGAAGGGAAAGCGAAATGGGGACCTCAGATGCGGGGGGGAGGGGGAGGGAAACTGAACATTCTGGTATAATCTGTAATTATCCGTACAGTAATCACTGTGTGATGCTTTGCAAACTAATCAAATTATGGCTCCAATGAATCTGAAAACTCATCTTTGGTATCATCACCAGTATCTTCACTAGTCACCAGTGTTAGCAGCACTAACATTGTCTAATAAATAAGGTTGTTTTTATCTTTGTTCAGATGAAGTTCTGATGGAAATAAACGCAAAGCCTTTGAGGCTGGGGGGACAGGGGGGTGGCGGGCGGGCGGTAAGAGTTCAGCTCAGAGAGCACTAGCTTCTTCCCCTGAGGCTGTGTAGATCTTGAGACATCAGGAAATCATCATTATATTATTTGTGGTACTACTTTTCTTCCTCTGATCCCAAAACATCTTTGCAGACAGGGTCACCATTTGTTCCTGTCCACGGCTTGTAGCTCCATTAAGTACAGCCTGGTCATCTACCTGCGTAAGATGTCCCACCATCTAGTTAGTGGTCAGCCTAGAGGGACAGTGACCTTGGTTGCATTTGCATTATTTTCTTTGGCATCCTATCATCTGTTTGTCTTCTACAGCGTCTCTGCCATAGTAATCTTTTTTGATTGCAGCCAATCTCGTACCCACATTTCACATTCTACTTTCCTTCTAACTTCATTTGTCTTGAAATCATTCCACTTTACACCTGCCATTCTCCAGAGAACTCTCATCTGTAGTGCCTCTCGCCTTCTGATGCCTGTTTAATACAAAGCAGCCACTTCCAGACCATAGAGTAAAATTATTAGTACGCCTTTTGATCAATTTTCAGTTTGGTACCAAAGGTAATGTTTTTATCAGTCCATAACTTCATCAACTTCTGTTCAGCACTTGTAGCCAAAGCACATTTCCTTTTTTAAAAGGAGCTTTGTATTACAGTAGTGCCTACAAGTCCTCATCACGATCAGAGCCGCGGTGAGCTAGGGACTGCACAGACACATGGGAGGACATGTTTCCAAAGAGCTGGCAATGTATCTGAATCATTTTATTTTGAAGCAAAATGATGATTATTTAATATTTGTGTTGTTATATCACAAAGACCCCAGTGAGGATCAAGGCCCCGATGTGCTAGGTGCAGTCACAATACAGAGACACTAGGAGGTGCTTTCCCATTTCTCCCTCACTGGCTCCCCTGCAGTCAGCTCCTCTCTTTGCAGCAGCTCGCTCTGTGAGCATTCAGAAAAGCTACTTTGCCTTTTCCCGCACATGCTGAACAGCAGCCATGCATGGAGTGTCTCTGGCTGGTTCCCATGCTAGGCAGGGAGCGAGCCAGGAAGCCTGCAAGGGAGCAGGATCTGTGCTTCCCCACCCCTGCCTGAGCATAAGGAATGGAACACCTAGCACAGGGTGGCATGTTTTCTCACAAGGGGGAGGGATAGCTCAGAGGTTTGAGCATTGGCCTGCTAAACCCAGGGTTGTGAGTTCAATCCTTGAGGGGGTCACTTGGGGATCTGGGGCAAAATCAGTACTTGATCCTGCTAGTGAAGGCAGGGGGCTGGACTCAATGACCTTTCAAGGTCCCTTCCAGTTCTAGGAGATGGGATATCTCCATTAATTTAATTTAAAAAAAATTAATTTTAAGGCTGCAGCTGGTGCCTGGGGTCGCCTCCTCCCAGCTACCCCAGGCAAAGAGGGACACTGGTGATCTGTTTGCAGGAGGAGTGGGGAATCAATTTAAGTGAGGCTTTAAGACTAATACTTATTAATTGTTTTTTATTTGAATTCTGGTGTTTGAGCCTGTGGGGAGGGGGGTCACATTTTCTAACTCCTCTCCATAACCATGAGCACCAGAAACTTGTTTTTATGAAACAAAGCTGAAATTTTCCCATGCTCACCTGACTCCAGAAGCTGGGGCATTAAGAAAAGGCCAAATAACAAAACTAAGAGTAGCAACACCCTGAATGGTATAGAAGGTATAGAGAAACTAGGTCAGGCCCTTCCATTTTCCTTCTCATAATACAAGGACAAAGAGACACTCAGTGAAACTGAAAGGCAGCAAATATAAATACATAAAAGGAAATACATGTTTTACAGAACCCATGGATAAACCTGTGGAACTCACTGTCACAAGATATCCGTACCAAGATAAAAAGATGTAACACTTATATGGATATGACCATCTAGAGTTAGATGGGTTACAAACCAATATCTAGCGACTGGGAGTCAGGAAGAAACTTCATTTCACCACTGTCCACTTAAACGTTACATGCATCTTGGTCTAAAGAAGCTGGTGCTGGCCACTTTGGGGAGCCAGGACACTGGTCTGATTTAGCATGGCAATTCCTATGTCCCTACCACATTGGGTGTGGCAGCCACGACACAACAAAACTGTCATTGACTCTACAAGGTGAAGAGTAATACCAGATATTCCTATAGTCCAGCAGATGGTGCTCTCTGTATTGACTAACTATCTTCATATACAGCATATATTGCTTTTGTACTGAAATTTTGAAACCTGTGGGATTTCAGGGCATGTTATGAATAGGAGCAGGACCTTGTGTTACCAGCCACTTCCTTGGGTAACACTAGAACAGCCGGACCTCACTGCTGTTTGCCCTGAACTTGTTTTCGTAAGGGCTGAGATTCTAACAGAGGTGACCAGTAGATTATGTACTGGAAATGTCATTAAAACAATGATGGGGGTTTTGCCACCAGAGGGCTCCACTGATCACCAAGGCGGTTAAAAACTGTGGGTTCTCTGTTACACTATAGGACTGAACCAAAGGGGAAAGCCTTGTAAAATCCTGTAAATAAATGTGATGAGACACCTGTCTACTGTAAACTAGACGTGTTTAGGTTGTCCCTGTGATGACAAGATCCACTGATATAAATCTGTGAGGGCAGTGGGACCCATTTTGTGCCACAAGAACCCGCCAGAAGCATTTTGAGTGCTAACCCTTCACTTTCCGCCCATAACAGCTTGGGCATTAGATAGAATAGAGGAGGGGACAGGACCAATGAACCTGAGACCTACCCACCAGGGAACTGAGCAGAAAGGGATCCAGAACTACAGCATGAGTGGTTTTTGTTTTCTCACTCTCCCAAACTAGCTGGGGTTACGTGGAGACTGGGACCAAATGACTCGAGGGTTGGGGAGTGCGAAGGCACTGAAGGTCTATGATCATCTGATGATGATGTGAAAGCATCTTCTGTCTTTCCTCCAGATAAAAGTGAATATTTTTAATTATTATATAGTTTCATGAGATTGGAGTGTGACTAACCAGTGCTATAAATATTTTTGTTATAGTTCCTGGAATGATTGTTTGACTATTTCTTTTTCCTAGGACTATAACTGAGTGGAACAATTTATCACCTGAAATTCTTGGTTGTTCTTTTGCAATTGGTTGAATAGCTATATACTGTGTCCTTCTTTCTGGGTAACCATTGCTGCTGGCATGAATTGTTCTTCACTCGTTATTAAAACTGGCAAAAGGTTTGTGGTGTACATAAAATAAATATCATAAAACCTAGCACATGTGACATAGTAGCTGAATGCCTAAAGAGACTCTTATTTTCTTTTTAATAGTAGTCCACAAGATATGAGCATGATAGAATCATAGAAATGTAGGACTGGAAGGGACCTCAAGAGGTCCTCTAGTCCACTCTACTGTGCTGAGGCAAGATTAAGTAACCCTAGACCATACCTGACGGGTTTGTCTAACCTGTACTTAAAAACCTCCAGTGATGGCAATTCCACAACCGCCCTTGGTAGCCTGTTCTAATGCTTACCTACCCTTTATAGCGAGAAAGTTTTTCCTAATATCTAATCTGAATGTCCCTTGCTGCAAACTTAGCTGCTTACTTCTCATCCTACCCTTAGTGGACATGGGGAACTATCCTCTTTATAACAACCTTTTACATATTTGAAAACTGCTATCGGGTGCCCCTAAGCCCTCTCTTTTCTAGGCTAAACAGTCCGATTCTTTCAATATTTACTCATAGATCAGGTTTTCTAAACCTCTTATTGTGTTGTTGCTCTCCTCTGGACTTCCTCCACTTTGTTCACATCTTTATATATTCTATTTTTAGGCTTGGTAGAATTTGATTTTTTTTAACTATTTTTATTTGTACAGGGGCTGAGAATTAAGAGGAGGGAGTAGGGCTGGGGTTAGGATAGTACTGACAGTGAGATTGCAGGGGACTCCCCATGCTGACAGAGGAACCCAAGACACTGGGGTGCAATGCAAAGATGAGGCTGTGGTCCTGTCCCAGTGGAGCAGAGACCCCCGGCCAGGACTGTGAGGAGCAGGAGGACGAGCTGCCAGCCACAGAGGAAGCCACCCTACTGCTGAATGGCTCTGTCAGGAAGTGAGGGAGCGGGTCCATGACAGCGGAGCTGCAGGGCGTTCCTTGCACTATTGCAGGGCCGGTGACACCCAATCCCTGCAAGTGCAAGGTGGGTGGAGGCTACACACCTGTCAGTCCTTACTGATCGATATCTTTTTCGTCCATTTCAGTGCGTCAGCTGAAGTCAATGCTGACCAACATGTATTGATTTAAATTGAATCCTGCCAAGCCAGTCTATTTTCGAGAATCCATGTACAGACGAAAGTGCAGATCTCAAACTAATAGACAGCAAATCCTGTTCCTTTTGGTTTTTAATAGTTGGATATTTTTCCATACAGATTCTTCCTGCTTCTGATGAGTGACAGGCTTAGCGTTAACAGCGTCATTAGAGTTTTAACCTTTTTCTCCAGCACACCTACTGTTCATAACACGGCATCCTTTACTGCCTCAACTTGCATCTCCAGGACTGTCCTGTTTACACTCATACCAAGACATTTTTCTTCTGAAAACAATGCAGGTAATTACAAATCATAAAGGGGGCTTGCAGTTTGGACTCACCATGTAAAAAGTTAACAGAAGCCCTGTCAGCAATCAAACCAATCTTGTTTTGAAATCACCACTTTTTTTTATTGCAACAGTGTGTAGACAATATTTGCACATAACAGATTGATTTTTCTCTCATTTAAATGGGAGTAAATCAGGAGCAGAGCCACTGGAGTTAATGGAGTTAAACCCACATAAAACTGGTGTGAGTGAGAGGAGAATCTGATGCAACAGATTTACCTTAAGTCCAAGAGATTTGCATTTGTGAGAAGGAACTCTGGTTTGCCACAGTGTCTGGCTTATCAGATTGTTTGCTGGTTATAACAATGAGTTAAGGAAAATGCCCCTCCTGTTAGAGTTAATGGGTCCCAATTGACCCAGACTCTTGCATCTGCTTTTCACGTAACCATCTTTATGGTTTAATCCTCCCGCAGAAGATAGGGTTGCCAACGTTCTAATTTTTGAAAACCCCTACGCTCCACCTCTTCCTTCCAAGGCCCCCCCCTGCTCCACCTCTTTCCCCGAGGCCCCGCCCTCGCTCCTTTCCCCACTTCCCCCGTCACTTGCTGCTCTCTCACCTCCCCCTTCCTTGTCACTTGATCCGCTCCATCACCAGTCCCCCCTCCACACGCTTTGGAGGTAGGCACAAGCTAAGGCTTGGTCTACACTAAACCCCCAAATCGAACTAAGGTACGCAACTTCAGCTACGTGAATAACGTAGCTGAAGTCGACGTACCTTAGTTCGAACTTACCGCCGTCCAGACCCGGCAGGCAGGCTCCCCCATCGACTCCGCGTACTCCTCGCGGCGAGCAGGATTACCGGAGTCGACGGGGAGCACTTCTGAGTTCGATTTATCGCGTCCAGACTAGACGCGATAAATCGAACCCAGAAGTTCGATTGCCTGCCACCGAACCAGCGCGGTAAGTATAGACAAGCCCTAAGTCTTGTGATTGTTTTTCTCTCATGCGGTTTGGCAGTTTCCCCTGCTGGCAGGTGGGAGGGACTGCAGACACCGAGGCTGAAGTAGAGCTCTGTGTCGCTCCAAAGCTTGTTTATTTCTCCAACAGAAGCTGGTCCAATAAAAGATGTTACCTCATCCCCCCTTGCCTCAGTGCAAGGCAGACAGAGATGGGCTCTCTCTGGGCCCTTCTTTCCAGACAGAAGCTTTGGTTCTTTTCTCTCTCCCTCCAGCACAGGGGAGTGGAAGGGATCTGGTGGCTTCTCTTGACTCAGCATGTCCACAGTTCAGCCAATGATTGAGGTAGGCCCCCATCCTCTTTTTAAAGGCACTTCCTTTCCCCGCCCCGTACGGCTCTGCTCATCAGCAGACCTGGAAATGGTGGTTTGGGGGGCAGTTTTCTGGACCAGGACCAGACTCCAAGGTCCAGAGAGGCTCCAAGGTCCAGAGAGGCAGGAAATGTCCAAGGTATGGGCCAGCTGGGAAGTCACTTCCTAGGGAGAGCTCTGACCTTCACCCAGCCTCTGGTGAGTCTCTATTTAAACAGCCTCTTTGACTCCGCTAAGGTGACACCCAAGCAAATGGGCATTTGTCCCTGTAAGCAGGTGCAGACTCACCCGGCGGCACCTCCTGCTGGTTGTCTTGGGGAATTAGTTCATCCTGGCTCCGGAGCACCCTCTGCAGGCCAGTGTCCCGCTGCTGCTGGCCCCCGTGTCCCTCCCCAGACCCCGGTGCCCCTTTAACTGGGTGCTGCCCCCTGGCAGTACCCCCACAGTCTGGGTCTCCCCCTCCCAGGGGAACCCCCACCCACTATCCCCACTTCACCTCAGTCATGGCTACTGCCCAGTCTCCATCTAGCCCCTGTTCACTGGGGCAGACTGCAGTATAAGCTACTCATCACAGGCAAAGGGGTTTGGACCTGCTGCCTCTGGTTACCCGTGGGCTGCCCCTGCAACCCAGTATCTAATAGGCCTTACCAGGCCTGCAGCCTGGGGCTTTCCTAGGCTGGAGCGCCCCATCTCCCTTGGCCTTTCCCCAGCCTTGCTCCACTCCAGATACCTGGTTAGGTCCCTGCAGCCAGGTCCATCTCCCTCTACAGCTAGAGAGAGACTGCCTGGGCTTCTGGCTCACAGCCTCTTATAGGGGCCAGCCGGGCCTGACTGGGGCATGGCCACAACTGAGCCTACGTTCCCCAATCAGCCCAGGCTTCTTGCCCCAGCCACAGCCCTCTCTTGAGCTGTTTTAAGCCTTTCAGGGCAGGAGCAGGGTAACCACCCCACTACAGTCCCCCACAAGGGACATGGCTTTCCCTCACAGCACAGTAGATGCCTTTCCCACTGGCACGACTATGCAGAGGTAGCATGGCCAGTTTATGGTACATAACCTTTCCGTTCTCTGACATTTTTTCCCCTTCACTACACGCTCTGAATAGCCAGGAGCTTGGAAATAATGGTTCACTCTGTGAAAGCTTGGATTTCTCCACTGGGTTTAGAATGATTGTGGCTGGAAAGAGCCAGTTGATGACCATTATAAACTCATTTGGCTTCTCTCTCTTGGGATTTGCAATAGCTGTGGGTCTAGCCGTCCCAGGCCAGGTACTCAGCAATGTTAGTGCAGCTTTCCCAGATAATTGTTCCTGTCTAGGGAGATCTGCATGTGGCCTAGGGTAGTGGTTCTCAAACTTATCTGATCACACACACACCCCTTCTTTGTGTCTGTCCCCGTTTATACCCCTCGCCCGCCACACAAATACATATACCGATAAAAATATCAACATGCAACTCTCACTACACATTAAGAACAGGAAGGCGTTGATTCGGCAGAGCCATTGAAGTATATAGTGATGCACATTTTAAGTGAGATGCTGTTACTAGTGCGCCTGGTTTTTGGAGCAGAGCAAGTCCACGGATTGCACAAATGAGCCAACGACCCACTGAGATAAGAGCAAAGGCAAAGCTGCGATTGTGGTCGATGCTCACAATTAAATGTGCCCACCGCGTCGCAGCAAACTGATTCGCGCACAGATGGCAACCACTTTGTAAAATGCTGCGCAAGCATCTGTCAAAAGGCACAGCGCCCTTTAGAGCCAAATGCACAGGGCCATCCAAGGGAGGACTTGATATGTCTGGAGGAATCAGGTTAACTATTCATTGCTGGGGGTAAAATGTGCACAGTACATTTTTCCCCCCAAAGCTGCTCATGCCCGCCCCCCTGTGTGGTGTGTCCCCCAGTTTGAGAAGCTCTGGCCTAGAGGACAGAGGAAGGTAGAAAGAACCTGCCTAGGTCTGTTGCACCTCGTCTGATTGCAATGACCCCTTTGCTGCACTTCCTCTGCTCCTGTTTAATGAGGGCATTAAGAGAGAGCAGAACTAAAGTCGTGGTTTATGTAAAACTGCAGCTTTCTGTGGGTTTTCCCTGCAGCAAGCTTGGAAGAACCTGGTCATTGTGGTTGAGCATCACTGCTATGTCTCTTCTGAACTAGTAAGACGATCGATTCTCAGAACATGAACACAGCAGCTTGCTGGAAATGGCCCGTGGCTCTGTCCCTGCTGAAATGCAATTGAGGCACGTGGGGAAGTTTGCAAAGGCCTCCGGGGTTTACTGGCATGTGTATTTTTCAGAATGTTGCACAATGTTTTCAAATATTTTTTAACTGATGTCAATAACAAAACACCGATGGTGCTTCTGGCTTGTGCCTGATGTTCCCTTTCGCTGTTGTCTCTTGTCTTGGACTGTAAAATTTTTGTTACAACTCAAAGCAGATTTTCATTGTGAGCTGCTCTTGGGGCAGCACGACACGTTGACTCTGGGTTGGGGCGCTGGGCAAATCTGCTTTTTAGCCCTTAATTTGCCTGACCCATTCTGCTTCTAACATCTGTTACGCAGCTAGCCGGACATCTCCCCGGTGTCAAACATTTCATACAATCTTCTGACTGCTTTTTAGTGATCCACCCTGTTAGCATCTATAAACACCAGATTGAACAGGACAGACTATTCCAGTAAAGACACTCCCAACAATTTCATCACCTTGCAATGCTGATGTTCATTCATGTTTTGATTTTGGAATGTAAATTAGCCTGGAAGGCATTACTATGCTTCTCACAGCAGTTTTAGCTCCCTGGCACCCGGCCATGTAAGAACTGAGAGTTAAATTTTCAGTTGCTATAAAGTGCTAGAGCTGCACCGACGTTAAGCAAGCTGCGCCAGTTTCCACAAGCAGATAATTTGGCCCTGAGACTCGGGGGGGGAGTAGATAAGACCCAAAATATGCGTGAGCCTCCAGAGAGCACGGAGGTGAAGTGAATCAGAACAGCTAGCCACAGTTCAAGAACCTGAACTGGAGCGATGGTTCCTTTCACCGTACCAATCAGTGGCTGAGAAATCAAGTTTTGCATGTCCGACTCCCGACCCTGGTCACCGACGTGCCTGCTGCATAGCATGGGCAAGCTCAAACGTGAGCTCTTAGTTCAAGCAGGTAAGACCAAAGGGCCCAGGTCTCCCCTCCATTTCTACAATACCACATTAGCTGACTCCAGTGTGTGAGGGTGGAGAATCAGCCCCTGGCTGGCTGCCAGCTTGCTCTACTGGAGACACATCACCTACACACACACACACACACACACACACACACACACACACACACGCACGCACCCCTGCCTTAGACACAAAGTTGCTGTTTACAGGAGTGCACGGGGGAGCGGGAGATGAGGAGGAATCTTCCCCCACTCTCCTTGTGCAGTCCTGACTCGCAGGAGGTGTCTCTGGCACACAGAGGGGTGCACCATTGCGCATGCACTGCCTGGGAGCTGGGGAACTGGTCAGGATCCCATCCTTCCTCCCCGTTGTCTCCCTGGAGCAGGGCAACTCTTTTGGGCTGTGCCTAACACGCACGATTTACTCACAGCGGCTGAGATTTTTCCAAAGGGCTGGGCTCCTCTGAAAAATCCCACCCTGGGATGCTGCTTAGGAGCAGTGATACGTACCAGTTCAACGGAGGCCAAACTCACTGAACAGGAGCATCTGAAGGGGGAGTTTATTGAGAGCCCAAGGACCAAGGCTGGTATTTTAATGATCACCTGCCCGTCGAATTCCGTGTTCTCCATTGCTGCATGGGGAGGGCTGCAGCCACTGTTCTAGCTCATAACAGCAGCCATGCACAATAGCCTGTGGCTTGGGATAGGAGCTGGCTCTTACCTTTCCAACCCCTCCGAGTCCCCCACAAATAGCTGATACTTTCTGGCGGGGGTGGGTGAATTTCATCCTATCTGGGTGACTAAGGCCATGTCTACACTAGCGAGCTTACAGAAACACTCTATGCCGACAGGAGAGCGCTCTCCCATCAACATAACTAAATCACTCCCAATGAGCAGCAGTAGCTATGTCGTTCGGAGACGTTCTCCTGCCCACGTAGATCTGTGCACATTACCACTTATGACAACGAAGATTTTCACACCCCTGAGCAACATAAGCTTTGCCGACAATAGCAGTAGTGTAGACACAGCCTAAATTAGTTGCAGTTAGAATTAACTGAACTCCAGTTAACAAACGCTGGGTTAACCTAAGGTTAGTGATGCTCCCCTGGAGTTGCAATAACTGTCTCCATTCCTGAGGTGCTCCTAAGACAGACAGACACACACAGAGAGACAGGCACAATTGGCTGAATTGTTGGTGTAAGCAAGGGATCGGCAACCTTTGGCACACGGCCCGTCAGGGAAAGCCGCTGGCGGGCCAGGCCGGTTTGTTTACCCTCAGCATCCACTGGTTCGGCCGATCACAGCTCCCACTGGCCGCGATTCACCGTTCCAGGCCAACGGGGGCTGCGAGAAGAGGTGGCCTGGCCCGCGCCACTTCCCGCAGCCCTCATTGGCCTGGAATGGTGAACTGTGGCCAGTGGGAGCTGCGATTGGGCGAACCTGCGGACACGGCAGGTAAACAAACCATCCCGGCCCACTAGCGGCTTTCCCTAACAGGCCGCATGCCAAAGGTTGCCGATCCCTGGTGTAAGCACACACTCCACCCATTAATGTCTGGGAGAGCTGGAAGTGCTGGGTGCTTTCTGACAATCAAGTCATTAATATGCATTGTCCTGCCCCAGCTCCCTCTAAGCCTGAGCCTGTTTTTGAACGTGTTAAACCTTGTCCATAGTAGATGGTATTTACAAAAATGTTCATTACAATGTGCTGCCCAGTATGATTTAAAACACCCTGAGAAACGAGGTGGTATGTCTACATTCCAGCCGAGAGTGTGATTTACAGCGTGTGTAGACACACCCATGCTAGCTGTGCTCTAGGTCAGTGTTTCCCAACCGGTGTGCTGTTGGAATTTTTTGAAAAACTACATGTCAGAACAAAACCCCCTTCCCTTGAATTTGAATTAGTGTCGGTGCCGAATCACAGTCTGTATTTTTGCTCTCCAGGACGAGGCCCCTTTCAAATGTTATGCATGTGTCACATTCCCTTCCCCAAAGCGCGGTTAAGAGAGCAAATATGAGTCCTGCAGGGTGGGCGCAGGGGAGCGGGAAGGAAGGGGGGGAAGTTGCCTTGCGCTTGTCAGTCTGCCTCATTGCCCCGCCTCCTTCAGGGCAGAGCAACCAATCAGAGCTCAATCTCCCTCTTCCGCCCCTCCCCTCCAGTGAACAGCAGGTCGGCTCCTCTGCCCCTCCCCCACCCTCCGGCAGCCACCAGCCGGGGGGTGGGAGGAGGAGCTCCTGGAGCCACCCCCAGCCTGGAAGGGGAGCAGGGCCCCTGCTGCAGCCCCCCAGGATTGGGAGCAGGGAAGAACCCCAGAGGAAGCAGAAGTGAGGTTGGGGGGCTGAACTAGGAGGTGGGGGCTGGGTAAGAGGTGGGGGACAGAACTGGTGGGGACTGTGTGGGAGTGGGGCAGAATTGGTGTGAGGGAGAGGCTGGACTGGTGGAGGGTGAGGACAGAACTGATGGGGGCTGGGAGGCAGAACTGAGTTGGAGACTCAGGGCTCAGGATTGATTTGGAGGTTGGGGGCAGAATTCATTGCTAGGCAGGGGATGGGCAGATGTCAGGGTGTGGGAACTCCTGCAGACGGGGCCAGAATCCTCATCCCCAATATATTTGGGAGCATGGGCAGCACTAACGCTCTCTCTCTCTCTCTCTCTCTCTCTGAGGATGGGCAGGGGCAGTTCACCAATCATTAGACAGACTGAAAAAACAATAGGATCTCTTTGTAAATAACCACATCTCCCGAGTTGTTGGGGTCTGATTCATTTACTTTTTGATCTCTTGAGGTTGGCAATCGTCTGAGTGGGACTTAATTAAATGATATTGCCTTTATCAACAGCGAAGAAAGTTATACACACTTGGGAAGACTATTTTGGGAATGAGAAGAAACAATTAATAGCTTGACATCCCAAAATATTATTCTCAAGTGCTCTCAGTTTCTCCACTGAGCATGCTTTTGTCCAGAATTCTTCTATTTAGCTTTAATGTTTGTTAGTTTCCACTGTTAAAAACGTTAATTTTGGCACAAAAGACAGATCTCGATCTAACATTAGCTGCCATGGTTGTTTTGATTGTAACCCGACTAGCCTCATTCTGAATTGGCTCATGAATATTCATCTGGAGACAATATGGTGGCGTGCCTCAAAATAATTAAAGGTATCAAGGACAGAGGGAAGGTTAGGAACCACTGCTGTAGTTAGCTTGCTAAAAATAGAAGTGAGGAGGATGCCCCATTGTGGGCTTCAGCAGTGGTTACACATGCCCGCATGACCCCTGTTAGTGCAGCCCGCCCGCACCCCGGGGTGCTCACTGTTGTGTTTAGCAAGCTAGCTGCAGTACAGCTAGAGCCGGTACTTCTACCCAAGGTGCCTTTCCCACCCCTGGCTGAACTGTAGGTGTGCCCTTAGTCTAGGCAGGGCATATCTGACAGGAAAAGGCATGTGAGTTGAGGGGGCACATAGCAAGAAGGAGTGAGGAGTGAAACCTTCTTAAAAACAGTGGAAGTCATGGAAGCTGTCACTAAGGTGTCCATTTGTCTTCGCTGCCAAAAAAAAAAAAGGTGTTTCACAGTAAGATAGCTAAGGTCTGACCAATATCTCACATTAAAATCCTAGCTTATGCAAGGCAGCTGTAGTTATTACTGCAAGGTAGCTAGGTGAAGTTAGCGCTTCATCACCTACCTCTGGGGGACCTCGCCTACTTTACCTCACAATGAAACCACAGAGGGTCCTGTGGCACCTTTGAGACTAACAGAAGTACTGGGAGCATAAGCTTTCGTGGTAAGAACCTCACTTCTTCAGATGCAAGAAGAAGTGAGGTTCTTACCCACGAAAGCTTATGCTCCCAGTACTTCTGTTAGTCTCAAAGGTGCCACAGGACCCTCTGTTGCTTTTTACAGATTCAGACTAACATGGCTACCCCTCTGATACAATGAAACCACAGTGTCCTGTCACTGGGACGTTACAGTGGGATGGCTAACGGGCGTTATTTCTCCTGTGGTAAAACACTTTTTTTCTCTCACAGTGAAGACAAAGCCACAGAGAAGGTAACACAGTAATTGTGGACTAAAAGGCCATCAGCAACCCTACCCAGAGATGTCCTAAGCAGACAAGGAATGACTCTTGCTAACTGCTTTAGGTAGGTTAGACAAGAATCCTCATAACTGTCACACTTTCAGGGATAACCATGTTTTAGAAAGGATTAAAAACGATGGGAGATAAAATAGCAGCAGACCCAGGTCAGACCGTGTCTTTTCAAAGAGCAGTAGGCCATAGCAGCCTCCCTAGACTTTATTAGTCTAAGCCAACATCTTCTTGACAGGTGTCATGTGCCTGCTCAGGGACTGTACTATAATCTATTATAAAAAGTTTAACTAGTCCTTGGGCCCTGATCAAGCCACTGCATGATACTAGATTGGGTGTCAGGGCCTCCTCAATAGTTCACATGGTTCACCTCATGGCAGAGGCTACTTCTGAGGTGCTTGCGTTCTGATTGAGCAGAAACACACAGCTTACACCGCATAAGCATTTAGATCTGTTGTGGGAAAATCTGACTCCTGTTGATCAGGAGAATCTCTACCGCTGTTCAAGGACTTGATTCACAAGTAAACCAGTCCCAAGATCCTGCAGCAGGAAGTGTTGCGTTTTTTATGCAAGTTATTTAAACTCTAGTTCAAGATTCTCAGTGATGTAAATCAGTGTAGGTCCTTTGTCACCAATGGAACTACAGCGATCAACAGCAGCTGAGAATCTGGCCTGAAGTAATTAGAGAACGAGATTTTCAAAAGCTCTCAGCATTGGTCAAAAGAGATCACTCTTGTCATGCATCCTGAAGATCAGTTTGTTTGAGTTATTTCGGGCAGAGCTGGGAAATTAATTTCAAAATCCAGGGTCCCTCATGGGAAGCCCTTGCATGGCTTTCTCTCTGTACATATCTTAAAGATAACGGAACATGCTTCTTTATCTCTTTCACCTTCTGGTTTTCTCTTTTCTGTCAGAAAATACCACTTCTTCTACATCTTTCATGGGTATGTGTTGCTTTTTTACAAAACTTGATGGAAAAATGTTGACGTGATTCAAAACTGAAACGGAGTACTCCATTTAGACTGTCAATTCATTCCAGCTTAACATATTCAATATATTATGTTTCAACTTTAGTGAAGTGAAATGTTTTGATAGCGTCAGTTCGATGTTCCTGAATTTCAGTTTTTCAAAATGTCCATTGCACAGGCAGTTTTGACTTTGTGTCCTGATTCGGGGAAAAAATACGTTTAGAAATGTCAGAATTTCCCGTAGGACAGAAATTCTGTTTTTCCAACCCACTGTCATTATATTTATGAAGATGGGCAGTAGCTGAGATAACCGGGGGACATTTTTCTGAAGACCCTGGGGGGGAAAAATCAATACTAGGAATTTGAACTTGGCACGGAATAAGCATTGATCCTTCATTTGCTGCCAATATCTCATGGCTGGGATTTCACTCCTAAGGGAGTTAGGCACCTAACTTCCAATACGATTTTGGCACCTAACTCCCTCAGGTTCCTTTGAAAATCTCAATTTCTAGTTCTACCCTATGTTTCTATGTTGCACCTTCTGCTTATGGGAAGTATTCAATGGAGGTTTTTAAGGTCAGGCTTGACAAAGCCCTGGCTGGGATGATTTAGTTGGGAATTGGTCCTGCTTTGAGCAGGGGGTTGGACTAGATGACTTCCTGAGGTCTCTTCCAACCATGATAGTCTATGATTCTATGATCGCATCCTGCCATGATGGGAAAAAAGCCCAGGAGCATGGAGATATTAAAACAGGAAACTAGGATGTCTGTTGCTGTTTTAAGAATTCATTTTCAATGTATGTATCCTTGTTATTGAAATGCTCCTTTAGGCATTTTTTACATTGTTAGAAATCACTGCAGGTTTCCTTTTAACCCCAGATGGATAGTTGGCCCCTATGCATAAGGCCATGTTTTTTTTTAAAAAAATTAGGTAGTGGAGGAGCAAGCAGACCCACTGGATGGCCGCATCTGGTTCCCATGTGTAAGTCCCCGTTCACAGAAAGCCTTCTGACAAAGACAAGCCGCATAATACGGTTCCAGACAAGTTTTTAAATTTAACTGCATCAGCCTTCAATTTGTTTCTTTCTCAACCATGCATAATATATACACCACATGCAAAACATTAAGGAGTTGCAGCTACCTTCTGTAACAATGGCACGATTTCTTTGTGTTCTCATTAGATGGGAAATATTCAGCATGAAACTCCACCACCGGGGAGCCAAACCCTGAGCAGCCCCAGACTTTGCAGTGGGAGGGCCGGGGCTCAAAATCCAAAGTTCAGATCTGACTCTGAGTTTTGTAACTGATCTATGTTTATACTTGGTCCAGACACCCCAACTGTCAACATTTTTTAATTCTGGGTGCAGATTACAATTTTGCAAATAGCTCCCCATCTCTGTAGTGGGAAACCCTGGGTCCATGCACCAAATAGTGCAGCTTTGGCCAGTCTCACTGCCATTGCTATCCACCTGGACTTGTGGTAGCTGTTCAACTGAGTGTATTAATACTGCCCTAAACTGTGCTCTATAGGATAGAGATAGCTTCTCAAAGAAGCATAAAGCCCAATTTAAAAACTCTTTAATAAATAGAGGATCCTTTTAAACCACTTAATCTGTTAGTTAATACACTCCGAACTGCAGCAGGCAGTAGAGATTACCGGTAAATCCTGGTGCTATTAAGTATACCTCTACCCCGATATAACGCGACCCGATATAACATGAATTTGGATATAATGCAGTAAAGCAGCACTCCAAGGGGGCGGGGCTGCGCACTCCGGCAGATCAAAGCAAATTCGATATAACGCGGTTTCACCTATAACGCAGTAAGATTTTTTGGCTCCCGAGGACAGCGTTATATCGGGGTAGAGGTGTAAATGTAACCCACACTCCTCCCGGGTGTGGTGTTCTGTCCCATCTAGTGGCAGCAAAACCACTTAAAGAGAGAGATAAAATGTGTCTGCTCTACAGCTTTAGCTAAGAGGGAGTTGGCTTTTAGCTCATGCTGTAGAGGCTCATGCATTAAGTTCCAGAGGTCCCCGGTTCGATCCTGCCCGCCGCTGACCTGGGTCTGTCGGCATTACATAAGCACTGTTCCATACCTCCCACTGGAGTTCACTGGGACAAATCCCTCTTCCCTATTTTCAGTCTAGCTCAGTTTTATCAACACCTGCTGCCTCAATCTACTTCCTCTAGTGTCTGAAGGCTTCCAGAGGGACCTTCTTGTGTCCTGTCCTCAGTCGGGGCTGTCTAAGTCTCCTGTCACAGTAACTTCACTCCCTGATGTCCTGAATTCCTGCACAGCTGCTGCAAACTCTAGACTGGGACTTGGACTGCATGCCTGTGCAGTGGAGCAAGAGGGGGTGAGAACTCCCCTTGCACAAGCTACTTGGATTTTGGTCAGGGTGTGCAGGCGTAAGCAGGGTTATTGCTACCTTGCTCCTACCCCAGGGCAGGTGCATGGAGAGGGGAAGGGAATGGGTGGAGCCTTGACCCCACATACCTTCTACTCCCAGGGCAATGCAAGATGGGTTGTAATTTACCTCCCGGCACAGGCCAGCAGTGAATGATGATCGCTCCAGCAGTGATGAGGAAGCAGAAAGGGAATAGTGCCTCAGAGGGGTGTCGCTGAGGCACAGTGACTCTCAGCCTGTACTTGACCCCTTGCTCAAGGCAGTGACTAACGTTACAATCTAGCCCTTAAACAGGGACCAAGCTCTGTATCCCACCAAGAATTCGCATTAGGCCCACTATTCGCTCCTCACCATAGCAAACTTCCCTTCTGAGAACGGGCGCTCCCTGAGGCAGGGACCGTCTTTTGTTCTGTGTTTGTACGGCACTTACCGTGGGGTCTACGATAATACAAATAATAATAGTGAAGTTGAATCCTGTCGTTCCCAGAAGGCTTTGCACAATTGAATAGCAGACAACAGACAAGATGACAAACACGTTTCATCTTGCCAAACCCACCAGGCTTTTTCTTTGATGGCAGCATTACAACAGCTGGTGCCATCATTTTTATTTTGAAATCCAGCCTGCTCTGCTCTATAGAAAAGGAAATGATTGGATAAGTCTTTGATTACTACTGAACACACCAGCACTGGCTTCTGCACATATTTCTTTAAACTCTAAACTATTGCTTTTCATTTGCTTGTAACTTTCCTGGTTGGTTTTTTCCACTCACTTCTGCTTTTTAACTCACTCTAATACAGCTGGGGAATGCACAAGATCTGGGCTATTTAGTTTTCCCACCAGTTTTCTTAGATTGATCTATCTTTCTTAAATCATGAGCTCTTTTTCTGTTAACTCTTGAGGGCAGGAATCATGATTCCTTTCCTAGCACACCAGGGCCCCAATCCTGACTGAGCAGTATCACAACTGAAATAAATACCACAGAGAGTGCTATTTTGGCTAAATGACAGAAGATTTTCAGGACCCTGATCTGAGATACTTACTGGAGCCTGATTTTCACAAAGTGCTGAGCCCCCATACTCTGGGGCTACAGGGCCGCCCAGAGGATTCAGGGGGCCTAGGGTCTTCGGCGGCAGGGGTCCTTCCACTCTGGGTCTTCGGGGCACTTCGGCGGCGGGTTCCGGAGCGAGTGAAGGACCCACCGCCGAATTGCCACCAAAGACCCGGAGCGGAAGAAGCCATTGCCGCCAAAGACCTGGAGCGGAAGGAGACCTCGCCGCTGAACTGCCACCGAAGACCTGGAGCGGAAGAAGCTCCAGGTCTTCGGCAGCGGGTCTTTCACTCGCTCCGGGTGTGTTCAGCGGCACTGAAGGACCTGCTGCCGAAGACTCACCGAAAATTCTCGTGGGGGCCCCTGAAAACTCTCGTGGGGGGCCCTGCGGGGCCCAGGGCCTGGGGTAAATTGCCCCACTTCCTCCCCCTCCCCGGGTGGCCCTGTGGGGCTACGTAAAGATGTCTCAAATTGGGCACCCAAAGTCAGTTGCTTTCGAACATTTTTATTATTTAAAATAAAAATGTGTTAAAGAGCATGGGAATTCCCAAAGCTTTTCAATAAATCCCTAACATTTCCCTGTAACAGGCACAAAGCATTTCATTTAAACTTTAACAAGTCACTTCATTCGCAAAATAAAATATGGTTTCATGTATTTTTGTGGGATCTATTTGTATTTAATATGCTGTTTAAATAAGCCTGTTCCTGCTTGTAACTGTGCAATGCATATTAATCATTGCTGACTCTTTTCTGGGACAAGAGATGTGATGCCATATAGGTAAGCACAAAAGCATTTAATAAATCATTCTGAGTATTCGCTCTTTTATAATACAGGACATGAGATACATCACACAAAAATCTGTAATTGATAAGTTACAGAAGTATGACCTTTTCCTTGCTTTAGGTCAAAATGTAACTAACAACAGGAAGAAATTTCTGTGGCTAAAAATGACAGTCGAAACCAGGGTTGAATCAATGGTACTCACGCTGTTCTTATGTATGTTTGTTTGCAACAGTCTCTGAGCAATGTACTCAGGAATGAGATACTTGTATTGCCAACTGGTAGGAGGAGACAGGCTTGCTGGAGGCGGGTCTTCATTTGCAGGCTGCTGGCTTTGTATTTGTAAGGACACATCCATCTTTTGTCTACTTTTTCCTGGTGGTAAATTTGACTCAGCTGAAAGCCGGATGAATTGGCTTATGCAGAACACACGCAACTGTTTAAAAATTTAATTTATTTTCTCTTTTTAGCACCACACATATTTCTAAAGACAAGACAGAAAGATTCCTGGTGAGAGTCCAGCATGAAAACCATTTTCCTCTTACTGATGGCCCACCACTAGAACTGCAAATCCAAACTCCTCTAATATTTTGAGCTGGGGGGTTGTATTTGAATCTCCGCATCTGGATCATTTCCTACTGTTCCACTCCCATGTTGGTCTAAAGCCAGATCATTTTTTCTCGTTCCAGTTTAAATGTGGTTGAAGTCTCAGGAGAACAACTGATCTCATAACGTTTCCACCATGTGAGATAGCACAAATTCCATCATGAGCTAAAAGCCCACGAGTACTGCTAGCAACATTTGGCAGCATCGTATCTAAATAACATTTGAGCCTGATACAGCCTTGAACCCACACCCTTGCTGAAACCTAACCTGCATCTAAACCCCACCTCACTGGCCCTCCTGTAATTATTTTCCTGTGGTGGCTACCTCAAGCATAATGCCTGTGTGCTATTTTGGAACTGGGATGTAAAGACAATTAGTTTCTGAGGCAATACATTTTCTTTTATTTCCTATTCTCTTGCAAACTAGCACAGGAAATTAAAATAAAGAGCAGTTATGATAAGTAGCAAAATGGTCCCTTCTGGCAAATTTAGTGATTCTAGTACACTTTTCTTACTTGGACCCAAACTTCTTCCTTAAAGGAAAATACAGCCACATTAATGCTCAGATAGCAGTTGTTCCAAATCCATTCATCTGAGCGTCACTAATTTTAATAAGGAGTTGAAATATACTGATCTGGCTACTCATCCCTTCAATTCGTCTACAAACTTAGATCAGGTCAGGAAAAAAAAATTCCCACTAAAAAATCTCAGTGAAAAATCAACATTTTTCGTTTTTGTCAAACAAAATTGCAACTTTTGGGGTTTTTTTAACAGAAAAACTCGAAAACCAATTTTTTAAAGATTCAAAGCAACAGATCTCAGTCGGGGTGGGTTTTTTGTTTGTTTGTTTTAAAGCAACCCCCTCCCTCAAAGATTTCAATGAAAATGGACATTTTGGTTAAAACAGCCATTTTCTGTCAAAAAAAAGAGAGAACCACATTTCAGTGGAAAATGTTCAACCAGCTCTAACTCAGATTTTGAATAGATATGCTGGGATTTTCAAGGGAGTTAGGGCCACATGTTTAAAGATATTTAGGCACCTAAGATGCAGAGAGGCACCTACGTGCCTGTGAACATCCTTCTTAGGTGCCTAACTCCCATTGATTTCAATAGACGTTAGGTGAGTGGGTGCCTACTCCTACTAGGTGCCTATCTGCTTCTTTAGGTACCTAATCACCTTAAACATCTGGCCCTTAGTACCCAAACGTAATGATAATAGTAGCTTGTCTATAGTGGTTTTTCATCAATGGCTTTGCAGAATGGGACAGTGTCATTATCTTCATTTTATGTATGGGGAAACTGAGGCACAGAGCAGTGACAAGATGTGACCAAGATAGCCAGCAGCAAAGCCAGGAATAAAACCCGGGCTTCTGAGTCCCAGTCTGGTGCGCTATCAACTGGGCACCACTGCCTTCCTGGAAAGGGAATTGAGTGCCCAAGCTCCTTTGCAAAGCCCAGCTATAGGCGGTATTTAAATGGCGCGTGTCAAAACTAGAGATCAGAGCATTTCTCCTCTCTGTCTTGCTCTATTTTTGAGTATGGGCCAAACTCTACATCTATTAATTTTTTCCGTGTGGCCCTCATGTACAGATGCATTTTCTGGCAAAGTCCATATGTACGTATCTGAGGACCAAACTTAATATATTTATGATTTTCGGGGGGTGATTTATGGCTTTAATAGGGAAACATTTTCCACATTCTCTTCAATTTTTTGCTATGGCCCGATGGTCCTAGCAGGAATATGTTTAACGTTATGATCTGTGACTTCTTTATCAAGTATAAAGGTGGCTGTGTGCTGTACATTCCCTTATAAGGGTAAAAATCCATTCGACCAACAAAGAAAAAGTACAGAAGTTTAAAACACTCAAATGTGCTGCTTTCAGTAGCTTGGAACAGTTCCTTCATATCTGCAGTGTTCTCCGAGTCGAGCCAAATTGACAGAGCATGTGAAACCAAAGTGAGATATGGGAATCAATTTGAACGTGCCTTTTGCTTTAAAGAAACACTTGGGAAAACATTGGAAGGGACACACTTTGCTTTAGAGTGATGAAAACTGGCCTCAGCCTATTCTGTTGAAAGGAAAAGAAAAATCCTAACTTGAGACCAGTGGCATATTGTAAGGCAGAACGCTTGGCTTATCTTGGAATGAATGGGCTGAGTGTCAACGTTTTCTTTTGGTGATTGTTTGATCAGGTGACGAAAGACAAGAATTAGGCACAGTCTTAGTTAAACGGCAGTCTGTATCCAGTTCATACTGCTCACCAGTATGCACTGTGGCTGGATCTCAGTTATGGCTCTCAAAATCTGCTGGATTGATTTCGCTAACAAACTTTTCTGTTACCTCAGTTTCTGATAAACGCGAAATAATAAACAGTAAATGGGATGGCAGCGATTTTGTAAAGGATGGAGCTGATGCCAAATTGAATTATTTACTTCCTGTATTAGATTAAGTGAACTATTGGAAAGATGAGCCTCGGTGGATGAGCTATATGTAGCAAAGATTTATTATTTGCGTGTAAAGTAATATGCTTTCTGTATACCCCATTGTTATTGTAACTCGACCTACACTGCCGTGGATATGTTGGTCACCTTTATTTTCTCTATCCGAAAGCCTCTTTGTACTAATATGGCTAAAGCTCAGATAAATTGGGTACTTATCCAAAGTAAGCCTTTTAACCTTCTGAGATCTGCCAGTCACTAACACATACAACCTGGGACCAACTAACATATGGGCCTGCAACATTTGCTCATGTATCTTTTTCAGGAACAAATCTCACATCTGACGGCACGTGCAAAGTTCTCTTGCACAAACAGGTATTTGTTCTTTAGCATGCACTGGTTCCCCGTGTTGAATCATGTAAATAGATGTCCATAGGACTATAATTTAAGCTGCAAGGTTTGAAAATTTGGCCCTTACTGGTTATATTGGCTTCAAAAAAATGAAGCAAGTGAAGGAGCTGTTAGACCTGAATCAGAGAAGAAATAAAACTCCTACAGGCAAAGGAAAGAACATAAGAGTGGCTATACTGAATCAGACTAATGGTCCATCTAGCCCAGTATCCTGTTTTGACAGTGGCCGGAGCCAGATGCTTTCGAGCGAGTGAACGGAACAGGGCAATTACTGAGTGATCCATGCCCCAGCTTCTGACAGTCAGAGTCTTAGGGACACCCAGAGCATGGGGTTGCATCCCTTCCCATCCTGGCTAATAGCCATTGATGGACCTATCCTCCATCAACTTATCTAATTTTTTTTTGAGCCCTGTTATACTTTTGGCCTTCACAACATCCCCTGGCAATGAGTTCCACAGGTTGACTTTGCGTTTTGTGAAGAAGTACTTCCTTATGTTTGTTTTAAACCTGCTCCCTATTCATTTCATTTGGTGACCCCTGGTTTTTGTGTTAAAGTGTTAAGGGGTAATAACATTTCCTTATTCACTTTCTCAGCACCATTCATGATTTTATCGTCCTCGATCATATCCCTCTTAGTCATTTCTTACTAAACTGAACAGTCCCAGTCTTTTTAATCTCTCCCCATATGGAAGTTGTTCCATACCCCTTATAATTTTTGTTGCCCTTCTCTACTTTTTCCAATTTGAATATCTTTTTTGAAATGGGGCAACCAGAACTGCACTCATATTCAAGGTCTGCATGTACCATGGATTTACATAGTGGCATTACGATATTTTCTGTTTTATTATCTATCCCTTTCCTAATGGTTCCTAACATCCTGTTAGATTTTTAATTCTCACTGCACATTGAGCAGATGTTAGCAGAGAACTATCCACAATGACTCCAAGATCTCTTTCTTGAATGGTAACAGCTAATTTAGAACCCCATCGTTTTGTGTGTATAATTGGGAGTACGTTTTTCAATGCACATTACTTTGCACTTATCAACATTTAATTTCATTTGCCATATTGTTGCCTAGTCACCTAGTTTTGAGAGATCCCTTTGTAACTCTTTGCAGTCTTCTTGGGACTTAACTATCTTGAATAATTCAGATATAATGCCACTCCCCATCAGCACAACCTACTCTGTCATTCCTATATATTTTCTGCCCTGGTATTACCATGTCCTATTGATTATCATAATTCTACCAAGTTTCTGTGATAGCTATTATAGCAACATCCTCATTTAATACCAGGTCAAGTTCACCCATCTTAGTATTTAGACTTTTAGGTAGGCTGACCAGTTAACAAGTGTGAAAAATCGGGACCTTTTTTTGGGGTGGAGCTTTAGTTGCATATACAAGACAAGCCCCTAATATTGGGACATCTGGTCGCGCTACTTCTAGCATTTGTACACAAGCACTTATAAAATTTGTCAATATGTAGTTGTCTGCCTTTGTGTGATGTAACTTAATGGGACTCCTTTACATTTGACTGTTTCTCTTCAGTTTCTACCTGTACTTTATCAACTTCTATCCTCTCCTCTTTACTAGGATATAGCGTATCCCCTTTAATAAATCCTCCTCTAAGAGATATTGCTGTCAGAACCATGTGCTACTCCAACCTGTCAGCTTTCCCCCAGCCTCTACAAACTTTATAATTTTACACGCCAGCAATCTGGTTCCGTTTTGGTTTAGGTGGAGCCCATCCTTCCTGTGTAGGCTCCTCCTTTCCCAAAAGTTTCCCCAGTTTCTAATAAACTTAGAACCTTCCTCCCTACACCATCGTCTCATCGAGACTCTGCAGTTCTGCCTGTCTAACTGGCATGTGGAACTGGAAGTGTTTCAGTGAATGCTACCATGGAGGTCCTGGACTTTAATCTCTTACCTAACAGCCTAAATTTGGCCTCCAGGACCTCTCTCCTTCCTTTTCTGTCATTGGTACCTACATGTATCACAGCCACCAGCTCCTCTCCAGCACTGCACATTAGTCTATCTAGATGCATTGAGAGCTCCTCAACCTTCACTCCCAGCAGGCAATTCACCATGTGGTTCTCCCGGTCATCGCAAACCCAGCTATCTATATTTCTAATAATCAAATCCCCCATTACTATTACCTGTCTCTTCCTAATAACTGATGTCCCCTCCACCAGAGGAGTTTCCTCAGTGTGAGAGGACAATATGACATCATCTGGAAGGAGGATCTGAAACTAGGAGATTGTTTTCCTCGCTCCACTTTGATGTTCTCTTCCCCGGATTTTTGTCTTCCTGAACAGCTCTGAGGCTGTCAGACTAAGGGTGGGACTGCTCTCCTGTGTCCTGGAAAGTCCCATCTATGTACCTCTCTGTCTCCCTTAGCTCCTCCAGTTCAGCCACTCCGGTATCAAGAGCCTATACATGGTCTCTGCAGGCCATGAGTTGCTTGCACTGAGTGCACTCATGCGCCACCTGCCTACAAGGAACGTAATCATACATGCTCCATTCAGTGCAATGAACTGGATAGCCCCCACTCTGCTGCTGGACATCTGCCTGCATTCTTTTTACTCTTGCAGGGTTTTTTTGTTGTGTGTTCTTCGGGTATTTTTTGGGGGGGGGCATTTTAATGACCTACATTTCGAGTCTGTTTTTCAGGCATACCTGACTCTCACACTCCCTCTCTAAGCTCCCTTGAAAAACTCATCTGTTCTCTAGCTCCTCTGGTTGCCTAGGAGCTGGCTTTTAAAACCCTTGTCCTCCCTGAGTTAGCCCTGCCCCCTTGCCAAGGGATCCTAAAGAGATTAGGGGTCAAAGAACAGCAGGCTGGAGCCTTCTAGGAAGCTCTCAGCCTTGCCTAGCAAGCAGGCTGCTGGGCTCCGTACACAGCCCCCCAAAGAGACCACACTATACATTTCAAACAAGCAGGCACACGGCAGGCAAGCAACCCTCAAACAGACAACAAACTCACCCCAAAAGTCATGTGGTCGCTCCCCCTCCAGCTGTAGAAATCCCTTTCAGAACTCCCCTGTTTGTTGTTCCTGTTCGCTAGCTCAGAAGGAACAGTCCCATCTGATAACATGATGGAAGTAGAACATGGCATCTTAGTAATTGGCTTTGTATAGGGTTACCATACGTCCAGTTTTTCCCGGACATGTCCGGCTTTTCGGCTCCTCCCCTGACTCTTCGGCTCTGTTTAAGAGCCGAGCTGCCCGAGCGCTATGGGCTTCAGGCAGCCCCCTTGCCTCCGGACCCCAGCCACTGGCCAGGCACTTTCCCTCCCGGGCTCCGGAGGCGCAGGGTCCGGAGGCATGGGGGCTGCCCGAAGCCAGTAGCGCTCGGGCAGCTCGGCTCTTAAACAGAGCCGAAGAGTCAGGGGAGGAGCAAAGCCTCCGGCCGCGGCGGCTCTGCTCCTCCCCGACTCTTCGGCTCTGTTTAAGAGCCGAGCGCTACGGGCTTTGGGCAGCCCCCATACCTCCGGACCCTGCGCCGCCGGAGCCCGGGAGGGGAAGTGCCCGGCCGGGGGTGCAGGGTCCGGAGGCACAGGGGCTGCCCGAAGCCCGAGTGCTACCGGCTTCACAGTTTGCCGGGCAGCCTCCAGACCCGCTTCCCCTCCCGGACTCCAGCTCCGCTGGGGAAGCGCCAGCCGGAGGCGCAGGGTCTGGGGGCTGCCCGGCAAACCGTGAAGCCAGCAGCGCTCGGGCAGCCCTTTTCGCATGGCTGGGAGTGGGAGGGGGAGGGGCGGAGTTAGGGCGGGGTTGGGCGGAGTTGGGGCGGGGCTGGGGTGGGAAATGGGCGGGGCCAGGGCCCCATGGAGGGTCCTCTTTTTTTATTTGTTAAATATGGTAACCCTAGCTTTGTAAGAAAAAGAAGGCCGAGCAGGGTGAATTTATCAGCCCTGGTACTGATTGCCTCTTCAGTGAAGACAAGCTAAGGTCCTTACAACAGTGGCAATTCGTACATTTGCAGAACAGCTCACAGTGTAGTAAAAGAGCCAATATGCTTTGGCACCACGCTTGATTTCACAGTCACTGTTTGCATAGTGCAGCTGTGCTTAATCCAGTGCTGAGTAACTGTACCCAGCGATCACAGGAATTCATTCCTGTGGCACAGCTTGAGAAGATGCTAGATTTTGTGCCTGCACATTGAAACCTCTCAGGATGAGAATGGGTGAAATGCCGGTGAAAAATAACTTTACGAGTATCCAAAGGTACTGGAGAGGGATAGATCTGGGGAATGATTACTGTACATGAAAATGAATTTGACAAATGGTTAAGGGAGCATTGTTTAGTCCCCAGAATGCTGTTAGTGACTGTATTTATAAAGCCAGAGAGGTTTTTACACCCATTCACCAGGCAGACATTTAAATATCAAGCCTATTTATCAGCTGTTTGCCTGCTCCGTGGGAGCAACAGGGCAGCTATAAAATGGATTAAAGCTTTTTACAAGTTACCAGTATCTCCTTTCAGGAGGCTATTGCTAGAATTTAAGCTGTTCATAATTAGCTAAACAAACTCTGATAACAGGTTAGTGGAACAGAATAAAGAGTGGGAAGCGGCATTTTTACAGCTGGGATTTTCTGATGTACTTTGTTTAAAAAAAAATGGTAGGTCCCAAAGTTTTTAAACCTGGTGCAGCTACCCAGCTGCTCTAGATTTAAAAACATTGGGTGAGCTTTTGAGTTACTGTACCTTTCTCCTTCAGTGTCAGGACTTAATTGTGGGAACCTCAGCCCTGTGGGAAAGATAGAGCTTTAGGTCCCAGCAACAATGTATCTAGCAGATAGGTGTCGGAGTTCACATGTCCCATAGCTGGCTAATAAAGGTGCTCATGTCTGTGCTGCTTGATAAGAGGAAAATAAGATTAAGCCAGTATTGGGGTGAAATAGTGCCCCGCGCCTCACGGTTAATGCTAAAATGCTATCCTTATCTCACCCCATTTGTAGAATTGGGGATTGCATCTTCCAGAGGTTTAGCTTCCTGCTCTGTGATGCAGAGGCCGTTGGAACTGAGTAAAAAGTACCTATGTCAAGCATCGGCAGCCCTGAACAACAGATGGGACTGGGAATAAATAGAAATTAAAGAAAATAACCTGAATGGAGCAACTAAAAGCTCCACCCGAGCTGACAGTCTCTGGAAATATGGAAGAAATTATTCCAGAGAGCTCTTCACTCGGTATGTACCGGCAATGGGTGCCAGTGAAAAGGAAAGCAAACAGAAGATTGCCTTCTTTCTGACAATAGCAGGTTTGGATGCACTTGATGCGGTTAACGGTTTTCAGTTAACACAGGCAGAAGAGGCTAACTATGAAAGTTTCTAGTGCAGAAATTTGGGGCGTGCACTCCGCCTAAAAATGAAACATATAAGAGATGTTTTTAATCTGAGGGTACAAAAAAGTGAAACTGTGGAAGTCTGTATCTGATCTGAGGCTGAATAGCCAATCTTGCAATTTTGGGGGGCTAACAGAGTCCTTGATAAGAGACCAGATTGGGATTGGGATCTGGAACAAAAATCTCAACAAGTGACTACTGGGAGACACAGCATTAGCCGTTGACAAGGCAATTGGGATTTACCAAGTAGCAGAAATCACTCAGCCCTCATTCACTCAGAATGAAGTTTATGCAGGGTGGACAGTTCTCTGACACTACAGGCATGATTGAGAATCCAAAATACCATAAGCAAGGTAGGAGACCTGAAGCAGAAAAGATGTGGAGCTCCAAGTCAGAATCAAGCCAGAACAGTACATGGATCAACGCATGCTGTGACAATCAGCACAAGCCGGGACAATGCCCAGCATACGGGAAAAGATGCAAGAAATGCAATGGATTATCACTTTGCAAGATAGTTTTCACACACCAGCAGAGTGCACAAAAAGGTCGACAGCACCACTGTTGCATAAAGCTTGTTGCATGTGCCAAAAATACAGACCAAGTCTGTTGGCAGCATTGGAAAAACTGTCCCCCTGGAGCAATATAGGCATAGATTTGTTTACATTGACTGAAAAAAAAATGATGTACTTGTCTGGATTATTATTCTCACTACCCTGAATTAGCTTCACTAGAATACACAACAGCTAACCAGGTGATTGTGCGTCAGATCTATTTTTACTAGACATGGCATACCTGACCTAGTAACATCCGACAATATGAGGCAATTTAGCTGGCGTGAGTTCAAGCAGTTTGCAGTGAAGTCTGGGTTTAAGACATGAGAGTCCTAGTCCCCCATTAGCTCCAGTCCAATGGGTTGGTGGAAAATCATGTTCAAATAACAAATTGGCTACTGAAAAAGGCTGCAGAGCCACTGTTAAATTGCAGGACAGCAGCCATTAAAGGTGGGTTGTCATCTGCAGACACTTTGTTTAATAGAAACTGAGACCTCGAATGCCTGTAATGTTAGAAGCTAATGTCGGGAATTGGGGATTTGCAGATGTATGAAGAGACAGATAAAGCTAAACAAACAAACAAACAAAAAAGCAATATTATTTAGGGTTCCAGGAGCTGCCACCGCTTCATGAAAATAATGCCGTGCACTTCTCTGAGGAGAAATCAGAGATCACAAACAGCAGCGTTGTCACTGGAGGTTGCCCGATGGTTGTATGAGGTTGTCGCCCCAGACAGACATCTACTGAGGAGGACTAGGCGACACCTTCTCCAACGTCCAGCAGCAATGGAGATAAAGAGCACTGAGGTTGCCATTTTGCCTGAGAAGGTCTCAGTTAGGCAACAACTACAGGCAAACGAGCCCCAGGCCACAACACTGAAAAAACAAGTGATCTCATCACCTCCCACCAACAGCAGTACTGCTATTTTCAGGGAGGCCCACAAGCCAAAGGGACAGCACAAGGTACCTTGCAGGATTGGTAGTAACTGAGGATTTGGTAGTAACTTTGGTTAGTTGTTAGTACATTGGCCAAACCGGACAGTCTCTACGCAAAAGAATTAATGGACACAAATCTGACATCAGGAATCATAATACTCAAAAACCAGTGGGAGAACACTTTAACCTGTCTGGTCATTCAATGACAGACCTGCGGGTGGCTATCTTACAACAGAAAAACTTCAAAAACAGACTCCAACGAGAGACTGCTGAACTGGAATTGATATGCAAACTAGACACAATCAACTCAGGATTGAATAAGGACTGGGAATGGCTGAGCCATTACAAACATTGAATCTATCTCCCCTTGTAAGTATTCTCACACTTCTTATCAAACTGTCTGTACTGGGCTAGCTTGATTATCACTTCAAAAGTTTTTTTTTTCTCTTACTTAATTGGCCTCTCAGAGTTGGTAAGACAACTCCCACCTGTTTATGCTCTCTGTATGTGTGTATATATATCTCCTCAATATTTATTCCACTCTATATGCATCCGAAGAAGTGGGCTGTAGTCCACGAAAGCTTATGCTCTAATAAATTTGTTAGTCTCTAAGGTGCCACAAGTACTCCAGTTCTTTTTGCGGATACAGACTAACACGGCTGATACTCTGAAACCTTTGGTTAGTTGGTTGGTTATACGGATTTGGCATTGGGTGTGTTATATAAATGTTGTGTGGTGGGCGTTATTACTAAGATTCAGATGGGAAAGGAAGATGTGGTATTGGGCAGTGTACCTTTAAGTGGTTTCGCTACCCAGACAGGAAGTCTGGGGGGAGGAGCATGGCAGAAGCAGAGGCTCTGTGATGCAGAGGCAGTTGGGAGCTGCGTCACTGAATAAAGAGGATCTCTTTCAAGTGCTTGGGCCCAGAGTGATTCCCCAACGCCATACCGTTACGCAAAGTGCTGCTGTTTACTGGGGCTCTGGTGAGACTGTTAGCCACAGCTTTGCATTGGGAGCAGCGCAGATTAACACAGGGACCACAATGCCCATCCCCCTAACAAGATGCAGCAGTATCCTTTCCTGTGTGGTCAGTCCATTCTGCTGGCCGGTTGGGGTGATTGGTAGTTTGTGCTGACAAGAGAACTCTAGCTTGTATCTCCATGGGGTGGAGGTGGGGTACAAGGAAGGGGGGGCAGCTTTTTGCATGCTCACACTTCCTTGCTATCCTGCACAGAAGACAGCCATGTTGTTGCCTAAAGTACAAGGTTATACACTCGGGTTATTCCCCACTTGTCCCTCTGCAGGAAGATAGAGGCAGCTGCAATCCACAGGTTTAACAAGGCGACTTCCAAGAAAAGGCCAAATGTTTGAAAGCCACTCAATTCTCATTTTCTTTTTGTACTGCCATAAAAATGACTGAACCGAAACTCACCTCTTAAAACTTGAAGGCAGAGAGGAACAATTGCTATGGGATTCTGCCCTTGCACGCTAGGTTTCACCGTGGATTGTGTTTTTACCAATGAATTACAATAAGGCGTTTATAATGGCAACATTGACATGGCCTGAAAATCATTATGATGGGATGACCACATGAATGCTGATGCTGTGAGAGAAATCTGACCTTGCTGGTGACTCTAAAGCTCCCAGGACGCTGCAGAACTGACTGTGCTCAGAATCCAGCTAACTAAACTGATCTTAAGAAGGCTTTCACTTAACATGGTTTTGATCCTTGTGCAGTTGGGGGCCCTTGAACATTTGTTTTAAGTTTATGCCTGGGCTAAAATGTTTCAGCATAAACCCTTCCTAAGAGCGGTGTTTAAAAAAGCTTTCTGATCTCGGTCCATTTTGCAGAGTTTTACATGAAGCCTCAGGAACCTGGAAAAAAGGACATAGTAAATGAGCTCCCAAAGGGTGAAATTCCACTCTGTGCAAAGAGGCAGCATAATGCTTATATAACCTACATCCTACCCAAGCCCTCCAAACAGGGCTTGTGCTGGCTTCCAGAGGGGGCCTTAATAAAGCCAATGATGACACTACAAAGATAAAAGCATGGAAGTGCTTTTAACTGTGTCTTGCCATGTCTCTCTCTCTCTCTCTCTCTCTCTCTCTCTTTCTCATGTATAGTACAACAGCCCTTACTTGCATGTGATTCCCTCAGTGCATTGGCTCATATCTACTCCTTTAACAGTATAGCTTTTAAAACATTGTCTCTATATTACAGAGTCTTCTCTTATGCCACGATTGCCCCCTCCAATAGGTGGAGTGCAGTAGAAAAGAAGATTTCAGGGTATTTTAGGTGCAGAACTTAAACACTGTAGTGCCATCTTTCCGTGTTGCATCTTGCCTAAAGGGTGAAGGGTTCTTGGAATGTACCGGGGACAACCTCTTCTTTCAGAAATCGAATGAAGTAACCAGGGAGGGGCAGCCATTTTAGACTTGATTCTGACCAACTGAGAGGAATTGGTTGAAAACTGAAAGTGGAAGGCAACTTGGATGAAAGTAATCATGAAATGATAGATTTCATGATTCTAGGGAAAGGAAGGAGAGAGAGCAGCAAAATGAGGTCAATGGACTTCAGAAAAGCAGGCTAAAACTCAGAGAACTGGTAGGAAAAGTCCCCGGGAAGACAAACTTAAGGGATAAAGGAGGTCAGGAGAGCTCCTGGTGACTTCTCAAGGAGACAACATTAAAAGCACAACTGCAAATTATCCCAGTGTGAAGAACAGATAGGAAGACTAGTAAGAGGCCAATATGGTTCCATCGGGTGCTCTTTAATGACATGAAAATCAAAAAGGAACCCTACACAAAGTGGTAACATGGACGAATTGTTAAGGAGACATAAAAAAGAATAGCACAAGCATGTAGGGACAAAATCAGAAAAGCTAAGGCACAAAATGAGTGACACCGAGCTAGGGACACAAACGGCAACATGAAGAAGTTCTTTAAATACATTAGGAGCAAGGAAACGATGAAGGAAAGTGCAGGTCCTCTGTTAGCGGGGAAGGAAATCTAGTAACTGATAACATCAAGAAAGCTGAGGTGTTTTAATGCCTATTTTGCTTCAGACATCACTAAAAAAGTTAATGGTGACCGGATACTCAACACAATTAATATTAACAACAAGGGGGAAGGGCTCCTTATATTTATTATGGCTTTTATTACAGTGGTGCCTGATGTGCCCAACCAAGGGCAGGGACATGCTAAACTAGAGTTCGTACAGACCGCTAGCAAGAGACAGCCTCTGCCGCAAAGAGCTTACCGCCTAAATAGACAGGCAAGGCCAAACAGCTTGGTTTGGTGATTTGCCTAAGGTCACACAGCAGCTCAGTGGTAGCGCTGGGGTTGGAAGCAGGGTCTGACTCTCAGGCAGTATCATATCTACTAGGCCACAGGGCCTATGCATTTCTGAGTGCAGCGATCACCAGTCCACACCCCCTCCTGGCACTCTCGGGTAGACAGCTCAGCTCTGCTCCCTACAAGGGCCAGTGTCTACTAGGCACATCCGGCCAATAGCAAACACTTCCTGTAGCTGTGCTTTCAAACCCAGCCCTTGGCATGAGGCCCCCTGGCTGAGCCAGGTTAGATAAAAAAGCCCCTTCCCCGCCCTCTCGGCACCAACCCTCACTCACTTCCTGCACTGAGCCTTTGCTGAGGTTCAGAAGTGCTCACCTAGGTGTGGTGCTTCCCCCCCACACCCTGCTTTATAGCTGGCATCTGCTGGGCCAAATATTGAGCAGCTCTGACTGGGGGAAATCCATCCCTCGGCAGCAGTTCAGCATGAGGGCTGGGCACCATTACGTACACAAAATGGGGCTCAAGTGGGTCTTAAGGGCTAGAAGAACAACCTCGAGAGCCCTCAAAAGGCTGTTTCTCACCCGTTGTCCTGCCCAGTTATCAAGGCTCTTGTGGTTCAGATTAAGCTGCAGATAAACCTTCCTACTCTTCCGTGTTGATCCAAACCCAGCCTGAGCTCTGCTCATTTTCAGGTTCACCTTTACGTGGTACTGGAAGTGCTTTTACACTCTCCCTTCCCGGTGCAGCTGTCACCTGCGATGTACAAACAAATGATTTCATCCAAGAATGTCTGTTTATTCTGCATTGTAACTACCCCTCCCCGGGGAGGATTCAGAGACTCACACCTCGACCTGCATCTTTAGTGTACTGGCCTTTGCAGATGGGCTACGGAACCTGCCTTTTATCCACAGTCTGATGAGCTGCTGCTGAGCAGACCGAGTGCTGCCTACGCAGGGCATTCATTTTAGGATCAGAACAAACAGGAGTACAGTAGATTTTCCCCAAAGTCGCCAGGGAAACAGGAAGGGATTAGGCTACAGAAAACAGCTGGATCATTAACTGGCAGAGGCTGCACCGGTGGCGTGACAGGGAGAGAGAGCCCATTCAAACATAGTGAAGTTGGCAGTGAGATCAGAGCACAGCTGTCAGCACCTAAGGACGCCAACGCAGGCAGGAACTGAGTGTGCAATGCTGTTAGAAGAAGCATCCATGAAACTGAGCACCAGCCTAACATCATTTGAAAATACCAGCCTTCCGCATTTGCTTAAATCCCATTGGCTTTGCTGAAGCATTCAGAAGCCTAAACATGAGGGTTTAATATCTCTTCTAGACTTTTATCCTGTCTATTGTAACTGCAGATGATGGAGTTAAGCTGGAGATGATACTGACCCCCCTTTGTAAATAATATTAATATTACCTGGCTCTTCTCTAGAGTCTAGACGATGATGGCTATCAGTCGTAGTATGCTATTTTCTGCCAAGCACCCAGAAGATGCTGAGGGCTATCAGTCATGCTGCACCATCATCTGCCAGCTTAAGATGTAAAAAAAGATTTGTTCTGTATTCATTTGCTTCCCCCTCCCTCCGTGAAATCAACGGCCTGCTAAACCCAGGGTTTTGAGTTCAATCTTTGTGGGGGGCCATTCTGTGTGACAGTTGTTTGTGTTTCTCCCTGATGCACAGCCACCTTTGTTGATTTTAATTCCCTGTACCTGTACGCCATGTCGTCACTCGCCCCTCCCTCCCTCCGTCCATCAGATACTAGTTTCGCGCCTTTTTTCAGACCAGATGCCATAGCACTGGGATCATGGAGCCCGCTCAGATCACCGCGGCAATTATGAGCACTATGAACACCACGCGCATTGTCCTGGAGTATATGCAGAGCCAGGACATGCCAAAGCAAAACCAGGACCAGCCGAGGAGGCGATTGCAGCGCGGCGACGAGAGTGATGAGGAAATTGATATGGACATAGACCTCTCACAAAGTACAGGCCCCAGCAATGTGCAAATCATGGTGTTACTGGGGCAGGTTCATGCCGTGGAACGCTGATTCTGGGCCCGGGAAACAAGCACAGACTGATGGGACCGCATCGTGCTGCAGGTGTGGGACGATTCCCAGTGGCTGTGAAACTTTCGCATGCGTAAGGGCACTTTCATGGAACTTTGACTTGCTTTTCCCTGCCCTGAAGTGCCAGAATACCAGGATGAGAGCAGCCCTCACAGTTGAGAAGCGAGTGGTGATAGCCCTGTGGAAGCTTGCAACGCCAGACAGCTATTGGTCAGTCGGGAATCAATTTGGAGTGGGCAAATCTACTGTGGGGGCTGCTGTGATCCAAGTTGCCAGGGCAATGAAAGACCTGGTGATATTAAGGGTAGTGACTCTGGGAAATGTGCAGGCCATAGTGGATGGCTTTGCTGCAATGCGATTCCCAAACTGTGGTGGGGCGATAGACGGAACCCATATCCCTATCTTGGCACCGGAGCACCAAGCCACCGAGTACATAAACCACAAGGGGTACTTTTCAATGCTGCTGCAAGCCCTGGTGGATCACAAGGGACGTTTCACCAACATCAACGTGGGATGGCCGGGAAAGGTACATGATGCTCGCGTCTTCAGGCACTCTGGTCTGTTTCGAAAGCTGGAGGAAGGGACTTTCTTCCCAGACCAGAAAATAACCGTTGGGGATGTTGAAATGCCTATATTTATCCTTGGGGACCCAGCCTACCCCTTAATGCCATGGCTCATGAAGCCGTACACAGGCAGCCTGGACAGTATTCAGGACCTGTTCAACTACAAGCTGAGCAAGTGCCGAATGGTGGTGGAATGTGCATTTGGACGTTTAAAAGCGCGCTGGCGCAGCTTACTGACTCGCTCAGACCTCAGCGAAAAGAATATCCCCATTGTTATTGCTGCTTGCTGTGCGCTCCACAATATTTGTGAGAGTAAGGGGGAGACATTTATGGCGGGGTGGGAGGTTGAGGCACATCGCCTGGCCGCTGATTACGCACAGCCAGACACCAGGGCAGTTAGAAGAGCACAGCAGGGTGCGGTGCGCATCAGAGAAGCTTTGAAAATGAGTTTTGTGACTGGCCAGGCTACGGTGTGAAACTTCTGTTTGTTTCTCCTTGATGAACCCTCTGCCCCGCCCCCCACCTGGTTCACTCTACTTCCCTGTAAACCAACCACCCCACCCTCCTCTCCCCCTTTGAGCACCACTTACAGAGGCAATAAAGTCATTGTTACTTCACATTCATGCATTCTTTATTAATTCATCACACAACTAGGGGGATAATTGCCAAGGTAGCCCGGGATGGGTGGGGGAGGAGGGAAGGAAAAGGACACACTGCAGTTTAAAACTTTAACTCTTATTGAAGGCCAGCCTTCTGATGCTCGGGCAATCCTCTGGGGTGGAGTGACTGGATAGCCGGAGGCCCCCGCACAGTGTTCTTGGGCATCTGGGTGAGGAGGCTATGGAACTTGGGGAGGAGGGCTGTTGGTTACACAGGGGCTGTAGCGGCGGTCTCTGCTCCTGCTGCCTTTCCTGCAGCTCAACCATACGCTGGAGCATATCAGTTTGATGCTCCAGCAGCCCGAGCATCGACTCTTGCCTTCTGTCTGCAAGCTGACGCCACCTATCATCTTCAGCCCGCCACTTGCTCTGTTCATCCCACGATTCAGCCCGCCACCTCTCCTCTCGTTCATACTGTGCTTTTCTGTAGTCTGACATTGACTGCCTCCACGCATTCTGCTGTGCTCTTTCAGCGTGGGAGGACATCTGGAGCTCCGTGAACACGTCATCCCGAGTCCGCCATTTTCTCCTTCTAATCTTCACTAGCCTCTGTGAAGGAGAAAAATTTGCAGCTGGTGGAGGAGAAGGGAGAGGTGGTTAAAGACACATTTTAGAGAACAATGGGTACCCTCTTTCACATTAAATTTTGCTGTTCACATTGCACAGCACATGTGCTTTCGTTACAAGGTCACATTTTTCCTCTTATATTGAGGGCCTGCCGGTTTGGTGTGAGAGATCACTCACGCAGTGCCAGGCAACAGATTTCAGCTTGCAGGCAGCCATGGTAAGCTACAGTCTTTTGGCTTTTTTAACCTTCTTAACATGTGGGAATGGTTTCAAACAGTAGCGCCCTCATTTCCCATACCAAGCACCCATTGGGTTGGCCATTTAAAATGGGTTTGCAATGTAAAAGGAGGGGCTGCGGTTCCCGGGTTAACATGCAGCACAAACCCAACTAACCCCCTCCCCCACAGACACCCAATTTGCTGGGATGATCACTTCACCCCTCCCCCCCCCACCGCGTGGCTAACAGCGGGGAACATTTCTGTTCAGCCGAGCAGGAACGGGCACCTCTGAATGTCCCCTTAATAAAATCACCCCATTTCAACCAGGTGACCGTGAGTATCACTCTCCTGAGGATAACAAAGAGCGATAAGGAATGAATGTTGTCTGCATGCCAGCAAACACCGGGACCATACGCTGCCATGCTTTGTTATGCAATGATTCCAGACTACGTGCTACTGGCCTGGTGTGGTAAAGTGTCCTACCATGGCGGACGGGATAAGGCAGCCCTCCCCAGAAACCTTTTGCAAAGGCTTTGGGAGTACATGAAGGAGAGCTTTCTGGAGATGTCCCTGGAGGATTTCCGCTCCATCCCCATACATGTTAACAGACTTTTCCAGTAGCTGTACTGGCCGCAATTGCCAGGGCAAATTAACTATTAAACACGCTTGCTTTTAAACCATGTGTAATATTTACAAAGGTACACTCAACAGAGGTCCCCTGTGTGCCCTCAGGGTCTGGGAGCACGCCTTGGGTGAGTTCGGGGGTTACTGGCTCCAGGTCCAGGGTGATAAACATATCCTGGCTGTTGGGGAAACCGGTTTCTCCGCTTCCTTGCTGCTGTGAGCTATCTACATTATCTTCATCCTCCTCTTCCTCGTACCCCGAACCCTCTTCCCTGTGTGTTTCTCCAGTGACGGAGTCATAGCGCATGGTTGGGGTAGTGGTGGCTGCACCCCCTAGCATGGCATGCAGCTCCGAGTAGAAGCGGCATGTTTGCGGCTCTGCCCCGGACCTTCCGTTTGCCTCTCTGGCTTTGTGGTAGGCTTGCCTTAGCTCCTTAATTTTCATGCGGCACTGCTGTGCGTCCCTGTTATGGCCTCTGTCCTTCATGGCCTTGGAGACCTTTTCTAATATTTTGCCATTTCGTTTACTGCTACGGAGTTCAGCTAGCACTGATTCATCTCCCCATATGGCGAGCAGATCCCGTACCTCCCGTTCGGTCCATGCTGGAGCTCTTTTGCGATCCTGGGACTCCATCACGGTTACCTGTGCTGATGAGCTCTGCGTGGTCACCTGTGCTCTCCACGCTGGGCAAACAGGAAATGAAATTCAAACATTCGCGAGGCTTTTCCTGTCTAGCTGGTCATTGCATCTGAGTTGAAAGTGCTGTCCAGAACGGTCACAATGAAGCACTGTGGGATAGCTCCTGGAGGCCAATAACGTCAAATTCCATCCACACTACCCCAATTCCGATCCGCTAAGGCCAATTTTATCGCTAATCCCCTCGTCAGAGGCGGAGTAAAGAAACCGGTTTAAAGGGCCCCTTAAGTCGAAAGAAAGGGCTTCGTTGTGTGAACGTGTCCAGGCTTAATTCGATTTAACGCTGCTAAAGTCGACCTAAACTCATAGTGTAGACCAGCCACACACAGCCACTTGGGTATAGGGCTGCTCAACTTTCTTAACAGCTTTTACTCCATCTGAGACCTTCTTAAAGCTATCCACACTGGATCTTTCAAAAGGAAAGTCAGTGGATCCATTCACAACAGAAAATTTCTGGCTGTTAGGAACTGAAACTTCCCTGATTAAATCATTTTCACACCCTTCAGTTGCAGCAAATGGCTTGTACAGATCACCATGAGGATTCCTTCCCTTAGGAGCTTCTCTAAGCAACAATTCACCCCTCACAGAAATTCTTCCCTTACCCTCTTTACCTAGGGCTTGCTCGAAAGGAACACTTTCCTGAGCAGCAACAGACTTTTTCTGGGTCTTGCTTACATCCAGGATCACCTTTGGCCCATCAGGCGGATTCCTACACAATCACCTTTCAGGCAAACCCATAGACTCACTAGATAAAAGGCTAGAAGCATTCTCCTTCCCTTTGCCACACACAAGTTCAGGAATCTTTTTCTTCTTGCTACAAGATGGATTGTCTGGGTTAGCTTTGCTCTCCATTGAAAGACAATTGGCTACTGAAGTAGATTATTATAAAGTAATCGATAACTTTGCTAGAATGAAGTTTATGAAAGAGGCAGTTGTAGTGCTTCATAGATTATCATATTGTTTTGATCTTGTCTTTGAAATATAAAATAAGTAAATAACACGTGTTTTTATGATGTTTTGCTTTTCTATACAATACTGTAAACCTTTTTTATATTTTCAATGCAAAATAACACACGTACTTATAAAACAAGATCATTCTTGTTTTTATTTTAAGTACAAAATAAATATGTATAACAAATTTAAAAGTATGTAACTAGTAATTTGATACGGCGGCGGGTGGAGCCTTTTTTTGTGTTCGTTTCCCCTGATGTTAGAACTTGGCTACGCCACTGAATCAGTGGTGAAGATATTGAATAGTACCAGACCCAGAACTGATCCCTGCAGGACCCCATTTGTTATGCCCTTCCAGCAGGACTGTGAACCACTGATAACTACTCTCTGGGAACGGTTTTCTAACCAGTTTTGCACCCACCTTATTGTAGCTCCATCTAGGTTGCATTTCCCTAGGTATGTATGTTTCCCTATCAGTTCAATGGGAATGTTGATCTCCTTTGCAAAGTGCTTTGAGATTTAAAGATAAAAAGTACTAGATAAGAGTTAAGTATTATTATTTACACAAACATCCCCTTTCACATACTAAGTTTTTTGCCTCCATAACATCTGCAGCAGTGAAATGTATTTACAAAGCTCTTGTCTGTATCAGGAAAGAATTTCCTGTTATTCATTTTAAACATATCCCCGTTCAGTATCACTGGGAGTACTGTAAAATATATGAACAGGTCAGTAGGAGTGGTTGAGTGACCTTCTCTGTACCATTCACTGTTTCATGTACCTCCATCATGTCACCTCCTAGTCATTTTCTCGCTAAATTAAACAGCCCGAATCCTTTTAACCTCTCCTCCTATGGAAATCTTTCCAGACGCCTAAGCATTTTTACTGCCCTTCTCTGGCCCTATTCCATTTCTGCTCTGGCCATTTTAAGTAGGGCTGAACAGAAGCGTGTGGAGTGTACGCAAGGTGAGGATTTCCCACCGATTTATACAATGGCATTATAATAGTCTCAGATCGTTCTCTATCCCTGTCTTAAAATAGATGATCCTCTTTGTCTCTTTTGACCTCTGCTGTGCATTTTGCAGGTGACTTCCCTGTACTCACACTCTGTAGAACCATTTTTAACCCCTTTCATCAAGGGTTTCTTCCGACATGATTTAAATCAGGTTTGCCTCACCTGTAAAGTCGGTACATGGTCTTTTAAAACCCTTGTGCCTACCTGCATTCTCGGGGATTTGGAATAGGTTTTGCAAAGGATTGTGCTATGCTGGCCAGGGAAGATGTATTTAAACCATAGGAGCAGGAGCTGGATTCTAAAATGTATCCAAGTTCCAGTCTCAGTGTCACTGCAGAGAAAAGGCCCCCTAAACAATCACTCTACCCTTCCTCCACCTGAAGGGAAGTCCTGACCCTCCCCTCCTCCTCGAAATCAACAGGAGTTTTGTTATTAACTACAGTGGGGCTGGAATTTCATCTCCGGTACTTGCAACCTTTACTATGATCTCATTCCATTGGGTCCTTGAGTTACCAATCAGGCCCAGTCTTCGCTGCGGCAAGCTGGAACTAAATTCTGCAGAGAGATTCCTCGTTACTGTGAAACGTTGGTACACCTGACTAGAAATTCTGCAGCAGGTTTAGCTGAATTTTAAAAAATTAAGGTTTTCAATTATATTAGTCCTTTTTATATTCAATTCAATGAGAGGTGTGTTTATTTGGGGGCTGTGGGATAAGCAAATAAGCTAGAGCTTTCTGCCAAAAGAGTCAGCAGTGAACTAGTTAATTTTGACACTGAACATGTCATTTTTAGGTTTTAGAGTTAACAACCCATTGAGGATGGATGAGGTAATGTCTGCCTGGCTCAGGTTCTCTGCAGTCTCAGACAGAGATTGCTACATCATTTTATACTCGGTTCACGCTTTCAAGCATATCTTTGCAACCATGAGAACTAGAAACGTGAGCTTAAAAAATAAAATTTAGATTCTGGAGCTCAATTTTGCAAGAAGGGTGAATTCTGCAGTTTCAGAATGACAGGCCCCAGGTGGTACTAAATGAGAACTGTTACAGGGACATCAAGCCTATGAAATGGATGGCTGCCTCATTTGTCTCTGTAACAGTTTAATGTAGCTGATCCTCAACACTGTTTTCGTGTCCAGACTTCTGTCACTTCCACATGTCTTAAAACTACAGCTGGTTGGAAAATTGTAATTCTTTGTCTTGGATTTTTTAAAATAAATAATAAAAATTAAAAATAGTTCTACAGATCTGTAAAGTGAGTTTACATGACTCTTAAATTATATAAAGTTGGTGTTAATAATTAAATAACATATGAACTTTTATTAATGGATGCATTATTTAAGGTATGCCATTAAAAGTCTGTTTTTTGTTTTGGTTTGGTTTAGTTTTTTTTGCTTTTTGTTTCAGTTCTTTGTCAAAAAAAGTTTGTTTTGGGAGGTTTTCTTCCATTTCTTCCCCCTTTTCCACTGGCAAAATGTGGGGGAGGGAGAAGAGAAATGGGAAAAATAATCCAAAAATTTGCATTTTCACCCCCCAATCAGATTTCCATTTTTTAATGAAAAGTCTCCAAAAAAATCTATGAAAAAAATTGTGTTTAGAAAAGGGCCAATTTTGCAACCATTTTTTTTTTAACTACAAATTTTGGCTGGCTCTGGTACAACCGAGGTGGTAAATACTGCATGTTCTGGGTCTCCTATTCTACAGTCTCTGGCATTGTCACAGGAGATGGGTTTTTTTTGGGTACACCTCTACCCCGATATACAGGTCTGTTGCATCTCAGCTTTACGCGGTCAGCAAAAACAAAAAAAAGAGAGAAAAATAACAATTTTAATACTGTACCTGTAGTGTGGGCGATTCCGCCCGCCATTCAACTCAGTGTAATTTTGACTATACGCGGTTTTCGCTTTACGCACTAACCGCGGAACGGCACCCCCGCGTAAGATGAGACTCGCCTGTAACGCTGTCCTCAGGGAGCCAAAAAATCTTACCGTGTTATAGGTGAAACCGCGTTATATCGAACTTGCTTTGATCCGCCAGAGCGCCCCCTCCCCCCGGAGCGCTGCTTTACGAATTTATATCCAAATTCGTGTTATATTGGGTCGCATTATGTCGGGGTAGAGGTGTACTTTCCAAACACAAAGAACTGCAATGTGGGGTGGAATTAGGATTGAGTGAGCTGGTGCAAATGCAGTGCTTGTGGATGATGAATAAGAAGGCTTTTGACAACACTGGCTGCGTGTATATTGTTTGCAAGCTAGAGACATCCCAGTGAAGGGTACTCTGCAGCACCTAGTGTGCAGAAGCTAAAATACACATATTACTTAGTTATAGAGCCACTTTGTTGGGTGATAGAGTGAGCCGGTGGCATGGCACTGCCCCAAGCAGTGTGGTGGGTTCTATTTCTAACTCTGCTATGTCACTTGGCTTATCTGTGCCTCGTTTCCCCTTTACCTCTTATTTGTTTAGACTGTAATCTCTTGGCAGATGAAACTCCCATTCGCAATGTGTTTGTACAGTTGTGACCGCACACACCCTTCTGTTCGTACCCTACACACCATTGTAATAATCTTGGTACAAAATACGTTTTTAGGTGTCATTTGAAAGCTAATAATTCACTGGCCAATAACATCATGATGAAATATATGTAGCAAAATATGTGCAAAGTTATGAAATCCCCCCTGTATGATGTTAAAAGCACATATTCACACTCACGAAGCCACAGTTAGGTGAAACTGGTCAAACAAGCCTGTCTTAAACAAAGAAGTGTGTGTCTACCTCAATTTGCACATGAACTGTAACCTGAGTCTGAGACAGTGAGAGAGTGAAGAAAGAAAACAAAGAAAATCTGCATTTCAGCATACACAGGTGAAAAACACCTCTTCTCCAGCAGACCCCACGTCTCCTTGCTCTCAGCTGGAAAGAACTTTATCTGGGGTCACTCTCAGGAACATGTATTTCAAAGGGTGATTGAACTATAAAAGTGAGGAGCAAAAACACCCCAAGTTATCTTTCCCTCTCCATCTCTCGTAAACCTAAGAAGACAAAATAATCCAGCTCTTTGACTTTGGGAGGGATCCTGACCTGCAGATCAGTTAGCAATGCTGCTGGAAGCATGTGGTAAGAATTTTACCTTGTGCCGAGCCTAGTTTGTAAAGTTCTAGTACTAGGAAGAGTTTTATCTTTATTTTACATGTAACTATGGCTGACTTTAATGCCTTAATACTTGTACTCACTTAAAATCTATCTCTCTGTAGTTAAACTTTGTTTGTTCTTTAATCAAAATTAAACCAGTGTTGTGAACTGTGTGGGTAACTCCTGATAAGGTGGCAAGATGTTGTATATTGTTCCCTTACAGACACAAGGGCCCTAAAACATCTGAACTGTCCAGGAGAGAGCTGGAGAGTGCAGAACACACATTTTCTGAGGGGAAAAATCAGGACTGGGAGTGTGTTGGGGTCACCCTGCAGGTGGTAACCACGGCTGCTGGGAGCCAGAGTGTGGCTGGTGTTTGCTGACAGGATGGTGGGGTGAGTGTTGCTGGACCAAGGCTGTGGCTAGACACAGGCACTCAGGGTGTGACCTACATGCAGTTTGTGAGGTGCCCAGGTTGGCAGCTACAGCAACAAAGCTTTGTGAAGCATCCCATGTTGCAGGGCAGCCAGTGACACATCCCCTCCCCGGTCTGGATTACACCCTGAATGCCTAGACTACGGGGCCCTGATCTGAGGCCTTCAGGCACTACTCTACGCAGAATTATAGCTGGTTTGTGTTAAACAGATGGAAGCTGGGGTGGAGCGGAAGAGTGTTTGCCGGCCTTCAGAATAAGGGACTGGATGCCTCGAGGGATGGATACTGTGGTGGTCACAGTGATATTTATTATCATCCGACAGATGGTCTGTGGGAATGAATGAGTGGTTTCAGGCCAATTAGTAGTGGGCAAGCGTCCACATTGTAAAATCCCCTACCACAAACTGACAGCAGTTGTCAAGACTTCCTGGAATGGGCATGGAGCCTGAACCTCTGGAAGGATGCCCTCTGGGACAAAGTTGAACCGCAGCGGTGGGGTGGCATGCAAAGTGCATGCACTACCAATATCCAGGCTGTTCTGTAAGTAAACAGCAGCAGTCTGTGAGCCAAATGCCCTAGCAAGTCTCTTACGCAATTTCATATTTTTAAACGGTAAAGGTACATTCTGAAGAAAGGAGCAAGCAAAGGAATGATTCCAAGGCAACCCAGAATTCAAACCTTCTTGTTGAAATTCAAATGTCACATCCATTCAGGCACCAGCTTAAGAATGGAGGCGACAGAAGAGCAAGTTCACATGTCGGGATGGCATGCCAGGATGTTCTGTGTCAGATAAAACAGCATCCCTGCTGACTCAGACTGCTCACAGCCAAGTTGAATTTGCAGTGGCGGATAGCTACCAAGCCAATAGGAAAGCAGATGCCGTATCCTTCAATGGGCAAGCGTGGCAGTTCATTGGCTAATGACTGGAATTCTCTCAGACCTGCGCCAGTGTATTTGTTGGTATGCAGGGATTTCCATGACACTGGATGTATATAGAGATTTTGTTTTCACAGTTTTTGAAATTACATGTATCATTAACTGCTGTATCTGATGATTTGCTGAAGAAACGAAACAATGATGTATCACCATTTACCGCCTCTACGAGATGTTGTGATGCTTAATCAGGTTTTTTTTTGTAAAACACACTGACTACTGGGGAATAACAGCAATCCCTTCCTGAATATAACTTTCACCCCATCTAGCTCTAGACTAGAACTTCATGCAGTATTCAAGATGTGGGCATACCATGGATTTGTATAGTGGCATTATGATATTTATTCTTATCTATCCCTTTTCTAATGGTTTCTAACATTGTTAGCTTTTTTGATGGCCGCTGCACATTGAGCAGATGTTTTCAGAGAACTGTCCACAATGACTTCAAGATCTATTTCTTGAGTGGTAACAGCTAATTTAGACCCCATCATTTTGTAAGTATAGTTGGGATTATGTTTTCCAATGGGCATTACTTTGAATTTTATCAACATTAAATTTCAGCTGCCATTTTGTTGCCCAGTCACCCAGGTTTGTAAAATCCCTTTGTAACTCTTCACAGTCAGCTTTGGACTTGACTGCATTGAGTCATTTTATGAATATATTGAACAGCACTGGTCCCAGTACAGATCTCTGGGGGGCACCGCTAGTTACCTCTTTCCATTCTGAAAACTGAATATTTATTCCTGTCCTTTCTTTCTTGTCTCTTAAGCAGTTACTGATCCATGAGAGGATACTTCCTTCTTACCCCATGACAGCTTGCTTTGCTTAAGAGCCTTTGGTGAGGGACCTTGTCAAATGTCTTCTGGAAATCTAAGTATACTATATCTACTGGACCACTGTTGTCCACATGCTTGTTGACACCCCCCCCCAAAGAATTCTAATAGATTGGTGAGGCATGATTTCCCTTTATAAAAGTTGTGTTGACTCTTCCCCAACAAATCATGTTCAGCTATGTATCTGATAATTGTGTTCTTTACTATAGTTTCAACCAGTTTGTGTGGTACTGAAGTTACACTTACTGGCCTGTAACTGCCAGGATTGCCTCTGGAGCTCTTTTAAAAAATTGGTGTCACATTAGCTATCCTCCAGGCACGTGGTACGGAAGCTGATTTAAGTGATAGGTTACGTAGTAGTAGTAGTTCTGCAATTTCACATCTGAGATCCTCAGAACTCTTGGGTGAATACCATCTGATCCTGGTGACGTAATACTGTTTAATCAGTTTGTTCCAAAACCACCTCCTACTAATCCCTCAATCTTGGACAGTTCCTCAGATTTGCTACCTAAAACAAATGGCTCAGGCATGGGAATCTCCTTTACATTCTCTGCATGAAGACCAATGCAAAGAATCCATTTAGCCTTTCCACAATGGCCTTGTGTTCCTTGAGTGCTCCTTTAGCACCTCGATCATCCAATAGCCCCACTGATTGTTTGGCAGACGTCCTGCTTCTGATGTACTTAAAAAAAAAATTGGTATTAGTTTTGAGTCTTTTTTTGCTAGTTGCTCTTCAATTCTTTTTTGGCCTGCCTAATTATACTTTTACACTTCACTTGCCAGAGTTTATGCTCCTTTCTATTTTCTGCAGTAGGATTTTATTTCTAATTTCTAAAGGATGCCTTTTATGCCTCTAACCCCCCTCTTTTACTCTGCTGGTTAGCCATGGTGGCATTTTTTTTTTGGTCCTCTTACTTTTTTTTTTATTATTTTATTTTGGACTATACATTTAATTTGAGCTTCTATAATGGTGTTTCTAAAAAGTTTCCATGCAGCTTGCAGGCATTTCACTCTTGTGACTGTTCCTTTTAATTTCCGTATAACTAGCTCTCTCATTTTTGTGTAGTTCCCCTTTTTGAAGTTATATACTACTGTGGTGGGCTTTTTTGGTATCCCTCCCCCACCCCTCCCCCGTTCCCCACCTCCTCAACAAGGATTTTAAATTTAATTATATTATGCAACAGAGGGTCCTGTGGCACCTTTGAGACTAACAGAAGTACTGGGAGCATAAGCTTTCGTGGGTAAGAACCTCACTTCTTCAGATGCAAGACGTTCAGATGCAAGAAGTGAGGTTCTTACCCACGAAAGCTTATGCTCCCAGTACTTCTGTTAGTCTCAAAGGTGCCACAGGACCCTCTGTTGCTTTTTACAGATTCAGACTAACACGGCTACCCCTCTGATACTTAATTATATTATGGTCACTATTACCGAGCGATTGAGCGATCTTTTGTACCAGATCCTGTGCTCCACTTAGGACTAAATCAACAATTTCCTTTCCCCTTGTGGGTTCTAGGACTGAAGCAGTCATTTCTGGTGTCTAGAAAAATTATCTCTGCATCCCATCCAGAGTGATATGTGCCCAGTCAGTATGAGGATAGTTGGAAAACCCCATTATTGAGTTTTTTTATTTTTATAGCCCCTCTAATCTCCCTGAGCATTTCACAATCTCCGTGTAAGGTGGTCAGAAGCTTATTCCTTTTGCTATCCTCTTATTATTCAAGCGTGGAATTTCTATCCATAGTTTGCAATATAGTAAGTTCAAAACATGAAAGTAATGTTTTGTAAAGAAAAATTGAACTCTTCCTCCAATTACAGCTGGAAATATTTTGTGTAACAAAACTGTGGAATGTTCCACAGGCTTTGAAGGAATTCCCAGTGGAGATTAAATACCTTCAGCCATGAAGCTACCTGCCAACTGTATGGATCAGCAATGGTATGTTCAATGCTACTTCCCAGGATTAAGTCATAGAGTTTAAGGCCAGAAGGGACCACCGGATCATCTATTCTGACCTCCTGTGTATCTCAGGCCACCAACACCACCCAGCACCCGTACACTAAACCAAACAACCGAAATTAGACCAAAGTGCAACAGCCACAGGAGACTTGACTCCATGTGCCACAGAAAGAGAATAAGAGGGACCCAGGTGCACCAGTGCCTGAGGTCATAGTGTTGGAAACCGGTTTGAAGGGCCTACTTTGTTATTTCCAGTGGTGCTGCCTTTGTCAGGGGCAATACTTCAAGAATGATAGCACTGAGTATCTCTAGTTGGCTGATGGACAACTGGAGGCAATTACTATCAAGACATCATCTCTAGTTCACCTCATATGAATCATTTGAGAAGAATGCTGCATTGCCTTGCATTGCCCCTAATCTCCACCTCTGAACAAGTAGCATTCAAGGAATTTGACTGGTCTCATGTTTTCACTTTCATCAATGATACTGCATCTCAGTTCTCCAAAGTCAGCTTACAATTGTATATGGTGTCTTTAAGACCACCCAGCTTGATCAGTAAAACATTCATAGATGGATAAAAACAACAATTGTGTCCTAGAGGCTAAATTCCATGCCAAAAGATTAGTACTGAGAAAATACTTTCCTAAGAAGCTTTGTACGGGCCTGGTTTGAGTAGAGTTCATGACCAGCAGAATGTCCTATGTACATATAAAGCCTATGAATAAAAAGGGGGAGAACTATAGGTATTATGACTTCCATTAAGTCTTGGCTTTATCCTCATTCCTAAAGAGGGATTGTGGTTAAAACCAGGGATCCTAGCATGATGTGAGTCAAACAGCAGAGAGATTAATTTATCAAAGTGCTTATTATAGGAGACCAGAAAGGAGCCAAGAGGCCAGAAACTTTGCAATGAATTTGAGATTTTATTTTCTGTCTCTTCTACATGCTGGTGGCAATAGTTGGGGGGGAAAGCAGGGAGGGGGGACATCTCCTCATAGTTGCACTGGGATTTCCATTGCAGCTTCTGAATTCAGTGCCCCATTGACATCAATGGCAGTTCCATACCTAGATGTAAGTATGGAGTGTGTCATGGAGACCCATGGAGTGCACAGGAGACCTGCACTATGCCTTAGACAGGAGATTTTTTTTGCCCTTAGGGTGGGGAATAAGAGTTTCACATTTGTCTTTTTGATTTGTTTTCCCCACAGACTTCCTTGGAACACCAGGGCCACACTGATTGCAGTGGAATTCAGTCCAAGATTTTGAAATGATTTGTTTGAAAGAAGCAGCCTCCACAAGAGCCCGCTGCCAAGCTTGAAGTCTGTGCTAAATTTGCTTCCTCTGCTCTTCAGAAGGAATATGATCCAGCTTCCATTGAAGACAATGGAATGACTGACACAGGTTTCACCGGAGGCTGGATCAGACACAAGTGACCCCGTTAGCTGTTGGTAGCTATTACAAGATAAACTTGCTCTTTCACAGGTGAAAGTCTGCTCCCAGATAAATGGGTTGATTGACTACACTTGCAGTTCATTATGAAAAGTGTTCAAGAGAGCAAATGTATTGTTTAAAGAAAAGAGTACAATACTGTGACGTTATTGATATAATCTGGGACCATATAGATCATTGTTGCAACCAAGGTCCTGTAGTGGCACCCAAATCTTGTATAAAGGGGGTCAAATGGGGTGTCTAAGACAAGGTTATGGTTTACTGGTTATGATTATGCTGTCTATATGTGTGTATCAATTTTGTAGTTGAAGTTAGGAATATTGGCTCTATACTGTCTGTATTTCAAACTTTTATGCTATGCTGCTAGGTGACATCCCAGACAAGCTGGGATTAGCTCTGCCTAGCCTGCTTGATGGCCCATTAAGGACCATCAGCTATACAATGGACCCATTGAGAGAAGGCAAATATGCCTTGAGACTCAGCAAAGTATGCAGGGACTGGCCCATGTGACTCCAGACTCCATTTTGCTGTAATTTTCCACAGTAAAAACAAAGGTGTTCTTACACCTGGAAAAGACTATATAAGGCTGATGCCTCATCTCCATTTGGTCTTCAATCCTGCTTCTTACCTCTGGAGGAACTTTGCTACAAGCTGAAGCTTTGAACAAAAGAGTGAGGACCCATCCCAGCGGGGGATGTATTCCAGAGACTTGATTTGAACCTGCAGTTTATTCTATCGCTGCTGCAAGCCTGAACCAAGAACTTTGCCATTACTGTATGTAATTGATTCCATTTAACCAATTCTAACTCTCATCTCTATCTTTTTCCTTTTATGAATAAACCTTTAGATTTTAGATTCTAAAGGATTGGCAACAGTGTGATTTGTGGGTAAGATCTGATTTGTATATTGACCTGGGTCTGGGGCTTTGTCCTTTGGGATCAGGAGAACCTTTTTCTTTTACTGGGGTCTTGGTTTTCATAACCATTTGTCCCCATAACGAGTGGCACTGGTGGTAATACTGGGAAACTGGAGTGTCTAAGGAGATTGCTTGTGAGACTTGCGGTTAGCCAGTGGGGTGAGACTGAAGTCCTCTTAGTCTGGCTGGTTTGGTTTGCCTTAGAGGTGGAAAAAACCCCAGCCTTGGGCTGTAACTGCCCTGTTTGAGCAATTTGTCCTGAGTTGGCACTCTCAGTTGGGTCCCGCCAGAACCGCATCGTCACAAATACAAAAAGGAGATATACATATCCTTCTTCCAAGAAGCAATTCTTATCTCGCAGCATGTTCACTTGACACAGGTGTGCTTCAACGACACACCTGCAAAACCACTTAGATTTATCATAGAAGCACAGAACCATGGGGTTAGAAAGGGTCATCTAGTCTAACCCCCTGCCACGCTGCTGGATTCATGGCTGTTTACAAGTATAAAGGCACTTTATACATCACCCAAGAGCCAACCCATCAGTTCTTTAATTTCTTGTCCTGCATCCTTCCTTATCTCGGTTTTGGATACCACCTTCTAAGCCAGTTGGGCAGGCGCATTCCAACCTGTGCTAAGACTCAACATTCCCATATCTTGATTTTGACTGGCTTCATATTTTCTAATACCAAAGCTGACTGCAGTTGTGCAAAGTGTTGTGAGATACTTGACATGAATGAACAGGACTGGGGGAAGGGCATGCCTGTGACTCATTTAAATCAATGGGGAGGGGCTTATAGGTTTGTATATGCAGGGGCAGAACCAGATGCCCCAAATGGCCTTTGCATTTATGTACAGGATTAGCTTTGGTCAGTGTCTCTTTCTTCTAAATCACACCTATCTTTCATACCGTCACTAACAAGGCTGTAAGATAGGGTGCTCTGGAGGGGGAAGGGCAGGCTGGGGGTTCAGGAGGTCCTGAATTCTAGTCCAAAATCTGCCACTAACTCCCTGTGTGCCCTTAGGCAAATCTCTTCCCCTTTCTGTCTCATTTTCCCCACCCTATCTATAAAATGGGTATAACTAACCTTAGCCACCTACCTCACAGTGGTGTTGTGAGGGTTAGTTAGGCTACGTCTACACTTGCAGATGTAGGGTGCCGGGACTTAAACTAGCCCTCAGAGACAGCAGCAGGGAAAGCACTGCTGTGTGTTCACACTGTGCTCCTTGTGACTGTGGAGCATGTCCACATTAGCAGCTCTTGCAACAGCACAGAGAGCAGTGCATTGTGGTAGCTATCCCACTGTGCAAGTGGCTGCAGCATGCTTTGGAAAGGGTTTGCAATGCCTAATGGGGCAGGCACAGCGTCACATGATGCAGGTTTCCCAATCCCATTGTTCCATGGGCATCTTACGAGATTGCTAGCAGCTTTTCAAATGAGGGGGTGGGGAGTGTGACAGGGAGTGAGTGTGTTTTGGGGGGGCAGAGTGTGTCAGCATGCTACCTTGTAAGTTCAAACAGCAGCAGAGGGAAGGGGAAACCCATCAGCCCCCACCCCCATCTCTCTTACACACACACACACACACACACACACCTCTCTCTCTCTCTCTCTGCCGCAGCATTCCGCAGTAATGGTTTGCTTTGTGTCCCGGAGCAGATAAGCATGCGGGCTGTCAGAAACCGAGCTTTTAAAGGGGATATCTGCATGCCTGCAACCGAGTTCAAACAATGACCAGAGTGGCAACTTGACTTCAGGGGATTGTGGGATGTTTCCGGAGGCCAATCACAGCGCAGTAATGCAACACATCATCTAACTCCAGCCGGGGCGCAGCAAGCTCTCTGCTTCTCGTGGAGGTGGATTACCAGGAGCACTCGAGCCGCGGGGTCCGGGCACTCTAAGTGCCTTGCCAGTGTGGACACCTAAGGAGTTAGGGCGCCCGGGGCTGATTTAATGCGCTCCAACTTGCAAGTGTAGCCAAGGCCTTAATGTCTGTAGAGTGCTTTGAACATGAGGAGAAGTATAATCCCGTGAATGGGGCACTAGCCCGGGACTCTAGAGTCCCACATTCTAGACCCAGTTATGCTACGGGCCTGGGACACTTTCCCCTCACACCATTTGGACTGTAAATTCTTCAGGGCAGGAACTCTCTTACTACCTGTATGCTCAGCACCCAGCACAAGAGGCCCTGATTCTTGATTGGAACCTCTATAGATCAGGGTGGCCAAACCATGGCTCGGAAGCCACATGCGGCCCTTTTACTGTTAAGGTGCTGCTCGCAGAGCTCCCCAGTCCCCCCATTCTCCACTTACCAGACTGCTGGGTGGGGTGGGACGTGGGGGGGGGGAGGGACAGAGGCTTGGTGCTTCTGCCCTGCAGTGGATTGGTGGGGCAGAGGCTTCCGCCAGAGACGACTGGTGCCTGATGTGAGAGGGGAGGTTTGCCCCCCCACAACAGTTTGAGGTACGCCCTCTCTGTTACACACAGCGGCCCCTCCCTGACGCTCCCGGCTGTTAGCTCCATGTGGAGAGGCAGCCGTAAAACTGCTGGGAGCTGCAGGGAGGGGCGGCTGCGTTAGCTCCGCAGGGATAGACGGCAGCAAAGCAGCGGCTCTCCCTGCAGCGCCCAACTGTTTGCTGTTGCCTCTCCCCACGGCCGCAGCTCCCAGCTTGCCAGCTTCAGCAGCTGCCCTAGGGAGGGGGCCCTGCGGCACCATGTAACTGAATGAAGCCAGCAAACCCTGGCAAAAATCGGAGGGTGGGGGGGGCACCCCCATATCACCTCTGAGGGAGAGGGGTCTCAGGGCTTCAGCCACGCAGGGCATGCCTGCTGGGACTCAGGGCGTCAGCAGGAGCGGGGATGAAGCCCTGGCAGGCGCTTCTGCGGGACTGACGCCTTGAGAACCTCCTCCCCACAGGACTGAGGCCCTGAGCCCCAGCAGACCTGCCCCAGCTTTCGAACTTCTGAAGATTGTTGTATGCGGCTCAGCGGGTCAGTAAGTTTGGCCATCCCCGATCTAGACGCTAAGTATTATTATTGAGGTTTTAGTTATTTCTGCATAATTTCTCGATGTTAAATTAAATTCTGTATTCTATTGAACGTAGGTCTATAACTGCTGTTATGATGTTTATAGAGCCAACACACCATTAAATATTAAAAAGGCACGCTGAATGACTCGGGCATTCTTACAAAACACATCATCAGCTCACACAGGGCTTTGCTTGATGCACTAACCCAGGATTTCTACTTTTATGGGAAGGAAGAGGAAAACCCACTTCCCATTTCCTATCTCTGGTCAGTTTAATTCACTGCTCAGCCCGAAAGCATTTCTCTGGGCCTGTCCACATGCAGATTTGCACCGATCTAACTTAAGGTGCTATTTTAATTAGATTTAGTTAAGTCAGTGTGAAAGGCTCTCTTAAACCAAAATAAGCCTAGCTTAAACTGATATAAGTTAAGTCAATTAGAATAAGTTTAAGCTAAACAGGTAAAAACCATTCAAACCAAAATAAGAGTTCACAGGGAATGGAATTTGGGAGCAGACAAATGTCTTTGACTAAAGAACATCCTATGCTACTCATTCCAAAAAAGCAGACCCCGGATCTTTAGCCCAAGGATCCTATATCCCAAAACTTTTATCTCCTGGCAATTAATATTGCTGCTGTGCCATAGACATTTGACTTTCTCTGGATTCTGCATTTGGGATTTGCAGATTGTGCCATCCATTTATCAGATATTTGCAGGTTTTAAAGCAGAAATTCAACTTTTTTACTGGACGTTGGGGGAAGAGAACCATTTTGGAACGTGAACTCTGTGAGTGTAGAGATATGCATATTCTTTCACTGTTTATAAACATATAGAGCACAATTCTTTTCCCACAGAGGGTTATATCAGCATAGAACTTACCAATTTCAGAGGAGCTACTCCTGATTTATATCAAAGTAAGTGAGAGGAGTGTGGAGAACAAAATAGATTGACAATGAGTCACTGAATCACATTTAGAAGGTTAGAATACATACACATCACAATATTTAGACTATGTGCAATAAACTGACTTGCTTAAGTATCCACAAAGGAAAAATAGAATTCCACAGTGAAGGCTGGAGATAGGATCATCCATTCAGTTCTAAAAAGAGGTTTCTCAGCCATGGCCTTTGAATTTCCTGGGTTTTGTGGTTCTAATCTGATCTGTGCTGTTAATCTAGTTTCGTGTATTTAATTTTCTTTATTACACAACATGGCTACACACGTGGGACTTTTACACTCCCAGTGACAAAGCTATGCTCTCAATGAGAATTCCCTGCTTCCTTTCATCCCCTCATCTTGCAGCTCCACAAATTCACAGTTTTGTCCATCCCCTGGGAACCAATCAAGACAGATCCCTATGTAACCCACACACCTTCTGGGTGTGGTATTCTGTCCCATTTAGTGACACCGAGACACTTAGCGAGAGAGATAAAATGAGATGGCTCTACAGCCTTAACTAAGAACGAGTTGGCTGTTAGCTCAGGCAGTAGAGGCTCATGCGCTAAACTCCAGAGGCCCCAGGTTCAATCCCGATGACCGGGATCAGTTGGTGTTAAATCTACATCATATTTTTAGTGCAATAATATCTCAGTCTCCGTGCCCCCCACAAAAGTACCACTGAAATGTAACGTCTAGGCTGGGAGCACCTATCATGCTATATACAAGGGTTAACTATGGATAGTTACTGAACAGTCTTAAGTGAGTGGGGGGCGGGGGGGTTGCTGCCTTACATGTAATTGCAGTTATTCAAGTCAAACATAAAATATAGGTGGCTCAGAGAGATCTATTCATACGCGTACCATGCAGAAATATGAAAAAGGTTGAGCAATGAATCCAGCAGAGGGATGGATTAGACCAACTCAGCTCTGAGCATCTGATATTTCAGTGGACAACTCTTGACCCGACCGACCATGGTGAAATAATTAGGGATGACTTCACCTGCCCACCCACCTTCTGTAACCGGCAGAGAGTGAATGCAGCAGAGAATCTGGGCCAATGAGTGCAAAGTGGGTGTTTCTGATGTACCCAGGGTACAATCCGGATTAATGAGTAGCTGTGTCACCCTGCCCTGTAACCTGGGCTGCCTTTTACACGGCTTTGCTGCCGCAGCCTCCAGCATGCGAGTCGCTCCCAGCTATGTCCGTGTGTGCGCTGTGTCCGTGTGTGCTCTTACCAGCCTCGGTTATACTGCAGAGTGACCCTAACACACCCCCAGTCCTAGATTTTCTCTCAGAACTGTATGTCTTGTACTGCCCAGCCCTCTCCTGGGCAATACAAATTCATATAACGTCCATTATTGGTTTAACAGAACTAATATGCACATAACTTGCCACCCCAAATGGAGTTTCCTGGACACTTCAGTTCAAACACACTGGATTAGATAAAACAATGAGAAAAAGTTTATTAACTACAAAGAGAGAGAGATTAAGTGAGTACAAGTCATGAGGTATACAAGTCAGCAATGGTAACAAGAAAAATAAAAGTTAAACACAACTGGTGCCTAAACTATGTTAAATTCAAAGAAAGTTTTTCTTACCACATGCCTTCAGCAGGCTTACTGACCAAACTGCTTAGGTCAGGACCCCTTCTCCAGTTCAATGCTGCTTCCTTGGTCCCTTCTGGTGCAGTGAACTGATGGGCAGAGAGAGAGAGAGAGGAGGGGGTGCCTTGGGGTTTCTGCTCCTTCTTTTTGTAGACCTCTCCCCCCTTTGAGAAGCATTTCCAGTGGGGAGCAAGGCGACAGGCAGTCTGTGTGGAAGGGAACTCCATGCTGTTTCTTTGCCAAGATGTAGATTTTTTGCCCCTGCCCCCTTTCATGCCATTAGCAGGTAATGGTCCATCACCCTGGTTTACATCTGTCTGGGGCTTCAGCTTGGTCTCCAAGGAACTGGTTTGGCCATTCCCCAGACTTCTCTGGAAAACATACTTTTAGTCGTGATTTTATCTTATGTTTTTAACTTCACTTATATGGCTGAGGTTTAAAATAACAGCTCACAAGGCATATTTTGTACAAAGATTATAACAATAGTGTGTAGGGTGTGGACACATGGGGTACATTCTATCACAGTGCTAGCGCTTGTCCAAAAACTGAAACATCTCATGGGAAAAATTGAGACAAGTCTAAGCAAAAAGTTTGCTTTGAATGAATATTTCAAAATGAACGCTGTATTTTGTTTTTAAAGTAGAAATGAAACACAAATTTCATTCTGTTTCAAAATATCAATTTGAAGCAAAAAAGTTTGATTTCAACATTTCCTGCCGGGGAATCACAACATGCCCTTTGAAGCTGACTTATAGATTTTGACGTGTGTATTTTTTGGCGGGAAAACTTTGCCACATGAAAAACATCAACCAGAATTTTGCTGAGGTGGGTGGAGAACACTAAAAGACCAGAGTTCTATTATGCCCATGGCCTACAGACAGAAGGTGGAGTATTTTATAGTTTTATCTTTCTGGAAGATTGCAACTTTATTTTTTTAAATCCAGAACCCTACCAAACAAGAACCAAAACCAGAGAGAGAGAAAGCAGACTGCTTCCTAAGGATGACAGGCACAACTGCACCTTGTTCTAGGCTGGGTCTCTGCATATTAACTGCAGAAGACCCAGAGAGCATACTTCCCTACGTGGCCTCATAGCCTGCAAGCTGGACAAGGAAACCCCTTAAAACTTACAGTGAAAGCTTGTAATTTTAAACACAGTTTTCAATACATCACTCATTTCACAACCACTTTGCACAGATGCAATTTATGATGCAGGATGCAAGGCAATTAAGCTCCAAGCTCAAAGGGACTGATCCTGAAAACATTCACACGCATGAGTAACTTTACAAAGTACCTGAGTACTTGCATTAAAGTTAAAGGGGCTATCATGTGAGTAAAGTTACTCACCCATATAGATCTCTGCAAGACCAGGCCCTTACTCAGGGCACTGCTTTAAAAACATGGCTTTGTCCTCTGTAATGCTCGCTGCTACTACTACTGGACCCATTAACAGTTTCTTGATTTCCTGTTTCCTGGAGCCAGTGAAGGATTCAATCTTCTTGATGACTATCCAAGGAAACCCTAAAACCTTGTACAAACGAATACCAAAAAGGCTTTTTGTGTTCAGTTTTTCCTGTCAGACACTTGAAACTAGTCTGGAATGGCTAATAAATTCCAACAGGGCCATTTTTAACCAAACAAAACAATTTCAATTTCCAGACGTTTTTGTGCTCAATGACTGAGGAACTCACTAGTAAAGAAAATCAAATAGCTATGAAACGTCCCACCCTTTTTTAACATTAGAAAGAGCCATAAAATGGGGCCTAGTGTGCACTGGCTGCTCTCCATAGGAAACCAATGACATTTTAAAACAGACAGAGATACATCAGTACATTGTATACATATAATATGTACACAGTGAAATCTGCACGGGGCTAGTGCTTAGAGGGACCAGCTAGGGATCAGGGCCCCATTATGCTAGACACAGCAAGAAACAGTTCCTGAAGAATTTACTTTCTAAGCAGACAAAGGGCAAGAGAAAGGAAATATTATCCCCATTTTACAGATGGGAAACTGAGGCATAGAGAGATTAACTGACTTGCCCAAGGTCACACCAGAAGTCTGTGGCAGAGCTGGGAATGCTTCTGGTGTTATTGTCTTAATCACAAGATCTTCCTTCCTCTTTTTCAGGGTTCTTTCCAAGTACATATGTTCATTCTGATTCCTGTGCGATGCAGAATACTCAGTACTTTGTCCACCTTACTTCAGAGCCTGAATATGGATCTAGAAGCCTACATTTTACACACCCATGTTTGAGCATCTCAGCCATAAGTTGGTGTATTCCATTTCTACTGTAGGAGAGCAGTCAACACCGACTTACAGCATAACAATTCCCAGGATGTCACAGGGTCAGTCACACCACACGGCAGCAAGCATTTGCTATCAGACATCTTTCCCAGCTGTGGGCTAAGGGGGTATCACTGAGCCACATGGAATTGTATTGTTCTGTCATGTCAAACCGTGCCTGATACCCACCAGCACAGTCCTAGGACTGTTGGTGATTCTCCGTGGGATCATGGACCTATGAATTCTATCTAGTAAACTACAAAAGGTCTGCAATTTAAAAGCCTTTATTAGCCCTGTGTACAATGGAAAACATACAAATACATTCAAACTACTTTTCCTGCAGTATACACACACCCCTTTCACTCTCGCAACCCAAAAGTTACTCATTTAGCACATACTTTGGGCCAGATATTATCCCAGGCTAGGGCCCCAGTACTCCAGGAGCACGAAGGAGACCGAAAGCACAAGTATAGCACCTTGCCCAATTCTATTATGTAACTGTAACTCTTTTATTTATGTATTTATTTCCTGTAACCTCCTTTATTCAAATACTTTGCCACCGTTACAACACTGGTAAACATTAGAGAAAAAAGAAAAACAGAACAATGTGATTGGCTTCATCTCCGATTGATGGCTCAGCGGTAGGATTTTCAGAAGCCCCAGCACGTCTCAGCTGTCAGCAACCAAAATGTTGTTTTGTTTTAACGAAATGAACAATTTTAAGGGGGAAAAAAATCATCAAACAATTTTGCAAAGAAAAAAAATCCTGACCAGCTCAAGCTGAAGTACAGTTTAAGGACACTCAGCGAGTTGATCAAAGTGAACAGCAATAAGACAGCTCTGTAAAGTTTCTAGGCCTAACCCAGCTTCACGATCAAGAGAAATAAGAGTAAGAACTAAATGCTCAGGGGGAAAGGCACAGTTTTTTGAAATAGTGCAGGTGATTAATCAACAGAACAAACGGCCAAGGGAAATGGTGGATCACTTGATGGCCTCAAAGGAAGAGTGGATGCATTTCTGGAAGGTGTGTGTAGTGGTGCAGGTGGCCCACTCCAGCAGGGGGTGGGGCAGAAGCAGCCAGGGAGGCTGTGGAAACCTGCAGCTAATTAGGAGCCAGACAGGAGGCAGCTGCTGGGGCAGCCGAGATTAAGGAGCTGCCCAGCAGAGCAGAGGGAAATCTCTCCTTGACAAGCAAGGGAGGAGGACTGGCTCCCAGAGATAGCACCTGAGATAGAGCAGTGCTGGCAGGCTCAGGGGAGCAGAGGATGAGTTCTGGCCTGTTACCTGCTAGGCTGCAGGCCCCTGCCAGAAAGGGCCCAGAAGGTGCAAGGGCCAAGGGGAAGAGGCCCACGGACGATAGGCAGACAAGGGGAGAGAAGGAGGGCAGAGAGACTGCCTCTAGAGGGTCCCTGGGTCGGGACCCAGAGTAGCGGGCGGGCCTGGGTTCCCCCCCCCTTCCCCATTGCACTGCACCTGGTTGCAGAGGAGCATGGCCAATACAGACTGCAACTTGCCCCTGAAGTGAGAAGCTAGACTTTGGGATGTGGTTGGCCCCTGCTGTGGGCGCAAGCCAAAGGACTGCTGTGACCCCCAGAAGGGGGGTGAGAAAGAAGTAGTGGGTACTGCCGGAGGGCAGTGTCCTGAAGAGGACACCGCCGAGCGGGGGAGCAACAGCGGAGTAGAACAGACAAGGGGCAAGACACCACCCACAGAGGGCGCTCTGGAGCTGGACTGAACTAATTCCTGGAGCAACCAGCAGGAGGCGCTGTGGTGGTGAGCCTGACCCGTTACAGTGTGCTTTCAACAAAACACAAGTTATTGTGCTCAAAGCAGGGGTGACTGATGAAATTCTCTGGCCTGTTATGCAGGTGGTCAGACTAGGTGATCTATGACCTTAAGATCCATGAAAAAATTATAAGAGTCACAGAGAAAAAGAAAAGAAGTTGTTAGGGGGTGGGGGAAAGAAAAGAGAGAGTTCTTTTCATGTGATAACGTATTTATGGCACTGTTCACTTGATTTAAGGTACAACAGAGCCTTCTTTTTGGTATACAGATCTGATCAACTCTACCATTCAAGTTCATTTATGACATATAACTTAATTATACTTCTAATTTTATAATTCCAGCATTTTACTTTAACAAAGGAAAAATCTTTTTTCCAAAAAAAAAAATCTCTGCCTACGATATATTTACATTTGAACTTATAATCATGTGAGTTAACACGATGGTAGTATATGGCTAAAAGTTCTAGTGTTGACACGACAGAAACATTAATCTCCTGTCCACGGTAAAGTTTACAACCATGTTACTCAACACGAAGAAGTCAAGTGTCAGCATGCCCACAGGTAACATGGCCTGGGATGTCCCTTTTCCTCACAACAAAGAGCCACTCATAGCTGTCAGCGTTCAAATAGTGGTGGTGGTGGGGGGGGGGGTTACCAGGCAGGGTTTTCGGATGGGGGAAATTTTAGCTGATAATTGGTGGAGGATTGAAGGAGTAACCACAAGAGCCACATGTGTGTTTTAGTATTAAATGGGATGGGAAATTGTTCCCATTGAAATGACTGTGTTTGTGTATACACACTTTATGCCTGGCTACATAACAAAACATGCATTACTCTTTGTATCAGGCCTCCCACACTACAATCCCCTGGAAAGGAGACATTTAAGAATGTGTGTGGGAGCCAAAGCCTGATGCATGTCTGAGCAGATGCACCATACCAAAGCTCCAAGCTCATTGGTGCCATTTACTGACACGTTCAATGGACCAGGACTCACCCCTAATTTAACTCCCTTGAAGACAAGGGGGTGAGGTCAATTATGAATGTGGTTCAACTAATTCGGGTCAGTTATACGGCAAGTGGCTTGATGACCTGATTTGGGGACTGCTCCCATTAAAGTCAATGGGAACTTTGCTATCGACTCTGGAGGGATAAGACTGACAGCCAGGGATTTTTCCATCCAAGGCAGCCATCACTCTGGCCTAGTAGACAGAGCACTGGACTGGGAATCAGGAGAACTGAGTTCTGTTTCATGGCTCTGCTGCTGAGTGACGGTGGGCAAGTCATTCAGTCACACTGTGCCTTGGTTTCTCCATCTGTAAAAATAGCATAGCAGCCTTCAACTACCTGAAGGGGGGTTCCAAAGAGGATGGAGTTCGGCTGTTCTCAGTGGTGGCAGATGACAGAACAAGGAGCAATGGTCTCAAGTTGCAGTGGGAAAGTCAAGGTTGGATATTAGGAAAAACTATTTCACTAGGAAGGTGGTGAAGCAGTGGAATGGGTTACCTAGGGAAGTGATGGAATCTCCATCCTTAGAGATTTTTTAAGGCCTGGCTTGACAAAGTCCTGGCTGGGATGATTTAGTTGGGGTTGGTCCTGCTTTGAGCAGGGGGTTGGACTAGATGACCTCCTGAGGTCTCTTCCAACCCTAACCTTCTATGATTCTATGAAAAGTGCAAGCTAAAGAGAGAAAAACCTTTCAGAAAGAAAAGAATAGGTTGATCTGAACCACATCAAAATAAGAACTACCCATGAATCAGATTCTGACAGAGAGTGTTTGGATACTTAGTATATCTGCCAGAGAGGGCTCCAAACTGATTACATCCATAAAAAAATTGCCTTTTGAAGTCTTCAATTGAAATCTCAGGAGGATCCTACTTAGATGCTATCTTATTCCACTTTGGAAGACAAAAACTCTGAATTTTAGAGAGGGAGGTACAAGGCCCTTTGCACTTTCCTGGCTGATTGATCTTTAAAAATGCACCCATTAGAATGTCTCCAGGCTCATGGCTATCAGTTATCAAAAGCAATTATGTGACGTTTATGCTAGAGACAGATTTTTGCAAGCTGCCAAACAAAAGCAAAATAGTAAAGCTGATGGCTCTCAGCTATTGGACACCCATACACATGGTAGAAGAAAAGCACTTAACACTGAAAAGGGAACATGCGGGACACAGTTCTACAGTATTTTCCATCAAGCTGTGAGGTCTCCACAAGAATAAGCAATATGCTGTATGGAAAATATCAGATAGTGGATAAATTTAAAAAAGAAGGACCAGGTGCTATTTTGAGAAGAAAAAGTTGAAGAAGAGACGTTAGAAACAGCTGGTACATAGACAACTCACTAGACTCAGGATTATACTGCTATACACTATGCTGTTGTTATGTTTGTACAGCACCTAGCACAATAGGGTGCCAGTTCGTGACTGGGTCTTGTATGCGCTACCACAATGCAAACAATAATAAAAATACACTGCAGGCTGTAATATTGTATCGGAATTGGGTACTATCCCTTTAAACAGTTTGAGCCCTCTAGTGTCGCCATCTTCAATTATGGAAGCCACAAGGACCTAAGAGATCAGCCTGTATATATGTCCTTCATAGATTCCAAGGCCAGAAGGGACCATTGTGATCAGCTAGTCTGACCGCCTGCATAACACAGGCCAGAGAACTACCCAAAATAATTTCTAGAGCAGAGCTTTCAGAAAAACATCCACTCTTGATTTTAGAATTGTGAGTGATGGAGAATCCACCGCAACCCTTGGCAAATTGTTTCAATGATTAATTCATAGAATCATAGAATATCAGGGTTGGAAGGGACCTCAGGAGGTCATCTAGTCCAACCCCCTGCTCAAAGCAGGACCAATCCCCAACTAAATCATCCCAGCCAGGGCTTTGTCAAGCCTGACCTTAAAAACCTCTAAGGAAGGAGATTCCACCACCTCCCTAGGTACCCATGCCAGGGCTTCACCACCCTCCTAGTGAAAAAGTTTTTCCTAATATCCAACCTAGACCTCTCCCACTGCAACTTGAGACCATTATTCCTTGTTCTGTCAGCTGCCACCACTGAGAACAGTCTAGATCCATCCTCTTTGGAACCCCCTTTCAGGTAGTTGAAAGCAGCTATCAAATCCCCCCTCACTCTTCTCTTCTGCAGACTGAACAATCCCAGTTCCCTCAGCCTCACCTCATAAGTCATGTGCTCCAGCCCCCTAATCATTTTTGTTGCCCTCCGCTGGACTCTTTCCAATTTTTCCACATCCTCCTTGTAGTGTGAGGCCCAACATTGGACACAGTTGATGAGGCCTCACCAATGTCGAATCGAGGGGAATGATCAAGTCCCTCGATCTGCTGGCAATGCCCCTACTTATACAGCCCAAAATGCCGTTAGCCTTCTTGGCAACGAGGGCATACTGTCAACTCATAATTACTCTCATAGTTAAGAATTTATGCCCTAGTTCCAGTCTGAATTTGTCTGGCTTAAACTCATTGGATCATTTTAGACCTTTCTCTGCTAGACTGAAAAGCCCTTTGTCCCCATGGAGCTACTTACACGCTGTAATCAACTCAGGCCTGGTATGTTTGTTAGTAAACACTGTTATTTGGCACCCAACTGTATCATATTCTTAATGTTTGTAGCGAGCAAAGACAGCAAGGCTCAATTCTGCCAACAGTGCTGGGTGCTGCACTGCCTACCAAGTGGTCCCACTGAATGAGACCTGCTCACTGTAGTAAGCATTACATTCAGTACAAGTGTCTGCAGGGTTGGGTGCTTCGTTTGTTTCATGAGGGAAGAACAAACCCTTTGAAAGATCAGAGAGGTAATGACTACTGTCCTACATAATAATAATCCCCAGCTCTTACCTTGTGCTGTTCACCAGAAGACCTCAAAGCACTTTACCACAGGAGGTCAGCATCACTACCCCCATTTTACAGATGGGAGACCAGAGGCATAGAGAGGAGAGGTGACTGGCCCAACGTCATCCAGCAAGCCAGTGGCAGAGCCAGAAATAGAACCCATGTGCGAGTCCTAGGCTTGGGCTCTATCCACTAGGCCGCGCTGAATTAATTTAAGAACCGATGTCTATAGCGTTAACCGATTCCGTGCAAATGTACTCCTCCAAGGGTCAGCTGACACAAGGTTGTAAGAATTTCTCTTAGCTATTGGTACACTCTCAATTGTGAATGTTTATATAAGCCTATGCAACGTACCTGGAGGGAAACAGAAGTTCAGTTCAGATAGAGCTAGGTTTTTTTTTTTTTTTTTTTAAGACAAAGTTAATATTTCAGACAAACATTTAAGAAAATCTTTAGAGTTGCCAATTAAATATCTGCATTTGGTATCTGATATGTATTAGAACAATCTTCTATTTCCAGGAGCAACTCATATCCCTCAAAGCCTTCTTCCAAAAAAAACCCCCACTTCACTAAGTCTTGTCCAATGACCTCACTGATGACTAAGGAGAGCCTTGTGATTAAAGGAGTGGATTGGGACAGTGGCAATATGGATTCAGTTTAGTTCCTCATTCTGCCACAGGCCTTCGGTGTGATTTCTGTTTCTTACTGTGCTTCAGCTCCCCATCTGTAAAATGGGCACAATAATACCTCTCCTTTCTTTGTCTTCTATTTAGATGGCCGTGCTTTGGAGCAGGGAGCATTTGTACAGTGTCAGCTCAATTGGGGACTCCAGACATGATCTTAATACATATAGTAAGAACATGCCCATGCCCTTGAACTATGCTCTATACTATATCGGTGTGGGTTAAATTTAAAGTTCTTCAGGAGACACGCCATATCTTTTAGCTTGTTTGTGAAGTTCTGTGTACACCAATGGTGCTCTATAATACTATTTTATTAATATTTATTATTAACAATACCTTTACTGTAGTTCTGTCAGGCACCAGATTTTGCCTTTGTTTGTAATGTAAATGTTCTCTCCTATAGTTCTGAAAGGTTTTGTCTGGAATGAACCTTAAAACAGTCACTTATTGGAAGGAGGCAATGAGGACCTTAGCTTTTAAAATTCTTGTTATAGCTAATAGGCTGCTCATACAATAGCTAGCCTATTGTTTATTTCATAGTTTAGGTCTGGAAGAAATCTTGATGTTTAGTGCACCATTGTGATTCGGTCAATTGTTCCCACGTGGCTTTGTGGAAGTGCTTTCAATAGATCATCAGTTTTTAATAGAAATGGTATTGCTTCCTCCATAATACCTTCTGAAACTCCGTGAACTTGGCATAGAGGGATTGACTGCTCTGGTATAACATGGATGTAGGGCAGACAGGTGCCATGCATCCTTCCCTTCTGCACCAAACTTGTCTGCTAAATTGATGGTGTGTTTGCTTCTCTTAGGGCAGGGGTCGGCAACCTTTCAGAAGTGGGGTGCCGAGTCTTCATTTATTCACTCTAATTTAAGGATTCGCGTGCTGGTAATACATTTTAACGTTTTTAGAAGGTCTCTTTCTATAAGTCTATAATACATAACTAAACTATTGTTGAACGTAAAGTAAATAAGGGTTTTAAAATGTTTAAGAAGCTTCATTTAAAATTAAATTAAAATGCAGAGCCCCCCGGACCGGTGGCCAGTGAAAATCAGCTTGCGTGCCGCCTTCGGCACACGTGCCATAGGTTGCCTACCCCTGTCTTAGGGTATGTCTACAGTGCAATCAGAAGTGTGACTGCAGCATGTGTAGATACACCCGAGCTAGCTTTGGTCTATCTACCCTGAATGGCACAGCAACCTGGGCTGTCCAATCCGGCTTGGGACCCTGGGTACGTATTCAAGTGGCTAGTCCATGCTGCCGCAGCTTCACTACTATTGCTCTTTGAACTCGGTAGCTCGGTATGTCTACACAGGCTGCAGTCACAGCTCTAACTGCAGCGCAGCCGTACCTTTAGGGTCAAATTCTGCCTTGGGATACGTATGCACAGCTCTCTCTCCCTAGGAACAGCTGAAAACCCTGGTCCTTTGCATAGAGTTAATAAATAAGCTTTGCACTAGGGAGTCTTCTAAGGGGATTGGTCTGTGCCACACAGCACAAGCACCGTTTCTCTGTGTGTTCTCACAGGAAGGTTTTGACACCATCCGTTTGAATTTCAAGCCAGGCACCCAGGGGAAAGGTGGAAAGCTAATCTCTTCACTCAGGTTGGAGCAGATACCGCTATGGTCTGAGTTCCTGTTTATGGAATTACAATCGGTATGACAGAGAATTAGATCAAATTGGTTGAAATGGGACATTACCATCAAAAAAGGCCCAACCATTTAAGCTGTTCTCAGTGCTGAGTGTTCACAAAAGCTTCCAGTGTCTGGGTTTCTCTACGTTTTGTGTCACTATTGAAGACACGGACGTGTAGCATATTCCCTGAAGTTAATCTGAATTATGCCACAAAACAGATGTGCTCCCTGGTGCACAAACAACTTTCTTGTTTTAATTTCAAAGCAGCTGCCGCCGCATCAGATCCGATCCTATTAATAAACACAGTGTTGGCTGACATGACATAATGAGTTAAGACACGATCATATATCATCGAGGGTCACGGTGGTAACTCTAATCAAGTTAGGAAGCACAATACCGCTGCTCTATCCAGGAGCAGACGTGATGGGGAATTAGGGATATTGTCTTGACAATACAAAGCATTCTTTAAGGGTGAGATTCCCTCCCAGCGCAGAGGGCCAGCATGAGGTCTATGCACCACTGAAGACCCCGAAATTAAGAGGTGCACAGGAATGGGGGTGGAATTAATTGGTGCCCAGCAAGGAATTCTCCCTTTGGGACAGATTCCCAGCTTGTATAAAACAGCATGGCTTTATTCATAGATTCTAAAGCCAGAAGGCACCATTGTGGTCAACTAGTCTGGCCTCCTGTGTAACACGAGCCGTAGATTTCACCCACTAATTCCTGCATCAAATCCAATAACTTGTGGTCTAGTTCAACCACAGCTCTTAGAGACAGATGTTGAATCCTGATTTAGAGATTCCAAGTGATGAATAGTTTACCACATCCCCTGGTTAGCTGTTCCAATGGTTAATTACGTTCTCTGTTAAAAATTTGCATTTTTATATCCATTTTACATTTTTTTGACAAACTTTTAGCCATAGGAAGTTGTTATGCCTTTTTCTGCTAGATTAAAGAGCCTCTGTTATGAACTCTTTTCTCCCTACTTATAGAGTAATCAAAGTAACATCTGAACTTTCTTTTAGGTATAGAGCTCCTTCAGGCTTCTCATAAGATATGCCTTCCAAACATGAAGCATCCTTGTGGTTCTTTTCCAAGCCCATTTTAATTTTGAGAGATCCTTTCTGAAATGCAAACACCAGACCTGCGCACTGTCTTCCAATAATGGTCTCACCTGTGCTGCGTGCGAAGTTAATTTTACCTCTCTCCCCACTCCGATTTACACCTGCTGAATATCGGGGTCTTTGTGGTGTTGCACAGAGGTAGTCATTGTATCACATACCCCCAAAAAGTCATTTTTATGGGATCCCTAATTGTGGAGAAACACAGTTAGAATGGATAGCAAAAACTTTTTATTGAAGACAAAATATATAGTAAATTAAATCATGAAACTAGTGTCATGAAAGTTTGCATCCCCACACTCTAGGGAACAGACTTAGAACGTAGTAGCTCTTCTATCCAATTGTTGTTTTATCTTTTATTGCATTCAGGAAGCATTGGTTGCAATGGTCCATTCTCTCTTCCTTACTTTCTAGGAAATAATGTTAATTTCTAATGCAAAGACTTTATTAGTTTATTAAAGCTGGTAGAATTGAACCAGGTACTTTTTATTGACTAAAAAAATGTTCACAAATCATTTTTTCCTCTATTTGCTGTGAATCTCAAGTTCCCGTTACTTACTGTTTGGCTATTCAGCCAGGTTTTTGTTCAGCGACACACGAATCCCAGAAGTTTCATGAATTTTAGTGCAGACGATCATTCAGGTGAAACATTGTACCTGAAGTGCCTTATTTGCTTTGATATCTTACAGTTTATAACGTTTTATCCAGTCAGGGCACAGAAAAAGCCAGGTGAGTTAGCTGGTCAACCACACAATGTGATTAACAAATATCGACAACTGGCGAAAACAGCCCATTGGCTGAACAATTTTTAGACAAAGTATTTGGCAAATATTTACAAGTAATGAACGCATTAAAGGAAAATCAGGATGGGCTGAATGAATAATGAATATTAGTCCTGAACAGATCAGGCAGGCTGTACCGTTTATTATTAATTCATTTATACTTATTGGGGGATGTAGGCACTGTACAATCAGTGAAAACATAAAGAAGTCAGATAAACATCCCACAGAATTTACTCTTTACCCACCAGCATAAACTACTTCTCCCTCCACTTCAAAACCTCAGTTCAGCCGCCCCACCTGCCTGGGAAAATATCACCACGTGCCCAAAAGGGTGCTCCATCTAGGCTTTGCTAGACCAACAGAAAATGAAATCCACAGTTAACAGCCCTTCATGAAGAAGGCCCTGCCATCTGTCCCCTTCTGTTTAAATCTCCTCAGTTCAGCAAGGTTCTCAAGCACATGCCTGAGTTGAAGCTTTAGACAGGCACCTGATTAAACACCTTGATGAATCAAGACCTAAACCAAGGGAACCAATAGCTCTAGCACCTAGCTGATCACAGTTAATGCAGTGTTGCACAAGGTCACCAGGACCCAAACCACTAAGTGCTTTATAGTTAAAGAAAAAACACCTGGGATGCTAGTTGAGAAGATGAGAGAGAGTCCTTGGAAGACTCTTCCCTGCTTTTCTTTATTTATTTATTTATTTTTTATGCTCACTGGCCTTTGCCAGCAAATATTTGTGGGCCCAGATGATGGCACTTGGACATCTAACTGTGATTTGTAGACACACTCTGTGTCAGCCTCACGTGGCATGAGTGAGCTCCAGCAGCCATGGATAAGGAAAGAGATGAGCTGTGTAAAAACAGGTGCTAGAAATAATTGTGTCAGCATCAATGGCTAAGAATGTGTGGAAGCAGACAGGGAGGAAACTAACAAATAAAAGGAGCATACTAACAAAATATACTGTGTATATGTGGCACGTTATTTTCAGGGCTTGTTCCTGAAAATGACCAATCAAAAGTGCATGATTGGATGTAGAAAGGAAGATGCATGTGTCAGTATGGGGTTAAATTTGTATATAAAGTAATCAATATTTTTATTCTTTGGATTTGTGGTATATCCTGTACCCACTCTGTGTAGTCTTAGTGCATGCCGGTAAAAATACCTGAATGACAAATTTGGATTTGAGCCGAGTGCTTGGGAACCGAGGTGTTACGGTCTCTAGAGAAATCCCAACACTGGTACTTGGCTATCTAACAATTATATTGCACCAGTGTGTTTTGGGCATGACAGGTCAGTGTTGAAACGTAGGCCCATCAGGCAACATTTTCAAAGGCACTTACTATATGAATGGGATTTTCAAAAATTGGCTTAACTCTGCTCCCATTAAAGTCAATGGCAATCACCTTTGGCTTATCCCAGCCTATATTTCTGAATCCAGGTCAAATCACACTACGGTTGTTTTTTGTTTTGTTTTTTTGTTTTTTTAAGTCATTAACAGTCTCTTGCTTCCTCTCCATCAAACATACTGTATTTTCCCCACAATTTAACTAGCTTGATCACTCACAAATGTTCGATGGCCAATGAAAATATTTCTGCTGCTTTGGTTAAGAGAACCAAAAACTGTATATGGCACTGCGTGTGCTTTTCATGAAATGTTGTGGTTTCTGGAATCACTTAGCATTCCATTTCCTTTACAGGAAATATTAAGAACAATACAGGCTCCCTCTTTTGGCTAAGTGAACGTTATAAAAGTGCTCTCAAAACTATACAGTCCGTGCATTTCTTCTATTAATGCCTCAATAATCAATCGATCACCCTGCCTGTAGTGACACATGAGGGTCATCTCAATATTGCCCTGATGTATTGTGTTGGCTAAGCCATCGAAAACCAGCGTAATATCTCCATGTACCAATCTGATGGCTGGGAGACCTCATCCAGGCAAACAGGCCTATAAATGTGTGGCCTTGCTAGAAGCTGGGAGATACGCTATATTAAAAGACTGGTTAAAAAAGCAAGAAGCAGGTGCTAATAATACAAACTCATGTTGCTTAGGTTTGTTTGAATTGGCTCATCATTTTCAGCAAGTTGCTACATATACAGATGAAAAACTTGATTGCTTAACCAACATCATAAGTGGGTTCAGTTGTAGGAAGACCCCTTCTGAATCTATTTCTCATTCCATCTGCTTGCTTATAGACAGCATTACCAAGAGAAATGTAAGCATTAATGTTTTTAATGGGCAAGCCAGGAAAGTCAGCTGGGAGCTGATTTTCAAGACACATCCAATTATCCCTTAAGAGCATTTTAATTTACAGCTGTTTTTGTTCTTCAGTACCTGGCGTCTAATTTATGGAGTAATGTTTCTTTAAAATGGCCATTAAAATGCACAAGTAACAATTGACGGTTAAGAAGGTTAGGCATTACAGCCAGATTAGTTTTATCAGATGACCTGAAGCAGAGGTTATATTAAAAAATGCCTTAATTAAAACAGGTCAGAACCAGTCTAAACTCTCAACCTCCAGTTCTATTCACTAATTGGAAAGCTGATGCATACCAGAGGAGACAGACGATTTTTATCTACATAACATCACATGAAGAGATGTTACTTTGTCAGCACTGCTCCTGTTACTTTGCCTGAGGAATGAGCATATGTCGTTCAGCATTTCACCCTTTTCTTCGGGGTTTTAATCCACTTCTAATTATTCTCAAAAAATGAACAGACTGAGGGCATTAAAAAGGAGCCTATATCCTTCCATACTAATCCAAATCCTTCTGTCCCATTTTTGCTCTGTATTATGACTGTGGCAAAAAAGATAAAGAAACCAAAGCCAATAATTTGTCCTTAACTTGACCCAGTGCTCTAGGAGGCCAGTTCAGTTATCTGCTGCATCTCTTTTGAGTCTGGATAGCTTGTGTTCAGTTCAGTCTTCCAAAGTCTCCTCCGATTTACAGGCCTCAGTCCAGCACTGCACTCAACCACAAGCTTCACTTTCAGCAAGTTAAGAATTCCATTGACTTGGAGAGCTCAGATGTGCTCCCAGTGTGACACGGTGGCCAAAAGGGCTAATGTGATTCTGGGATGAATAAACAGGGGAATCTTGAGTAGGAGTAGAGAGATCGTGTTACTTCTGCATTTGGCACTGGCGTGACTGCTGCTGGAACACTGATCTAGTTCTGATGTTTCAAGAAAAATGGTGATAAAATTGAAGAGGGTTCAGCAAAGAGCCATGATTAAAGGATTAGAAAACAGGCCTTACAGTGACAGAATCAAGGAGCTCTGTCTATTTAGCTTAACAATCAGAAGGTTAAGAGGTGACTTGATTACAGTGTAGAAGTATCTACATGGGGACAAATATTTAATAATGGGCTCTTCAATCTAGCAGTGAAAGGTATAACACAATCTGGTGGCTGGAAGTTGAAGCTAGACAAATTCTGCATGGAAGGAAGGAAGGCAGCAGGTTTAAAATAAATACAAGGAAGTTCTTCTTCACGCAGTGCACAGTCAACATGTGGAACTCCTTACCTGAGGAGGTTGTGAAGGCTAGGACTATAACAGCATTTAAAAGAGAACTGGATAAATTCATGGTGGTTAAGTCCATTAATGGCTATTAGCCAGGATGGGTAAGGAATGGTGTCCCTAGCCTCTGTGTCAGAAGATGGAGATGGATGGCAGGAGAGAGATCACTTGATCATTGCCTGTTAGGTCCACTCCCTCTGGGGCACCTGGCATTGGCCACTGTCGGTAGACAGGATACTGGGCTAGATGGACCTTTGGTCTGAGCCGGTACGGCCATTCTTATGTTATGTTCTTATGTACATTCTTAACAGTGAGAGTAATTAACCATTGGACCAACTTCCCAAGAGGGACTGTGGCATGTCCATCACTGACCGTTTCAAATCAAGAATGGAGGCTCTTCTCCATGATATGCTCTAGGGTTATCTTGGGGAAGGCCTGTGGCCTGTGTTATACAGGAGGGCAGACTAGCTGAGTGCTCTGGCCCCTGCTGGCCTGGGAATTCATTAGTGAAGCATGTGCCTACAGGTTTTTTGGCAGGTTTGGGGCCAGAGCACGCAGAAGCTTTTCTTTGCTTTTCCAGTGTCCGATTCAGGAGAATCCCTGTGCTGAGGTAACGTAGTGTTTGTCAGGATCTGTATTTTCCTCAGGAGTATCTCCTCCCCTTGCTGCTCATCAGCAAACTAGGTGCAGGACATAGCATCACTCCGTAGGCATGGATAACTGCTGCACCATTCTACTGGCACATACGCTCCCTGCAGTATTTGCTGCATTTCCCAAGGGTGTAATGATGTGTTGGATGCACATTTTTACCCGTACTAATGAGCACTTTAAAGTGCTTGGCTGCCAGCTTCAGTTTCCCTTTGCACCATCCAATAACACAAATATCAAGTTTTTGGTGAGGTAAAGTGATCCTTTCAAACTAGAGAGGAGAAATGGTCTAGTGGCTAGGGTGCTAGCCTAGGATCCAGGTTTACTTCCTTGCTTTGCCACGGACTTCCTGTATGACCATGGGCAAGTCACTTCGGGCCAGTTTTTTAAAGATATTTAGGAGCCTAAAGATGCAGATAGGCATTGAATCCTTACAATCCAGTCCACTGCAATGATCAAGATGTGTCCTGGATCCTTGCTCCCGTGCAGAGGAACCTGGATTTCCCCATCCTGAAGAGGCCAGACAAACTCTTCGTGAAGGGAATGGAACGCTCCATGCAGCTAAGAGCTGTACACTGACCTGAAGCACAAGGAGCAGTGTGTGGAGTTGAAGAAACCTAACACCAGAGGTTTAGGATGGGCCTAAATACGACAATCAGAATGAGAGCCACAGGTACAGTCTGTCAGCTAGTTTTCCAGGCTGAACAGTAACAGCTGTGGTCTGGTTTTTATGTTAAAGGTTTGGGCACAGGAAACCATGCATATGCACCCATTAAGTCGCTTATAAAAAAAAAATCCTCCAGCTTTTTCCATTAAGGTTTATTATAACGCATTGCAAATGCAAACGTCTTGCCGACTTCATTTGTTTATCTTCCTCCTAAATAAAGAGCTACTGCTTAGCGTGTAATCCCCTTTGAAAACCAAATTAGTAATCTGATAGAGGAACCTATACACTGGAGGAGGACGCGTGTGACTCAGACTAGGGTCTTTTCTTGCAAACTGGTTCCAGGCTGTTTTGTTCTGCAAACAGATTGAGTAGGCTGGGCTGTAGGTTGTTCGGTGCAGCAAAAACTGGTCACAAAAGCAATTGCTGTGGATCAGTTCCATTATTCCCCATCCCCACATTTCTTTATTAAACAGCATTAATCCTGCTGTCATGTTTTGTTACATAAGGTGAACGGAGCTCTTTCCTAATAAGCTTCTGGTCTCCATCTCTCCTTCGTGCTCAGCGCTGCAGTCACCCTGCAGAGCTGGGACAGAGGCTGAAAGAGGAAGCTGGATGGTCCCCCAGCATAGATTTTTTTTTTTAAGTCCATGTTAGCATGGGATGCCTGTGTCCTCCCCTTAATCTCCCACTGGTGAAGATTGCTTTGCCCAGGTGGATTCCATCATCCAAGGGTAAAAGCTGTCAGTCAGTACATCCTCTTCTGCCCTGCAACCCCCACTTGATTAGTAGCCGGGAGAGAAGCCTGGAGTTGAAAGGCGTATGTGGCAGCTCTTCCCCATGTCATCTCTTTCATGCTTGAGTGTGGTCGAGACGTGGACTCTGTCCCAGGACAGGGACTGGCAGCTGAGGTAATTGCTGAACAGACACATAGGCCTTGGCAGCTAAAGAGACCAGTCCGGCCACACCGCCACAGGGGGCTCCCGGTGCAGATGGGGAAAGGCCCACAATTTGGTACCTCTCACTCACTTGTCCTTGCTGAAACCAAGTGCATTGCAACTTGTCTCAAAGGTAATGTTTTATCTGCACCGAGTTCCAGCTTTTCACAGAGTTAGCCCCTGTCTACACTAGGGGTGCTTTGCTGGTATAGCTATACAATACCAGCAACGTGTTCCTAGCGTGGACACTGCTTACATGAGCAAAGCTTGTGTTTTCCCCTGTATAGCTTATTCTGCCCCCCCCCCAAACAAGCTCTACCAGTAGAAGTGCAGTTTTACTAGTATAGCTGTATTTACACTAGGGGTATCTGTCAGTACAGTTAGGGTGGTCAGAGATCACTCCCCTGACTGAGAGAGCTGTGTCAACAGTCGTAGCTTACTGAGTCAAGAGAGCTCCCCTTCCCCTGAAGGAAAGAATAATAATTATGGAGATATACCTATCTCATAGAACTGGAAGGGACCTGAAAGGTCATTGAGTCCAGCCCCCTGTCTTCACTAGCAGGACCAAATACTGATTTTGCCCTAGATCCCTAAGTGCCCCCCTCAAGGATTGAGCTCATAATCCTGGGTTTAGGAGGCCAATGCTCAAACCACTGAGCTATCCCTCCCCCCTTTATTATATCATCCTACTGCATCTAGGATAGAATGCTCTTCTTCCAATTATGCTAAAGTAGGGCTATTGGTTATAAGGGATTAGCAAATGTAAGTAAGGTGGCAGAACCTAGCCTTACATGAGTTAAGGCCCCAAAATGAATTGATCAACTACTCTGAGTTCTCTGGTGCAGGGACTGTCTTCGTTGTTATGTGTCTGTAGCGCGATAGAGGCCCTGTAGGGGCTCTCAGGCACTATTCTAACATACACAGTTATATACTGTATATCCTATGAGAATGGAATGCTTTCCTAGTCTCTCTTTTCTACTGCAGACCTGCTCAAACCTCAAGTCAGTATCCAGGAAGTTAAACGTGTAACTGCCCCCGCATTAAGCTGAGAATACACCACCAGTAAGAATGCCCTTTTATTGACGTTCGCACGACAGTCATTAAACGCTTCATTTGTGGAGAGCCTGTCAAGTCAATAGCATCTTTTAGCGAGGACAACTGGGGAACTAAAGCCTTTCGAGAAGTTTCAAAGAAAAATATTTATAGGCAAATCTTTTTAAATACCATTTGTGCAGATGTTCAGTTCGTGTTCCACTTAAAGGGTGGCATGCAAAGGCATGAAAAGAGCAGAGCGGCATAAGCATTCCTCTGCTAGATTTATTACTAGACAGTAACCCTCTTGGCAAGCCGGAGGGATTTTTGTTCCCCCCCCATCACCTCCAAACTGCCTGTCTTCACACATCGTGTAAATCCGCAACCATAGCAAGAAGATGAAAGCATCGGGGTATTCGAGGAATATACAGACACTAAAGTCCAACTCCAGCCCTGACATTCACTTTGTGCAACCCCCATTAATTTGTGTATCAGTGCAGACTCCAGCCCTTAGGACATAGGTTTCATTTATGGCATGTCAAACACAGATTAGCCTGTGGGTCAGATCTTCCGCTGGTGTAAATCCATGTAGCTCCTTTGAAGACACTGGAGCTCTGACATTTGCACCAGCTGAGCTCTGAGTCTCATATGCTTAAATTCTGACAGGGTAATCCACATCTAACACCTAGAAGGTACATGTTGCCTTATAACTGATCCAGTTTAACAGATGGGTGCAATTCAAGAGGCAAGAAGGCAACCCAGGCAGGACTCCTAGCAATAGCCACGGAAGGAAATGAGTTTTACCAAAGCAGAGAAATCCCACCTTCCCTTGAGTTTTGTTTTAGTGAAAGCTGATATTCTGGAGCACAGAATGGCAGCCACCAGAAAGTATATCAGAGATGCTGGGGGAGGGGAGGGTTTCTTCCATGGCAATTTTTGATTGTGGGGTGATAATTCAGCTACTAAAAAGATATGATCTGGAAATGCCTCATGGAATTCCCACTCTCCTATGAAGAGCAGGCTCTTGGATAGAGAAAGCAATTCATCATGGGAGATGTAGTCCAGCCAGGGTCCCCAGCCCATAGAGAAGAATGTGTTAAATCAAACTACGACTCCCATGAGGCACAGCAGCAGCATATCCAACTGGAAGTATTTCTGTTTTCAGCCAAAGTATTTTTTTTTCCTTTCATAAAAATCAAGATTCCTTTTTTGCAGAAAGCAGACACTGTTCATGGAATAGTTCGGATGGACATTTTTTTGAGCCGCCCAAGCCCTAAACAAAGCCAATTCAGTCTCAGAACACAATAGCTCTAGCAATTGGATACACAGAGCAGAAGTAGAGTTGAGGTACTTGTGGAGCCTTGAGTTTGATCTTGTAGGCTGATAATCCGTCACCTGATCCCCCAGACTTTCATCTTCATTTAGAATTTCCTGGCTTTCAAATATATATTTAACTCACTGCCACATTCTAAGTGCTTATTCATAGAATAGAATATCAAGATTGGAAGAGACCTCAGGAGGTCATCTAGTCCAACCCCCTGCTCAAAGCAGGACCAATCCCTAGACAGATTTTTGCCCCAGATCCCTAAATCGTCCCCTCAAGGATTGAACTCACAATCCTGGGTTTAGCAGGTCAATGCTCAAACCACTGAGTGATTCGTCCCCCCTTCTAATAAATGTATCTACTGCATCAGAAATAAATACTTGAGTAACATCAAAAACTCTCCTTCCAAAGGCCTCGATCCAACCAAACACCTTAGCATGTGCTTAACTTTAAGCACGTGAGCAAGTTCCATTGAGGTCAGTGGGACTACTCATATGCTTACAGTTAAGCATGTGCTTTGTTGGATCAGGATCTCTGTCAGGCAGCTGTTCAGACCACACCAGTAAATATGCAGACATGTCAGCCCCAGCATCTCTATTTGCACCCGGTGGCAAATTTTATAAATTCAGCAAGTACTCCAGCTCTGGTGGGTGCACCTGTGTTCCTGTGATGCATATAAGCTTAGATTCCCCATAAGCTTAGATTCCCCATGCCAAGACATTTTACAGTTCTGGGGAGGTTGTAGTTTATCACTCGGACCTGGTAAGTCTTCTTGTCCACGTGGAGTTTATAAATTATGTAGGAGTCTTGGCCTCAGCGGCCCTGTGCTCTTGCTTGTTATACATGGTCACATGCCCTAGTCTACCTACCTGCCTCCACTCCTGAAAGTTTAGGAACTTGGCTAAAGAGTCTTTAGAGTTAGTTGACCGGATCCCCTTGTGTAGCTGAGGGTCTGTGAAGTTTATAAACTGTTCCAGTGACCCTGCAGGATTGATAATCTCTGCTAGCCTCCTGGCATAGTTCACAGAGATTTAGGGGAGGAGGGGAGTGGAATAGCTAATTGCTTCAAAATCAGTATTGAAACTCATGATTACTTTACAGGGTTAGTGATATATTTGGTGTTCCCTGAAACCCCATCTTCTAAAGCCGTGTGAAGATGTGAGAATCTCAGCTTTCATTATATGTATATATATAAAAAAGTTTCTAGTCCTCATGGTTGCCAAGAAAGACTTGAAAACATGACCTCTCAAGGCTCACAAAACAGAACAGAAAACCCAAAATTATTTTTAAAATCTCATGGTTTTTAAACCAAGCTCATAATTTTTGGGAGACCAGACTCATGATTTTTCACTGCTTGGAGCTGGCAATACTACAAAATCAGTCATTCAGAGTTACCAGGAATAGTCAAAGGCACCACTTCTCATGGAGCAAAAAAACTGAGTAAATCAAAAGGTGGAATTTGTAGAATGAGTTTTTTTCTAGATATAACAACAACAAAACCCCACAACCAAACCTCTCTTGTTCCAGGGAATCTAGCTAGGGAACAAATTTCCAGAGGAGAGTTGGCAGATCTAGAACTTGGGTCTTTAGGAAGTGCTGCAGAACTTTTCTCAGTGAAGAGGCCTTGCCACCCTCACTAAGGCCAGGTCTACACTAACCCCCTAATTCGAACTAAGGTACGGAACTTCAGCTACGTGAATAACGTAGCTGAAGTTCGAAGTACCTTAGTTCGAACTTACCTTGGTCCACACTCGGGAGGCAGGCTCCCCCGTTGACTCCGCGGTACTCCTCTCGCCGAGCTGGAGTACCGCAGTCGACGGCGAGCACTTCCGGGTTCGACTTATCGCGTCCAGACTAGACGCGATAAGTCGAACCCAGAAGTTCGATTGCCAGCCGCCGAACTAGCGGGTAAGTGTAGCCAAGGCCTAACACTCCTTCTACCAAGCCCCCAAAAGCAACCGCCCCCATACCAAAACAATCTACCTTACTGCAAGCTGAGTTGACTCTGAAAAAGATGAAGAGCCAGAGACTCCCTGGACTCCTTCTCTAAAGATTTAGCTACTGATTCTCTGTGGGAGGTGCCCAGATATTAAGGTGATAGGGCAGCACATAAAATCCAAAAGTTGATATGATGCTGCAAAAGTTTTATATAAAACTAAAAAGCACGCGTTTGTAAAAGTGAAATACTATACCACCAATTATCCAAACTCTCATACCGAAAGTGCCTTTTCTGATCATTCCCAAGCTCTCTTAGAAAATAACCCTCTAGCAGAATGCCAGCCAGAAGGAATTTCACAGAAAGGTTTTGTCCAAACAGAGTTCGAAGAGGATTAAAATTAGTTTTATAATGGAAAGCTGGCTATAGCATAGACTACGGGCTCAGTGCAGTGGCTCACAACGGTTGGAGACAGTATAGAGTTCCACCTTTGGGAAGCGTCTCAATTTCCCAAATAGAATAGATGACAATAAAAAAATAGTCCAATGTAATATCATTCCATGATGTAGTACGCAAGAATTTGTTAGACTGAATGCCAGGCTAATCTTTTTCTAAAATAACTTTAAGCCAAAAATCCATAAATGCCTAAAATTTCCAGCTCAGACCCTACAGGACGTGTGGTATAAGTGGGAAATTTTATGTAACCAAGTAAGGGAAAGTTTATTCTGTATGCTACTAGAGTGCAAAGGTTTGTTTCAGAACCCATTAGTAACAATGGAAGTCTTTCTACTAACTTTCATTGGTCTCTGGATTAGGTCCTAAATATTTATCTATTTACATAATCTGTGCTAAGGCAAAAGACAGTCACCTTTTGCCTGATACACTCTTGCAAATTTTCTGGTCAGAAAAGCAAAATAAAACTTGTATATCACAGCTGTGGTGGGTCTATGAAGAGGTCAAAGGCTAAATTCCACTTGCTGCTGTATGTTTTCATCAGCTGACTCTTAATGTATTGAAGTGAAGTAAAGTAAAGTAATGTAATGTAATGTAATGTCATTTGGGGAGGGATAGCTCAGTGGTTTGAGCCTTGGCCTACTAAACCTAGGGTTGTGAGTTTAATCCTAGAGGGGGCCACTTAGGGATCTGGGGCAAAAATCAGTATTTGGTCCTGCTAGTAAAGGCTGGACTCCATGACCTTTCAGGGTCCCTTCCAGTTCTATGAGATACATATATCTCCATATTAAAAAAAAGGGAAAACTGAAAGAGTTCAGTTAAATCCTCAGAATTAGATTTAAAAACCTGAGGTGTCACCCAATGTATCAGAATCTTTCGGGTCTCACCTACAGTTCTGGAAATTTCAGAGATACAGATGCCTGTCCTTCTTCTCTCTGTCTTGCTGAATACCATAGTGGTGTAAGAAGTTGAACAGAAAGGAAGAATAGCTCTTTTGTTGCAGTCCATAATTCCCACATTGGCTCCTGGTTAGACCCAAAAGTGAATGAAGATAGCAAGGGAAATATTAAAAATGTTACTGCCTTCAGAACCAGTTCAGCTGAGGTTCATCTTAAATTCTGGGTGTGGGGCTGGGTATTACAGCAGCTCTTATATTAGCCAATTTATCCAGCCCCAAGTTTTTCTTCTCGTGATGAGTCCATTTTGATTATTGAGTTCACAACAGAGAGATTAGAAAGATGGATTATTGTTCCCACAGCAAGCGCTCCCATCTACACAATGGAATCCAAGGTCAGCCATGGGGCTAGGAGAAGAGGAAACAGTGGGCACATGGGTAGTGTTGGGGTCTGCTGGGTGTCTTTGAGATCTTTGCAGATCCCGGGACACGTCCCATGCCAAAGGGGAACAAATCCCTCTGCAGCCAGAATTCCATGGGGTGGAACTCAGCGTCACCTCTAATTTACATAGGTTTTTCCTTGGAAGTGGATAGTTTTTGCCCTTAATTGGGGCCTGCTTCACAACTCTTGCTGTCTCCCAGAATATCCCTACTATGGTGTTGTTCCTTATGGGGCCACAGCATCAAATAGCAGATCCCTGCCCCCTTGCTCCTAGCTTGGGAGCACACTAGCACTCAACACTGCCCTTTTTGACTTAGCCAGGCTGCTGCCATGCTGTTCAACATCTTGTCATTTTCCCGTTAAAAAGCACAGGCTGATTCCCAGTAGAGTGGCAGACTGAAAGCTTGCTGAATGTAACCGAAAGTTCACTGCTCTTGCATAATGCCTTGGATTGACTCAGCTTGGCAGGTTCCACAACTCATGTCTTGGAATGTTCCTTTTAAACTAAAAAGAAGAACAGGAGTACTTGTGGCACCTTAGAGACTAACACATTTATTTGAGCATAAGCTTTCGTGGGCTAAAACCCACTTCATCGGATGCATGCAGTGGAAAATATAGTAGGAAGATATATATATATATACACAGAGAACATGAAACAATGGGTGTTACCATACACACTATAACGAGAGTGATCAGTTAAGGTGAGCTATACCAGCAGGAGAGGGGAAAAAAAACTTTTTGTAGTGGTAATCAAAATGGCCCATTTCCAGCAGTTGACAAGAAGGTGTGAGGAACCATGGGGGGTGAGGGAAATAAACATGGGGAAATAGTTTTACTTTGTATAATGACCCATCCACTCCCAGTCTTTATTCAAGCCTAATTTAATGGTGTCCAATTTGCAAATTAATTCCAATTCAGCAGTCTCTCGTTGGAGTCTGTTTTTGAAGTTTTTTTGTTGTAATATTGCGGGACTTTTAGGTCTGTAATCAAGTGACCAGGAAGATTGAAGTGTTCTCCAACTGGTTTTTGAATGTTATAATTCTTGATGTTTGATTTGTGTCCATTTATTCTTTTGCGTAGAGACTGTCCGGTTTGGCCAATGTACATGGCAGAGGGGCATTGCTGGCACATGATGGCATATATCACATTGGTAGATGTGCAGGTGAACGAGCCCCTGATGGCATGGCTGATGTGATAAGGTCCTATGATGGTGTCCCCTGAATAGATATGTGGACAGAGTTGGCAATGGGCTTTGTTGCAAGGATAGGTTTCTGGGTTACTGTTTTTGTTGTGTGGTATGTGGTTGCTGGTGAGTATTTGCTTCAGGTTGGGGGGCTGTCTGTAAGCAAGGACTGGCCTGTCTCCCAAGATCTGTGAGAGTGATGGATCGTCCTTCAGGATAGGTAGTAGATCCTTGATGATGCGCTGGAGAGGTTTTAGTTGGGGGCTGAAGGTGACGGCTAGTGGAGTTCTGTTACTTTCTTTTGTTGGGCCTGTCCTGTAGTAGGTGACTTCTGGGTACTCTTCTGGCTCTGTCAACCTGTTTCTTCACTTCAGCAGGTGGATATTGTAGTTGTAAGAACACTTGATAGAGATCTTGTAGGTGTTTGTCTCTGTCTGAGGGGTTGGAGCAAATGCGATTGTATCGTAGAGCTTGGCTGTACACAATGGATCGTGTGGTGTGTCCTGGATGGAAGCTGGAGGCATTTGGTAAGTATAGCGGTCAGTAGGTTTCCGGTATAGGGTGGTGTTTACATGGCCATCACTTGTTAGTACTGTAGTGTCCAGGAAGTGGATCTCTTGTGTGGACTGGTCCAGGCTGAGGTTGATGGTGGGGTGGAAATTGTTGAAATCATGGTGGAATTCCTCAAGGGCTTCTTTTCCATGGGTCCAGATGATGAAGATGTCATCAATGTAGCGCAAGTAGAGTAGGGGCATTAGGGGACGAGAGCTGAGGAAGCGTTGTTCTAAGTCATCCATAAAAATGTTGGCATACTGTGGGGCCACGCAGGTACCCACAGCAGTGCCGCTGATTTGAAGGTGAAATAGTTGTGGGTGAGGACAAAGTCACAAAGTTCAGGCACCAGGTTTGCCGTGACATTATTGGGGATACTGTTCCTGATGGCTTGTAGTCCATCTTTGTGTGGAATGTTGGTGTAGAGGGCTTCTACATCCATAGTGGCCAGGATGGTGTTTTCTGGAAGATCACCAATGGATTGTAGTTTCCTCAGGAAGTCAGTGATGTCTTGAAGATAGCTAGGAGTGCTGGTAGCGTAGGGCCTGAGGAGGCAGTCTACATAGCCAGACAATCCTGCTGTCAGGGTGCCAATGCCTGAGATGATGGGGCGTCCAGGATTTCCAGGTTTATGGATCTTGGGTAGCAGATAGAATACCCCTGCTCGGGGTTCTAGGAGTGTGTCTTTGCAGATTTGCTCTTGTGCTTTTTCAGGGAGTTTCTTGAGCAGATGGTGTAGTTTCTTTTGGTAACCCTCAGTGGGATCAGAGGGTAATGGCTTGTAGACTGTGGCGTTGGAGAGCTGCAACGAGAGACTGCTGAATTGGAAGTAATTTGCAAAGTGGACACCATTAAATTAGGCTTGAATAAAGACTGGGAGTGGATGGGTCATTACACAAAGTAAAACTATTTCCCCATGTTAATTCCCGCCCCCCCCCCCCCCCCCGCATGGTTCCTCATACCTTCTTGTCAACTGCTGGAAATGGGCCATTTTGATTACCACTACAAAAAGTTTTTCCCCCCCTCTCCTGCTGGTATAACTCACCTTAACTGATCACTCTCGTTATAGTGTGTATGGTAACACCCATTGTTTCATGTTCTCTGTGTATATATATATCTTCCTACTATATTTTCCACTGCATGCATCCGATGAAGTGGGTTTTAGCCCATGAAAGTTTATGCTCAAATAAATTTGTTAATCTCTAAGGTGCCACAAGTACTCCTATTCTTTTTGCGGATACAGACTAACACGGCTGCTACTCTGAAACCTTTTAAACTAGTTAGCAGAACAAAGCTATGGCACCACAAGGAAAACAAATAGGAAGATTAATATGAACTAGTTCCAGAACATACCTCATGAGTAATGCACAATAGTGTTTTGTTGAAACAGAAGAGGAATGGGCTTGAAAGAATGGCTATGTTTTAAAACATACCTAAGCTTGCTTTCTAAAACCCTGATACCTTTCGCCAATCAGCTAAAGGAAAATGCTATATTAGTAAAGGAAATAACCCCACAATGTTACGGTTTATCACTTTGGTGAATAAACGCTAGTATTTGAAAAATAGGCTTTTTATTCGGATTGTGCTAAGCCATCAGTATGTTCACTAGATCTTTCTAGCAGAATTATTTCGGTGAAAGGTAGGCCACCACTGAACCTTGTAAATGCTTCTGGATGGAGGATTATGCATGTATACACAATAGCCTGGACTTTATTTCCTGTATTTAATCTGGGTAAAAGAGTGGGCAGCGTGACGCATAGAATGTCAGTATTGTTTAGCAATGGGCTACAGGTGTTTCAAATTCAGTGCCTCTCAAATATTCTTGTGCTGATTGAGCTCTGAAGGCTAAATCTTGTCAAATCTTGACAGACAACTCAAAGCACCATTGTGCTTTGATTGCTATTCTCCCGATATGCATTCCTTACCGGTCCCTTTAGATGCAGGGTTATTAAAACTCAATAGTTTTACATGAAGGAAAAAATTGGTCAGAGAAATTTTGATGAGTATTGCTTTTGAAAGGGAAATGAATGAAGAACGCTCATTGAAGTAGATGCCTGTGGTACTGATCTTATAAATGGCACTATTCTCACTAGATACAGCCACTTTGTACTCATCTTTTTACTAGACATCAATCTCTATAGCTTTTAATGCTTCCTGCTCGCATTGACTATAGGCCAGAGACTGACATCAGAACAGATGACTTTGTAGACTTTTATATTTTATCCCCCAAATGGGGAATGCAGCCCAGATCTTCAAAGATATTGGGGTTCCTAGCTTCCTTGGACTTCAGTTTCCCCTCCCACTCTTTGTTAATCTTGACTTCTATGGAAATTAAGAACCTAAATACCTTTGAGGATCTGAGCCTTGGTCGGTATGACAACTAAAGCCAAGCCAAGAATGAGAGAATCAAAGCTGTGATTTAGAACCTCAATCCTGCAACCCCCTCACAGCACGGAACTCCCATTAACAGGACAGCATCGACAGCCAATCAGGATGGCGGGTTTTTTAAAAGTAAGTCAGAAGTAGTTTCAGATTCTCAGCCTGCCCCTGCCAATTATCTTTGTAGGTTTACAATCACATTTTCCTACTTTTAAAAGAGGCTGCTTCTTGGGGAAAACCGCCCCGACCCACAAATAAGGCACTGAGACTAGATACAGGGAAAACTGAAACAACCTACAGACAAAATTCTGTCCTTTGTTGAAATCTTTCAGTTCTAGGAATCTTATATGTTGTTACTTGCCAGTAGATTTAAAAAAAAATAATCAGAAAGGTAGCATAGTCCAGTGACTAGGAGTTCTAAGAGCTGGGTTCTATTCCTGGCTTAGCCCCTAACTTACCGTGGTCAAGTCAGTTTTCTCCTCCCACCCTTCGCTGGTCTTGTCAATTTAGATTGTAAACTCTTTGGGGGCAGGGACTGTCTTGGTGTGTTTGTACAGTACAGAGCAGCCTGGGGCTCTGATTTCAGTTCAGGGCTCTCAGTTGAGCTCCAGGGCCCAATATAACTATATGAGTAGCAATGAGATTTTTAAAGGAATGAGTTCCACAAGCAGAGAATTTGCAGGGTTGGTCCCTTAAACTGTAAGCTCCTTCAGTTAGGGACTTGTCTTCTGGGGTGTTTCCAACAGTACCGAAGGCACTTAAACAACATACATCATAAATGACCAAATCATTTTTTCTTCCCTAAGTCTCATCTGCTCCCACCCACAGCTGTTCACAAAAGCATAAAGAGCTTCTGACAGATCGGCAGGAAGAAGAAGGATTACATTAATAGTAAACATTTCAAAGCAATGTCTATGGGTTTAGTCACTCTCCTGGCACTAGTGTCAATGACAGCTGCATGACGAAACCCTCGCACTTAAATATTTTGAGATAACAATCTAGAGCTGAGTGCAGAGGGTTCTAGGTAGAACAGAGCTCTCTAAATATATTACTTTCTGAGCTGCATCACTGAAAGTGGGGCACACTACTAGAAGTTCATGTTTTCATTGAGAGGAGATGATAGACCATCAATGCTGCAGAGGACGAGAATTAAGTTCAGGATACACAACGGTGAGAGTCTCACTTGTTGACAGAGTAAAAAGCATACCCTGGGTCATTCTTTCAGATTTTAAGTTTGTTTTCTGGTGATACAATCTTATGCAAAGATATAAAAGCCTGACACTGTGCCAGTGTCAATATTTTGGGGCAGATTCTCTGCCCAGTTCCTTTGCATCACTTGGGTGGTAAAAACAGTGTCACAGAAATCCCGATTGGACACACTGAGTCCATCATAACCCTGTTGGAAAAACTCTAACAGACATAGCTTAGTGTCCTACCCCCGTTCTCTTTTACCTCTGCAAGGTGCTGTACAAACCTATTAATTCTTTGACCATGTCAAGAGACTAGAACAGCTACTCAAAAATTCTCCTTTTGTAAAAATATGGCCTGAAACAATTTTTCCAAAAATTGTCAGTATCATCAACATTGTCAATTAGGGGGCAGAGGGAGAAAGAGGTAAATTTCCATAATTGTTAGATATTTTAATCAAAATGTTTAATTAAAGTCATCTATCTCTTTCATTTACCAAAACTCAAACCAAGTTTTTGGCTAAACGAAAGTGTAGATAATGATTTCAAATATGTTTGATTGAGATATTGATAAAAATATTCTTTAAAAAAAGTATAAAAATTGGGTGCATTTCAGACCCTGCAAAATGGAAACAACTTCAAAAATTTCAAATTTTCTTCTTCATAAAGCTGTTTTCCCATTTTTTCAAACAGCTCTATAATAGTGGATATAGGACTGTTGTAATAATTGGGCCTACAAATTTACCCTAGTTGTGGGCTCAGCTGCCAGAAGTATGTGAATGTTCATAAGCTGTTACAATAACCTATAACAACAACTGTTGAAGGGAAAAGGTACAAAGGGGAGACAGAAGGCCTTTTTGTTTGGACTCATTCGGTCTTCCTGCTATAACTCAAGGACTGTGTTAAGATCATGCTTGGTAAATATGACAATTCGGAAATCAGTGTACTAAAAGTGATGCTGGAAACAAGGTCATATTGGTGGACAAACAGTGAAGGGGGTGGGCTATTCTGCCCAGCATTCCCTTTTTAATCCTTAAAGACAGACTTTTGGAACAAAAATTGGCTACTGAAGTGAGCTTCACCAAGTGAGCCACCCCCACCATCTCCTGGGATTCTGGGCCTTCCTCATCCCTGTCCTGAGAGAGGTCCTGGCCAGACCAGCCCAGAAAGAGGGACCCAGAGGACAACACCATCTCTACTAGCTCTAACTGAATCCTAACCACCACCTGGGATGAAATTGGATCAGGGTTTAACAACAGCTCCCACCCATCTCTACTGACTTCTCTTTTCCCTAAACGGACAGTTATTGTCATCTTTGATACCGTCTCAGAGACTGTCAATCAAGGGCTTTTTTCCTTCTAAAAATGCTCCCCAACTACAGGGAAAGGGAACACGGGATGTTAAAATTCAAACCTTATTTGATACTTTGCATTTCAAATGCTTTATCTTTAAAGAAAGGTGACAAGGATTTTTAATGATTTGTTTGTCCTGGTACTAAGCAGACTGAGGTCTCTGTATACCAAACTCTGGACCTTGTTTAACACTGTTTAATGTTGGACAGTGGCTGGGTTACGTTAACAGCGTTAGCCCATATAGTCCATCTAATTGAATACAGTGGACAACCAGTTGACAATCCATTTAGGCTTTCCAAAGCTTTCACTAGAGAAAGTAGTTCTATTTTGAGAGGCAGAGCCCTGTCAGTCACAAACTGGCTAAGAGACAAAGAGTAGGAAGGAAAGGAATAGAAGGCAAATTCAAGACTCAAAAATATTTTTAAACACACAGAGTATAATTAGTTTGAGGAACTCATTGCTGCAAGATATTGAAACCAAGAGCTCAGTAGGATTTAAAAAGGATTATATGGAAAACAAGAATATCCAGGGTTATAACAGTAAATATCTTTTAAAAGATACAGGTTTTTCAGGGATATAAACCCTCAAACTTCAAGGCCTAAGTCAATCTCTCTACTTACTGGAAATTAGGAGGACTTTTCCCTTGGTGGAAAAAATTAGCCCACAACTGCCTACTGGAGGGTTCTCCTTACACCTTCTTCTGAAAACACCCAATACCAGCGTGACTGGATACTAGACTAAATCCACAACTGGTTGATACCATCTGATGAACTACACGGCTCCTGCGTAAAATAAGTATCTCCCTATATTAGTAGTTATATAGTAACAGCCACCATGGAACATTCACCGAGTATTGGAGGTTTGGAATGGGGTTGTATTATCACAAGGCTCCGGAGCTAGCAAAGGGTGAGAGGAAGACTCTGCAGTTTAATTCTCACTTGGCTAGCAAGCGTAGAACAAGAGTCACCAGAAGCTGGCATCATGGAAGCATGATTGTTTAGAGAGCACTGCAGAAGATATTCAAGGGTTTAGCCAAGCCTCTGGCTCAAGTGTCTCCAACTGCTGATAGCATGGAAAAAGTAAAATTAAGGGCAGAACTGCGCATTAGAGCGGGTTGGTGTGACCAATTGAATGCAAATGAGTATAGCATCTGCCAGAGTGGAGAATAGCTAACCCCTGGTTTGAATGCACATAGCAGAAACCATCCAAGTTCCCTGCATTCATTCAGATAATGAAACATATACTGCACATCACTAATGCAGAACATGTGTAGGGCCAAATTCTGCCTTTAGCTGTAGAACTCCGCTGGTAGGTGAAGCCGTCTACAGCTGCACAGGCCTCTGGGTATTGGGAGGAAGTACCCCAAACCCAGTGACACTACACAGCTACCACACTGTGCCCTGGGGCCAAGGGCGTGACTTCTCCCCTCCAAGGAATGATGCTGGGGAAGTAAATGGCTCGACATCATATTAGGAAAACCTAATAGACGTTGACAACTTACCAAGTAAATTAACCAGCACATGAGATTTCTCTCCAGTCTCACTGCCTTTAGAGCCGGATTCTGTCCTGCTGCTTCCGTGCAGCTGGCCAAGGGGAGGCAAAGTGTCAGTGCAGGGAACCCTTTTCCCTCCTCCATCTACAAGGGGAGCTCAGCCTGTCAGTGTTCACTCTGAGCAAAAGCAGGGGAGCTGTCATTCCACACCAGCAGGACGAAGGGCCTCAGGGTCTCACCTGCAGTCTGCACTGCATGAAGCCTGGGACGTGGAAGTGCATGCCACAGCCTATTACAGGACTTCACAGTTGCTACTCCTGTGTGCCCTTGGTCCCAGCAGTACTCTGCTGGCATGTCTCTTCTGCAGACAGAGGGCAAAAGTCCTGCTTCTACTTATACCTTATTGACTTGTGTGCAGTTGCACAGAGTACAAGTCAGTGTAGGTTCTGCCTCTGTATACCCACAGCCAGTGCTACTGGTGAGGTGCCCTTCTGCCTCAGCTACCAGGGCAGCAGTAGCTACTGCTGCCACAGTCTAGTCCAGTGGTTCTCAATCTGCGGCCCGTGGACTGCTTGTGGCCCAATCAGCACACAGCTGCAGCCCATGTGACATTCTCAGGGCCATACGGGTAGTGTGTGTGTGTGTGTGTGTGTGTGTGTGGCCCCCATAACAGAGAGCTGCATATGCAGCCCACAATGGTTAGGGCTCCGTGTCTGTTACGGAGATTGTGGAAGTCATGGATTCCATGATTTTCGGCGACCTCCAAGACTTCTGCGGTGGCCAGTGTGGCTGACTTCAGGGCCACCCAAGCAGCTGGCTCCGGGGCTAGCTGCTCAGGTGGCCTCCTGCTGCTGGAGCAGCCCCGGGGACAGCCACACCAGCAACTGCTCCGGCGGCCCTAGCAGCGGTCCCCGGGCAGCCCACCAGAGCAGCTGCAGTCCATGGCCCCAGGCAGCGGTCCCCGGGTGGTTGGCCAGAGCAGCCGCTGGCCCCGGGTGCTCCTCCCAACAGTGCCCCTCCCCCTCAAGTCCCCGAGCAATCCCCGCTCCCCCTCCCCAAGATTTAATCACAGGCATTTTTAGTAAAAGTCATGGACAGGTCCCAGGCTGTGAATTTTTGTTTATTGCCCGTGACCTGTCCATGACTTTTTACTAAAAATACCCGTGACTAAATTGTAGCCTTAACAATATAGGTTGCGAACCACTGGTCTAGTCCAGAGTGTTTTTCTTTAATCCTTCTCCCAGTTTTCTCCCCTCTACACTCCCTTAGGCCTCATCTATGTGCAGACATTACACCATTTAAACTGTGGCAAACTCACATGTGGACCCTCATATTGGTTTCAAACTGGATTATGATAGCTTAACTTGCATGGGCAAGTTTACAGGCACCAGCTAAAACCAAACGGCGTGTCCACATGCAGTTGGCCTGCTTTAAATAAAACCAGTATAAAAGCTAAACTAGGCAACGTTGGTTAGTTTGTGCTGGTAAGATGAGGTCTTGTCTGATCACAATTTAAACCGATTTAAAATATCACTGGGTTTTGCACCAGTTGGTTAAGCTGGTTTTTAACTAGGTGCAACTTCTGTATTTAGACTAGTGCTCAGATGAAACTGCTACAAGCTGCCAATGCTAGAGAAGTTAATCTTTTTATTTCATATCACAGGTAGATTGTTTTACTATTGCTTCAGCGGAGGCACCTCTGAATGTGATTATATTGAAAGATCATTAAGTGGTCATGGCACACTGAGAGGTCATGGCTTCCTCAAGAAATGTGAAGACGGAAATCACAGTTCTAAGAAAGAGCAGACCTATAATCCAGTGTCACTTCTCCAGTTCATAGTATTTCTTCGGCTTTTGGCTGCGTGGCATGAATCCCGTGGTTGGGGTGATGACCTTTACAATTAGTGCAGCACAGGGGGAGTTATTTACATTTGAAAAATGAAGCAACTCTCCAGATGTGATTGAGACTGAGGGCCAAGCCTAAACAGAGCTGGTGGGGGACAGGGTATAAGATACTGAAACAGATATCCAGGTTTCCAATATCAGCTGATGCTTGTTAAAACACAGGCCTCGGACTTGAGTGACTTCACTGGTCCACATTCGTGGACAGCATAAGAAAAAAATTGCTATCGGGGGACCTGCTTCCCAGTTGATGTAACATCAACATAGCTCTGTTGAAGTCAGAGCTGCAGCCATGTATGGCAGCTGAGGAACAAGGCCTTGATGCTTACACAGTGGTGTATCTTTGTCAGTGCTCTAGTTCCTCTAAGGTAACTGGAATCTTGACAAGGAGGCTTGTGCCTCAGATGTGAGATTCCATCTCCAATTACTAAGGGATTAAATTCCTTATAGAATCATAGACTATCAGGAAGGGATCTCAGGAAGTCATCTAGTCCAACCCACTGCTTAAAGCAGGACTAATTCCCAGACAGATTTTTGCCCCAAATCACCCCCTCAAGGATTGAACTCCCCACCCTGGGTTTAGCAGGCCAATGCTCAAACCACTGAGCTATCCCTCCCCCCTTCATTAGGGGTTATAGCGGATGCCCCTTATGGAATCTCTGCTCAGGTTGACCAGTGTATTTTTCTGGAGGAGAGGAAAAGTAGATGACGAAAGGAGTACTTCAACAAAGCATTGGTTTTCTTTTCAGAATCTGCTTGGAGCAATTCAGGAGATTGTCTAAATTCTTCCATTTATCCCTTGGGTAAAAAACCACTGCCTGCCAATACAGCCTCATGGCTGAGATTGAAATTGAAGCCACGCACTGCAGTGGGAACTGGGGATCACCTCCATATGGCCTTGCACAAATTGTTAGCTTCGTTTTGAACATGTAGGGCCAGATCCTCAGCTGGTGTAACTCAGCCTACCTTCCTCATGAGGATTTTGACCCCTATCCCTCCGCCCCCATCAATAGGTCTAATCGACATTTGAAAAGAGACCAGAAGCCACTGTTTAGCCAGACGGGAGAGACTTCTGTTCCTCACTCTAATGCTCTGGCTTGGCAGGAATAGTCTTAGGGCACACACAAGCTTAGCGGCCTTTCGAAATTGCTACCCATGGTTAGTCCCCTGGCTGAATTTACATAGTGATCTTAAGTCTGCATCTTAACCTTCAAGGAAAATCAAGACTGTAGACTGCAGAGTTGTTTTTCCTCTTAATACTGCTGGGTTTTGGCATGTGAATTACAGCCAGTAATAATAGTGAACTGAACACCCTAGGAGATGGTGTCTCTGGGGCGAAAGCAAGGAAGCACAGTGCAATAGCTGCCTAGATACAGAAGCTCTCGCCAGCCAGATAACAATATATTTAAAAAGGGATTTTCACAGTGGAAAACCCTTGAATTCAATGAATCAGACTGGCACATAAATCCATTTATCTTTCATGTTTTTTTCCATGATTTCTACATGCGATAATTTCCAGAGTTATTTGCACAGTCTGCTCCACTTAATGGCAAAGCATTTAATCAGGACAGCCTCTTTACTGGGATGTCTCCCTGGGAACAGATTTAGACAAATGATAGCAAGCGGTAATTTCAGCTGCTTCATCTGGATAGAATTATCGTATATTCTTCATTTTAAATAGTTTTCTGAACGGGGATACTGGGTAGCAAAGACCAAGAGGTTTCATGGCCTTTAGCCAGGTTTTAATAGGGATTAAATATTAAACCCCAGTCTCTCAATACAGATGTTACCAGGTAATGATTGAGAGACAAGGTGAGCCTCAGCTCTGAAGTCAATATCACTTTTCTTTTTAAGATTAGATAAAATCGAGAGTTGGCCAAGATAGGTGGGGCTTTTCTTAAAACTCCTGTTCACAGAGTTCATAGGATCAAGTCTTCTGTCTTTTTTATCATAGGATAAAGTCTTCTGTATTTTTTAAAAAGGAGGAGGGGTTACCAGCTCTTTTTTGCAGCTTAAAGTTATTAACCCTCGCAGCTCCAAGACCAGCATGCAAATACAGGGCCATTTTTGTAAAAATTCTCATGGCCTGTGGGGCCTGACTGCATTTTCACTTCTAGATCATGTAAGTCACACCATGGAGGCCCTGCTTCACACAGATGTAGGATGCATCTATACTGGGAGCCAACACTTCTGATTTTTATTAATCGTGTGTTTTTCTTAAAGCTCTCACTCCTGGAGTCATGAGACTAAAAGTAGAAGGCAAATAAAAAGCTTGCCCCCCAATTTCTAACCACATACATTTTAAACCAATATGATGATCTGGGGAGGGGAAGGGGGGGCTGATTCAGGATTTTTGAACACTTGGGGCTGGTGATACTAAAAGCCCTTGAGCCAGAGCCCGTTCATGAGGTAGGAGTAGAAGATTAAAACCAAACTAATCCTATCTAATCAAGATACTGTGGGCACTAGAGAACATTAGTACCCAGTGACACTTTTCTTCCTGTCCTAACCTATTTTGTTAGGGTGAATAGGGAAATTGTAGCTACTTTTCAAGTTATGTTCACTTCCCTGGTGCCTGCCTGACCTTACATACTGCCCCATAGGTGTGGGCACAGCTTCCATCCCCCCAGCAATGCAGCTCTGAAAGGTAAGGGCACGATTTTGCCCATGCAGTAGTTTGTTCAAGTGCAACTCATGCTAAACCCGAAGTGGCACTTTGTTGCCATCTATTGGCTCTCTTATGTGTAGAGTCTTGTATTGTCACCGAGCTCAGAGAGGCAGTCCTTTAGTTTAAACACTAGATGCTCACTCTTTTTAGATCCATGTGTCCTGGGTTGGAGCCTTGCAGCCAGCCTGACCAGGGTCATTGTTACACAGTAAAGCTAATGGGGTATTTTCATGAATGGTGAAACATAAATGAAAGGTCATTATAATCTTGAAGCTAGAAGCATGCAAAAATGATCACCCTCTTCAGCTCTCAGCGCCGCTTGCAGCTGTTCTGTGGCCCTTGGCTCGGCCACACAGACCAAAACCCCTTCTCGGGGACAACAAACTCAAAATGGAAGGAGTTCCTTGCCCTTTGGGGCCAATTGACAAAACAATTTTTTGCCTTATTAGACTAAATTCCCACTCCAGGTTTGGGTCAGCAAGGTTCCCCCCGAACTCCTGCCACTGATTGTGCCCAGCAATGGGCCAGCCTGGTTCCTTTGGCTGTAGCCTAGGGAGCATCCTTCCTCACTTGTCTGGGTCCAGCCAAGAACCGCCTTGCTGACAACAGGCACCTCCTTTCATTTCAGGCTGGTGCTGGTCCCTGCCCTTCTGGATGCTGGCAGACCAAATCTCACTGGTTGCCAAAATGGCTGCCCTTTTTCTCACAGAGAACTGTCTCCTGGGGAGTGGTGCAGCAAAGCCTTCGGCAGGGGATGGAGAAAAAGAGGATAGTCCAGTTCCCAGAAATCATTGACTAAAATTGCTCCCAAGTATCCATTTCCTCAATGAGTAAAAAGTCTTTAAGGCCAAGTTGGGCAGCTAAAATTTCAGCCACGTGTCTGACTTACAGCACTGGGTTTGAGGTTTGGGCAACACTTCAAGAGCTTCCCATAGGAGTCTCTCTCCAAATCCTTCTCGCTTCTGATGCGGAATAATTTGGAAGAGCTTTTTATGCTGCTGTCTGGAATAAGACAAGGACTACTGTAAACACACCTGCAGCCAATCAGACTCAGAACCACACACATGTAGCCATGCACATATGTAAATAACCCAATGCACATCCGTGTTTAGTTTATTTAAGAAAAAAACAAACAATGGAAATTTAATATTCAAACAGAATAAGTAACTGAGCTGGTAAAAAAACCAAAAGAGTAAAATGGTTTTCATGACTTTTCAAAGTTTGTGGAAAGAGTTAGACATTTCAACCAGTTCTAATAAATACGATGTATTATAGAAAAACGGGGGCCATTCATGTATGGGGCCACAGGAGATTAAGGGCTAAACACATCGCTGTGGCTTTGGCTCTTGGAGTCATGTGATGACACGATTCCTGTTTTCATTAAAAGATGAGCTGCTGTTGCTAGCCCGCATAGTTGCAAAGACAAGTAATTGTGTGTCTGAATTTGCAGAAAGTCTGAAACTATAGCTAAGAGATGTTAACTGCCCCATTCATCTCAATGGAGTGAGAACTCTGTAGCCACCACTGCTCTGAGCATCCCTGCCCAACACTACTGCAGCAGGGGATTGTGGGGCAGGGCCCTCACTGCTGCCCTGCAACCAGGGCTCTGCTTGGGTGGTTTTGGCAGAAGCCCCTGCAATACAGAGCTCTCCGCTCAGGTCAGTGGGCACCATGTCCTCCCTCAAAGCATATCAAAACTGCCCTCTCCTGCTGCTGTTTCTCTTGGGAAGGAGTGGAGCTACTGAGTCTTTTAAACTTGCAGCAAACAGCTAAATAGAACCACGCATTCCTGGACTCAGGCTGTCTCCATGCGCCATATATATACGTGCCACATCGACACCTTCTGCTCAGCATTCTCGTGATTATAGAACAGATCCAAAGCCCATTGAAGTCAATGGAGAAACTCACTGACTTTGACGAGGTTTGGATTAAGCACTATATGAAATTCTTTCCTTTCAACCTGTGCATTGTGGGGCTGATATCTGGGGACGTTTTTATAGTATTGTTACTGTAGTATTTGAGTAGTGCTCAGAGGCGCCAATCAGGCCCCATTATGCTGGGTATTATATAAACGTGGAGTCAGAGTCCCCAATGCAAATTATTTACAATCTACTTTAAGGGAGGATGTTAAAGTAGGTGTAACAAATTAGCAGAGGCAGCGTGAGGACAACAGTCTTAGGAACATGGACTTACACAGACTAGTTATGGGCACAAATTAGGAGGTCATAAGAATGGCCATATTGGCTCAGACCAACGGTCCATCTAGCCCAGTATCCTGTCTTCCGACAGTGGACAATGCGAGGTGCTTCAGAGGGAATGAAGAGAACAGGGCAGTTTATTGAGCGATCTATCCCCTGTCCTCTAGTCTCAGCTTCTGCCAATCAGAGGCTTAGGGGCATCCAGAGCATGGGGTTTCATCCATGACCACCCTGGCCAATAGCTGTTGATGGACCTATCCTCCATGAACTTATCTAATTCTGTTGATAAGTTATGCATTTGGCCTTCACAACAACCCATGGCAAGTTTATTAAGATCTAAAGTAGCTTCAGCAGATGCCCTCCACAACCCCTCCAGCATGGGCCTCGCCTAAAAAGCCCTACTCTGACCCTCAGCGCTATGGTCTCGGAGCCTATTAAGTAAAAGCCCAAAATGCTGTTTGTTTGATGACGAATCAGGCTCAGATGTGGAGGAAGAGTTAGGAAGTGCACAAGATATGACCCAAAGTGAGGAACTGCCAGAACCACGTCAGCCAGAACAGAGAGAAAGCCCCATTCAGTCTCCTGTGGGGATTGAACCTGGACCTCGAGATCCAAAAGCATTAGAGGAGCAGACCACTGCCTTTGGAGGTTCTCTAGTAAAAGAATTTGAACTCTTTTTGTGGTCCATCCACCACAGGGTGACAAAAGGCCCACACTGGTATCCAGACAGGTTACATGTCACTTGATACATCTCTTAGCTGAGTACAACTTGTAACAGCAGGAGTTTGACCCTCCATGTGTGTTTGGCATAGGGAAACCCCTTCACGCTGAATAGTTCTGACATCTTTTGGAAGATTTTCAGCAGCAGGGGGTAACATCTAGCGCCACATACCCAGTTTAATCCAGGCTAAAGTCTGTGTTAGAGAAAAACTCCTAATCGGTGTCTCTGGGATGGAGAGAAGCTAGAATAGTTTTGTATTGGTGGCATTAATGACTATCCAGTTTAGCTCCTGATTTTTGGAACAGCTGAGAAATCAGCAGTGTGTGGCCATGAGGTTTTTGTTTCAATTGTATCAGGCATAGCTTGCAAATCTGTTTGTAATGCCCCATGCTGGCAGGTGGGGAATAGGCCAGGACAGGACACCTAAGAACTGCAACCTTTAAATGATAATATTGAGAGGGACATGACAGCTGCTGTAGAAAAGGAGGCAGCAGACCCAAGAGAGAAGGTGATGAATATCCAGCAGGTTGAGGAGAAGCAATTGGAGGTAATTACTTCAACTCATTGTATCAAGTTTCCTAATGCAAATAAAATGTGTTGTGTGGGAGGGGGGAATTAGTGACACAATCTCCCGACTTCCTTACTTTCAGATTGGAAACGCTTGTAACTTACAACGAGTCTATTGAACCATTATCAATGTCCAAGGAAAGCCAGAACACTCATTCAACTCAAGGCTCATAAAAGATGGATACACTTTAAAATGATTTACCCAATCCCAGTTTTAGGATTTAAAGGAGAGGGAAAGAGAGGCCTCTCTCAGGGCTCCTTGTTTCTCTCTGGCTGGCAAAGCTGCCCAAAAACAACCTCGTGGGCTGGAAGAAATTAAGGATATTTATTTTCTTGAGGCTTTCCAAGATTTTCCATAGCTTTGATACTAAATGGGCTAAGGTATTTTGTGACACACACACCCCCCACCCCAGAAAAGCAAGGAGATGTCAAGATTGCATCATGGTTCTTGTGCATTAGAGGTCAAAGAATTCCATAGAGTTCCGTAACATTATGGTATAATCAACCGTGACCATTATAATCCAAACGCACATGCACTATAAATAAACACACAGCTATCTAAATCCTGCTTGCGGCTTGACCATGATAAAAAGGACTTGCAGCAACAATTTAGTACGTGATTTGTAGCACATAATTATGTCAGCACAGTGCATGAGTGAGAGCATGGGGCTACAGACATACGCCGCAGTGGCTTAGAATCGCTCTTCATCAGGTTGGCCCTCCAAGCCTCATCTAGCCCAGAATTTAAAGCTATGTTGGGAGACTATGTTAGCGAAGACATTAACACCACACCTTTTATCCTAGCTTCAGCAGGTTAGTTCACCACATTTCTTTAAAACACCCCGCTTCAGTTCCCCAGCCAAGGCTCTCACTCTGGGCTAATGGTGTCACAACCTCACTGACTAATAGGCACCAAAGAAAGTTCTATTCAACCCTTCTTAGCAAAGGCATTTCAGAACATTAAAGACCTGCCTCAGATGACTGTCCATTTGTTATACACACCAGTAGTTACCAGAATAGCAATTTGTAATTAACTCTCGAGCTGAGGACAGGAGATGCAAAATGATGCTGGTTTGCTCCCAGTGCACTGGAATGAGATAGTCAGCTCAATTTTGCTTTCAGCCTCAATTTTTGATCAAAATACAGAGGATGCTTAGTTAGCTATTGCTGCGCATTAGGGGTCTATAGATCTTATTGAAACCACACCCATCTTGAACAAATGCTCTAGTAACACTCAGTTCTCAACTTGTTTACGACTGAAGAGTTATCTGGTACAGCAGCAAGGGCTTAGCTTGGGTCTTGGAAGACCAAGGTTCCAATTCCCTGCTCTGACACAGACTACCTGTATGACCCTGGGCAAGTCACTTAGTCTTTGTGCCTCAGTTCACCATCTAAACGCTGAAGATTATAGTACTTCTCTACCTCACAACGCTGTTCTGAGACTAACTATATTAAAAGACTGTGAGGTGCCATATAAGATACATATAGATTTGGCACATTTTATTGTGTATATTTATACTAGTCCAGAGATGTGGAGAATCAGTCCCAACATCTCAAAGAAAGATAATAGTACAGAATAACAGCAGGTTACTTTCCTTGCTTCACTGCACTGACCAATGGACTGGCGGGGGGGGTTATATTTGTCTTTAAAAGTCTCATTCTCGATTTTCAACAGATTCAGAGATCATTCCCTGCAAATACCCAGCAGTAACCTTTACTAACACCCCATACTAGCTGCTGTGATGCCAGTGGATGGATAGGTTAGAAGAATTACCCCTGCCAGGGCTTAAAGACAGGACTACAGAAGGTCAAACTGACTCATAGGACTGCATTGTGGAACCTGACGAGGAACACACTTTGGATGAACATGAGAAAGGGATATTTTTGTGTCAGAATCTGTCAGTCTATTTGATATATTCAACTCAGAGGAGAAATGCTTTAATGGTGTTGGCAAAAAATAACATCCCTAACCTTTCTAGCAACAGGCTAATTGAATATGGGAAGCTGGTCCGAAGGGAACACTCTCTGTAGTTACTTTCCTTTTGTTATACAGCTGCAATAGCAAGCCATGGAGGAGAGTCATAATGGGATATTGTTATGTCAGTCGCAGGAGATATAGAGGGAGCCCATATAGATAACTGGCTCTGGAGTCAAATGATAAACATGTCAAGGTGGACTATAGTGTCTCTTTACAAATTAGATGGAGACGTGATTGGAAATACTATGCTTTGGCAATAGTCCCATAATCAATTACACTGAATAAGTTGATTATTTGTATGTATTATTTATGAGCTATTCGAAGGCAGTCAAGCTTAAAGGCAAGTTCATCTATGGTGTTACTCCCAGGTCTAACACCTGCAAGGACAGTGAATTCTTTTGTCGCTATGGTGAAAAAAAAAAAGGAAAAGGGAAAAAGGGGAAAGCTCTTTTCCAAGATACAGAGCACTGGAACACAGTGTGTAATTTTAAAACCTGATTGAAAATTGGAGTTTCCATTCTGCTGAAAATTTCTATATTTCAATGATCGTTTTTGTCTTCAATTGAGACATCCATGTTGCAATGCACCAGTTCAGCCAGAGGGGAAGCTGCACTGCATCCTGGGAGATGTAGGCCGGGCAGGCAGCACAACATATTGAAGAGACTGGGGGCATGAGTTGCCCAATTACAACTCCCATGAGGCAAAGTGGCAGCTCCGATAGATACAAATGAATGGAAACCTGAGCCAAAACAAAACATCGTGATTCAGTTCAACAAACCCAGATGTTTTAATTTGGGATGACCCAAAACAAAAATCAATTTTGGTTTGATGTGCCTGATGGAAAAACTGAAAAGCTTGGGATGGAAAAAATCTTTTCTGTGGAAAAGTTTGATTTTGTGGAAGCCACATTTTCTGTCAAAAACATTAACAGAAAATTCCTGACCAGTTCAAGTTGTTTTCAGTCCAGTAACTAAGGGGCCAATCCAAACCTTATTAAAGCCATTGGAAAGATTCCTGTTTACTTCAATTTAGCCCATACACATATGCTGTAAGATAAATATCCTTTTAAGGCCTGATCCATTGAAGTCAACAGGAGTTTTTTCCATTGACTTCAAGAGGCTTTGGATCTGAGCACCGCTGGCCATCTGCAGATTTTGAGTCCTGACCCCACTGCCTTCTCCCACAGGATAAAGGGGAGGAAATTCTACGAGTACAAGCTCATCTGAAAGCCCCAGCATGGGAAAAATCTACAGAAAGAAAAGCATATGGCCTAGCAGTATGAAAATAGAATGCACCAGCTTCAATCTTCCCTCACATATTTTTCAGTGCAAGTTCTCAGTCACAAAGTAAATCAGGCATCCTCTGTCCCAAGAAGCCAAAGCCAAAGTCAAACTCATTTTGCCGAGATACAATCTGAAAATAGTATCTTTAGCTTTCTCAGCAAACGGGTAGAACATTCCTTCCCATTCCAAACTGGAACACTGTCATGTGGAGAGACTAGAATGCTGATTTATCCTGCTAAACATAAGGGTTGAAAATCTCAACCAAGATTGCTTACCAGGAGAAATCAGTTGAAGTTCAGGTGATGAATTGATGACCCTGATTCGTCCTTGTGTGCACGTTTCAATAATAACATGAGCGACAGTGAATAACAATGAAGCCAGTATCCTCAGGAAGTGACCTGAGTGGTGATCAGAAATTGACATATAATTCCAAACAGTTATTTGGTGCCCATCATCATGGTGTCTGGGTCGGAACTTTTCAGAAGGACCTAAGGGAGTTCATAGAATCATAGAATATCAGAGTTGGAAGGAACCTCAGGAGGTCATCTAGTCCAACCCGCTGCTCAAGGCAGGACCAATCCCCAACTAAATCATCCCAGCCAGGGCTTTGTCAAGCCGGGCCATAAAAACCTCTAAGGAAGGAGATTCCACCACCTCCCTCGGTAACCCATTTCAGTGCTTCACCACCCTCCCAGTGAAAAAGTTTTTCCTAATATCCAACCTAAACCTCCCCCACTGCAACTTGAAACCATTACTCCTTGTTCCGTCATCTGGTACCACTGAGAACAGTCTAGATCCATCCTCTTTGGAACCCCCTTTCAGGTAGTTGAAAGCAGCTATCAAATCCCCCCTCATTCTTCTCTTCTGCCGACTAAATAATCCCAGTTCCCTCAGCCTCTCCTCATAAGTCATGTGTTCCAGCCCCTTAATCGATTTTGTTGCCCTCCGCTGGACTCTTTCCAATTTTTCCACATCCTTCTTGTAGTGTGGGGCCCAAAACTGGACACAATACTCCAGAGGAGGCCTCACCAATGCCGAATAGAGGGGAATGATCACGTCCCTCAATCTGTTGGCAATGCTCCTACTTATAAAGCCCAAAATGCTGTTGGCCTTCTTAGCAACAAGGGCACACTGTTGACTCATATCCAGCTTTTCATCCACTGTGACCCCTAGGTCCTTCTCTGCAGAACTGCTGCCTAGCCACTTGGTCCCTAGTCTGTAGCAGTGCATGGGATTCTTCCATTCTAAGTGCAGGACTCTGTACTTGTCCTTGTTGAACCTCATCAGATTTCTTTTGGCCCAATCCTCTAATTTGTCTAGGTCCCTCTGTATCCTATCCCTACCCTGCAGCATATCTACCACTCTTCCCAGTTTGAATGAGTTGGTCATTCAATTCCCATTGGCCTTTGTAAAAGTCCTGTCCTGAATTCCTCTATCAGGCCTGGTCTTTACGATCTTGAGAGGAGACTAAACCCCATGTTCCCTTGCTGCCTGGTTATAAATCATCTAGAAACCAGGATGTAGTCACATGGGAAGGCTTTGGCAAAGTGGTGCAACATGCATCTCTTTCTAGAAGTGGCCAGGTTGGTGCTTTATTATCTTTTGCAGGTACCACATTCTAGAGACATGAAACCAATAGTAAATGCAGCACAAAGAGAGCTGGCCTCTTTGAAGTGACCACTTGGCACGGCAAGACAGTAAATAGCAGGTCATCTAAGGGGGGAGGGTTAGCTCAGTGGTTTAAGCATTGGCCTGCTAAACCCAGGGTTGTGAGTTCAATCCTTGAGGAGGCCATTTAGGGATCTGGGGTAAAAATCTGTCTGGGGATTGGTCCTGCTTTGAGCAAGGGGTTGGACTAGATGACCTCATGAGATCCCTTCCAACCCTGCTATTCTACAATTCTAACACCCCACCCACCCAAGTGAAGAAAGGAACCCAGACAGATTTGTGACAGCCTACATCTGCAAGAGTGACTAGTGATTTTAGGTACCCAGCCTGACACCTTGAAGAAGCCTCATTCTCAGAGGGCATGTGTTCCCTATTGTCTGAAAATTCCCCTTGCAGGGGAATTACGTTGAGCATCCAGCCACTGAGGCATCCAAAACCACTAGTCATTTTTGAAAATTTAGGCCTATGCCTCTTAAAGTAATGCACATCTGGCAAGAGCAAAACAGATGCACTACCGACTAAAAAGATACCTTAGATCTGAATCCTGGAATAAGACACATTTGGATACATGGTGAAAGGACTTAGGCATAAGTATTTTACAGGAAAATGCAACCAGCAAAAACCACACCCACTGGGAAGCTGCCTGCCATGAGGCACCAAACAGCACCACAAATCAGAACCGCCCATGCTGTGCTGAGTTCTCTGTCAACTCCCCTACAACCTGCAAAGCCAAACCATATGAATATGGTTTGACCTCATGGAAGAAATTTCAAGACTCAATGGCAAAAGTGAATCATCTCTTAATACACTTATCCTATACACTAATGTTTCCAGAGCTGTTCACAGGAGCCCAGCCATACTCTCTCTCTCTCTCTCTCATGAACTTTCTGTAGAGATGCACAGAACTCGAACAGTGCTTTGAATTGTAATCAAAATGTAACCCTCGAGTTCTTCGGAAACCGGTTATTACTGTATTAATATGGGGCTTGGCCTTTCATTTCTGGAAACCTGGGTTCAAATTCTGCTTCCGGTCACAAGCTTTTGGGGATTGCTTGTAGATCTTCATCCACCTCACAAAGCCAAGCTATAACTCAACCGAACAGGCAGGCTCTGCTGAACGAAAGAGCATAGCAGAGATGCTGAAACGCAGAGTGAGGGATGGCAAGTTAGGGAAGCTTGGACAGTGCCTGGCTTTAAGCAATTGCAGTCAGACCTTCAGAAATACTTAACTCACTCAGAGTAGTGTTCCCAAGCAGGACAGCACAGCATTACATCAAAACCAGTATTGGCAGCTGCCCGGAGAGCGCTGGAAAATGGAGTTCTTTATTTATCCACAAAATGCCTGCAGCACAGGGGCAGCAACACCAGCTTCCCTGTACGTCCCTGCCAAAATGCCTCATTCTTCTGGACAGGCTGCAGCAGGGGAATGGATTTATATGGGACTTCTGACTGGAGAGCTGGATTTAGCCTTTAAGTCATACAGAAAGCAGAGACCTTTCCCCTCTATAAACAAGGACCCCAAGTTATGGAGATTTTTCAGTTCCGTCTGCATTTAGCCACAACGCACTACAAATAAACCAAGGGACAAGCCTGTTCCCACTGAAGTCTCAAAGAGCCCTACACATGGTCGTAGCAATAGGGGAGAGTTCAAGGGAGGGAACTGTCTCTCTACTACTTCCTGCCAAAGGGGAAGATCTGTGTGTCAAGGGCCCCTTTCACATATAGATTTGGGGGACACCATCTGGCTCTGGATTGGGGCACAATGCTGCAACCGTAGTTCACAGGTATTGGGTCTAGAGTGACCAGACAGCAAGTGTGAAAAATCAGGACAGGGGGTCAGGGGTAATAGGAGCCTATATAAGAAAAAGACCCAAAAATCGGGACTGTCCCTATAAAATCGGGACATCTGGTCACCCTAGTTGGGTCTATTGAAGCCGCTGAATCTTAGAAGTCTAACAAGTTAGGGTTTGAAGGATCAGTCCTTTAACGGAGAAAAAAAGGCCAATTTAAAGAGAGAGAAGCTGTCCAGACATCTTCTCTCTGTTCTCTTTGGTTGTATTTTCACCAGCTATATCCCCTGGAATGAACACTAGTAATAAGCAATGATGTAGCAACAAGGGACTCAATCACTGGCAGTGAAAGTGAATGCCTCGAATAGCACAAGGCTGCACTATTCTGAAGAATGACTCTTCCCCAAATACAGTAAGACCAGATCACCGTGCCCTCCAGCTTCACAGTCTGACCCCTCAGCATTGATAAGAGCAGTCAGACACTATCTGCTTTTGTCAGACATTCATCTCATCCCTCAGGGACTCCTTTACTTCCTGCAAATCTGGCAAAACAAGTCCTACTGCACACAGATTTATATGGAAATACATCAAGTTCTTTCCCCCTCCTCCCGACACGCACGCACACAAAAGATTCCAATTCACAAATGCGTATAATCAATTCTGCATGAAGATTCACAAAAGAAAAGCCATTGTTTGATAGAGGCATTTGCTGCAGGAGTTTGAACTGATTCTAAGTTGCAAAAATATTAAAGTAAGCAAAGAATTGAATGTTATATGGGAACATGAGAACCTCAGCTTTCGAGTCCCTAGCCCTCAAGTTTGCAGAAAAGCGGCGCTTGAAGATGGCACGCCACCTAAAGGTTCAAAAACTAGAAGACAGAAAATAAAATAAATAAAACCCGAAGCCTTTTAGCCAGACTCATGATTTTGAATACTTGGGGTTACTAATATTGCTAATTTAATCAAAGGGGCTAATTAAATTAATGGAGATATCCTATCTCCTAGAACTGGAAGGACCTTGAAAGGTCATCGAGTCCAGCCCCCTGCCTTCACTGGCAGGACCAAGTACTGATTTTTGCCCCAGATCCCTAGGTGGCCCCCTCAAGGATTCTCCGTTTTCGCTCCCCAAATCTGAGTCTGATACCTCTGAGTGAGAACGGATGCACTATCCCTGTGCTGATTAATAAAGAACACGAGACTGGGTTCACTTTGAGTTTATGAGTTAGCTTATTTCTTACAAAGATCAATCCCAGATTCCCATTTAAAAGTGATCAGTCAAGCAGCTCATGTCACTTGCCACAAGAGCCCTGGGACCTTGTGCTAGAGAGCATCTTGCGATGAGCTGTGAGATCATTTTGATGCTTAGACTGAAGGCACATCAACCAAGCTCTGGAAAAATTATAGGAGTGTAGGAAGAGACACCAAAGCTCTCCATATTGATGATGCATGACTAGAAGAATAGCAATAGGAAGAGAATGCTAATAGGAGAGAGAAATCATAATATACTTGGCATAATTTAAGGGGGTAGAGGGGCGTGAGTATGGGACGTTAAATAACCTGCCACATTTGCATGCTGCATCTGATTTCTGTGGCGGATGGGATACTGCAGGGCTATTATACAAAGGTTTGTGTGTAAGAGGGCTGAATAAGATCACCCTGCTTTTACTGAATATTAGTGGAAGAAATTTCCATTTTTCAAGAGCGATGGAAGCAGGCAACAGGATGGCGCAGGATTGGTAACAGGCTAGGAAACCTTTTGCCATTAGGAAGCTAGTTTGTTCAAATCTAGCCCAGGTTAAATAGTGACTGGACATGGATATTACCTCACTGCTGTTTTTACTCTGAGAAAGTTAGTATTGAATATGCTGACATTTTAAAGCAAAAAAGCCTAAACATTTCATATTGACTTATATCCAGTATGAGACTATGTCAGAAAACACTAAACCCTATCATATAAGTGGCTTTAATAAGTATACGTGCATATTTCGGTCCTAGTCCTGCAAACACTTATGCACATGTGTTGAGTTTGTAGCACTGGGGACCTAAAATTCTTTCTTTCCATATTCCATATATCTTCTGCCCCTTAAGGTAAATGGATGAAATATATTCCCCAAGCAGACAAAATACCTGCTGCAGTCAAAGGGAGCATTATCCAGGAAAGAATGACAGGATCTGTACTTATACACAAAGATTAAACCAAGGCCCTTCAGCTGGAAATTTTGCTCATACAAATTTTTCAGAAGAATATTGCTCTCCAGTACCCATTCTGTGCCCAATTTCTTCCTGGCTGGGTCCTTCACAGCTCCATCTTATTCTTCTGTTGACTTTTCATGGTGCCTGGAGTCTAGATCTGGACCTTCAGAACCACTTGAAGTATATGGACTCTCTCTTTCTCTCATTAGATATTTCTACAGCATCAAGCACGATGAGGCCCGGATTTCTGTTGGAGCCTTTAGGCACTCATAAGTATTAAAAAAACCAATGCACTAGACAGAAGAGCTTTATCTTTATCTAAAGGTTTTAGAGCTGGTCCCAGACCACTTAGTTCAGATTCAGATCCTGAAGTTGAAGTTGAAGTGTGCTCAGAGCTGGCCTTGGGTTTGAGCTCATCTCCAATGGTTCCATCTGTCAGTACAAAAGAGCCAACTAATAGCGAAAAGATTGCATTCTGAAGATGCTCAAGGGCTTCATTAGCCACTTCTATAAACATGGGTTTGTTTGGGGAGTTTTAAATGCTGTAGTTCAAACAGGAATTCATTCAGAGAAGTCCTATGGCCTCTGAGATCAGGCTACATGATCAGTGGTTTCTTCTGGTTTTATAATCTATGAACTTGAGAAATCCAAGAGCACAGAGTACAGTAGAAAGGAAGCAGAAGCTACAAGAGCCGACAAGGTCATGAGGCAAATGACACTTCCCCACTCCAGACTCTCCAGCCCCTCTACTTAGAGCCCTTAGCAGATGTATTTTGTTGTTGCTGAAATCCCCAGAACCCTTTTAGAAGTCTAGATACGTGAGAGAAGTAGTACACAAGTGTCTGTCAAGGGGAAAACAAAGCAAGAAAGAAGGAGGAAACAATGAGTTGTAGACCACCACTGGTGGGCCCTTGAATAGGGACACTGTGCTTGACTCACTGTGACTTTGAACAAAACCGGAGTCATACAGCTATTTGTCAAGTGTAAAAATGCACCAAAGTTGTGAGAACATGGCCCTTCTGTATAAATGTGTCAAGGACTTTCTGTGGGGCTGAGCTGAGACCCCCTGATGGATTGTTGTACTATAAGTGCACCATTGTCCAAGGTAATAAAGAGACATCTGGTCAGTTCTCTTTCTGAAAGAATATTCTGGCTCAAGTAGAATCACATGATCAATTCCACGTATTAGGCACAGACTAGACTGCCTTTATTTCCACAGCATTTCCAGTACTGATCTGTTATTCACTAGTTGTAACTTAGAGCTACTGTGCTTTCCAAATCCAGCTTCCAATCTGCCCTCAGAGTGTTTTTATCCAGACATTAGGTTTAATAATACTTCAATATTCACAACATCCAGCCAGGGCTGTCAGTGGCCCCACTGAATTTTTTCCATGAGTGTCTTAAAGACAGTAATTTCTCTTTAAAAGAGTATTTGTATTTTTACAGCACAAACACATGCTGCCATGTTTGGAGAAGAGGTAATAGACTAATGTCAGTTACTTGCTATAAGACGCTTCCCCAGATGAAGTGCATAACGGCTAACAAAAGCATTCAGATGAACAGCTTAAAAGTGATACAAGACACTGTAAAAACCCAAGGATTGGGCTTCCTGAGAAGCCAGTTAACCACTTCAGAACTGAATTCTTTGCTACCATGTGCAGAATGCAGCCTCCTGGGTTCATAAACAGAATATCCTGCCTTTCTTCATGGAGGAATCAGAGCCTGGAAACTGCATTTGTAACGTGGAGTCGCAGTATGGGAACGTTTTCTCTCTTCAGTCCTTATATGGTCTCCATTGCTGGAGCATCCGAACGTTTCACACGCTAATGGATTTATCCACATGGAGCAAAGAAATACTATTAACCCCATTTGACTGATAGTGAACTGAGCACCGACTTGTGGCAGAGCAGGGGCTTGTACCCATGCCTCTGGCTAGTGCACTAACTACTGGACTATCCTTCCTCTTTGAGACCCCACCTAATAGACACGCATCTAAGACAGCCTAAAATAATGATTTAGATGCTTACAGACAGGACCACAAAATAATTCTAACGTATAAAGGCAGCTCCTTGAAAGGAACAAGTAGCATTTGTTATAACAGAGCTTTTGACCAGTAAACCTTCAGGTTTCTGAAGAAACCACAGGCGTGGCCCTCCAGATGGCATAGTGCATTAGGAGCAGCCCGTGTTCATTGCCTAAGCTTAATGTTCCAAGCTGGCACGAGCTAGGAGTGCTTCACCTCGCTCTGGGGAAGGAAGCTTCTCGTCTCTGAGCTCTAGTGACGTCTGGGGCTGACTCAAGGAGCTGTATTGATGGGCTCAGGTCTCTGGCAGGCACTTCATCGAGCTCTCCTGAGCTAGGGGCGGTGTCACGGACTCAGGACCAGAGGATACTGGGAAATTTCCTGAGTGGGTAGAAATGACAGAGTGATTCAGGGGAAAGGAATCATAGAATCATAGAATATCAAGGCTGGAAGGGACCTCAGGAGGTCATCTAGTCCAACCCCCTGCTCAAAGCAGGACCAATCCCCAGCTAAAGTGGGACAGGGAAAGATGTATGGGCATTTTAGCCAGCTGCCACTGCAAGAATGATCCCACGATGGCAAGTAAAACAGGCAGCTCTTTGTCATCCAGCTTCCCTCCCTGTGTGCACAGCAGGACTGAGTGCAGCCAGCAGTGGACCGGCCTATGCACTCGGGCACTCCAGTCTTTGCTCTGCTGTCAGTGCAATGAGCTCAGCTGTGAAAGCACTAACAGCCTGCACTATAGAGCCATTTAATAGACCTTCTGTGGGTATTCTATACCCCCTCCTCGGTAAGTGGAGGAATGGGGGGAGCAAAGAAAACAGGAGGAGCAAAAAATACCAAGAAAATTTTAAAAAAAAGTACATAGAAGAAAAAAAACCAACATAAATAAATAGAGGAAAAATAGATAACGTGATAAAATAGACCTGAGCTAGCCAAAAAACACCAATTAATTTTTGTGGGAAATAAATAAAAAAAATTGGGAGTCTCCAGAATTTCCAGTGAAGAGCTCCATTTTTGGTAAAAAGTTCTCTCTTCCTATTTTATTACTGTAGTCCCCACCCTCGTGTAACATGTCTGTCTTCTCTCGGCTTGCCGCTCTGACAAGTTGTCAAACTGCCTTATTCTATTGGTGGTCGCATGAAGTGTACAGTATTTGGGAAAATATACAAGCTGTATGTCAGTTATCTTTTTGTACTTTTCCTTGTCTGCTTCCTTATGAAAGATTAATAAAGAGAAAAATCACAATCCCTCCCCACCCCCAAATGAAGATTTTTACTAAAAAAGTTTAAACCAGGAAATTTTGCTCCACGTGCATTTGTTTGGATCAAAAAGATATTGTTTACTTAAAAAAAAAATCTTCCAAAAGATTTCACTGCTCTAAAGCAGACACCCATATGCCAGGAGATGGCATAGGAGGTTAATGGTAAAGAATAGTCCATCCACTAATACACAGATCCGCTAGGAATTACTTTGGGGCAGTTCTATGGCCTGTTTCAGAGTAGCAGCCGTGTTAGTCTGTATCCGCAAAAAGAACAGGAGTATTTGTGGCACCATAGAGACTAACAAATTTATTAGAGCATAAGCTTTCGTGGACTACAGCCCACTTCTTCGGATGCATACAGAGTGGAATAAATATTGAGGCCTGTGTTATACAGCAGGTCAGACTAAATTATCACAATGGTTCCTTCTGGCTTTGAAATCTAAGAACCTATCAAAATAGCAAAATAGAAGTAGGCTGACCAGATAGCAAGTATGAAAAATCAGGACGGGGCGGGGGGTAATAGGAGCCTATACCCCAAATACTGGGAGTGTCACTGTAAAATTGGGACATCTGGTCACCCTAAGTAGAAGGGCTACAAGATAGGGTGCAAACTGCTAAGGTAAGGGAAAGGAAAGAAAATTATGGCAATCCCCAATGAGCCAGGGGCTTCCCTGGCCAGGAGGGAAGATATTTTAGCCACTAGTCACCGCTTGGAAGGCTTTCCTCTGAAGAGAACCATCTGCCATATTGAAGTTGACAAGACAAGGTGGGTGAGGTAAATCTTCTATTGAACTAACATCTGTTGGTGAGAGACAAGCTTTCAAGCCACAAAGCTCTTCTTCAGGTCTGGGAAAGGTACTTCCAGCGTCACAGCTAAATGCACCATGGAACAGATTGTTTAACATAAGTAGTTAACACATATTCTAAGGGACCATTCTCGGTACAGAGGCCCATTAACACCTCTGCAGTCATAGGACAAAAAGGGGTGTTAGTGGGTAAAAGACGTTATAATAAGCCATAAATCCAGGATCTTTGTTCAGCCCGTGATTTTTAGTGTCTAGCAGAGTTATGAATTTAAGCTCCCAGGCTCGTCCTTTGAAGATGCTGTGCAGGTTTCCTTTGAGGACAAGGACTGAGAGGTCAGATATGGAGTGATCGCTTTGGGAAAAGTGTTCACCCACAGGTGACAGGGTGTTTTTGTCTTTTATCATTTTCCTATCTGAGCTCATTCAAGAGCCTATTGTCTGGTTTCATCCACATAGTTATTAATGGGGCATTTAGTGCACTGAATGAGGCACACCACATGTTGTGATAGGCACGTGTAGGATCCCTGGATCTTGAAAGGTGCATTGTGGGGGGTGTTGATCATTGTAGCAGGGGAGATTTGTCTGAAGGTTTTCCATCTGTTCTGGCAGGTTCTGATGCCACTTTGAGTTGGTGTGTCTTGGTCTGTGGGGACCTTCTGATGATGAACTTTGAGAGGCTGGGGAGTTTGTTTGAAGGCCAGAAGTGGGGGTTCAGGAAAGATTATGAGTTTTAGTTATATAATGATACCCTGTACGTGTTCCAGTGTGGAGCAGTAGGTGACAACTAGGAGTGTGTGGTTGGAGGGGGTTTTATTTCTGTATTGAAGCAGGTTCTCTCCAGATATTTGAGTGGCCCATTCCATGATCTACTTTTCTTGTGGCATGTCCTTGTTTGGTGAAGGCAGTTTTTAGCATGTTAAGGTGAATACTTTGGACTTTCTACTGGGACCATATTCTGTGGTATCTACAGCCTGGCATTCAGATAACAGATTTCCTGATGTATTTTGAGTGGTTACTGGAGCTATGAAAGTAGGTGCGGTGATCTGTGGGTTTTGTTGTATATGGTTATCTGTAGAGTTCCATTGTCGAAGCCAGTTGTGGTGTCCAGGAAGTTGATGTTAGCGTGAGAGTGTTGCAGAGAGAGTTTAATGGATGGGTGGTGGTTGTTGAAGTTGTGGTGGAAATCTATGAGGGAGTTTAAGCTGTCTTAAAGGATGAGAATGAAAATATCATTGATTTATCTCATGTATATCATTGGTTTTGTGGTGCATTTGTCCAGAAATTCTTCTTCAAAGGTAGCCCATGAAGAAATTGGTATATTGGGGAGCCATCCTAGTACCCACAGTTGTTCCCATGGTTTGGGAAAAGTGTTTGTAGTTAAATGTAAGATTGTTAAAGGTCAGGATGAAATGGATGTTTGGCAATGTGTTTGGGGTGGGTATATGAGGATTGTTCATTGACCTGTAAATATTTGAGGCAGGCAGTGATGCCTTCATTTTGAGGGATGTTGGTGTATAGGGAAGCGGCATCCATGGTGGCAAGGATGGTGTTCTGAGGGAGGTTGTTAATGTTGCAAAGTTTATGGAGGAAGTCAGTTATGTGGTGGGGGTGTTTTTGTGTTGGATGGCGATCATCAGATTTATTTTATACTTGTTTTGGATTTTTTGCTTGATTTCCAGGTGAATTTCCTCGTTTTTTCCCTCCAGTATGTGGGAGTATGTGATGATTTCTTGCTTGGGGTGATTCCTTCTGGAGTATGAGAGGTGCAGCAAGGGGTTCCTCAGTTTCTCTGAAGTCCATTTACAGAGCTGTTCAGAGTATTTGGAGTTGTATGTAGTGGTCAGAGGGTTATAGACAGTGAGACTTGAAGAAGAGCTCTGTGTGGCTTGAAAGCTTGTCTCGCTCACCAAACAGAAGTTGGTCCAGTAAAAAATATTACCTCACTGTGACAGAATATATGCCTGTATTCACACCCTACAGTAATAATCTTTGTACAAAGTATGCCTTGAAAGGTATGATCAGAAAATTCATAATTTACTGGTCAGTCTTGTCCTGGTAAAGTATATGTGGCAACTTTGTATGTGAAGTTGTTATAAGAGTCCCTTGTGTGGTGTTAACACGTGTTCTGAATCCCACAGCCCTACCCAAACAGAAGTTGGCTAACTGATCTGTCCTAAACAAAGGAATGTGTGCTCAAGCAGGAAGGGAAGACAAAAGAAGAAGTTCAAACAAATGAAAAAAAGAACCCAGCAACCAGCAGGGAACATCCTTCCACATAGACTCTGTCCCCTTGTTCTCAGCTGGAAAAGTTTTTCATGAGGGGAACTGAAACTATAAAAAGGGGGAACAAACACTCTAAGGCACCCCTTTCTCTCTCGCTGCCTATCGCATTTACTGCACCTGAAGAGACAAAGGAAGCATTCGTTTGACTGAGGGAGGGTCCTGACATGAGAGTTTGGTCAGTAATCTGCTGGATCACACAGTAAAAAACTTTGCTTGAATCTAATATAGAGTTTGTTAAGTTAGGCATGAGTAAGCATTTTATGTTTGTTTTTCTTGTAACCATTTCTGACTTATGTCTCATTACTGGTATTCACTTAAAACAATAAAACAAGTTAGATTTTAGCTGATCCAGTGTGTTCAAGTTGAAGTGTCTGGGTAACTCCATTTGGGGTAACAAGGACTATCAGACTTGGTGTATTTGTATTGTCCAGGAGGGGGCTGGGCAGTACAGGATATAGGTTTCCAGGGGGAAAGCTGAGACTGGGAGTGTGGTGGGGTCACCCTGGGCTAAGCTTAAAGACTGATAAGAGCCAAGCTGTGGCTGGCTGGCTGCACACACATTCACACAGAGACATAGCTGGGAGTGACTTAGATGCTGGAGGCCGTTGGTGAGCAGCAAAGCCGTGTAAAGGGCACCCCAGGTTAGAGGGCAGGGGTGAGACAGCTACTCATTAGTCTGGATTGTGTCCTAGTATGTCACACTCACCCATCTTGTCTCTCCAATATTCTGGGACCGACACAGCTATTTTGGGACCGACTGCATACTGAAGTTGCCCATTTCAGCATGCTCTTTGCCGGGTGTGAGGAAGACGGGTGTTTTTGCTCTGTTTTTAGAGTCGTTTCGATCTTAGCATTGCTACACACGAACTTCCCAAGAAGTACCATGTTCCAGCCAACTCTCTTCTCTTTTATGCTGCTAACCATTAGCCTAACATCAGCTCTGTCTTCATTCTGCAGACAGGAAAAGCTACACACACTTAGAACGCGGCAAGTCTAAACTGCAACAGTTTAACATGCCTGAACGCCGTTGTTTGGGCTGCATAACAGAGAGAGGCAGATTCCTGAAGTAACACAAACGTACAAAGTCACAGCCTTTGATGAGGCGAACACAGACCAGCCTGTGCTACAAAGGGTCTGTTCTGTACTGTTTTGTTATTTGCAGACTATTTCAAAAAGGGAAAGTGCAATCTTAAAACCAGCACAACCGTGCTTCTGGGAGTGAGGAGATAAATTTGCTAAGAATGTGTGAGGGTGATAAATTGTACCCCGGGTAAAGCAGCTGAAACGTTCATCACTGCAAGCACCAAAACTATCCGGAACCACTACAGTTTCATCAGAGAAATGAAGACTGGGTTTTTTTTAAACCCTTTCCTAAAGGACGAGGCGGGTCCTGGAATTTGTAGCTCGTGACAGATAATCTGGGTGTTTTAATGTTATCAGCAAGAAGGATCTGTCCCATGTCAGGGTTCTTTAGCCATGGCCAGGAAGCATCCCGTGAACTTCTGAATTTGAAAGGGAACAGAGTCTGACCATGCAAGTGGACGAGGTGAGAATTGAGTAAGGCTGTAGCTGCCTTAGACTCCGTCACTTTGCTGCACACCATAGTGGAAATCTCACAGCCCTGGGGAGGAGAGAACTTAGAGCCTCCCGCAGTGTATCCTAGCACAACCTGAGGGACTGGGAGGGGGGCGAGCACAGGACATATGTCCATGCTAGATAGCTGGAGCAGGCAGATAAGTGCTGGTGATGCTCATAGAATCAACTAGCAGAGGGAGTGGAAAGCTGATTGGCATGTAACTCTGCCAGGTTCCTCATTCTCTTCAAACCTGGGGGCCACTCATCAGCCAACAAAATAGTTTCAGGTACCTAAAACCATCAATCTTTTGTCGGGGGGGGGTGGAGGGAGGGGTTGCTTGCAGCTGCTGAGATGGAAGCCACCATGGGAATAGAGACCTTTGTTTGCAGCTGCAAGGCTTATGGGTGGAATCTTTCACCCATAAGCGGAGGGAAACAAGTGCCCAATTCCCTCCCCCCGCGCACATCCCCATCAATTTTAAAGAGTTCCAGCGCCCTCCTTTAATTTAGTGGTGCACACATCTGGTTCCAGGCAGCACGACATTAGTGACATGAACACAACACAGAGACAAAAGGGGTCAGACCCTCGCCTCGCACCTTGTGTAACCATTGACACCAGAGCAAAGTCAGTGTGAGTTGGTGCCAACTCTGATCTGCCAGCATGCTGCACAGATGCAAGTCCTCAGCTTGTTTGGAGGAGATTTCTGTGTTTGTTCACTTAACTCCTCCCCGTCACTTTCCCTGTCATTCCTTCCAAATGTTCCCATCTTTTCCTTCTCATTCCTGTCCCGGTCAGTCCATGGGTCCCACTGCAGAAATCCCCCACAGGGCTACACTAGAAGTTGCACTGGCTTCACCAGTGGGAATGAATTTGCATTCTGGCCTCCAGGGGAAGGGCTTTGGGGCCTGGTGAATTGGGTACAGACAGCAAGAGGAGCCAAGTCAAAGATCTCTCAGAGAAAACCAACATGGACAGCCCACTACCCCCCATGGATGTCTTTCCCTTCTACACTGCTACCTGGGCCCCACCATGACAGGAAGGTTCCACTAGGAGCATTGACAGGATCCACTCTCTGAGGGATGTAAATGCCTCACTGGGGAGATATTGTTGCCTGCATTCAAGAGCGTAGACTTCAGACTGGACATTGGCCATGTCCATGCCACAAAGAGACCCTCCCACATCCAATAACTCCCACCCTACACAGTTCAAGCCACCCGGTGGGCCTGGAGCAGGGGTTCTATGGGCTCCCAGGGGGGTGGGAAGTACAGCTGACCTGAGGATGACAAACCCATTTCACTGCAATTTTGGAATCTTTGAACATTGTTTTTGTTCCGCATTGGAATGAAACCAACAGCTTTCAAGAACGTTCGTGAAAACAGAGTTGGGTCAGCATGGGTCCATTTCTGGAGCAGAACCTGAGCGTCTCAATGCAGGAAGGCAGGTGTGTGCATGTATTGATGATTACAGCACTGCCCTGGGAAGTGAGAGACCCAGATTCAAGCCCCTGCTCTGCCTGATTCAGAGCAGAGTTTTTCCTCACAGATCACAGACTTCAACCTGGGCCTCCTGCATCCCAGCCTAGGGCTCTAACTACCAGGCTCCAGAGTGTGAGAGTCGGGTCTCCTCCTCCACCTTCAGCAGACGTGTTCCAATTAGCTGTAGTTCCATAGATCAGCTGCTGATCCTCTGCGGCACAAAGGAGATCATGGGGGTCCTTAGCTTTTGGTCACTGTCCCCCATATATATTTCTCCCTCTCTCTCTCTACTCACCCACCATGGGGAGCTGGACACATTGTATCCCCCCTGCTTCAAATCAGCCCCAATCTCACCATTAAATTGAATTCTGCACTCATTTGTAAGAGATAAGGATCTGGAAACTGTCACGGGGGTTGTCAAGGCCAGTGACCCCACATCCTTTTAATCATATTTGGTAGGAAATTGGCCCCGGTGTGATGCAGTAAAGTTACAGTTTCGCTTGACAGAGCCTGCGACTAAGAGTGTAATAAAATAAACCCCAAAGAGAAGCTGGCTTGCTGTCATTAAAGTGAATGGGAGCAGAGACTATGAATCGCCCCAGGCCTGGCTCCTACTTCCAACCCTTGAAACCTCCTCCTAGGGCTCACAGATGGATCATCAGCTACACATGTGCCATAAACACAGCAGCAGCTCAGCGACTTCCCTGCAATATAACAATACAGTAGGCCCCCGTCGTCAGGTTCAGGGCTTCTGTACCTCTGCCAGAGCTCAAACAGAGCTGCTGCAGAAAGGCTGTTAGAGAAAGGAAGGGGGAAGTCATCAGTGAGTCACAACTGCTGTTTGTTTTGAGCTCTAAGGGCAGACAAGAGTAAGAGTGGGCCAAGCCACAAGATTTGGATCCAGATTTCCAGCACCATAGACTTAAGACCACAAGTTCCAGTTTGGGCTTATTCCTAATAAAAAGGGTCAAAAATGTTCCCTGTATAGGCTTTCCATATACAGAGAGCAACCGACTCCATGAGAAGGGGCTTGTGGGACTCACAACTGGTTGTTTCCATCAGGGTTTGCCCCTAGTAGGGCAAGAAAAGATTTCAAGCCATGGAGTTCGATAGCCACCAACCCCTAGAGACCCAATGTACAGAGCTCTGTGGTAGCTGAGCTGTGCCTTGCAGAGCACTATTACCAACCATAGCAAAGAGGCAGGATGAAGAGGCAGAATAAAGAAGAACGGAGATGAAGCAACTACTACTTCTATAGACATTAGATTGCACATAACTATCTTCCACAAAGTACCCAGTAATCACACCCTAAAGCCAGTCTATATACAGCTAGAGTCTGCCACGTGCGAAGCTCCTTCCTACCAGTATGTCCCCTTTCAGGGCTTACCGCCTAGCATTCTTCCCAGCACAGCAACCACCATCTCCTTCCTCAGCAACATCTTGCCTATCAGAGACAGAAGACTAGTGCCTGCCTTATAAAGAGCCCCAGACTCCTCCCATTCCCAACATGCTTTGCTAAAGGAGATTGACAGCTAGTGCCCCTTCTTTGACTCTTTCCCTGTGCTGTAGCAACACCCTGAGTCCACTCTCCAGAGACAGATACACTTTCCAGGGCCTGCTTCCTGGCCTTTATCCTGAAATCAAACAGTCCCAGTCTGGGGTCTAACGGTGCCCTGCTTCTCTGAGGGCTCCATCCTTGGGGGCCTGATAGGAACAAACAGGGCTTTCTCCTAATTCTTGTCAATGTCTCCCCCCTCACAGGCTCCCATTGTAGCTTGCCTTCTGAACGGCCTGATCTACCTCAGCGTCTTTGTTACCAATTGCCCTCAGACACGCTTCACATCACATAGGGGAACCAGGCTAAGTTGGTGCTGACAGATTCTCTATGTATTTTTTGCCTAGGCCCATCAGAGTGGTATCTGACAGCTTGGCTGGGGCCTGGGGATAAGGATGGTGCTGTCACCTCCAGCCCCCACCCTTGGAGCCTCATGGAGCACAAGCAGAGATCCATCCTTCAGATCCACCTCTGACTGCAGAACCATCAGAGACCATTTGGCTGAAGGTGACCACCAGAAGCAAAGTGCATGGCCTTATGGGTAGCAAACCAGTAGCTTGGTAAATACACTCATATTTGCCTTTCAGTATTAAAGTCTGCAAGTAGTATAGCTAAAACTAGCCCTTTTACATGTACTTGACTATATCCGGTCCAGATCTGCATGCTGTTGAATAAACAAAGCTCACCAGGAGAATGTGGTCTGAGCAACATGCAGGCAAAATGCAAAAATGCATCCAAAATGGTTTCATACACTACCACTGGACAACCACAAACAGTGCGGTAATTCATCCCCGTCTGCCACACAGCGTCTGGGCACACTGTACATTTTACACCATGTTTATTTTTCAGAGCTGGATAATTAAATGTGATGGGATCCGGCAGTTCTGGTGAGTAAACCAGGAGGACAGGCTGTCTGACTGGAGTCAGCGCATACAGGAGGTATTCATGGAAATCACTCATTGCAATATTTTCTATTTCAGTTCCCTTTAATCAGGCACAAGAGCTGGGTTCTGCTTGGGGAGTGATGACATTACGCTGCCGTCTTTCAAGGGAGCAGGGAAAAGAAAGAAAAGTTCATGAATAATAACGCATTCGTTTACTGAACTGTCACTTATTTCATGGGCTTCCTGAAAAGAATCCGGCATGCTGCTGAAAGCCCTTGTGCCAGTACTGAGCTCTGCACGAATGGTACTCAGCACAGACAAAAGGATTCGTTGGTGTTCAGCACCTCTGAAAATCAGGCCATACAGCTCCAGCCAAACATGCCCCACACTTAGATTTTTTCATTATCAGTCTATTTTTCTGTATCATAGAATCATAGAGTATCAGGTTTGGAAGAGACCTCAGGAGGTCATCTAGTCCAACCCCCTGCTCAAACCCCAACTAAATCATCCCAGCCAGGGCTTCTTCAAGCCTGACCTTAAAAACCTCTAAGGAAGGAGATTCCACCACCTCCCTAGGTAACCCATTCCAGTGCTTCACCACCCTCCTAGTGAAAAAGTTTTGCCTAATATGTAACCTAAACCTCCCCCACTGCAGCTTGAATAGTAGAAGGACACTAAGCATCTAATAGTTCCCGCTCCCTCAGCATCCAGTCTGCATGCTCCCAAGGCCCCATCTCTGCAGCACCATGATTGACCCTGGGATTTGGCCAAATTCAAGCAGACAGGAAAGCTGGAGTAGTGGTTAGGAATTGGGACTCAGGCCTGGTCTATACTGGCGGGGGGAGGGAATCGATGTAAGATACACAACTTCAGCTACAAGAATAGCATAGCTGAAGTTGACGTCTCTTAGATTGATTTAGAATTACTTACTTCGTGTCCTCCCGGCGCGGGATCGACGGCCGCAGCTCCCGCGTCGACTTTGCTTCCGCCTCTCGCTGAGCTGGAGTTCAGCAGTCGATGGGAGACCGATCGGGGATCGATTTATCACGTCTACACGACACGTGATAAATCGATCCCCGATTGATCGATCACTACCCGCCGATCCGGCGGGTAGTGTAGACATACCCTCAGAAGACCCAGAGTTACTCCCTAGTTTTACCACTGGCATAGCAATCCATCTGCTATCCTTTGTCTGTCCTGGCTATTTAAATTGTAAGCTCTTCGGGGCAGGGACGGCTTGTGCTTTGTATTTGTATAGCAGCCAGACAATGGGGCTCTGATTGCAACAATAAATGGATTAAAATAAGGGTCTACTTCCAGCAGATGTCATTTTTCATCCTATCCCTTTCCTAGCACCCATTCTGCATGCCTGCTGCCCCATCCCCTGTTCTCATTTGATCCAGTGCTTCTTTCTGCCCAGTTAGAATACCTCTTTCCTTGTTCAGCCTTCTAATGTTATCTGGTAACAAAGGTGCATCAAGGTCACAATGCCTTTGGGAGTAACATATTCCTTCTCGGGTTGAGCCTTGGAAACCAGCTGGCAAGTCAGACTGATTTCTCTGATGAACTAAGGAATCGTAACTGACATGATTGGAGAAAACAAGTTCAAATCCCACTTTTCAGGATGGAATGTAGAAATATCCAGTGTCTGTGCCCCAAATCAGACTAAATTGGCATTCTGGTTTTCATCATGTCAGACTGCATGTAAATATGACATAGAAGCTAATTGGAGGTAATAGCTTAATGCTTCTAAAAACAAGGATCACAACCTGGGAGAACTGACTCTTGATTCTATCCCTGTGAGATTGGTGCCTTCTGATTTTCCTCTAGACGCCTTAGGTAGTGATATAGTCCCATTACCATAGCATCATAGCACCTCACAATCTTCAATATATGTATTCTCATAACAACCCATTATTATCCCCATTTTACAGATGGAGAACTGAGGCATAGAAGTCTAAGTCATTTGCCCAAGGTCATACAGAAAGTCTGTGGAGAAGCCGGGCATTGAATGCAGGTCTCTGGGTAGTGTTCTAACCACTGGACCATCCTGCCTCTCTATGGTATAATTCTCTCTAGTGTTTTTTATACCATAGAGACAGAATTGAGTCCTGGTTGGAAAAAGCAGAAGATTTTTCAGGGAAAGGGGAAAACAGGAAGAAGGGGTGGGGGAGAGAAAAACCGCTAATGTACAATTTTTGGTTTTAATTTAAAAAAATTTCAGAAAAATTTCATCCAAAACTTTTCAAAACTTGCGGCACAAAATACCATTTTTCAACCACTTCCAGTAATAACCCTCTCATTGCCTAGGCAGGCCTACTCTTCAGCCGTCATTTTGCTTTTAATCATTGCTGTTCTTTAGACTGCAACGAGGAACAGGTTTGGAGCAATGTCACATCCACTTTGTTGTGTGTTTGAGATCTGATGATTGTACTGTATGAAACGATATGCCGGTTTTCATGGCAGACCTAATGCCTGTCAGCTGTTCCAGGGAGCCCTGTGAAATGAGCTATTGCATTTCATGAGGCTATCCTCACAAACACCATTGCAAATAAATAACTTGGAAGCTGAAGCCTGGCCATATTCTAATGCACCCTGGGTGTCTGAAAATACAATTTTGTTCTTTGACCTGGTAAACCAAAGAGTCAAAATATCAGCGCTACACCAAATCAGCAAGAATCAAATGATTTTTCTGAAGAATGAATGAAAAAGCTTCTCTTTTTTTCCTATTCAGTTTGCAAAACCATATCAAGATAATATGCAGAGTTAACAATCACATAATGCACAGGGCAGAGCTTAAATCCTGCTATTCAGAGCTTTCATCTGGTATTCATTAGATATTAATTATATTAAGCTGTAGGAGGTTAGGAAAGGACATAGTCGCTGGAGACATGAGGGCATTAAAATACATGCTACCTGCATCCACCATCAGGACAATGTCATTTGTGAAAGTAATATAACTGCACCAGCAGAGCAGCATTGCTGGTGAGGAAATGTCATTTGCACAAGAGTGTCATCTACTAGAAATACTGCTTTACAAACTGCTATTGCAAATACCGAGACAGCTCCCAACCTCCCTGGAAATGTTTGTTTGTCAGCTGCAGACTGCTTGACGCTATCCCTGAAAACACCTCTATTTTACCACAAATTGCAATGGGCCAAATTCATCCCTGGGGTATCGCCACTGAAGTCAATGGAGTTAGCCCCAGGGATAAATTTCCATTAAGAAGGTTGGTTTTCTAGTTACTTGGGTCTCCTGGTAACTGTCTTCAGGCTAGTAGTAGAGAGCTCAAGTTTGCTGAAAGCCATGAAGGTTTCCCAAACTTTCTGGTGGGAATACTGCATAGAAATGTATGCACATTTGGCTTGTGTTTTGTACCATTATCATTTCCAGCTGCTAATGCTCTCAAAGAACTTCCAGCTGTAGTTTGCTTAATTAAACTCACTCATCTAAACCACAGTAGAAAACCAGTAATACTAAGATCTTTCTGAGATCTCTCTAGAGATAGCCTGGAGTCTGGTGGAAAAGATGGGACTTCATTTCCATGTTCCAATTAATTTCTATCAGGTTTCCCACATGACTATATATATATATATACACACACTCTGGTAACTCAAAGGTATTGTTTCAATCATATAGGCAGCCTATCTCCATCTTCTGTAAATAACCAAGACCAGTGCTTGTCACGAGGGATTGATGGAACGAAACAAAAAAAAGAACCCACTAGCAAGAATCCAAGTGACTTTTGAGAACCACTCAGCGAAACAGTTGCTAACTCTCCGCTACAATCAGCTATGGCAAAGTCGCAGGATAGGGTTTCAGTCGTAAATGCTGTATGAGTGGACCACACATATTAAGGCTGAGAGGAAAAACACATGTAGGGATCATGGAAGTCTAGGGGCAAGTAAATTACTGTTAATTGTGAAACCTTTGATTGGAAGAGGGTCCAGATGGCCAGCCATATGGGTCTGATTATAAAATTAAACACAATTAATAAAAACGGGGTTTCCACAGCATTCTTCTCGCACTGGCTTGGAAATACCGTTTTAGCACCTTACTGGGCTACATTATAGTTACAGTTTGGTGAGATATTCTTCCCTCTCTTTTCTAAACTGCCTGGGCCAAATGCTGTGCTGATTTACACCCTGCAATTAGAGGCATGGAACAATTTTCAAAAAAGGAGAGATTGAAAAGCTCGAGACTGTTTAGTATAAGGGAAGATGATTATTGAGAGGGGTCATTTCAAAGGGATACAAACTAATGCATGCAAAAGACCAGGGTGCTCCTATTTACTGTCTCACACACAGGATTATGGGGATTATTTACTGAAATTTAAAGACAACTATCTGAAAACTCGTGAAGGAAAATATTTTGACACAATGCATAAGTAACCCGTGGAACTCGTTGCCACATGATGACACTGAGACCAAGTGCTTGGCAGGATTTTAAAAAGGATTCCCCCCTAGAGGTGGCTATATTTCACAAATTGGAGATGTGACTATTTTAACTAGTCAAGACTCCAGTTCAGAAAGATACTTTAAGGTAGGGAGGTGAAAATAGCAAGTGGATAGAGCAGTGGGCTAGGACTGAGGACACAGGGGGTTATTCTTGGCTCTGTCCCTGGCCTGCTGAGTGACCTTAGGCAAGTCACTGACTAGCTCTGTGCCTAATTTTTTTCATTTACAAAATGGGAATCATGACCCAGTAAAGTGCTTTTGAGAACTACTGCTGAAAAAGAGCTGGGGATTATTGGCATTCTTAGTATGAAGCACCTGTCTAATTTTAAGCATGTAAGTGGAGTCACTAAGTTAAATGCTTAAATTGCGGCACATGCATCTGTACTTTGCGGGCCAAGTTTCCAAGGAGCTTTCTGAATGAAAAACGCTCTATGTCATGTCAATCCAGTTAAAATATTCTAGCTCCATGATACTTTACATTTATTTTAGTCCTTCGTTCACAGCTGAAATATCATTTCAAATTATATTGTCTCTCATAGGGGATTTTTGCCATTCTGCGGGTGCACTTCAATTTTATCGTTCTGCAATGTTTAGTTTTCACTGACAAGAGCTCTGCATCCCTCAAAGTCAATCCCCTCCTCAAGCCCCTGGATAGACAATGCTGTGGCAGCTTCTGCTTTACTTCCCGTGATTAGCAACCACAAACACACAGCACGCCAGACCTGCTCCTGCAAGTGCTGAAATCCCTCATCTCCAGTTGGCCTGGGTCGGTTGCAAGATTGGGCCTATGGCTGGCTACCAAACAATAGCCCTGTGCCTGTGGAATTGGCTCAGCGTGGGAGTTCTGCCTCTCTATTAAGGATTGAGCCCAGTAATTGTAGGATTTTTATGTTCACTCCCAAATCTGCTACTGTATTCAGCTGCCATTCATGCTTTACCTGCAGGCTGGAGTGTAGCCAGAAAGACTCCTCTGGACTCCATGCTATTATCATAGGCCCACACATATTATCAGATCAGAACTCAGAGCTAAAATTGGCAAGACATTTGTCTAGTTACAAGCCTTTCTCATGCAGCTTAGTCATTTATTTAAAGCAAATGAATTACGCATTGAAAATAAATATGTATTATGCTACCATGCTTTGCATAAACTCCCATGGCATAGGGTGCCTTGCTTTCAACTGTCTTCTGAAGTTATCAATAACCATCCCACCGTTCTTATCATGCCCAGCCAGAACTAGAGTAATAATATCGCATCCAGTTACAAACAACGGACCAGATCTGCAGGTCATGTCAACTGAAGTAGTATTTTTTATTTTTTTTTAGCCTTGAATGTCTTTGCTTTCAGGATTCATTTAGACTGAAAAATACCTTTGTCTTCTACCAGAGTGTCCTTTCCTTAGAGATACCGCTCATTGACTCATGTCCCAAATCACGGGTTTTGTTTGCTTCCTTTTTTCTTTTTCTAGGCAGCAGAAGGACTTAGGATAGGAGCAGGAGCTAAGAATGGGAGCAGAGAGGAGCAAGGACAGAGGCTAGAGGTAAAGGAAAACAGACAGAGGGGAAAGGTTCTATTACCATTAAAAAACTTCTCTCCAGAGGTTGGAATCAAACCCAGGATTCCTGAATTCCAGCATTCCTCGGCTGTCAGCACACAGCTGTGATACCCACTGCCAAAGTGGGTGATTTAGCTTTCTAGTGACTGCTCCACCTACAGGTTAACAGCCTACTACTGCTACCAGTTACTCTGTTACCTCAACTGGTAGAAGTTTGTCTTGTGGATTAACCCTGCAGTTAATGGGGGGGGTCACTAAGGTTCCATGTGTTGGGTTTTCTATTTGTTTCAGTTGCCTTTTAAAAAAAAATTAGGAAATTACATCCAATTTCAAAAGAAGGTTGAGGTTGCAAAGTCAAGCAATGTAAAGTTAAGAAATGCCAGAAATAACATCGTTTATGACACAGCCTTCAACTACCTCATCACACACTAGTTTTTCTCTACAGGAAACCTGCCTCTTATCAGAGCAATCTAATATAGGGCCCAATCCTCCTTTTGCATTGGCTTTATAGAGTTGTTACTCATTTAGCTTTGCCAGAATAACTCTGAGCAGAGAAGCTGCCGCTGGAGTATCTAACACCATTAGTTACAGTGTTCATTCCCTTTATCCGCAGAACCTACCTCTCAGGATAATATACTCTGATGGTTTCCGTCTGCCGTGGTCTGGTATTTAAAGCAGGGGGGCCGGGGAGTCAGTTCCTGGGTTCTCCTGAGAGCTCTAGCATTGATTTGCTGTGTGCCAAGCCATTTAGCAGCTCTACAGCTCAGTTCTCTCATATGTAAAATGGGGATAAAATAACACCCCCTCCAGGGATGTGTGGTGAAGCAGATTGCACTCGTGTTTGTAAAATTCTTTGAGACCCTCCAATGAAAAGCAGTATTATTAGCAGTAGTGGTTGGTGTTTGTGGGCTGGGATGCAAAATTCCTACGGCAGCCCCTGAACTGAGTAATGTGACCTGTGGTGATGGGGTGTGTTCCTCGGCTTGGGCCACTTTTGAGTGAGTGTGAGCTTCTCCATTGCTTTCAATGGGCAACCCATCGAGCCCCAGGAGAGCTGCCATTTCGAATGGAGATTCCAGCCTGGCTTTGACTAGCTGCTCAGCAGCATTCTGGAGACCAGCTTTAAGCCGGTCGCGTGTATCAAATGTCTTCTGTCATTATGTTTTGCAGAGTTTCCTGGAAAACAATTCCCAGGGGGGCTTGGAAGTAGGCTGAGCTCATCCCCTTCATTCCCAGCCCACATCTGTCTGCCGGCAGCCACTGCAGAGGAGGGATTTCCTGCCACCACCACCCAACTGGAAGGAGATCCTAACTCTACCAATTCCCTTTCAGTCCTCAAACTATTCATGTGTTAGTCAATGGATATCCAGGGTTCTATCCTCAGCTGATGTAAATCATGATAGCTCTAGTGGAGCCACACCAGTTTACACCAGCAGGGGATCTAGTCTCCAAACACTACAATGAGCTTAATCAGCTAGGAGAGACAGTCCCCTGTATGATGGCCAGAGTCACTGTGAGTACATCCTGCAGTTGATCCAGGTGAGTCTCCAGGTGGATCTGTGATAAGCGTGGCTCAGCTGGAAAAAAGCTGTTTCTAATAGAGACCAGCTTAGATCCTAACTCAATGGACTCAACTGGTTGTGCTGCCACCTTTGAACAGCAAGGGCTCCTGGTCAGTGCTTGATAATGGTCATGTGCAGGATGCATATACACTGAGGCCAGCCAGAGGACTGTGCTAAATGGTTAAATCCACTCTAGTGTCTGACCACCAGCTAATAGAGGCATCAAATGCCAAATTTCAGGTCCCCGCTCCAAAACCATAACCAGACAAAAGCATCTCAAAGAAAAGCTTGCCAACAAATTTTCACATGGGCAAAACAATGTATTTTCCCTTAGCCTCATTCTCAGAAACAGCTGAACCATTTTGGCTGAAATTTTCCAAAAATAATATAGCCGGGGCAAACACCCAGCATGGAAAATTTCAGTCCAGAGGGTTAAAATTTGACAAAGATTAACAAAGACAGTGTAGCGAGGCGGTGGGACACCCCACAGCCCCGCTGTGGGCTGAACCTTCCCTAATCCCAACGTGGGCGGAGCCACTAGGTCCGGAGCCCGCCCCTCCGAGGTCACGGCCCCGACCCGGAAGTATAAAGGCCCGCCTGCAATGCTCAGTGGAGCCCAGGCCGGCGGAGAGAGCAGACGTCCGTGGCCGAGCTCCCGCTTGGGAAACAGCCGCAGGCCGCGACCAGCCTGCTGACTCACCGGGCTGGTCGAGCCTACCTCTCGCCAGGTACCCCGAGGAGGACTGGCCAACCCTGCCCCGTGCCAGCTATCCCGAGGAGGAGCCGAGCCTGCCCTCCGCTACCTACCCAGAGGAGCCAATGCTGGTGGAGAGCACCGATGACACTAAGACGGCCCAGGTACCATACGAGGGGGAGTGTGGAAGTAGCCCGGGGGCAGCCAACCCCAGTCTGGCTGCTGCACTGCCAGAGCCAATGTCAGTGTGTTGCGGCCAGGATCCCCACTGACAGCAGCGAGTTTCCGTCGCTGCTAGGGCCCCGGGCTGGGACGCAGTGGAGTGGGAGGGCCTGCGTCCCCCCTGCCACCCACTCCTTGGGTGGCAGACTCCCCCTTTTCCCTGGCCTAGAGAGGCTGGGTACCTGATTGACTATTTGTTTGCTGCCCTGCCCTGACCTAGGGCCTGGGCTGTCCCAAACTGATCCAGCCCCTGCTTAAGGGCCTGGGCCCCTGACAGACTAGTTGCTTGCTGCCCCGCCCTAACTTAGGGCCTGGGCTGCTATAGACTTTGCCTCAGCCCTTGCTTAAGGGCCTGGGTTTCGGACCTCTTGACTCAGCCCCTGCTTATGGGCCTGAGCCCCTAACTGTGTGCCTGTTGTCCCAGACTGCCACCGGACCAGAGCGAGGCGGTGGGACACCCCACAGCCCTGCTGAGGGCCGAATCTCGGCCCAAACCTACTACAGACGGTTAATGTTTGAAAACAGGGTCTTATAATGGGAAGTGTCAAGAAAACCTTAACAACAGGTAGTGCTACCAGCCCCACCTATAATAATATTTAGTACTTATAAAATGCATCTGAAAAGCCAGTGTGACATTACCTAGGTACACTCTGGACTGTTGGACAGCTTTGTCCCCTCAGTTCTCCAACCGGAGGTGCCTTTTATACTGCTTCACTGTGAGAGCGACCACACCTGGCCTGCTCACGCACACCCTCCAGCATGTAAATTGTTCCCAGCTGAGTTATATGAGTGCTTTTAGCCAGCCACTCCTGAACTATATTGCCAAGTCATGCCAGCAAATTCCCAGTCCCAGACTTGTCCCTTTAAACAAGTGTATTGTACTGCCCAGCACCCTCCTGGACAATACAAGCTCATAAAAAGTCCGTCCTTTCATTAATAGAAAATGATTTGCACAAATCTTGTTATCTCAAATGGAGTTCCCCAACACTTCAATCCACTGGCTTAATTAAAACAATGAAACAAGTTTATTAACCACAGAAAGCTAGATTTTTTTTAAGTGATTACAAGAGGCATAAAAGTCAGAATTGGTTACAAAGAAATAAAAGGTAAAACACAAACTTATACTTAACAAGCTAAATTGAATTCAAAGCAAAGGATCTCTCTCATCACATGTGCTAACAGTCTTACTGTCTGACTCTTTCAGCCAAGATCACTCCCCAGTCCAATGCTCCCTCCCTTGTCCTTCAGGCATTGTGGATGTCGTGGACAGAGAGAAAGGGAGGAAAGATGATATAGGACCTCTGTTCCTCATTTTTATATCTTTTCCTCCTCTTTGAGAATCATTTCCAGCTGGGATTCAGGAGACGGGAGTCTAGGAGATGGGAACTTCCAGCTGTTTCTTTGCCAACTAGTAAATTTCTCCCTCATAACCTTTTTCTGCCAAAGAATGGTGATAGTCCATTTGATTATGCTGACACCTGGCAGAGGTGCTGGTTAGCCCTTTGTTTCTGGGGAACTGGTTTGAAGTTGTTTCCCTAGACTTGGAACATGTCTTATACAGTAGAATTTTATAACATCGCATACAATGTTGCCACACAGATTTTACCAGAACAGTAATGTTCAGCAGATTATGAGTTTTACAATATTCACAAGACCTACTTTGTACAAAATTTACCATAGTCTTGTAAAAATGGTGAACATAAAGGTACAGACTGACACAGCCAGTATCTAAATTAATGGCTCAGATACTCTCAAAGGGACTTTGTGCAAATACATTTTGTGCTTTAAAGGAATACACATATTAGATGGAGATTCAGCCTTCAAAGGCAGCCATGTTATGCTCACTGACAAATTGAATTCAGAGGATTCTGTAACTAATTATTTCCACATAGACTTATTGAGCCAGTCCCTCAGATAGCGCATAGCTCCATTAACTTAATTGGTGTTATATCCATTTACACCAACGGGGGACATGGCCCATGATATATAAGCAGAAAATCTAAGCAAAAAATATTTTAAGAGAAAAGCTTTTTAAGCATGATTTATATGGACTAGGTATTCCACTATCAGTCCAGATGTTTCCAAAAGTCTGACACCGAAGAAAAACCTATCATTTTATCTTAATGATATATTACTAACCCACTTTGGACTTGCATAGATTCAACCACAGCTGCAGTAGACAGAACAAAAACATAAAGACATGTGAGTCATATATTAAAACAGCAGAGACGTGGACCATCTATAGTACATCTCTAGGGAGCTGAATAAAGAGGAAGGCTTTGTGTTATTAGACACAAGAACATATGTATTGTGAGTGGGAGGTCCTATGCAGCTATGGTTCTTGGACGCATTATTTTGAAGATGTATTGTAAAAGATCCTTTGTAGCCAACAGAGGAAGCCATTCATGTCTTTCTGTAACCAGCTGAGCAATGATCCCCTAACTATGCACTCCAGTAGCCAAGATATACCTTCCTTGCTCAGTCAACTGCCACTGAAGCTGGCTTGAGCTTGTGTGTGCACGGGGTAGGCTCTGTTTGATCACAGGTTATTATCAGGTCAGACGGTGAGTTTAGTTATACCTAGCAGCAGGTTGTTACGCATGACAGGTCTATCACATCAGTGAGAAAAGCTGATCTGAGTTGTCCAGTATTATTAAATGTCACCTTCATAAGCCACCAGTACAACAGAAATCAGTGATTATATTCGCGGTAGAGATCAGCCTTTACAATATAGGCTATTTGGAAACGATTGTGTATTAGCTAACATAAGGAATGAATTCGCTTAGGCCCAGAGCCGCAAAGATATTTAGGCACTTAACTTCCATTGAAATTGATTGAGTTGGGCCCCTAGATACCTTTGAGGAGCTGGGTCTTAGGACCTGATGCAAAAGCCCATTGAAATCAATGGGAGTTTTTCCCATGGACTTTAATGGGGTTTGGATCAAGCCCTTTTTACATTACAAGCAATATCCCACAGTGTAAGAGAGTCTGTATTACAATACGGTTATTAGTTATTATTTTTATCCTCACCATTTGGCTACATGCAATGCACTGAGTTGCAGAGTATGTTAGCATGAAACACATGGAGCTCTTGTTGCTTCTCTTTCAAGATAACAAACAGCTTGTTCCAAAGGATAATCACCAGTATCACTTGTGTGTTTGCCAAGAGAAGCCCAGAACTGACTCTTTACAAACAGCTAATGGCGTGACCCAACAGCCGAGGCAGTGAACACAATTCCCTGATAAAGGAGCCCATCCTTTTAGGTTGCAGTGTCTATCTGTCTCTATCAAGCTTCTTCAAAATAAGGCTATACTTTTTCCAAGCTGTTTTTTTCCCCAGAGTTAAGTGTTTCCACTGTTGATCAAGAAATGAAATTCTCTGATTCCAGACCGAGAACGCCATTAATGGCAAAATGTTAGCGTGATGACTGAAGTTACACAGGATGGAGTCACCAAGAATATTACTTCTGCTTGCCCCAAGTCAAAAGCCAGCCAATCTCACACCGCGACCCATAATTCAGCATAATTCACCCTCTGACAATCCTGGCCAGCTATCTCAGGCTGGGAATCTGGGCTTAACCCAATTAACCCTAAACCCTCTCTGAGCCAGGCACTTCAACAGCATCTGAAAAATGGTTTAACATTTCATGACTACCTGAGAGCGCTTGACTTAGTACAAAGGATGGCAGTGTGGAGCCCTAAGCCTGACCAGGTTTCTAGGTGCGAGTGTGGTACAAATAATAAGCAATAATAATGAAAATCTGTGTGCTTGTTTTCAGCCGTGTGACTGCTACACCACACACTATAGGGCAATGTGATCCTCCAGACAGATAAGCTGATTAGCCAGGTGGGTGGTAGCTGGGCAGTTAAAAATGGTGGCCTATTTCTCCCCTGACTTACTGGTGTAAATCAGAAGCAACTCCACTGAAGTCAATGGAGTTACTCTGTGGTAAGCAAGAGGAGACTCAGGCCCTGTTTAATTGCGGTACAGACGGTTGGGCTCAGGCCGCAGCCCAGTTCTGGGATCCTCCCACCTTACAGGGCCACAGAGCCTGGGCTTCAGTTCGAGTCTGAATGTCTACACTGCAGTTAAACAGCCCCATAGCCCGAGCCCTGGGAGCCCGAGTCAGCTGGTACGGGCCAGCTGCAGGTGTCTAATTGCAGTGTGGACATGCCCTTTGTAAAGAGAATTGTTATTTATGGGCAGGTCCATCTGACACCTATAGAGGGCATTGTTACATATAAACACCATATGTGTGAATTACAATGTCAAAGGCACAGGGGCTGACTTTTCAAAGTGCCAGTGGGGTCTGGGGCTCTGCCCCAGGCTCCACCCCCAATCCACCCCTTCCCCCAGGGCCCCACCCATGCCCCACCTCTTCCTGCCCTTGCTCCACCCCTGCCCCGCCTCTTCCCACTGAGTTCCGCCCCCTCCCCCAAGAGTGCTGCATCCTCACTCCTCCCCCCCTCCCACCCCCCAGAGCCTCCTGCACACCGCAAAACAGCTGATTGTGGGGGGCAGGAGGAGCTGGGGGAGGCACTGATCCATGGGGCCGGCTGGCAGGCAGGAGGTTCTGGGGGGAAGTAGCTGATAGGGGGGCTGCCGGTTGGTGCTCAGCACGCACCATTTTTCCCCCATGGGTGCTCCAGTCCCGGAGCACCCACAGAGTCGGTGCCTATGGTCAGAGGTGACACTCTGGGACTGAATAATTTTTTTTCTCCCTCCTTTTTCTACAGAGGCACCATACACTAAGTTAAGGGTTATCTTAAGTGACTTAATCAGACATGTTTTAGTTAGCCAGAGCCCTGTTGACTTTCCCTAGTTTGGAATGTTAGCATTATCTCTTGAAGGAGGATTTTTATGTCAGCTTGGCAAAACCAACCATTGGCATGCACTATTGTAACAGGAGTTTCATGACGTGCAGTTCATTGAGAATTCCCTTTGCACTGAAAACGATTTGCATGTAATCTAATGCCTCGGAAAATGTCAGGGTTTAGGTATTCACCTGAGGATATTAGAAGTTCTGTGTTATCGACCAAGTAGCACTTTCTGTGCTTTATGTTTGAGATGGTTATTGTGACGGGTTGGATCACAAGTAACCCCCTTGGGAACTGCCACCTGATGTGCTGGGACTCTGACCCCATTTTCCCTTGCAGCTGGGGACTTCAATACCTTGCCTGGTTGTGCCAGACACACTAGCCTGCTACAAACATAGACCCAGGTCTGAACCACATCCCCCAAAAGCTGCAGGCTTAACTGAAAACTGCTTAAGAAGTGCTCCTGTCTCCAATGCCCAGATACCCAGCTCCCAATGGGATCCAACCCATCACAGTGCACTGAAGTCCCAAGGGGGAAGGGAAAATGGGCTCCGAGGTAGCCCCAGCACATCAGGTGGCAGTTCCCAAGGGGGTTTCTGTGACCCAACCCGTCAGAGTTATGTCTCCTTCCACCACCGTAGGATCGCCTTGCTATTCTTTTAACAAGAAAAGGTGCCAATTTTAGCCAATGCGCTGAGTCCTTTTCCTTTTTGATCAATGTCTCCTTATTGTTGTTGTATTGCAGTAGCATCTAAGAGCCCAAGTCATGGACCAGGTACTGTACAAACACGGGACAAAAAGACAGCCCTCGCCTTCAAAAATCCTACTCCTCCATGTGTCCTGGCTCCCCAGTATCTCTGCGTGTTAAAAGCTGGTGGGAAACCATGGGATTTGGAGTCCTTTGAGGACTGTAGAATTTTCCCCAATGGGACCACTCACAAAAGCAAGGACTGGGCACGTAAGGCGTTCAAGCTCAGGCTGTAACATGTATATTCCCAGCTGAATGGCCTGCACAAGTCTCACTAGAGGTTACACACATGCATCGAGGGGCTCGTGGATCTCTTTAATAGCCGGAGAGTCAAGCCGTAAAAAGCTAAGACGTGAATGATGGAAGATTCAAACTTGCTCATCTTTGCCCTAACCCTGCTCCCAGTGGTAAACCTCCTTCTGATTTCAGTGGGAGCAGAGGTTGGCAAATGCCAACGGTGAAATCCTGACCCTATTGAAGTCAATGTCAAAACTCCCAGTGATTTCAATGGGGCCACGATTTTGTCCTGAAAATCCCACCCTAAAACCTGGAAGTGAATACTGAAACTCCCCCTTTAACTGCCTCCTGGACCCAAGCATCTCCATCCACGGAGAGACAGGTCCTCAGTGGCGAGTCCCACTCTAGGCCACGTGGCTGTTTGTGGAATGAGGAGTGAGTCACTGGCTCAAGATGAGTAATATCATCATGAGTTGTCATGCAGCTGGGGGTCCCATCCTGCTACCACTAAATCAGCAGCAAAACTCCCGTGGAGGAAGCTCTATCAAGTCGCTTATATGCCACAAATGACAATTGTGGCAGCGGGATTAGAAGCAACAGGTCTAGCAATGAAGGTTTCTGGCTTTTCTGAGCTTTAAGTCAATCACGCAGACCACACTTGCAAAGCTCTGGCCCTTGGGGTGAATTAGAGGAGACGTGAGGCTGCTCTAATTTATGCCGCCTTGTCATGGCTCCTTGAGGCCATTACGCCAGCAATGATCGCCAGAGGACAGCACGCCCCCTATGGTGGAGGGGGTGATATGGAGTTGGCTACATCATCTTGCAGGGAATTCCGCCACTTCAGGGGTTTCCCCATCTGTCTGTTTTGGGCAGTATTTGGGCCCTTTTGTGCTGCTGGAGCACCCAAAGGAGCAGTAGCACAGTGCAGGATCTGGTTCCTACGACTTATTTCAATGTCTTTTCCTTTGGTTGAATTTCTTTCATAACTGTTAACGTTGGAGGATTTTCTTTTCCTGACACACTGCATGCACTGCTCTAAACCAACAGCTTGACTTGACCAGGAAACAAAAATTAAAATACCCCAGGGGGTCCTAAATGTACTTCAGGCAAAGAGCAGCCGGCTAGCTATACAAAACCCTGGTTTCAGGGCCTGAAACTCACTCTCTAAGACAGCAAGAGAGAGGAGCTCATGAATAATGAATTGCATTGAATCACATTCAAAAATATCATCAGAAGTGCTGACCCAAGCATACTCAGCTACTCGCACAAGTAAGTCACACGATTAACTTAAATTGAACTGCTTAATCCAGATCCTCGGTTGGTATATGTCATAACTATAAAGGGAAGGGTAACAGCCCTCCTGTGTACAATACTATAAAATCCCTCCTGGCCAGAGACACCAAAATCCTTTTACCTGTAAAGGGTTAAGAAGCTAAGGTAACCTGGCTGACACCTGACCCAAAGGACCAATAAGAGGAGAAGATACTTTCAAATCTTGGTGGGGGGAAGGCTTTTGTTTGTGCTCTTTGTTTTAGGGGTTGTTCGCTCTTGCAACTAACAGGGACCAGACATCAATCCATGCTCTCCAAATCTTCTGAACAAGTCTCTCATATTTCAAACTTGTAAGTAACAGCCAGGCAAGGAGCGTTAGGTTTATCTTTGTTTTCTCAACTTGTAAATGTACCTTTTGCTAGGGGGATTACCTCTGTTTGCAGTAATGTTGAACCTAAGGCTAGAGGGGGTTCCTCTGGGCTCTTTGAATCTGATTACCCTGTAAAGTTACTTCCATCCAGATTTTACAGAGATGATTTTTACCTTTCTTTCTTTAATTAAAAGCCTTCTTTTTAAGAACCTGATTGATTTTTCCTTGTTTTAAGATCCAAGGGGATTGGATCTGGACTCACCAGGAATTGGTGGGGGGAAAGGGGAGGGGGGGAATGATCAATTCCTCCTTGTTTTAAGATCCAAGGGGTTTGGATTGGTGTTCACCAGGGAATTGGTGGAGGAGTCTCTCAAGGCTACCCAGGGAGGGAAAGGTTTTGGTGGGGGAGACAGAGTTTCCCAAATAACTCATAAATCATTTGGGTGGTGGCAGCAAAAGCAGATCTAAGCTGGTAATTAAGTTTAGAGGTTTTCATGCAGGTCCCCACTTCTGTACCCTAAAGTTCAGAGTGGGGAAGGAACCTTGACAGTATAAATCAGCAGAGTTCCACAGAAGTCAATAGAGCTACAATAGTTTACACCAGTAGAGAATCTGGGCCTTGGAGTTTGAAAGCTAGTGGGATCTGGCATGTGTATTTCATCCCCAGGTGGGCAGATCTACTCAGATAAAATAGGGGCCTTCTCCCAGCACACAAGAGTTGGGCTGACATTCCAATTTGATCTCAGAATGGAACCTTTCTTGAGGTCTGCTTTTGTTTTTGCTTAATCATTAATGCACTTCTGAATTTCAATCTGGCCGCAAACAGCAAGGACCGAAACCTCATAAGACTTCCAGCCTGATTTCAAAGACCCAAGAGTTTTATGTCATTTGGAGTCACCTCCAAACTTTCTGATGCCGAGCCAGACTTCTAATTCTCAGCCCTGAGGAAGGTCACCGGCCGCTAACAGTTTGCAGCCAGAAACGTGGGTATCTGAAACATCTAGTGGTGTAACTGAATAATAACAATGGAGTTTCATCCATTTACACTGGCAGAAAATTAGGCCCACGGTTGCCCCGCAAGTGTAGACAGAAGGCTAGACTCTGCTCAGTTAAACTGGTATACATGAGAGCAGACATGGCCTTGTGACCAACTTTTTTTAAAAAGGCTTCTCCTTCTGTAACGTTTTCTCACAAAATGTTCTCTTCTAATATGCTCTTTCCAAGCTTGGAACATTCCTTTCCCAGAAATCTCCTACGGATCCAGGCAGCAACCCTAATTCGGTAACTTCATTGTATTTGGATTCACAATGGGAAACGATTGGGCACTATTTGTTACTTTCTCAGACTTGCGTGACAGAGTCAAAGGCTGTTGAGACCCAGACATAGACAGTTAAAGTTAAAGGCAGCATCTAGCGGGTATTTTACTATACAACCGTACAAAGAGGAACATTCTCCTCTGGAACAAGGAATCTGAAACATTTCCCTTTTAATGAGTCACGGTAAAGGCAGAGCGAGAGGTACACATGCCAATAGTCCAACCTACTTGCTCATTAAAGCAAAAACTTCGGGCTCATGATAAACCAGTCGAGCTGAAAGGAGGCAGCAGACAGTGATCCTGAAAGCTTGCAGAATCAGCGTTTCCAAGTGACTGCCTTCCCAGCTCCGCAGAACTTTTCAACCCAAAATGTCACATCCACCAGGCGACAGAGGAGGGGACGGAGGAGAGGAAATTTCTTCCCGTCAGACTCTTTTTACAAACCTCCAAACTGGGGGAGCAACCTTGAACTTCAAGGCATTTTTCGACACATCCCAAGAGGGCCAGATTTGAAGGAGCTCAGGGCCTGGTTTTCAGGTGCTCAGCACCCACAACTGGGGCCAGAGTGTCAAACCTTTTTCTTTTTAGCTCTTTTGGGGTTTTGTACCCTGCAGGGTTTTGTTTTGTTTTTTACAGATTGACATTGTTAAAAAAACAGAGCAAAGAGATGGTCCTGGCCCCAATGACTGGACGAGCGAGGACCATCAGTGATCATGATCCTATAGTATTGTGGGCTAAGTTTTTGGTCTGTTTTAATAGCCGTCTTTCATGTACCACAGTGAAGGCAAATGAAATACTCGTCAGCGCGACGTAGTTGTCCGGCCCTCATAGACAATCTCTAGAAGTGTTAGTCCACTGCTGTCCCGTCTCTCCCGCGGATGGTGAAAGGAAATGATAACAGATCAGCGTTGCCTGTCGTACTGTATTCACAGGCACAGAGCATGACAGAGGAGGTAATGAGGCCTCGTGGACAAAGCGCTGGCCTGGGAGTCTAAAGACCTGGAGTCTATTCACAGCTCCGCCTCTGATCTGGTACAAGTTGCTTTCCTTTTGCACCTCCTCGGTCTAGAGTGGACACTAGCAGGGTTTGTCCCGCACGGTATCCATGTACAGCGTCTAGCACAATGAGGCCTGCCCCTGAGCGGGGCCGCTGGGGGCTACTGCAATACAAATAATAATCAGATCTCTTGGACAAGCTCACCACTTTCCACGTCAAGAGCCAGGCACCTTTCTTTGACCTGGCCTCTAACAAACACAAAGCAACAGCTACAGTTAAAAAATAAAGCAACAGCATCACCAAAAAACAACCAACCAACCTACCCCACACACACCCACACCCACACACACACCCACAAAACCCTACCACAACAAGACACTCCGCCACACGTGCTTCTCCTCCCCGGGGGAGAGGATGAGCCAACAAACAACACGTGACTGATGTGTAGTCACCTTGCTTAATGCACTGCAGGAAAGTGCTCCAATGCTGTGGGGATGAGTGAAGCATACGAAGCTATCTAGAGTAGGCTTCTTGATTCCACTCCAGTTCGCCAGTCAACACTGCCTCCCTTACTAATATAAAGGAGACGGTGACACAGATCCTTGGGGGGAAACAAGGAGGAAATAGGCCACATATAAACACAATATAGTGCAATACAGGACCCATTCATTCCACCTCCAACCAGGCATCAAAGGATAAATACTTATTTTATAAACTCTTTCCTTCAGGAACTGTTTCTCACTATGTGGCTGTACAGCACCTTGCACAGTGGTGCCTTGATCTTGTTTAAATTATCTTGGTTTTACTGCAATACAAATAACAAGTAATAATATTTGGGTGGGGTGAGGGATCCTCCCTGATGAAAGGCCAAATTCTCTGCTGGGTGAAATGCCATTAAGTAAATGGAGCTGTACCCATTTAGACCAGCAGCCTGGATAATCCCTTTGGGGAAAAAACGAAGCTGTTATCCCCGAGAACAGGATTATGGAGCGGAATCACTAACACACCCTTAATCAAAGTCACCAACGTGACCCACTTGCTTCTGCACCGATACACTGAAACAAGCAGTGCTGTATAAGCCACGTGGAACATGACCAGATCCTTATAGTTGGTGTATATTGGAGTATCTCCATGGATCTACTTTGATTCACACCAGGTGAGGATCTGGCTCATCTATCCAGATTTCCTGCTGCCGAATCCAACGACGTGCCTGTAGGTGGTCCAAAAATGCTGACTTGAAAAAGATCTGAATGCAGCATCTGTGATCCTTTTGCAGAACTTGCAGATTTTTTTGTTTGTGTTTGTTTCCTAGGATTTACTTTTTCTCTTTGTAAGTGTCACTTGCTTTTCATTTATTTTGAGACCTTTTGGTTTGAAATTCAAAACACTTGTCAATCACATCAATCCTTCCCCACAAAATGTAGCTGCCAGTTGAATGGGTTAAAAAAAACAAAAAACAAAAAAACAAAAAAAACCCCAACTTCGATCAAGCTGTGACTTCAACACCCTGTTCAGTGCCATCGAGACAATGTTCAGAGGAAGCGAAATAGAAAGATCTGAGTTTTCATACTTGGTGGTGGAACTAAATTGATTAAGGTCATTTCCTAGGTAGGTTCAAAATCTTCTGTAGCAATTTTTTAAAAGAAAAAGAAAACCCCCTCCCCCCAAAAGAAAAAGTCATTGCTGCAAAATCATTAACTCTGCTTGGATAACTCAGAATATATGTTGGCAAGGCAACATATCGCAGCTTGAACAGTAATATGTCAGTGGCTCTGCTATGTATGAAAGAGACTTGGGTTTCAATATATCATGCTGAATTTGCTTCTTTTCAGCGTTTCATGGTAAAGTATTTGATGTTAATCCTTTTGCTGTTGCAATCGATAGGGTGACCTTACTTAAAAGTTCCCTGACCTTTGCTGTTGTCAGGATTGTGCTGTTAAAATGTAATTTAATTCTTTTGCTTTAGTCTGGAAAATAGTACAGTACAGGATGTTAGTATTTTTCTTTTCCTACCTTGAAAAGTAAAGGTAAAAATCATCAGTCAGCTTTGAACTCCTGGATAACAGGATTCAACGTGATACAGAACATCATGGACCAGATTCTCAGCTGGGGTAAAATGAGTTTAGCTTTGTGGCTCTCACACTTTGCAATGGCGCTAAGCTGATCTACACCGCCACAGGAGCTAACCCGTTGGTTTGTTTTAATATTTCTGTGTATATATTATATAAGGTGACAATCTCAGGAGGACTGATTCTGGGGCCATTATGCAGAGTGAATAGCAGCGTTCAACAGGACCACTCTTTTTGCAACATGAATCAGGCCCTGGCCTTGTGGTGAGGGAGCTCCCAAGCTATCATTCAGTAATGGATCAATGAGCTTGACCCCACAGTAAGACTGGAACGTGTGAGTGATCAGTCCCTCATAATTAGACCCTCATAATTAGAATTCCTAGTGAAAGGAATTAACGTGAATCATTAAAAGAGGAGTCTATACAAATAAGGTAGGATAGAATATCCACTGCAAAAGATGAGGGTGTTGTTTTTTTCCTTTTCTTGTATGTGTATTTTTGTGGTTATTTTGTATTCTAAAGCCAAATCGTGACGTCTCCTTATTCCATTCTGCCCTTAGACAAACTATCCACTAAACACAGCATGTTAATCAAGTGAGAATTAGAGAGCTGAACCCCCAGCCCTAACTCATGGAATTGACTCATTGGAGTAATTTCACTATCAGCGGGACCATATGTGTAAGAACGACTCATGTGAGTAATGTTTGCCGGATCAGGCCCTTAAATAAGGACTTCAGGATCTCTCCCTTATGCTGTTGACCACCGTAAATATGTTTTATAATCCTTGGAAATTTAATACCCTTTTTGAACATAAGCTACTGGTTAGCAGAAGAACAAAAACAGGCGTCCTCACAGAACAGCAAGTGCTGAAAGGAGAGAGAGACTCGGTATAGCTAGAATGATAACTCAGTGGGCAGCAATATGTACTATAAATATTATGTATGTTCCTTACTGTTATAGCTGAGATATTCCATCTTTTAAAAATCATTCTGCAATCATGGAATGTGCACATACAACCTTTAAGCTATTTTGCAAAAACCGAACTCCCAAACAAATGCATGCAAGCCTTTCGGGGTCATTGCTGGGATTCTAGAGGATAACCTGCTGCTCAGTAACACCAGTGGAGATCTGTGGGGTTCCATGCGGAGCAGATAAAGCACACGACCAATGTGGTTGCAAGCTGAATCCAATTCTGTTTATTACAAGCTTTCTTTTATAGTTTTTCTTAACATTACATAACACAATTAGGCAATAATCACACATCTACGGATTGGACAAGAAGGAGAATCATGTGTTTATCACATGTATAGCCCCACACCGATTGGTTCAACCGTTCCTTACATAAGGCCATGATTTGTTTACCTCATCTTATATAATCCTAGACCACCAGGGGGCCTTACATAAGGCCATGATCATCTTATATAATCCTAGACCGCCAGGGGGCCTTACATAAGGCCATGATCATCTTATATAATCCTAGACCACCAGGGGGCCTTACATAAGGCCATGATTTGTTTACCTGGTAAGTGTCCCATCGTGACCCTTACCTCCTCATGGAACTTTTCATTAGGTTGGTGTAGGGATGATACATCCCCACACCTCCCCCCTTTTTCTTAAATAAGGCCTATAGGAGGGTCCAACTAACATTAGGACAATTACTAGCCACCTGACTACTTTTTTTGAACCTATAAAACTGGCAACAGGTGACATTCAACAACTGGGAAATATATGGAGAACTATTAAAAAACATAATATTACATAAATACCCACGAAAACCATTGGGGTGTAAATAAGGATAGCCAATAAGACATGTTCTAAAGGGATCCGATGGGGTGGCCATGGACAAGCAAAAAGGGCTTCTTGGCCAGTCTGGTTCGCCCAGGTGATCCAAACATTTTGTCGTGGGTTAACAAAAGGTACAGAGTTTGGACATACAAAGACCCCTGCTCCTATAATAAGGAGTCCGAACAAACAGAAGCACAGCGTTATTAGGTGTTTAGGCTGTGACAAACAACAAGTGCAGGTCCGGTGTTGCGGGGTCGTCGTTTGGCTTCTGCGTGGCGGCATGGTGTTCGGGTAGCATCTGCCGGAGGGATCTTATCTGGTGGTTTTTTCCTATATGTTCTTTCAAAGTTAGCTAAGCCTGGCTTCGCCATTCTTTTTAACCTATTCTGCAACTGCTCACCCTGCCCCGGGAACTCCGCCCGGAACTTTGGGGTACAAACATTATTGGTGACAGGAAAGCCGGGCTGGTTTAGCGCTCGCAATGTGTGGGACTGCGGGGGATGGCTCTTACCGGCCAAATGGGACAACTGATTCAGCATGTCCTGTAGCTGAAGGCCCTGTTTGTACATTCCCGCGTTTCTGCCCCCATTTCAACAAACGGGACAACGCGTCAGAGGGAAGCTTCTCTCCCCGCTTTTTAGCGATGCGTAATAAAAAATCATGCACCATCTCCTCCTCTGCAGACAAAGCAGAGCCCATTTTATTAAATTTAGCCGCTCACCTGTGAGCTCACGAACGTCTCTCTCGGACGACCAGGAGCCGGTATCCTCCGGTACCTCCTGCTGCGGTTGCCACCTCCGCCTTTTCTTACCGAATGCTTCAGTCGGCTGTGAGCTCACGAACGTCTCTCTCGGACGACCAGGAGCCGGTATCCTCCGGTACCTCCTGCCGCGGCTGCCACTTCCGCCTTTTCTCACCGAACGCTTCAGTCGGCTGTGAGCTCACGAACGTCTCTCTCGGACGACCAGGAGCCGGTATCCTCCGGTACCTCCTGCCGCGGCTACCATCTCCGCCTTTCCTCACCCAACGCTTCCGTCGGCTGTGAGCTCACGAACGTCTCTCTCGGACGACCAGGAGCCGGTATCCTCCGGTACCTCCTGCCGCGGCTGCCACCTCCGCCTTTTCTCACCAAACGCTTCAGTCGGCTGTGAGCTCACGAACGTCTCTCTCGGACGACCAGGAGCCGGTATCCTCCGGTACCTCCTGCCGCGGCTGCCACCTCCGCCTTTTCTCACCGAACGCTTCAGTCGGCTGTGAGCTCACGAACGTCTCTCTCGGACGACCAGGAGCCAGTATCCTCTGGTACCTCCTGCCGCGGCTACCACCTCCGCCTTTTCTCAAACCATGTTCAGTTTTTGGTCGTGCTCCAGTTGACACTGAGCTTGGCAAACCATCTAAATCTTGGTAGCCTGCCCTCTTATTCCCACAGATTCCCTTTCTCTGATGATCTTTGTGAAGAAGGTCTGTCTCCACCTTAACAGAGCACGGCTGTTTGCGCTTTTTGGTAGAAGGAGTGCTGGAAGGAGAAGAGCCAGCACTGAGAGCCTCTTCAATATCTAAATTCAATTGTTCCAGTTTCTTCATGAGAGATGACATAGAGTCTGACCACTCAGATCCTTTTTTTGGTTGGATCTGCTTTTTCTTTGCTCAGCTTCTGAGACAACACCTGTTGGGTCTACTGTTTGAGAACATTGATCCCTGTTCCACTGGCGGCTGCGTCTAGTATGATCTCTGCTAGCTCACTATGGGCAAAGTCCTGGCTGCCTTGATGTCCAAGCCAAATCACGTCGGGGTCACCATTTGTGGGGTTCCATGCGGAGCAGATAAAGCACACGACCAATGTGGTTGCAAGCTGAATCCAATTCTGTTTATTACAAGCTTTCTTTTATAGTTTTTCTTAACATTACATAACACAATTAGGCAATAATCACACATCTACGGATTGGACAAGAAGGAGAATCATGTGTTTATCACATGTATAGCCCCACACCGATTGGTTCAACCGTTCCTTACATAAGGCCATGATTTGTTTACCTCATCTTATATAATCCTAGACCACCAGGGGGCCTTACATAAGGCCATGATCATCTTATATAATCCTAGACCACCAGGGGGTCTTACATAAGGCCATGATCATTTTATATAATCCTAGACCGCCAGGGGGCCTTACATAAGGCCATGATCATCTTATATAATCCTAGACCACCAGGGGGCCTTACATAAGGCCATGATTTGTTTACCTGGTAAGTGTCCCATCGTGACCCTTACCTCCTCATGGAACTTTTCATTAGGTTGGTGTAGGGATGATACATCCCCACAGAGATCCTAGATAACCTCCAGTAAAATCATTGGGGAAACTCCTGATTTACTCTGGGGGTGTAATTGAGAGCAGATCCTGGCCCAAAAGGTCCATAGCCATACACCATATTAGAGCTGGGACTCTCGGTGTCACCATACAAATGAGAATGCTGCTTTGTACGTACCACCCACCCGGGCCACCCGCCTCTGCCCATGGAGGACCCACTAATGTCACAGAGGCTCTTTGCAGGTGTAGGGTCCATCCACATGGTTCAAGTCTTAAAACTCCACCATTCGCCCCACCAAGTAGCTCTTTAAAATGGATTAAGCATTATCTTTGGCAGATCCGCCATGGACACAGGCATAAAACTTCCTTCACGGTTGAGTTATTTCTTACCTCTGAGGAACTTTAAATGGGTTTTATGCCCAGTGACCTCATCACAGGCTGGGGTCTGAAGTCAGCAGTGTTAAGCCAAAGGAGAAACAGGCCAGTTACTTAGGCACTTCCTACAATACAAGGTTGCCAGAAGATCTGATTTAAAATCATTGGGCTACCCCTGAATGCCATCTACGGCTCATAAAAGGAAAGCTGTGTTTGAATAATAATTAAACAGGCCTGCACACCGCAGCAAAGTCTTTTCTCATCCAGCAGATGGATTTTTATTTGGTTAGTCCCTGCCTCTCAGGCATGTGGACTCTTACGGCTCTGGAATTCATTTGGCCATAAAGTAAACCAGCGAAGCAGAACGACAGGTTCCAAAGGTATGATGACAGGTTCTGTTTGATGTTTATACGTTTTGCCATTCAGAGCTTTTGTGCATAACCCAGCTTCTTGGTAACTGAGCATGTGCAGTTCCCAGTGACGTCAACAGGATTTCTGGGTGCTCAGCACATCTGGGAAGCGGGTCACTGAGGCTGTATGCCCGTAACTAGCCCTGTGCACTCACCGGGCTCCCCCTGCACAAAGCAGGACCGGAGCCTTCGTTATTAGACAGCTTGTAGTAACCAGCGCTACTGTTAATGTTACAACTTATAGTCACTACTCCATTCTGTAACAGGGTTGCTGCCTCTAGAGCACCACACGGGGGGGCCCTGCAGCATCTCTGCCTCAGTTTCCTCATCCGAGGTGGGTCCCCTCAGACTTCCCCACGCGGGTCAGTGTTGATGATGTGGCTTGGCTCTCTGGTCAGGCCACTAAACAAACCTAACCCCTTCCGGGATAACAAGAGTCCAGCTAGAAGTCCAAACAAGAGGTTCTTCTGCCCCTCTTCAGCCTGCTTTCTGGGCTCAGTTCTCATCCCCTTCTGGGCTACCTCAAAGTCTTTCCCTGCCCTGTTACAGAGCACTGACTTCCACACTGCTGCCCCTGGAGTCACTCTCACAGTCTGCCACTCCTGGAAGTCCCCGGCTCGTCATCCCTCCTCCCTGGCCCTGTGGAGCTCTTCCTTGCTCTCCTAGCGGAGCTCTGCCTCCTAGGGATTTCTCCCTGAAGGCCCCTTTTCCTAGCAGGTTCCCATTGCTTCCCCTCCCAGAAACTGGCTGCTTCTTGTAGAGCCTATCCTGCTCTCACACAGGTGCCTAACCTGCTCTCAACCCTTTCTGACAGGTCCATCTGTTCATCAGACTAACACTCAACTCCATGAGTCCAGGCTGGGAGGAAGCTAATTATGACACAGGCAGGACTGTCCCCTTTTTCCCTTAAAGGGGTCGGTCTCCCTAGGAGACATTCCTGTTCCCGGCTATACCCCTACTTTCAGTTGCTTGTGTGGTCCTGATAAACTCACCTTTTCCCAGCATTCAAAGCACTCCAGTCCTGCTTTGCAATAGCAGAGTCAATCCAGGTGGTGGAATTACTCCACATGGACACCAGTGAGTACGGCAGGTTGGCATTGTTTGCCCCGTTTTCTTTTTTCATCAATATCAAAATATTTCCCTGAAATTGTTTGATTTCTCCATTTAAAAAGTTCCGAATGCAGCCTATATAAGAACAGCTGTATCTTACGATCTTTCCCCTTTGTGACATTCCACGCTCCCCCGGTCCCATGACCACCCCTCCAGCCTTTTCGTTTGCTGTCATCCCATTCTGCGGGATGTCCAACTGAAGCCCAGATTGGCATCATCCGCTGTGCGAGGCACAAACCTCTCTGCCTTGCACCTCTGCATGCAGACCAGTCATCATGTGGCTGGAAAGCACAAGCTTTGCTCCCTGCTAGTGCCTCTATGGTGCGTAAAAGGGTTAGGGACGTGACCCACCTGCCCCCTGACCCTGGGCACCAAAGCTGGCCAGGCGTGCAGGGGAATATACAGGGCACCTTCTCCAAGAAAGGTGGAGCTGCCATTCTGGAGTCCATCCCAGGGAAGCCCCCACAAGGAATCACAGCTGAATTTCTCTTGATTGAGGGGGGACCCTCTACTTAAGGGCAGCCCCGCCACCATCCTTCTGTCATGCTTCTGGCTGCAACAGGCAACATATAGTCCTTATACCGTAGGCTCCTTAGGGCAGGGAGCAGTCCATACAGCACTGTCAGCACTTCTATTAATACCGGCCACCGCCTGTCCCTGAGCTGAGACGCCAAATAGTAGACTCACATGTGCCTCTGGAGGACATGCAAAGAAACCTACAGGCTATACTGCAGTGACACCGAATTACAGCAGTGTCCCAAGGCGGCCCCATCGCTACCCGGTGAGCCTCGCTGGCTGGGCCAGTTCAGAGGGTCTCACAGTCACAAACACACATCAGGCCATCTATCCGCCACCAAGGGGTGCATTTATTACCTCACACTAACATGCAACACAGGCTTGTAGCAAGGACCGGCTTCCCTGTAACTCTTACTCCCCAGCGCAGGCCCACCCTCTACACTCCTCTTGAGCACCCTCGTTAGCTGCCCCTGCTTCTTTCCTCTCCTTATATTCTCCCCCAATTACCTTGTTAGCCCAGTGACGGTCACCCAGCTGCTCACAATCCCCCACCCGGGGCTGGGCCTGCAGCTTTCTCCAGGCGGCAGCCATGTTGGCGGTCAGGGTGCTGCTGATGGCGCCCTCTCACAGACAACCTTAAAATGGTGCATGAGGGGAGCAACACGCGTGTTCCACCTCTGTGCTGGAATCTCCCCCAACAGAGCAGACAAAAAGTGGAAGGGCTTAGCCTCCCTTTCATTCAAGCCTACCAGGCCATTCGTCACTTCTTCCATCCATATGCTGGGATGGACAAGGTCTGGGAGCCATCTTGGGCGAGGTCCGGAGCTCGCTCACAGCAGGCGATTGTCAGTATCTTCCTGTTAATTCAGACCCCAATACAAAATGCGGCACTTAGGGGAGATGGTGTGTGAAGCTTGGAAGGTAAATGGGACTATAATTAGATTTAATTCATCTATACAGGTATTCCTACCCCATCGATGGCACTTGTAATGCAGGTCACATTCTTCCTGTATGAAGTCATCCAAGTATAGTTAACACCTCAAGTTCTGAACGACTCTGTTTGATTTCACTGGCACTGCTCATGGGCCTGGGAGTGTAAACGGATTCAGGCATAACGCCTCAGGTGGACGCTCTTATTCCAGTATCTGTGCCTTTTTCCTGTTTAGTTTATGTATTATTGGAAATGGTCTAATCTACACTGTTAAGACATTCTTATGCTGGCATAAGAGAGTGTCCCCATGGAGAGTTATACATTGGTTACTATATTGGTTTCACTATATTGATATAATTGGTCAAACTTCCCCAAGCAGACAAGTCCTTACTAAGACTTAATTATCTCCTGGTTTCTGTTTTTTTTCTTGCAAAGGGAAACTAAGGCCATATTTTTCACTACAAAGTTTGACCAGATTCAAAATTGTGACCAGAGCAGTTGTCACTGCAGGGACAGGAGCATTGTGGGATTGCTCCAGGAGGACTGTTGGAATCAGTAACGGTAATGCAGCATCCACTCTGGTACTGTACTGGTGAACGAGTGGCAGTAGAGGACGTCGGTCCTTTGGGGAGGCGGTTTAGTTTGACTGACAGAAAAATCAGGGGTTTGAGGTCTCGCTTTTGAGTGTGGCTGCATGTAAGGGTGTGCTGAAATAAGGCAACTTTTAACCTGTAAAGTTTTGCAGCACAAAACAGGCCTAAGGAAAGTGTGGGGAAAGGGACAGAAGACTTTTGAACCCTGATAGACAGTTTTTAGGGCATCTGATTCAGGAATGCCATATCCAAATTTTGTAGGAAAACCTCAACCTACCAATTTCAAAATTGATTTTTTTTTATTTCTTTTTTTTTGAAGGGGAGCCAAAATTAAGTTTGTAATGGAAACTCAACAGCAACCTTGACTGGGAAATAACTGCCAGAGCACCATCATTAAAGAGGTATGCAAAACAATGAAAGTAAGCCAGTCAGCACAGAAAGAGGTTACCCATATGAACGTATATTACTTGACAAAGGAGTAAAGAAACGTTGTGATGCCATGAGCGTCAGTGGCTCTCCTTGGTTGGCTGACTTTGGCCCAATGGTTTGCAAATTTGATGTTGCAAGTACTTACATTGGAAGCTGGTTGGGGTAAGAAGCGCCTTTTTGTTCTGTTTGTACAGCCCCTAGCACAATGGGGTACCGGTACATGACTAGGCCTCTTAGGTACAATGGTGATACAAATAATAATAAAGGAAGCCATAAAGTGAGTTAAAAATAGTTGGACTGTCAGAAGGAAGCTTGCAAACCTCTGAATTCTAGAGTAATGAAATAGCAAGGGACTAAGCCTAGTTTATGTCAAATCTTATTGCTTTATTACACTCTTCAAGTTTTGTTTTGTATGTGTATTCAATCTCAGGATCCTGTCTTTACCTTAAAAGCTGACTCATCTGCTAAATAGATTGTTCAAAAGCCCACTCCCATCCACACCATTGCTTTTCCCCCTTAGCAAATCCCATTTGACATTTTGACATTCCTCTTTAAATTGTTTCTGTCAGCCATTAGCATACAATGTGTGTGTATGTATATGTGTGTGTATGTATATGTGTGTGTATATATATATATATATATATATACACACATACACATATACATATATATATATAATGTGCGTGTATGTATATGTGTGTGTATATACACACACACACACACACACACACACACACACACACACACACACATATACCTCTACCTCGATATAACGCTGTCCTCGGGAGCCAAAAAAATCTTACCGCATTATAGGTGAAACCGCATTATATCGAACTTGCTTTGATCCACAGGAGTACGCAGACACCCCCCCCCCCCGCCCGAGCACTGCTTTATTGCGTTATATCAGAATTTGTGTTATATCGGGTCACGTTATATCGGGGTAGAGGTGTATATAGAGGTGACAGGTCTGCATCAAAGAAAATAAAAGGGTTAGTTGAAAAAAAAAAAAAAGAAAAAGTTAAACCACTGTTGTGTATTTTTCCAGATCTTTATTTTTAAAAAAATAACTTACAAATAGAGAGGACTCTTGGAAATAAGGTCATTCATTTTGTGCATAAGGATACTGCCTGGTGAAACACAGAAATAGGAGTTAACCTGTCTCTTACATTACTGTTAATTTTAATATGATGTCAAACTATATCACAAAGAGTCCTGTGGCACCTTATAGACTAATAGACGTATTGGAGCATAAGCTTTCGTGGGTGAATACCCACTTCGTCAGACGTACGAAGTGGGTATTCACCCACGAAAGCTTATGCTCCAATACATCTGTTAGTCTATAAGGTGCCACAGGACTCTGTCACTTTTTACAGATCCAGACTAACATGGCTACCCCTCTGATACTTGAAACTATATCACAGTTCTGTACATACAGCTTATTTCCATATATATAGGTATACACCATAACATAAAGCTATTGTAAATAAAATGTGCCAGCCAAAGTAGACACACACATAATATACATCATCTCCAGACAGCTATTAATGTCATCCTTTGTCATTCATTTTGACTACAACTGGACTATCTAACATTCAGACTACAGCACTCTGGATACAATTATCAGCAATATACTTCAAATACATGATAAAAATATATTTAAACTTTCAAAGACATTTGTATAAGGTACACCAACAGCCAGAAAATAAAGTCTTGGGTTTTTAAATACAACACGCTATATATATCTATATCTATAGAACACATATACAATGAAACCAAGAGAGGGTCTCCTTTACACATGGGAAAAAAAGCCTATACTGAAGACGTGATATCCGTGGTACACAATGGCTTTGTTTACTACAAATTCTCCCCCATTTCCATAGAATTTGCACCCTGGTCTCGTTCCAGAAAGTCTGGATTAGCTAGCAGTAGATAAAACAAAACACATTAAAATAAATGCATGATTTTGGTTTGCTCCAAACTCTAAATTTAAATTATGGTTCTTTATTTCTCTTCCAAGCTGTGAATTCACGCCCCATCAGAGACAAGTATGAAATGGTCCAAGAGAAGTCTTTAGGGAGTGATAATCATTTGGCATTTTGCTCCAGAGCAGAGTACTCAGCTTCGGATACTCTGGAAGCATCAATAAGTTTGGTGAGGCCTGTTTTGGCCGAGTACTTGAAAATAAAGGCTTTCATGAGCTCGTATCTGTAATTTCGGTTGATGAAGCTGTAGAGTATGGGGTTGACGCAGCAATGGATGAGGGAGAAACACTGGGTGACGTGAAGAGCCGCATACAGAAAGTTCTCCATTTGACAACTGAAGGGTATAAAATGAAGGACCGAGAAGATGTCGAGCAGGACGACCACGTGGTAGGGCAGCCAGCAGACAAGAAACACAACAACGTAAGAGAAAATGATTTTCCCATTGCTCTTCCTTTCTTGGTCACTGGAGGAAGAGATGGTCCTTGCAAGGAGAAAATAAAAAAGGGCAATGATGGGAAAAGGAATGGCAAAGCCCAACACAACAGAGATGAGCTCCATGCCAACTAGCCACTCTTTGAAGCTCTCCTCTGGATAGAGAGGGCGGCAGTAAGTTTCATTGTTTGAAGAGACAGTCTTCAGGTAATAGGTGTCTGGGAGAGAGACACAGAAGGCAAGAAACCACACAAAGATGCAGATGAAGCGTCGGATGATCTTCTTCTTGCAGTTACTGGAATTGGTGAAGTAGGCAACTGAGAGGTAGCGGTCCATACTCATACATGCCAGGAAGAAGATGCTCCCAAACAAGTTGATGGAAAATATAAGGTGAGTGATCTTGCATGTGATTTCTCCCATGTGCCATTGGTTATGCTGGACAAGGGAGACCACCCAGACTGGAAGGGTGATGACAACGCACAGGTCGGCGATGGCTAGATTGAAGATGTAGAGGTGGGTTTCATAACCAGTCGCTTTGGCCTGGAGATTGACCCAGACAACCACCGAGTTGGCCACCAGCCCTATCACAAAGATAAAGATGTAGAAGATAGAGAGGCTGTACAGTAAGACACTTTTATTAAGTGTGCTAGGGCATGAGAGTGTGTCCACAATGATGCAGTCTCCATTGTTGCACGTCCAGTTGCTATCAGAGAAATTTCCCACATCCAGAAGATCGAGGATGGAAGTCAAGTCAATTGCACTCATGGCCAGTCAATTTGGAATCCAAATAACCTAAAACCAATATAAGAATAAAAAGAAAATATCTTGGTTAGCAAAGGTTAAGAGTTCTCTGCTACCATCCTTGTATCAAAACACTTGTGCTATCACTCTGCGAACATTTTGTCCATTGGATGCTTTGTTTAAATTGTGTCGTATCCTCATAAACTACTTTCAGTTAAAGAGAAAAGGAGAGCAAACTGGGACTGAGGAACACAAAACAAAACTCATCTGGTCTGCAAAAGAGAAACAACATTGGCTTTTTGTGTGCTTTTTTATTCGTCTGCGTGTGACATCATCAGGTTGGCTGTAGTCCCTGGGTGTGAAATCCACAAAGTACACCATGGCCAAATAAATGTCACGCGACTGAATCTGTCTTCTGCAACATAAAAGATGATGCTATCGCTTTTAGCAGGGAAATCTTTAAGCCATTTTATCTGCACTCCCTCAAGCCTAGTAGAATTGCTCTGGCTGAGAGAGTACTGTCAAACAGTTACCACAGGTTCTGTTAAGCATCACATCAAGTACAGCTCCAGGTGCATTAAACAGAAGTGTACACCTAAGACCTTTGTACTCCCCTCCCAATTTCAAATTTCAATCCAGGCCCCCCTCAATTACATATAATGAAGCATTCCTCTGTGTTTAACCATCATGATGCAGCATTGAGAGAATTGGAGCCTTACTGTTGTGTAACGTAGAGCGGCAGGACTGCTTTTTCTTTTTTAGACGAGATCTTGGATTTAAGAATACGCCCTCACCCCAGCTTTTAAAGCTCAGCCTCTCTCTCAGCACCGCACACTTTCTATTTATGTGCTTTATTATTATTGTTGCGTCAACAGTTCCTCCGTCTGCAGAGTGGATAAAGAGGTGAGCTACTTGTTACGTGTATTGCCAGCAGAAGGATGGGACCCACAGAATGTTACAGCTTCCCACAAAATCCAGGACACATTGTGGCAGTTACTGCCACGCGTCGGGAGTGGCAAACAGCCCTGTGGACGGTACAATACCACCCACGGCAGCCAGTCAGCCTTTCTAAGACCTTGTCTATGTGATGGCTGCCAACGTGGCTGACAATATCAGGGACTGAACCAGGAATCTCAGGAGATAAAAGTAGGAGTAGCTATAGCATGTGCTAAAAGACCAGGCACAGTAGGTGGGGACTGTAACAGACTCACATCCGTTGTGGATCAGGCAGACAGAGACATTTAAAATGCACTGATCAGTGTGTTACATCTACAGTACACTTAGATTTAGCCCCAGTTTCAGCCAGGCACCAGTTTTGTTGCATCAATACAAACCCTTAGTGTAGACAGGCAAAGCCATGATTTGAACCAGTACATTTAATTCTGTTTCAAGGAGTAAATCCTCCTGTAGTTTCCCTGTTCTCCACTAGGGGTTTGCACGGGTGCAGCAATACCAATGGCGGAAATCGGGGCTAATTCCAAGTATAGACAAGACCTTTGGGAGGCTGCTGAAGCCATATATCACCAGCCAGGAACTACACCAATGTGCAGCCAGGAAATGAGTAGGGAAGGGTCGCCACAAGGAGAAGTGAATAGGGATTTAATGAGATGCCCCACGTCTTCAATAGCCCTACTGGATACACTAGCCCTCATCCATCTTTGTGCATATGCAGTAGCGGCAGCAGAAGGCTTGAGGACAAGTTCCTTGGAAGCAAAGGCTTATGTGGGTATAATCCACAGCTCTCCAAAGTGATTATAGATTCTTGCTCTGAGCTCCAGGTTTTATCTGGGGCTTAACATGAAACCATTCCGGTTAGTTGCCATGAGTGCAAAGCCAAGACCAAGAGCAGCAGCTGTGCCTGGGATAAGGGGTTAAGGGCAATTGGGACCCTATTCTCCTCTCACTCATTGTGGTTTCACCCCAATGTACCACCAGTGGGCCTGACTCCCCATGGCCTGCAGTTGTTTATGGTAGTACAAAATGAGGCTGAAACTCTAGCACTGGAGAGAGGGAGCTCTGAGACCCAGTTTGGGAGCATCCTATACGCACTTAGCACTGGGGTAAAAGACAACACAAGGAGCAGGGCAGTGGAAAACCAGGCCCGCTGGTTTCAGTGGAGTTACCCCCGCTTTATAAACCGGTGTAACTGAGAACAAGACAAAGGCCTCCATCTTCATTCAGCGGAGCGTGCTCTGAAATCACAGCGCTCCGCTGTCACAAGAGAACAGACCCTTCCGCAAGCCATAGGGATGCTACATACCATCCTGACAAGAGGAAAATGGTACAACCCTCCTAGTACACTGGAGTAAGTGGTGGGCAAAAATACCTCGGCGGGGTTACTGAGGGAGGGCATGCAATGCTGCCCCTCCAGGGCAGGGCAGTAATTAACTGCCACAATCTGGCCCAGACTGTGTGGAAAGTTGTGTTGTTCTGCTGGTCCCTTCACCTTAACGTATAGCTCTTCCCTTTACTCACTTTCCCGCTGAGCTGGGCTTTACAAGCAGACCTCCTAGGCAGGCCCGGAAGGGCGGTACACAAGGGGTCAGCTGGACAAGAACTTCCTCCATCTTTGCCTCACTTCATGGTTTTATTTTAGGTTTCCCTTTCCTCTTCTCCCCCTTAGGATAGAACTGTTTTCTGACATTTAGACATCTTGGATTGTTGCCAGGCACAAGGGTTGGGTTTTTTTTACACATACGCAGCCTCTCCCATAAAGGAAAAGGGTGCAGCTGTGACCCACTCCTTCTGCTTTTTGCTGCTGCCTTTGGGGCAATATTAATTTGATTTAAGAAACTGTTGCCACGCCCAAGAAAGCATTTACATGGCAGTCCGCATTTGTGAACAGCCCCCATCTCCCTCTCTCCTCGTTAAAGAAGCTTTTGGATACAGGGGACACTTCAGCGGGGTTTGTGGGGCCTGCTACTTTGCAAGAACTAACAAGGAAAATCAGCCACGCGTGAGATAACATTAGGCTGCTCGAAGCACTACTCTGTTGCGGACTGAAATTGCAAGGTGTGCATGAGGAGAGCCCGGCCCTGCAGGGAGGTAGTTGCTTGCCTACGAAGCGCGGTTCAAGTGGCATGCTCCAGTTTACATGATTAGTGCTAGACAAGCCCAACAGGGGTACTGCTGTTGAAACAAGCTGAGGAAGAGAGAGGGGAGATAAGGGGAAACAATAACAGAAGAGGGTTAACAGGTCCACTGTCCCTTGGCTGGACACTTAGTGGTGATATTAACGAGAGAGATCACACCCCTATGCAAAGAGTGAACATGCATATGGACCATCATCCTTCTAGCCCATGGACATTTTGAAGGCAGAGCTTTGGAAGCGAAATGGGCATTGTTAAATAAAAAAGGAACCCGTTGTTTTAAGAAGGACAGCCTTGCTTCAGTAAAATGAAGCTGCTTCAGCTCCGGCCCAGTACTGGAGGAACTGCTCTTTGTGGCTAATCAGAGGACCGGATCTTGTTCGAAGAGCTGTATTCTTTGCTGGTTTCCATTCAGTTCTGGGCATGTGCCAAGCTGTAGTGTTTAAATACAAGCTCAGAGAGAAATCTCCTCTGACCTATGCAGCGATGAGGATTTCATCTTCCAGACTCATAATGATCAATAGCGAAAGGAAAAACCCGTCCGCTGTGGAAATCAGCGTGTTCGGGTATCCTGGTAGCACTGCTACGGGCACTGTATAGAATGCAAAGACAAGAGTTAGTGCACCTCAGAGAGGCGGTTAGACCTGCCTGGGGAGGAGGGGGCTCTCAGGTGTACTTCCCACTGCCAAAGGCATTCGCTCCCACAGGTGTTACTTGGCCCCTGTAGCGTAACAGCCACAACAAACAAAGAAGCCTGCAAAACACAGTGAGCCAGATCCACCCCCAGAAGTCAATAGCGCTACATCGATTTACACCCTCTGAGGATCTGGCCCAACAAGTCCCACTCACTCTAAAGGCAGAACTCATCCCAGAGCAAGAATGGATTGAAGACGATTCATTCAATGATTCTTCCTTCTCCATCACAGGGAAGGACAGTCCAGTGGTTAGGCACTAGCCTGGGTTCAATCCCTTCCCATGCCCCAGACTTCCGGTGTGTCTTGGGCAAGTCTCTCTGGGCCTCAGTTCCCCCATCTGTACAATGGGGAGAATAGGCCTGGCCTGCCTCTTAGGGGTGTTCTGAGGATAAATGCATTAAAGACTGTGAGGTGCTGTGATGGGGGCCAGATAAGTACCATAGACAGGAGCCGTTGGGTTCAAGTTTTCCCAAGTGCTGAGCAACCGGAGCTTCTGCTGACTTCAGCTGCTCAGCAATTCTCAGAACAGGCCACCAGAGTTTTGTAATAACCGCTGTTATTGGCGCAAAGGACAGGGAGAGAGCTCATGCTGACCTCTTGATTTACTCTGACATGAAAGTCAGAGGGCACAAGGCAGAGGTTTCCCTGCACTTTGCTCTTACGGCATCTCAGGAGAGGCCGGCCTCTGCTGGAATAAATCATTCATTCTGAGCCCATCTGCCTCGGAGATTTTGCTGAGGATTTCTCAGCCACATCTGCCAAAACTATCCACCTGCGTGCTGTGTGTTTATGAGCCAGCTGCCGAAGATGGGCCAAATCCCTCTCTGGTGTTACGCTATCCAGATCAGGGGAGTTACAACAGCAATGCGTTTGATCCGAGGAGACTAGAAGACTCAGTTAAGACAACACTGGCTTAAAGGCCCATGCCCCAGTGAGTCCCATGTGGAAAAATCAGCATATAAAACCTACTATAGACAGGCTATCTCATCATCAGCACGAGGGCTGTGAATGGCGTTAAGTTTGCACAGGAAATAAAGTCCCCAACAATATCTTAGCCAGGGGACATCTCGGGGAGAGGGCTATAAATAAAAAAAGCAGTCTGTTTTCAGCGATCCGTCGTTCCAAGTCAAAATGTTAAAGTTGCAGTTGCCAGCAGGATTATGGGAGAACCTCTGCTTTCATTTTTTTTTTTTTTAAACATTTCAAGGCCTCATGGTTGTGGAGAAAAGTTTGAAAATGTGACCCCTGTATGCCCTAGTGCCTCAAAACCCAGAAAGCAAACAGCACCCGACTTTTTTAAAAAAATCTCATGATTGTTAAGCCAATCATGTGATTTGAAGGGGGGGGGTCTGACTCATGATTTTTGAAGAGTGGGGATCGGCAATACTGCCCCAATTCATAAGTATTTACCTTTGGGTCACATTTACCCCTTTTGTAAAACTAGCCCCCCTTTCCCCCCCACACACACTGCTTTGGATGCCTAAAATGCAGACTGGAAGGGCATCACCTGACCTAGGGAGATACATTAATAGTTGAATGAACTGTTGACTTCACAAACAAAGACACTGATCCAAGTTAACTATCAAGGTGAAGACATCATCCTCATACCATTAGGAAGCCTCTAAGGTTACTTGTAAGCAAATGTAATCTAAGACAACTCAAGGCAATGCATGGTGTTAGGTCATCGGGGTCACAGAAAACATACAGCATGACTATTCCCTGGTGAAATGTATGCAAAAATGGGAGCATAATATCCCTTGAAAGCAGAGAGTTTAAACTGATCTGAGGACTCTATGGCCACTTGCCAGCACTGAGCCTAGAATAGCAAGCCTGGTCTGGTCTGGTGAGGCAGGTAAGCCAAAAACAATGCAATCTCGACCACTCATTAAATAATGACTCTCGTGATCTTACTGCATGCAAATTAGGGCCGTCCTGTACATCTGGTGAATCTTAGCAGGCCACTAGCCCTTTACTCTGTGTGTGTGAGTACCTCCATGTGTGCATCTATATAAACCCACAGCCCCATTCAGTGATAAAAGAGCTCCATCCAGAAAGCTGATATGGTCCATTGTGCTCAAATCCCCAACTGGGGAGGAGCTGCTGGAATTGAAATCCTGACAGCTATATTCAGAGATTAGAGCATGCAAAGGCCAGTCTGTCTGTAGTCTGGGATTGGCTGTGTACCCAGAGCTCAGATTCCCATCCAGATTAGTTTCGGGGGTGGGGTTGGAAAAAAAAAAAAGCCTATCAGTCCCTCAGTGAGGCTGACTAAAACCATTTGGCCCTTTCCGGGTTCGGCTTGCTTTTTAGACATGATGGTGGTTTAGCATGGAAGGCTGAGAACGGATGTAACCTGGCATTTAAAGGAACAAGCTGTTTTAAATTAGAGAGATCAGTACAGGAGAAGAGAGTAGCTACCCGACCCATCAATATACACTGGACCTCTAACAAAGAGTTGTTCTGAGATTTCTCCAAGCTAACTCTGGTCTGCAGTTCTGCAATCATTCCCACTATCCGTGTCTCAGCCAACCAATTCCAGACAGCTATACACTCCACTCCCTAGCCCCACCCCTTCTTTCCTCTCGCTCTCTTTCTTTGGGCTGATAAGAACTATCTGCTATGAAAAAGCATTGAGGCAAGGTACTTTTCGCTCTCCTGCTTGATAGGGCAATCTATCGGGGGATGTTATTTGGTGAGTGAGTTACAGTGGTATTGAAAACCATCAGCCATTACTGTATAGGTGTAATATAATTGTGTTACTCCTTCTGGTGTCTTCCCAGGGTCTTTTCTGGTTTGGTGTTTAGGGCCTGATCCTGGGAACACTTACGGAGTCTGACGCCAGCACTATGCTCAGTGGTAGGTGTTCGCAGGATCAAGCCCTTCACCTGTGAACTCTCAGTGCAGGCACCCTCTCTTGGGAAGTGCCAAGCATGCTGTCAACACTTACCAAACAGCTAAGCTGTTCCCAGTCACACCAGTGGAAATCCACAGGAGATCCATTAACTTCCATGAAGCTACTCTGGATTTACACCAGTGTACAACTGAAAGCAGAACTGGCCTCCGAGTTAACAGGGGCAGGAAGATATTGTTGCAATCACCACCTCTTCAAAGCCAGGGAGAGGGAATTTCTTCTTCTGCCAAACGTTTGCATTGCACCATCAATACGTCTGACCTTTAAAGTCCCTCTCAGACAAGCATGGACAGTGGCTATGCATAATACTTTCGAGAGAGATGCTGGAGCACATATAAGCATCTTAGATACAGTTATGCTGCTCACTTGGCATACCCGGATAGCCTGCGTTCTCTTCCGTTTGTGTTAAACTCGAGCAGCTCCCGCATTCTCTCGATGGATGAAAACAGTTTGACTTTATGCCTGAAACAGTCGCACAAAAAGCTACTGTTCAGAATTTAAAGGCATTTCAAATCCAGAAAGTCGATGGGCCCCCATTAGGAGATATTTATAGATCCTCTGAGGATTGCTGCTAATGGGGCCCTTCTCTCTGTATCGTGTGAATTATTTCATAGAACAACATCATATATCTTTGGGTATGATCAGGCTGGTGGTGGTGGGGGGGGGGGAATTGCTTTTCATGCCACAGGATTCTTTTAGGGGCATGGGGGGACGGCTCCCACACGCCCCCAGGTTGGGAGGAATAGTTGGGGTTTGCAACATTATCATTTTACATTTTTGCATCCAAGACCTGATGTATTTATTACTCCATCATTTCACCCCCAAAATGGGAAGAGAAGCGCTAACCCTGCTTTAGAAGCCCCGGGGAATGATTTTTCCCTGGAAACATTCCTAAAGTGAAGGATGAATTGCAACAAGAAAAAAAAAGATAGGCTCCCTCTTACGGGCCCGATCCTGCTCCCAGTGGAAGTTTTGCCCACCAGGACTTCCGTGGGAGGCGAATCGGGCCCCCTGCTGGTGAAAAGTTGCGAAGAGGCTCCAGCAACGCGGTGCTTTCTTTGCCAGGCATGCAAAGAAAACGCAACGCAACGCACCCTTCCTTCACCCCCACGGTTTGCTTTCAGAAAGGCACAGACACAAAGGCAACATCTGCGTCAGAGAAAGGACAAAAAGGGCCCACTGCTGCCCCTCAATCGTGGCCGAATGCACGTTTTAGGGCATGTCACCAAGTGCCTCCATAAACCCTTTAATGAGGCACTCTCCCGTTTGGACCGCTCATTATTCTGCTTTTAACAGCGGGCTGGGATAACTTTACAACTCCTCATTCCCCCCCAGAAGTGACCGTGCATTGCGCATCCACCCCAGGCTGCCTTGAAAGGACTCGTGCAGCCTGTCCACCAAACTCCCCGAGCCCCTCTCAAAGGCTGCGCTCGTGAAAACGGGGGCGGCTGCGGCCAAGGCGGCTGCGCTCCGGTTCATCCGCTTTCTCGCCTCTACGGGGAGGTCAGGGAAGAGTGAAAGACAAAAGGGTCAAATCAGATGGGCCCTGAGGTCATCAAGAAACAGGACTCGATGTAACTCGGCGATTTGCAGCAGCCGAGGATTGGGGGGAAGGTCAGAGGTTAGCATCAGTTAGGCACCGACGCGACTGCTAACTACCCCGGCAGAAACAGTCAATCGCCCCCGAGCCAGTCCCGGGGAAAGAATCGCGGCTCCCACGCGTGGCGGGTTTTCCCAGCGCGTCTCCGGAAAGCTGGACTAAAGTAGCGCACGCGGTTTACTCGCCCTAAACGACCCAGGCATGTCAGTGATGGGGGGGGGGGGTCTGTCCGCGTCCCGATCTTAGGGTTAAGTCTGGAGGTCAGAGCCCAGAGGAGGGGAGCAGGCACTGGAGCAAGATGGGACTCTTTCCAATAATCGAGAATTGAAAACAAAGACACTTGGGAGGATCTCTCCCCCTGGGCAGTGGGTTTGCCCTCCGCCGGGAGCAGGCAACCCCCCAGCCCCATTGAGAGACGGCTGCCCGCGTTTGCAGCTTAACCCTCACGGTAAGGCAGCTCTCTAATGCCCCCCCCACCTTTCCCAGCCTTGGTGAATTTCCCCCCAGAGCAGACACGCGTTCTGCCCCAGGAGCCCCACGCGCTCCCTTTCTCTACAGTGCAGAGCAGAGATCAGTGCCTTACCTCCTGGCTGGGCTTTTCCCCTCCTCCTGCCTTCAGACCCGGGTTGCAGAGCCGTTTTCAAGAGACTGAGTACTCTTTCCAGCTGCCTCGCTGTTATATACACCGCAGAAAAGCGCCTCTAGGTGGCAGCTTTGTAAGCAGGTTCCTGCCCAGAATCCTTGGGGCGGGGAGGTGGAAAGTTGAGGCTGGATTGTTGTTTCCTGCCTGGGCAGTTCTGCACAATCACCTCCCTGGGAAAGCCGAGTACAGCTGAGGCAGGGTCCTCTGAGTGGGATCTGTCACCTGCATCCTGCTAAAAGCCCCAAAGCCAACATTAGCCCGTCTCCTTCAATTATCAAATATTTGTCTTGTCTTGGGTGTCTATAGATCTTTGATCCCTTTAACAAACATGCACACACGAAAAGGTGTATTTCCTAACTCTGCTGAAGACTTTGATCTTAAGGCCAATTTCTTGAAATCTTCAAAGCCCACTGTGTGGTGTGGCTTTTCTAGATTTTTTTTTTTAATTTGTTTGACTGATCACCACTTTTGTAGAGTACAAATCACATTTACAGTTTCAGTACAGCCCGAAACACACTTCAGGAAACAGCCTTTAAAAATCTGAAAGATTTGTATTCTTTCATCTGTGAAGAAGCCCAAATTCTAATGTCTAATTCTAATTTATTTCTAGTGCTAATGTTCTTTCCCTGGCTGATCTAAGATAAATATTTGTGTTATTGCTGGATATTTGTTTTTCCTGTTCAGAAAATGTTTGGGTTTTTTTTTCACATTTTATTCCAAGATACTTCAGCTTAAAAAAAAATCACCTTTCCATTCATAGGAAGCAACAAATTTGGGGACTGGAACCATAATTTCAAGTGCAAAATATTCCAACAAGTGATATTTTTGTGCTTTAATTTTTGATGCCCAATTAGCGACACCTCATATTCAGAGAGTATTCAGTGCCCTTCCTCTGAAATTCAGGTCCCTTTACGGTATCCCAAAATGGGCAACCAAAATCATTAGTCACTTAAAAATTTAGACCAGAGAATCTATAATATGGCATTTAAAAAAAATCAAGCCATGGAAGCTCTTCAGACAAGATGATTGGGATATTTTTTAACATGATGATAAAAATAAAATTCAAAGCAGTCTTTACTGAGATAACACTTTGTAGGGCTGTTCTGAAATAAACTGCCATCCAATTCTATTTTGGCTCCTAAAAAAAAGCACTCCCCCCCCCCAAAAAAGTAATTTTTATACATCCACTAAAATTGACAGCAGAGATTGCAAGGTTCAGGCATTATGTGATTAGAAAACCTCCACACCGAGGTGCTGGAACAATTTGTATAGTGGGGGTGCTGAGAGCCATTGAACCAAATTGTAAAGTCTGTATATAATGGAAACCACTTCAAGCCAGGGGGTGCAGCAGCACCCCCAACACCCCTAGTTTCTGCACCTATGCCTCCAACATAAGAAAGTAGCAATGGAGAGAGAAAAAGTTTTTACCAGGGGGAAAAAAAAGTTCCAAGTGTTCTCCTGACACCAGAAAATTGTGAACTGATTATACAATAGGAGGCAGTAAACTCACACCCATTCTCCTGCTCCCAGGGCAAGAAAAAATAACACCAGACCAAAGTAAGATAACAAAGTGTAAGACTTGCTAACTCATCTCATCACTGTCCCTGTTACTGAAATGAAAGCACATCATGAAAATGTCCCATTAGGCACCAAAGGCTGCATTTTGCAATGCCCAAGCAAAGTATAAAAAGCCATTTGTATGGATTCAGTTCTACAACTCAGATGAAAACACTGCAATACAGCTTGATGTTTTTCCTTCCTGGGGGTAGATGCTAGGACTAGACAGTAATCTACCTGCCAACAAAGCAGTAATTCCCTTGAGTGAAACTATAAATTGTGCGATGTGAGTACACAACTGCTGCAGCTTGAAAATAGCGCTGAGAGCTAAAAGTGATCTGACTCAGGTATTCACACAGTCCTATGTATTCCTAAAATAGGCAGAGCAAAATTATGTATTGGCACTTCTCTTTTTTTTCCTAATGCGCCACACACAGCTGGGGAAAGGAAAGTGACGTTCCAAACCTTCTGTATTCTTTCCTCTGTGAAGAAGCCCAAATTCTAATGTCTAATTCTAATTTCTAGTGCTAATGTTCTTTCCCTGGCTGATCTAAGATAAATATTTGTGTTATTGTTGGATATTTGTTTTTCCTGTTCAGAAAATGTTTGGGTTTTTTTTTTTTCACATTGACACAGGTGCGTTTTTAAAAACACCAGCGTAGACAGGTTTTCGCACCTTTAAACCCTGGGGATGACCACCACCAGCAAATATATTTTATGGAGTTTCACCCTGTCTACATTAGCGATTAAGAACATTAGCTAAAATCTGTTGGCCAGCGTGTCCTTAAACCAGAATCCATTTTGCTGCTCAAGAAAGAGCCTGAATGAAACCGTCTGCCTTTTAAGAGATTCTCGGGGGGCAGCAGTTACTCCTTCCGAACACACAGAGTGAGAAAGAGACTCTGGTACTTTATGTCATGCCAGAAGGAGCTTTTAAGAAGAGTACCCTAAACAAAAGTCCATGGGAAAGGAAAGCGTATTTACTGTTGTATATACAGGGCCTCTGGCTAAAAACATCCCCATTAACCACTTTTTACTGCCTCTTCCTCTCCCAGCAATCAGGACTCCATAGGGCCACATTCTACTCTCAGCAAGAGGTGGAGTTACTCCAAATTTATACCCGCAGGAGAGCAAAATTTACCCTGTTCCCCACACCCCCAACTCTGATTCGATTCTCCCCTCCACCTCTGCATGTTTAGGGTGGCCAGTGTGGGTGGAGCTGGGGTGGGGCAGTGGGAAGAAACACTGGCCACATAGTATCATCATTAGGGTTGCCAACTTCCTAATTGCCCCGCCCTCTGCCCTAAGGCCCCGCCCCTGCTCACTCCATCCTCCCTCCCTCCGTCATTCGCTCTCCCCCATCCTCGCTCACTCACTCATTTTCACCGGGCTGGGGCATGGAGTTGGGGTGCCGGAGAGGGTGAGGGCTCTGGCGAGGTTCGGGCTCTGGGGTGAGGCCGGGAATGAGCGGTTTGGAGTGTGGAAGGGGGCTCTGGGCTGAGGCAAGGTGTTGGGCTGTGGGAGGGGATGAGGGCTCTGGGGTGGGACCGGGGATGAGGGGCTTAGGGTGTAGGAGGGGGCCCTAGGCTGAGGGGTTTGGAGTGTGGGAGGCAGCTCAGGGCTGGGGTAGGGGTGCAGGAGGGGGTATGGGCTCTGGGCTGGGGGTTCAGGTGACATGGTGGGGCCAGAAATGAGGGGTTCAGGGTGAGGAAGGGGTCTCAAGGCTGGGATGGGGGTTGGGGTGTTGAAGGGGGGCAGCGTGCAGGCTCTGGGAGAGAGTTTGGGTGTGGGAGGGGGTTCTGAACTGGGGCAGGGGGTTGGGGCACAGGAGGGGGTTTGGGGGTGCGAGCTCCAGGCTGCACTGACCTCAGGCGGCTCCCGGGAAGTGGTGACATGTCTCTCCGGCTCCTAGGTGGAGGGGCGGCCAGTTGGCTCTGCATGCTGCCCCCGCCCACAGGTGCCACTCCTGCAGCTCCCATTGGCTATGGTTCCTGGAACTGGAGGGACATGTCGCCACTTCCCAGGAGCCGCACGGAGCCGGGCAGGGAGCCTGCCTGCCCCACTGCGCTGCCAGCTGGACTTTTAACAGCCGCCAGGGTCCCTTTTCGACCAGATATTCCAGTCAAAACCGGACACCTGGCAACCCTAGTCATCGTCCCCATTGTCCGATCCTGAGGAAGCCACTCCGCAGGGCCCTGCAGATCAGAAGGGGGTGATGCTGGGGAAATGGCAGAGCCCATGGGCATTGGACCCCTCTGTGGCAGGTTTGGGGGACAGTGACCATCGAGCACCGTGTGGCCGCATGGAGTCTGAGGGAGCCAGGCTGTAATGAGGCTGTGAGGAGCCGGAGTGTAGTGTGGAGGCACCAGTTCTCTAGGAGGATATCCTTGACCTGCAGGTGTCCCATGATTTCTGCAGAGCCCCTCAGCACACGCAATTAACCCACTGGGTGAGGGGGCAGCCCTACCTCTGCTCCACAGATGGGGCACTTCAGATGAAAGGTGTTCCCTTTCCCTCCCTGGGTTGTTGCTGGAGAGGGCACGGTGGGGCCCGCTAATCTCCAAGGCTCCTATGCAGCAAAGCATTTCAGCACCTGCTTAACTTTGAGCGCTTAACTGTTGACTTCAGCAGGTGATTAAGTGCTTTGGGGAATAGGGATGGGGTTAGCCACATGTGTAAAACTAAGCACATGCTTAAGTGCCTTGCCAAATGGGGGCCCAAAAGCCTGACACAAAAACTGTCCTGTCAGGAAAGGGATCCATAGCCGCTCAGCAAGGAGCACAGACTCTCCTTCCCTGGATTGCCAGGAACCAGACAGAGACGCTGTTGGAATTGTTCTAGCCTTAGACACTCTGGCCAGCCCTAGCTGTGCCTAATTTTCCACTCGCCTCCCTCGAGCTATCATTTTCAGGGACCGCGCTCCTCATGCAGGGCGGGCGAACATATCCCTTATGAAAGCCAGATTGCGCTTGGCACTCACAGATGAAATGCTTGGCGGAAAAACTTTAAAACGATACAACATTAAATCACTCTCTGTTGCGGCAGGCAGAGTCACCGAGATGTCAGGGCCCAAACTTTGCTCAGCTTGGGGGAGGGTGAGGGGAGAGGCGCCATGCTGGCAACATGCCACGAGACTGGAGGCCACATCTAATTTGCATAAAAATTCCATCTGCCACTATTTAGAGACTAGCGGCTCTTGTATGCCATGCTGCCTCTTGAGACGGGCGGGTGGTTGTATATCCACAGGCTCCATCTACACATGGAAGAGGCGGGCAGCTGCAGGTTGCCTTCTAGATTACATGTGGGGCCCGCAAGGTGACGGCAGCCCCCATCTCCCCCCAGCTCCCCTGCTCCTTCCTCTCAGCTTGTGAGATCCATATGACCTCAGTTACCAAAACACTAATCTCCAGGCCATTATTTTAATGTGGAAAGTGCCTAACCCATTGTGAGCGTGACCACTAACCACTAGTGAATGGTAATAGCCGATAATCCCATTTGAGTTCACACAGCTCAGGCGTTGACTCTTGATGGGCCTTTTACAGGGGCTCTTTTACCCCGCCATTCTCAAACCATCATCATCACTGTTCTGGAAACTCCGATCTGAGCTCAGGGCTCCCTTGTGCTAGGTACTGTACATAAAACGTACTAAGAGACAGTCCCTGGCCCAAATTGCTAACAATATAAAGAAATTGGGCGAAGGGAGCATTACCCCTATTTTAGGGCCACTCAACCAAGGTCACACAGAGAGACCATAGCAGAGGTGTGAATTGAACTCAGGTATTTTGAGTGCTAGTCCAATGCCTACACTACACGGCCTCTTGTCAGTACAAGCCACTAATGTTTACACTAAGGAGCAAATCAGAAAGCTCTGTCCCCTTCCCACCCACCTTCTGATTGTATTAGAAACAAGGTCTGCTTTCTTTCTAAGCTTCCAGTATATGGGCGTTCAATCCCACCCCTGCTTAATCAACTACAAAAATGTAACTTGGCAGCCACAAGTGCTGGAAAGATTTTTGGTGTGATAAAAAGTAAATAACTGGAGGGGAGGGGTTGTCTCAAGAGCACAAAACCATTTAAAAGAGACATGGAAATATTTGTAATTTGCACAGCACGAGACTTGGCATGAAGCAGGAGCAAGATTGAGCAGCGTCACACATTTGTGAGAGCGGCTCTCGGAGAGAGACATCGTCATATATCCAGTGTCACAACACAATAAATTGGCCAGCCCTGTTACTGTCATCTACCGCATAAACACAGCCAGCAACACACCCAGGCCTCTCTCAGACAACAAAACAAAACAACAGCCTTTGCGAGCATGAAAACACAACGTCAAACTGTAAACTCTGTGTACTCGAGTCAAACTCAGATTGGGGCAGGTATGCAGAATTAATATAACCTACTATGATCTTCATAATGAGAGTCAGTACCAAAAAAATCAATATTAATTTCCTCCCTCTTATAAGCCAACTAGATTTCTGTTCTCTCCCTGACGTGGGCATTATAACGTAATTGTGATGATGGATGGAAGAACCATACAAATGACCAGACTGATTAAAAAAGAAAATCACTACGTACAGAGCCATTTCTGTGAAGATCTTTGAAGACAGAAATTAAAAAAGGAGTAAACTTTGTCTGGGCTAAGAATGGCTGTGGTGCTTTTCGGATTCACCTGACTCTCTACAACAGAAAATACTCATACTAAACCTATCGCTAAATCAGCAACCAACAAAAGTCAGGAAATCCAACGTTAGTGCTGTTATTCTCTCTCACTCAGACCATTCTGGATAAAAAGAGGCACAAAAGCATGAAGCAAAGGCAGGGTGTCTGCAGTAAATGTTAATTTCCTGGCTTTTGTTCATTTATATAGAGACTTTATGGACTTGCTTGATGCCTCCTGGAAAACTTTAGGCACATTCCTGTTTCATTCCAGGCTTTGTCCCCCAAATTCCCTACTGCTACAATCACCAGCGCAGCTTCCCAGATGGTGGCAATTCTAGCAAAGGCCATGAAGCAGCCTTTATGGCAGAGGTGGGCAAACTACGGCCCATGGGCCACATCCAGCCTGCGGGACCATCCTATCCGGCCCCTGAGCTCCCAGCCAGAAAGGCTACCCCCCGGCCCCTCCCCTGCTGTCCCCTCTCCCCCGCAGCCTCAGCTCACTGCACTGCCAGCGCTCTGGCCCACCGCTCCTGTTGGGCTGCGCAGCAGCGTGGCAGGCTCCGGCATGGTAAGGGGGCAGGGAGCGAGGGGCCCTGGGGGTCAGTCAGGGGACAGGGAGCAGTTGGATAGGTCAGGGGTTCTGGGGGGGTGCAGTCAGGGGACAGGGAGCAGGAGGTGGTTGGATAGGCGTGGGAGTCCCAGGGGGCCTGTCGGGGCAGGGGTGTGGATAGGGGTCAGGGCAGTCAGGGGACAGGGAGAAGGGGGGGTTGAATAGGGGGTAGGGTCCCGGGGGGCGGTTGGGGCGGGGATCCCGGGTGGGGGCGGTCAGGAGACAAGGAACAGGGGGGTTGGATGGGTCGGAGGATCTGAGGGGGGCAGTCAGGGGAGAGGAAGTGGGAGGGGGCGGATGGGGTGGGGGCCAGGCTGTTTGGGGGGGCACAGCCTTCCCTACCAAGCCCTCCATACAGTTTTGCAACCCCAATGTGGCCCTCGGGCCAGAAAGTTTGCCCACCCCTGCTTTATGGTCTAACCCTGCTCTGAGCACATCTATTATTATTATCATGGTTGTACGCCAGCAGCACTTAGAGACGGAGGCCCCAGTGTGCTAGGCACTGTATGTAGTCCCTGCCCTTAAGAGATGGCAATGGAAGTAGACAAGAGGTGGGAAAGAGAGGCACGGAGATTTGCCAGAGGTTGTGCCACAGGTCAATAGCAGAGCTAGGATTAGACCCCAGGGGGGTAGATCCTGGTGTAAGGTGTCATTGCTCCATTGACTGTGGAGCTATGACGTTTGACACCAGGCGAGGCCCTGTCCCCAGCTCTCCTGAGGCCAACCCCAGTGCCCTGTGCACTAGACCAAGGTGCTTGACTAGACAGTTAAAAGGCTAGTGGCCACCTGCCCTTTGCCTACACTGAACGCATTGTTGTCACCAGTGGAATAACAAAATGGGGAAGCAAATCTTATGGAGATAAGGCCATATCTCTCCCTGCTCCTGCTGCAATTGTCAACTGCAAAACCACCACTGGAGCAGGCCTGGGTCCAGTCATGTTTATCATAGGGTATGTGTAGTCTGTATTGTCCTTATTAGAGATACTCACGACACCTTGTGTGAAAACTGGATCTTTGGAGCAGGCCTTTAGGGAACGAAGCCCCCTGAAGTCAATGGGACCAGGCCCTAGAACACTCCAGTGGGTTTTGGACCAGAACTCTTTCCCTTGCAGTCGGAGCCAATTTTTCAAAAGAGCTGAGCACTCTGGATGCACTAGTGAAAATCTGCCCATAGGCGTCACAACTGGAGCTACTGAGTGCTGAGATCTTTTCCAAACCTACCTCTTAGTTAGGTTCTTCAGTGGGAGCTGAGCTCTTTTTGAGAGTCTGGCCCCAACTGAGAGCGCTGAGCACGCAGACATATGGGCCCCACGGGTTCACCTGCTCCCAACACACGGACCTCGCCTCCTGGCATAACTCGGTGCTTGACATTTACCTCAGAGATGAGCAAAATGATTTCTAAATATTATTATTTGCATGTCAGTAGCAGCTAGGAGGCCCCAGCAGGACCTAACATGGAACAAACACCCGGTCCTGGCCCCAGAGAGCTCACACCCTAAGTAAAATGTTTCTCTACGGTTGTGGTGGGTTCTTTTTACCCATGAGCAGCTTTAAAGAAGAACACTTGTTTGTTATAATGTGCTAGAGCTAAGTAGCTATTTGTAGTAATACTGTGTGCTTCCCTGCAGCCCTCCCAAGAAAGGTGCTAAAGGATCTTTGACAGAAAATTAACATTTAAGACACACATCTCTCTGTGCGGAAGGTATTAGTCCTGTTTTATAGATGGAGAAACTGAGGCACAGAGCGGCTAAAGTAAAACGCCAAAGGTCACCAAAAAAGGGCCTGATTACTTTGAAACAGGGAAAGTGAGTGTTACTTAAGTGGGAAATGCAGGCATTGACTCCCTCTCTGTAGCAGAACTGGGAACAGGAGCCATACCCCCTAATGGCCAGACCTGCGCTTGAACCGCTGGACGGTAGTATGGCCAAACCCAAACATTACATGTCATTAGTCAGGTTCCACCAAACGCTCAATTGGAGAGGGGCTTTAATTTGAATTCTAGATCTGGAGCCCTTGGGGTCACATTTCAAGCTGTTCTCAGCAATAAACACAGAAACTTTTTTTTTTTAATGAAAGCCTAAATGCTCATGTAATCCCAGGACTACAAGAGCTAGAGATTTCAGGAAAAAAATACTGTGACACTTGTGAAAAAATGTGTCTCAACAGTGAGGTTTGAACCTCCTGTACAGGCATTAACTCGTCCCCCTGTATTCAGCATTTGTCCTTTTAGGGTTAATGGGGAAAAGGGAACAATGTGAATTTAATTATACCATGGAGTATATTACATGTGTCTGTCAAAATCAATGATGCAGTCCAGTTTTTGGCTACACTTTTCAGTTCTTTCCTGATAACTTGGCAATGCTTCCTCCCCACGACTAGAGACTTGGATTCTATCCCCAGCTCTGCTACTGGCCCGACGGGTGTCCTTGTGCAAGTCACTTCACCGCTCTGTGCCTCCGTTTCCTCATCTGCAATTTGGGGACAATGATACCGACCTCCTTTGGAAAGCTCTGAGATCTACAGATAAAAAAAGAGATGCATAAGAGTTAGGTATTATTACATTAGCAGCTGCAGCTTAAACACACTAGAGAGGTTAATATCTGGATCCAGCTACCTCACAGGACAACTTCTATCAATCACATAAAGAATTGCAACTATGTCATTTTTAGCAAGTTTTCAGAAAGCCCCAAACCAGGTGAAGCATTCATTCAACTTGCTGCAATAGGCCAAGAAAGAGGGGGGAAGGCAGAAAAATTGACATACTGCTTTCAGTGCAAAGAGAGCTTTAAAGAAAAATCTATATCCCTGTAATTAAGAATATTTCCCATGTAGCTAATAATTATTGAAGATGGCTCTCTCCTTCACAGTCCATTTCCATTTTACCCTTCCTCTGCTAAATAAAGGTGGCACCTGTATATGTTATTTGTGGCTTCATAACCTACTGTCATAGAAATTATTGTAATTTGTTTGAAAAGGTACAAGTGTGTGACCACGTGGAAGATAAAATTGGATTCTGAGCAAGCAATTCTGCCTTCAGCAATTACTGCAAGTAGCAATGAAATCTTCAGATATATTGATTTTGATATAAACACTATTTTAAATCCCCCCCCACCCCATGCAGAATTGTCTCTGTGGGAACAATGGAATTAGCAATCTGGTACATTTGCATCAATAGTATAGTAGATATTGAGAGAACCCTGCCTATAGAAAGCTGGGTTGTAACTTTCCATTAGCAACAAGTGTTAAAAAAGAGCACTTGGAAAAGGAAGTTTAAATTGAGTAGAAAGTGGGGGGAAAGTGATGTAAGGTGGTAAATAACTAAAAAAGAGATGCCTGCATGAAATTAAAATGCATGAAATCATAAATCATGCAGAAAGGGGAGACATCATGAGAGAACATACTCCTCTTTCATGGAGGTATTAATTCAACAGTGGCATATCAGATTGTTCTCCGTGGAGAAAAAAGATGTTGTTTTAAAGTAGGATATTTAAGCAGTCCTCTAGGAAGGAAAGCAAATATACCCTGGGCAGGGAAAAATGACAACATTATAATTAAGTGCTTTTAGAAATAGGGCCTGATTCTCACACATCTCCGCTGACGTCAATGGAGCTAGTCCATTTACAGAAGCTGAGAATCAGGTTCATAATGTTCTGTATGTGACTTACTGACAACATTAAGTAAACTCTAACACAAACTAATTTTTCATGGCTAATCATGACGCTATTTGCTCTAGTTTGATAAAAAATGCTGCACATGCGTAAGGTTACAAAACTGTTTCAGTTATTTCCTCGCCAGTTTTATTTGATCATAATTAAGGATATGATTTAGTCACGGAAGTCACAGAATCCATGACTTTCAGCAGCCTCTGTGACTTCAGTCTGCGGTGGTCGGGAGCTGCAGGGTCCCCCTCCACCATAGGGGCAGGGAGCTGTGGGGTACCCGGAGTTCCAAGCTACTGTGGGCGGTGGGGTGCCCCACAGCTCCCGGCTCCCACGGGCAGCGGGGGGATGCCCGGAGCTGCAGGCAGCAGGGGTACCCCGCAGCCCCCAGCTGCTGCAGGCAACTCCTAGCCCCTGCGCAGCTGCCCCGCTTCAAGCAGTGTGGGGACCCGCAGATCCCCATTTTGTCAGGGATATTTTTAGTAAAAGTCACGGGCAGGTCATGGCTTCGGTGAATTTTTCTTTTTTGCCAGTGATCTGTCCGTGACTTTTACTAAAAATATCCGTGACAAAATAGCCTTAATCATCATACTCTGAAGAATTCTCCTTTGCCATGCTTTGTTTCAGCTGCAATGTGAGTTATTTTGCACAACGAGGAAAATCTGTGTTCTTGTTTCTGGGCTCAATCCTGCAAGATGCTGGGCACTCTCTTCCCAATCCAGCAAGACACTTGGCACATGCCTACATCCTTGGCTGGGCCCATGAGAGTGTTCAGCACCTTGCAGAATCAAGCTCTTTGAAAGAGCCAGGGACGAGGTTTGGGAGGGGAAATATTGTCACCCTGCTGCAAAGTGGTAGCAGATATTACAGCCCTGCAGGTCAGCTTCCTGGTGGAGGAGAAATCAGTGACATAAAGTCGGGGTTGGTTTTTTTTTAGTGTATCTGGTTTATTTATACCATATATACCAGTCCTGGAACAGAGGTGGTCACAAATAGCTCACAGGCAAACCCCTTCTCAAATCTCAGCTCAAAAACCAATGCCCAATTCTCAAGGAGCAACTCTGCACTAAGCATTGACTCCATTTGGAGAAATTAAAGCAGAGAACAGCTTTCTTGTTGTTTGCCACAGTTCTCCCTCCCCTCTACACACAAGGAATCTGAATTACAAAGCAAACTGACAATGATGCAGCATTTCTTCAGAGACTGAACAGTCCCTGCACAAAATATGGAAATTGTATGACTAGGGAACAGCACCACTTGGTGCCTCCTACCTTAACAATATGTCCCATAATGTAAAAAAAAATCATCATGCTTTTTCTACCTAGTACTCAAACCCAGCATTGTTGTGATCTGTTTCCTCAAGGTGCTATAACATGGGTGTTGCCCCAACTCGAGTCCCATCCACACACAAAAACCCTTAACTCGAGTTGGCTTTTCACTTGAGTTGGCTGGCCCCTCAGGGGGTGAAGGCTACAGCTTCAGTCAGCACAACTCCTCAACTGCTAAGACAACTCTTCCAGTATCATTCTGCGGTGTGGCTGCTCTGACTTGAGCTAGGCTAACTCACTCAAGTTCTCTACACTCAAATTAAACTCTGCAGGAAAGACATATCCTGACTAGATTTCAAATTGATGGTGTCCTGTTAATCCGATCAGTCAATTAGGAGTTTAACTTACTCAGAAGGCCTAGGCTAATATAACGAACTAGAGAGAACTGAGGGCATGAAAGAGCTGCGGATAATTTTAGGGTTTCTGCAATACTTTCTAAACCATAAGTATATGGGTTTTTAAATGAAGGTCCCACTCCCACAATCAGGATGCGCATGCACAAATGTATGCACACTAATAGTCCTGTTAATTTTAATGAAATTAGTTGCACGAATAAAGTCGCACACATGCAGGTCGGACTGGGACTTTTCATTTTTATCTTCTCGGTTGCCAATTCAGTCCTCATAGTAAACACTCGCCCCTTTAGCCCAGTTAGGGGTGAAATTCAACATCTAATCAGGACCATTTATTAAGTGCAGGTATATTTTGTTAAATAAGAGATTAACTGTAAAAAATCTGTTCATCAAGTACAGTCAACATAACAAAAGCAACAGATGCAAACACTAAGGTTAACAGAGAAATATTAAGTCATTCCCACTGCGTGTTGATGGCATATGCTTAACTTACATATATTTAGCTGCACATTTAACAAGAAAAATAGCAATAGAAAAAAACCTTACATGGGCCAGATTCTCAGCTATGTAAATTCTCAGAACTCCAAAGCAATGACAGTTTACACCAGCTAAGAATCTGGGTTATGTGCAACAAGACCAAGTCAATTGTTGCTGCAGAAACCTTTGCATTCCAATTTCCTGCCTTTGCCATGTTAACTGGGCAGCTTTTAATAGTTTTGTAACTTTTTTTTTTTGCACTTAATAAAAAACACACTCAGTCTTTTTACACCAAGGAGAAGGCGGGCTTCTTTTTAGAAGCTTTGTCCTCCAGGATAAATTCATGAAGCCAAAATTTTGTGGTGTCTGTGTCCTGATTCTCCGATGCAGTATTGATACCTTTCAATGCAACGTCATTCCATAATGACATTGTGTGAGATGCATGCATGCATCCGAAGAAGTGGGCTGTAGTCCACGAAAGCTTATGCTCTAATAAATTTGTTAGTCTCTAAGGTGCCACAAGTCCTCCTGTTCTTCTTTTTGCGGATACAGACTAACACGGCTGCTACTCTGAAACCTTTCATTGTGTGAGATGGGCAGCTTCACAGGGGTTCCCCGCTTGTCCTTCTCTTTTAAAAAGAGCACACGAATAAAAAGTCTGTTAGTTTCTTTAAGCTCTTACATAGAGTCCCACAAAGCCGTCACACTAGACCTCAGCCTAATATTTTCTACATAAATATCCATGCAAGAAGGCATCTGGACAGCAAATACAAGGAATCCGACTGATAATTCCACTGTATGGGGAGAAGTCACAGGGTTGTATAGGAACCTGTCCTTGAGTTTCCCCAAGTGAGGGCCCTGCTACAAAAACAAAGGAACAGCTCTGCTGCCTTGCTCAATTCAACAGGGACTCCGTTGTAACTAAACTGAACCCAGGAGCTCATTATATGTGTCATTCTGTCTTCGAATCTGATCTCCTGTGGCGGAATCTTCGGGGAACGTGATTTAGTTCAGCCTTGGGTCAGGGAGAGTTGACTCAACCTTAAAACAAATCCAGGCGATCTCAACCGACAAGCCACTGACTACTGTTTGCTACAATCAAGTAAGGGATCCAGCCTAGTTAAACCCAGTGTTAACATAAATCCAAGGAGAAGGGAACAACAACAATTTTCATTCCCTCCATAACAAAGAGGACATGTTTTGTTGGCGCAGAATTCTGAGAAAGACGCTTACCAAGTAGCATTCTCAGCGTCCCATGTGGTAAAAGCATCTCAATCCTGTTTAATCGCACTGATGTCTTACACAGGCTGGCAATAAGAAGTCTGGGCTTGTATGCGTATGTGAAGGCTTTTTGTTACAGGCACTGGATGGAGTTCCTTTGTTTGCATAGCGGGTAGCTTTCAGGAGAGGTATTTTATATGGATCCCCATGGAAAGATCTCAGAGGACATGCTCTAAGCACAACTCTGCACATGAAGGTAATAACTCTCCAAGCATTATTTGTGGTTTATGGTGGAGGGAAGTGCAGACTGCACTATTTGCAATTCTAGGGTGAAATCCTGCCCCTGCTGAAGTCAGAGTGAAATCCTGCCCCTGCTGAAGTCAATGGGAGTTGTACCATCATCAATGGGGCCAAGATTTCCCCTCCTTCATTGTACTTTTTCCTTTTGCTGGATAAAGCTGTTTGTAAATCATCCCGCACTGATTGGTCCCATATTGCAAAGGAGGAAGAGGATGTATGCGGGAAACATAACATAAAATTAAGAAAGAGGATTTTTTTCCCCCTCCATTTGCAAGATCTCAGGAAAAACGGGGGTCTCAAACCACCATTTTTGCCTTCTGTTAGCTCAGAATGATGTTGATCTTCATCTCAAAGTTTCACCTTCTATAAATCTGACAGAATTCTAAGGGATCGTTTAGCTCATGATCAAAAGCAGCATAATATAAAATCTTTTGCTTACACGGGTGTAAGTCAGGAGTCATACTGCTGAGGTCAGTAAAGTTACATTGGTGTAAAACTTCTCATAAATTGGAGAAGACTCAAGCCCCAGAAATACAAGGAAAGAATTGCAGAGACCACTATGGGTATGTCTTCACTGCAGCGTTAACTTGGGCTCTTACCAGGGTGTGGCCCCTAACCCCGCTCCCATTTTGTCCACACACAAAACCTTGTCACTGGAGTTTAGTGGCACTTTTAACCTGGGTTAGCTGGCTCATCTGGGCCTGTAGGCTAAAGCCTGATTGAGGCTTTCACTTGGGCTATTAACTCAGCCACTTTGAAGTGAGGGGGCAGGCTAAATCACTCAAGTGCTGATCGTCCTCCAATTCATTCCCACAATTCCCCCCACCCTCCGTTTGCCAAGAAGGACAGAAAAGTTCTCCCATAATTCACTGGGAATCATAGAGCATCTCAGATTACTGTAACACAAAGAACCATTGGATATGCTCCCAGAATTCCTAGCAACACACACAGGCGAGTGCAGCACCAGTGAAGACTCAGTAACTCAAGTAGGGTTTTGCAGTGTGATAGTTCACACCCAAATGCTGATCACCTGAGTTAACTCTGCAGTGAAGATCACATGGGCACAATTAACGATTGCCCTGCCCCTCGTGTAGTCATTGTCACCAGTGCAAAATGGATATAAAACACTATCAAATCAGAATAGTGGTGTTTTATATCCACTTTGCAATAGTGACAATGTCTACACAAGGGGCAGGACAATGGTGAATGGTGCCATGTATACTTCTAGACCCTGGTAGCAAAAAAGACTGTGTCTACAGTAGTCTTTTCTGGGAGATCTGCCACCATTGCACTACTAGTGGTGCAGCTCCATCCATCCTAGTGCAAATAGGGCACAAACATTTTCACCAACATCTCATCGAACTCTCCGCAAGGTAGATCTAAATAACATGGTCATGCCCCATCTACCTACAATCTGTGGAGCTGCACGATGCAATGGTGAGAAGATTACCCTGAAAATGATAGCATAAACAAGGCCTGAGCATGTGGCCATTTTACAAACTGTGCTAGTACCTAGTAACCCGGTCTGTAAAACTGGTTGTTATCGGGCTGGGTGAAACTTTTCAGATAAACTTTTTTTTGCTAAAAAAAAAATGCAGATTCAGGTTGACCAAAATATTTTGCAAATTTGTGTTGAATTCGTGGAGTTGTTTCAGTTGATTTTACATGTATATATTTGGAAAGTCAAAAAGACTGGTGCAAAATGACATTGTTTCCAATTTTATTTTGATTTTATTACACTTTTTTTAAAAAGTAAAAAACAAAAACTTTCTTTTCAACTCAAACATTTGACCTAAATCTGTTTTAAAAAAAAACTGTTTTGGGTCACTGAAAATTTCAAAAAAAAATTGTTCTGAATCTCCCCAAATCAACTTTTTAACATGATTTGCCAGTTTGGCCACTGAAGCGAAAAAATGGCTATTTGCACAGCTCTAGTTTATAACTCACAGACTTTTTAAATTCTGAGCAGGGAATCTGTATCAGCATTTTCTATTAAACGATATTTCTGGTGACCCCATTGCACACCAGTGCAGATGAGACCTTTGCTTAAAGAGTGAATTATTCCACTGTTTTCCCCCACTGTGTTCCACTGCATGATTTCTAGTTATATAGTACAATGCTTAATTCTGAAACGTATACATTAAGCTAAACAGTAGAGTTGAACATTAAGTCAGGATTTTAACTTGTTAAACGAAAAAAGGTGGAATTGCCAAAGTAACGCCTCAGAGACTCTTGGAATCTTGCAGATGAGATAAAATATTTATAAGGGATGCAGTATTCAAACTCAGCATTTCACAGGTCTTCATTTTTTTAACTGTTGATAACTTCACTCCTGAATCAAGCGAAATCGTAACTAATTGGGATTCTTTTACTACCAATGAGAAAACAGTGTGAGAATTAACACATTAAATTGCAATTAACAGCGCTACGCGGTTCATGCTTCCCTCCAGATGTACATTAGGTACATTGGCTGTGAATATTCACAGCCAATCAGTGCAATTTAACAAAAGCTTTTCAGTAAAGAAATTCACAGAACAAATCTCTCCTCCAGGGATGGAGGGAATGGAGACTACTAGCATCCTCCCTACAAGCTCACCAGCTGCTCAGCAGGGCATTTTTTACTCTGAGGGAAGCAGTGCGACCTCAACGTTTGGTGCAAAGAGTTACTTTAGAACCCATTATACATAGAACACTGGTTAGTTATCTCTGCACTTGGATCACAGGAATTGCCAGTCCAGATCAGTCCTATCTGATTAGTATCTGGTCTCCGGCAGTATCCAGTTCCAGCTGCTTCGTAGGAAGGTGCAAGAAACCCTGCAGCAGGCAATTGTGGGACAACCTGCCCCCAGGGAATGTTTCTTCCCAACTCCCATGAGCTAGAGGGTGACTTATCCCTTGAAGTATGAGGGTTTACATTCCTTGCAAAACTCTTTGATTCATCATCATAACTTGATAGTCTTATTCCCTGTGCAAATACCATTTTTAAATCCTGCTGAGATCTTGGCATCATTGATCTCCTGTAGCAAAGAATTCTACGGGCTAATTAGGGCCTGTGTTAAAAACATTTCCTCTTATCAGTTGTAGGGAGACCTGGAGCATGGGGTTGCGTCCCTGACCATCTTGGCTAATAGCCACTGATGGACCTATCTGCCATCAACTTATCTAATTTTTTTTTTTAGCCCAGTTATACTTCTGGCCTTCACAACATCTCCTGCCAATGAATTCCAGACGTTGAGTGTGCATTGTGTGAAGTACTTCCTTGTGTTTTAAACTACTGCCTATTAATTTCACTGGGTGATCCCTGGTTCTTGTGTTATGCGAAGGGGTAAATAACACTTTCTATTCACTATCTCCACACCATTCATGATTTTATATATCTCTATCACATCACCCTTTAGTTGTCTCTTTTCTAAGCTTAATAGTCCCAGGCTTTTTAATCTCTCCTGATATGGAAGTTGTTCCATACCCGTAATCATTTTTGTTTCCTTTCTCTGTCATTTTCCCATTTGTAATATATCTTTTTTGGAGATGGCATGACCACAACTGCATGCAGTATTCATGGCTTTATATACTGGCATTATGATATTTTCTTATTAACTATCCCTTTCCTTATGGTTCCTAACATCCAGTTAGGATTTTTGGCTGCCACTGTACATTGAGCAGATGTTTTCAGAGAACTAGCCACCATAAGTCCAAGATCTTTCTTGAGTGGTAACAACTAATTTAGACCTCATCATTTTGTAGGTTTAGTTGGGATTATGTTTTCCAATGTGCATTACTTTGAATTTATCAACATTAAATTGCATTTGCCATTTTGCTGCCCAGTCACCCACGTTTGTGAGATCTCGCTAACTCTTCACAGTCTGCTTTGTACTTAACTATCTTGAGTACCGGTAGTTTTGTATCATCTGCAAACTTTGTCACATCACTGTTTAACCTTCTTCCTGATCATTTTTGAATACGTTGAACAGCACTGGTTCCAGTACAGATCCCTGGAAGACCCTGCTATTTACCTCTCTCCATTGTGAAAACTGACCATTTATTCCTACCCTTTGTTTCCTGTCTTTTAACCAGCTACTAATCCATGAGAGGACCTTCTCTCTGATTCCATGACTGCTTACTTTGCTTAAGAGCCTTTAGTCTGGGAACTTATCAAAGGCTTTCTGAAAGTCCAAATACACTCTATCCACTGGATCATCCTTGCCCACGTTTGTTGACACCCCCACCCCCTCAAAGAATTCTAATAGATTGGTGGGGCATGATTTCCATTTACAAAAGCAGTGTCCTTATACCCCTTCCTCAAGGGGGTTTCACTCCACCTTCCTTGATGGCTGGTCAGGGAACCCAGGCCCTTCCTCTACTCTGATTCCAGCCCAGAGACCCTGTATCTGGCAACTAAGGTCTACTCCCTCAGACTTCTCACTGCCTCTCTGGACCACTTCCTACCTTTTCTCTCCCCCAAAAAGTGACTATAGACTCTCTCCCTGCAGCTCCCTTTCTGCTTCAAATTCCCTGGCTTTATAATCACCATCCAGTCCCTCTCAAGCTAGGCTACATTATCAATTAGGCCTGGCTTTCTCTTCACACAGGTGCAGCCAAGTATGTTAATTGGCCTCTGAGGCCCACATTAACCCCTTCAAAGCCTGTGTGGGGATACACACGCCACCCCAGGTTGCTGTGGCAAGGAGAAGGATGGGTATGTAACCTACGGGCGGTGGGGTTGTGTCTCGTACCTGTACAACGCACGAGAATGCACAAGAGGACTAAAAAGAGATCACGAAACACCCACCCCCTTTTATGTCAGCAAATGGGCTCCACCTTGTCCTGCTAGGAAATAGCTGCTCCTACCAGGGCTCTGTAAACAAATAGAACACTTCAGCTTCCAGGGCTGCCAAACCAGCACTTCTCAACAGCACTAACTTCACTTGGGAAGAAAAAAATAAAAATAAATGTAATTGTTTGCAAAGTGCAATATTACTAAGGCATATCAAACAGGAGAGGTTCAACCAAGGGGCTCCATTTCCGTCTTGTAGGAGCCAGATCATTTCCCACCACTAGAAGGTACTAAAATAAAAGACCAGAATCCTGATCTCAGGTACACCAGAGGCATCTTTTTTGGGGCGGGGGAAACAAAACTTTTGGGGGGAGGGGCATTGATCTGTGTTTAGTTTGCAGGGATAATCTTTCAAAATGAAAATTTGCAGTAATTCTAGCCAAGTCAGTGAAGTTACAATTGTGAGAGTCAGAATCAGGTCCATTTAAGATATTTGCTTACAAGTTAAAGCCAGATATTTGTACTTTGGATACTGTTAGAAAGGAGACAGCAGCATTTTAAGGAATGGAAGGAAAGGTTAGATTTACAGAGTCGCAGGATGAATTTAAGAAGGCATTTCCGAAATAAATTCATCGCTGATTAGGTGTCCAAAATGAAACCACAAAGCAGTTTACTAACTCCTATTCTGGTGAGCCAAGCAAACATATTTGTACAAGCTAGCTACTAATAGCTCTGGAAATGCTGCCTCATTTTGCAGAGAATTTTACAGGCAAGAATCATTCTCTAAAGTTCTAGCCAGCAGTTTTTTGCTTGGCTGGCTAACAAAATAACCTTACGTAGCTAAATGCAAACTACAGGCCTAATCTGGGAAAACTCCCTGGCCTAAAGAGTAGAACTGCTCAGGAATTTTCCAGCAAAACATTTCTTCAGCAGAAAATGTTGTTTCTGAAACAAGAGAAAATGTTGAATTTGCTGAAATGTTTTTATTTTGCTTCAAGAAAATCACAGTCTGCCCTCTGGCTGAGCTGCCATAGTGCATTATGGGCAATGTAGTGCAGCTGGGGAGCCTATCTGTTTGAGGAGAATGGTGGCAGGAGGCACCAGAACTACAACTCCCACAAGGCACGGCAGCAGCTCAGGTAGATGCCAAACTGACTCGAAATGAAACATTTCAACATTTCCAAATTGAAATTTTGCAGAAGTTGGAGCTCAGTGGGACCTAAGCACATGCTTCAAGTTAAGCAAGACATTCACTTCAAAACACAGATCAAACAAACTGGAAACCAGAACATTCTTAGTGATGGTACATGGCTATGGAACTCCTTGCCACAAAAGATCAGACTGAGCCCAAGCCTGAGAGAGTTCAGGTCATTGAATGAAACACACTCCTTCAACTGATACCCCGTGATCTGGATTGCTTGGTAAGCTGGGCTCGAGCAATCAATATGAATTTTAATACAGTCTACTGTAAAGTCATACATTTAGGAACAAAGGATGTAGGCCATATTTACAGAATGGGGGACTCTACCCTGGGAAGCTATGACTCTGGGTAGGACTTGTGGGTTATGGACGATAATCAGCCGAACATGAGCTCCCAGTGCAACATTGTGGCCAAAAGGGCTAATGAGATCCTGGGATGCATAAACCTGGGAATATTGAATAGGAGAGTAGAAAGGTTGTATTATCTTTGTATTTGGCACTGATGTGACCACTCCTGGAGTATTGTGTCCTATTCTGGTGTCCACAGTTCAGGAAGGACGTTGATAAACTGGAGAGGGTTCAGGATTAAAGGACTGGAAAACATGCCTTATAGTGACTGAGCTCCTTGAGTCTATCCGTTTAGCTTAACAAAGAAAAGGTTAAGGGGTGACTTGATCACAGTCTTTAAGTAACTGCATGGGGAACAGAAATATGATAATAGAGGGCTCTTCAGTCTAGCATACAAAGTTATAACATCCAATGGCTGGAAGCTGAAGCTAGACAAACACACACTAAACATAAGGAGCATATTTTTAGCAGTGAAGGTAATTAAATTGGAACAATTTACCGTGGTTTGTGGTGGATCTCCATCACAGCCAATTTTTAAATCAGGACTGCAGGTTTTTCTAAAAGATCTGCTCTCATTCAAATGGGAAATGAATTCAGGGAATTTCTCTGGCCTGTGTTATTCAGGAGGTCAGGCTAGAGGCTCCCAGAAGGGGTTTTTTGTTTGTTTTGTTTTTTGGCTTTATAATCTCTGAATAAAGCCATAAGAACATAAGAATGGCCCTACTGGGTCAGACCAAAGGTTCATCTAGCCCAGTATCCTGTCTTCAGACAGTGGCCAGTGATGAAGAGGGTGCCCCAGAGGGAATGAACAGAACAGGTAATCATGAAGTGATCCATCCCCTGTCACTCATTCCCAGCTTCTGGCAAAGAGAAGCTAGGGACACCATTCCTGCCCATCCTTGCTAATAGCCATTGATGGACCTATCCTCTATGAACTTGTCTAGTTCATTTTTGAATCCCTGTTATGGTCTTGGCCTTCACAACATCCTCTGGCAAGGAGTTCCACACATTGACTGTGTGTTGTATGAAGAAATACTTCCTTTTATTCGTTTTAAACCTCCTGCCTATTACTTTCATTTAGTGACCCCTAGTTCTTTTATTGTGAGCAGTAGTAAACAACACTTCCTTCTCTACCTTCTCTACACCAGTCATGATTTTATAGACCTCAATCATATCTCCCCTTGGCCATCTCCAAGCTGAAAAGTCTCAGTCTTATTAATTTCTCCTCGTACGGAAGCCATTCCATACCCCTCATCATTTTTGTTGCCCGTTTCTGAACCTTTTCCAATTCCAATATATCTTTTTTGAGATGGGGCAACCACATCTGCACACAGTATTCAAGAAGTGGGTGTACCATGGATTTATATAGAGGCAACATGATATTTTATGTCCTATTACCTATCCCTTTCTTATTTATTCCCAGCATTCTGTTTGCTTTTTTTGACTGCCGCTGCACATTGAATGGATGTTTTCAGGGAACTATCCACAATGACTCCAAGATCTCTTTCTTGAGTGAAAAGCAACAAAGAGTCCTGTGGCACCTTATAGACTAACAGATGTATTGGAGCATAAGCTTTCGTGGGTGAGTACCCACTTCGTCAGACGCATGGCAAAATTACTAAAGATAGTTAAGTCCCAGGCAGACTGCGAAGAGCTACAAAAGGATCTCTCAAAACTGGGTGACTTGAGTAGTAAAAGCTAATTTAGACCCTATCATTTTATATGTATAGTTGGGATTGCTTTCCAATGTGCATTACTTTGTATTTATCAACATTAAATTTCATCTGCCATTTTGTTGCCCAGTTTTGAGAGATCCTTTTGTAGCTCTTCGCAGTCTGCCTGGGACTTAACTATCTTTAGTAATTTTGTATCATCTGCAAATTTTGCCACATCACTGCTTATCCCTTTTTCCAGATCACTTATGAATATGTTGACTAGGACTGGTCCCAGAACAGACCCCATCCCTAACACACAGGGTCACTCCTCTGCCCAGGTGGAATGAAGAGAAAAACACACACTTTTTGTGTTTCCTCGTTTAGTTATCACAGGGATAGATGCTATATAAAAACAACCTTACTTAGGAGAAGGTTGGCACAGGCATCTACTGCCCTCTCAAGTTCAGTGCAGCTCTCAGGAAAGCTCCAAACTCCAGAGCCATCAGTGTAGAGCCCCTGTACCTCCATACTGGTTACAAGTCAACTCTCACCCCCACAGCTACATTGCACCTGTAAAGCCATAATCCCTGAGTATCCCCACCAGCCACCAGCTCTCCAAACCCACCATCTGGGGTGTGGTTTCCTGCTTCAGCAAGAGAACCAAGCTGTCTCAGCATAACATGAAATTACTTGGGTATTCCCTGTGGGACTGAAGGGTGGGAATGGTGTTGCAGAGAGTGGCTGGCTCTTCTCATGGTCCTTGGCAGACATGGTCCTTGCTCCAAATGCATTGCATGGCTGGTATCTTCTCCCCATGGTTCTGCCTGGATCCGATGCTCTTGGCTCATAGAAGCAGAGGGAGCACTGAGTTCTCTGGCCAAATGCTCAAGCAGAGTTTTTCTGCGTAGGCTAGAAAGCCCTAGCGATACGGGTGTATAACATTACAATGCTGTAGTGGTGTAACTGGTGTGCCACCACGGATAGTTCGCAAAACCATCTGGGGTTCTTTATTCATTTCTACATACAATCAAGGGACATCAAAGCAGCGAGCACTAGCAGTGAGATATACAACAAGGCCGACTGTCACTTACGCTGTTTATCCTAAACCACCGTTGCTCCCCATTTGGCTCCTTTATCAAACAATTAAGGGCCAGATGGATGAGTTCAAGGTCAAAAGTCAAATCCAAGTGGACTGAAAGAGATCTATCAAGTAGGTAAGTGATCGTTGAAGAGGCCTGCCTGCCCCACAACTATTATTGCTCTTGTTAAATAAACATGGGAAATGCTTTTTTTTTTTTAATGAGTTTTTTTACATTTTCTAGGGAGGTATCTTTTTTATTCTTCAAGGTCTGTGAACAAAACTATTTGCTGGCACTGATCTGTGTTTGGTTTACAGTGACATTCTTCCACAGACAAGAACTAGCCACGGTTGGATAAGCATCTGGAGCCAATGACCAGTCAGTTTCATTACAGCTTGTTATACCAGTAAAGCCCATGCTGGGATGTCAAAAACTAAACCAGAGGGAATTTAGGGCAGTAAAAGGGACAAGGCTTCTAATTGTTATTGAAAGTGTGAGCCGTGTGTTTACACAGAGTCAAGGTAACACTTACTGTGTTTATGCTGTATCTTGAAAATCAGCTAAACTATCAATAATGCATTTTGATTTACTGCAAGTTCAGGACAGGTCAATGTGCCATGAACAATTCGTACATGAAGAAGATTAATGTTTCTCTGTGGCTGGTATTTACTTTATGCCATGAGCAATATAACCTCTGCCAGTTCTGCATGAGCTAATATAAGCAGACTGGGGTATGCTGATGATATCTCAACCCCTCGAGATCTGTTTTGTCAAAAGACCGCCATGCCATGCGTTGCTACAAAAAAAATTGTTGGCATTAAGCATGTGCACCTGAAAGGGGAATTAACTAGAAACCCCAATACCAAGTAAGAGAAAAATACCACTTCTGTGTGTTTACTTACTGTGCAACAATTCCGGAGCCTTCTCATTCCGGAAAAAGGTGTGCTTCTATGGGTGTTTGTGTGAAATCAGCATAGACTGTTCCATAATTTCAACTAGGGAATGCAGCCAGATGAAGCAGTTACAAGGACTTTACAGACCACCCTGGTTCAAACTGTGTAATAGGGATCTTGAACAGAACCGGGAAGGAAGAGTGGAGTCTCACAAGAACGGATGTGAAAATGAAGCAGTGCGGTACAGGCCAACTTAGCGTCCCAGTCATCAATAATGTATGGAGTCTCTACACAGGAACCGTGACCTTCATGAAGCTTGCACAATAGGGTCACATAAGGTACCATTTTTTTTAAATAATTTTCACATCACTGGTAAATTAGTCAGGGCACACAGTTGGTACATGCTGGAGAGCTCAGCAGGGCATTCTAAGAGAGGAAACGGCACCAAGAAGCAGTAAAGCTCCTAGCATGAACTGAATGCTGATGATAGATCCCACCTTGACAGCTGTGGAGAATGAAGTCTTTTATTTAGTCATAGAACTGGTACCCTATGGGCAGCACTGGTGCGAGCTTCCCACACTCACAAATGTGCTTCAGCCATGTTGCGGAGGGAGTAACTATGGGGACACAAAGGCAATGCAGTCGCCATGTACATTTGGTCCTTGACCTCTTTGTTGAGCCTGCCTGAAAAATGTATTAGTCGGGGTAATCATTTTTGTGGTGTATAAACCTGTCCACTAGGAACTGAACGGAGACCACGTGCTCACGTCAAACATGCCACCAAATGTTGATAAGTAGTGAGTGTAACATTGTTGGGAGTCACGAGCTGGTGCTGTTACAGCGAGTGACACAAGGTCTGTTTATCTGAATGCATAGGAGTTAGATGTTGGCAAAATGCTTATTGCCAATCATAAGGCAAATCATGACACTGAGCGTATCACCTCAGTGAAGTATGGTCTCCTGGCTGAACTTATTCTGCCCTGGTCTTTCTTTCTCTCTCAGAACCACCCTTCTGCTGCCCATGGGTTATACGCAGGCAACTAAACACCACATTTACAGGGTGGTGGGGCCAAAACATCATAACTACTTTAAGCCATTAGCTACCTTCCTTGGTAATGAAAAGAGGAGTTAACCACCAATGTACCCACAGAGGGGAAGGTCTTCTTACTTGGCCAATCATGAGAATCCAAGATAAAAGGAATCCAAGATAAAAGGGGTCCTTTCCACAATACAATCTGGCCTCTCTTTTCCTCCTGAAGGAGCTGTGTTGTCATTGGCTTCTCTGCCCGTATCCATGCCACCTCCCCCTCATTGGAGGGGATGGAGACACACAGAAGATACTAATCTGTCTCAGGAATATTAACTCCCACATGGCTATCTGCTTGGCTAGTCATTGGGTCACAAGGGGATCTTACCACACAGCATCAGAGCCACAGCTCCACAGAGTGGGGATGGAGAGGCTACTAATGTCCCATGCAGCAAAATCATTGCCCCTCACTCCATCTTCACCTGTGTTAACACCACATTGCCGGAATAGGTGGCCGGGAGTATCAGCCTCATCACTGCTAGGCTGTTCTACACTTTCCTGCAGGAGTTTCAGATTAGCTGTGCGGGTGTTGATGACATCTTTAGGGACCCACACACCTGGACATTTACAAATGTTTTATTGCACTGTTAAAACACGAGAAGTAGTAAATTATGAACTGTCCTAAGTGATGGTGCATTCCCACGATGCACTTAAGGTATTTACGACAATAATTTACGACTGTATTAACAAATCCCTTGTACCTTTAAAGAATTACTACCTCTGCAGAGAAATAAAAGCACATGTAAATCAATGCAAGAGAGCTGGTTCAGAGCTGCTGGCACTCTGGGTTTATGAGTGGGTTATGATCTTCAGTTAAATCTGTGGAGTGCACACCTATCAACTTGAATGCATTCTTCAGTTCTGCTGGCTTTATGTTGTCATATCAAATACAGAAAATAGCCTACAAAGGGATAGAGAGAGATGTACACATAAACCAGAACCTGAGAACATGTACAAGCTCCCACACACACTCCTCAACTGCTATGGAAGGAAAATATACCCTTCCAACTTCTGATGACAGTGAGTTCTTGGCAGCAGCCAAAGTACTTACCCCACATCATCCTTTCAAAGCTAAATGTTTCCGAAGTGGAACTCAATACTCACCACACAAAGTCCAGTCAGGGGACTCACTGCATTATTGTCACTAAATAAGTGAAGAATGTAGGGAAATGTTAGCAGGCACGGGTGTTGTGTCCATCCTTTTTGTGTGGGAAGAGGTATAGGTAGGAAACATGGTGATAGGGTCATTCCTAACCACAAGAAGATAAGGAAGGGGGCTGAAGGGAACTGGTAACGCAATACTGAGCTTTTTACAGTTCAAACCTGGACCCCATCAGAGAGGCCAAGAATGCTCATGGAGACTGAATTATGGTTCCGCCCCTCCCCCGCAATGTAGCAGTGGGACAGATTGGTAGAGCAGTTTAGAGAGCTATCCCTCTGATGGATTTTTGTGCCAGTTCTGTGCATAAACAGTTGGGATCAGTTACATGTCTGGTCCAATACCTGGTCCAATAGCATGTCAGTCCAATACCTTTTGCAAGCCCTAAACTCACTTTAAAAATATAGTAATTAAGAAATGTACCTTGTAGTGATGGTGTTTAAAAACAAAGCCAAGTAAGTGACAGTGAAGCTACTAGAGAAATGTACCCCTAAGTAAACTGTTTTAATATTGATTAATCTGCCCTGGTCAGGGATGCAAAGCCATTCAGAACTTTAACTACACATGGCAACATTCCTCTACTATTAATGACCTCTGGAAACAAGTCTCTCTTTATTGCTCTATGATGATTCTAGGCAAAACAATACAGGGATCTACTGAGCTGCACCACTGGGTATGGGAGACTGGATGACCTGGACCTGTTTCAAGTGCTCTTTTTCTTGCAGCCTATATTACTATCCCAGGACACCTGTCAATAGGCTCATGTCTCTCAAAAATGATAGGCATAATGTTCCATGAAAATGTAGTCGGCTTCAGCAAGGATAGCTAAGCTTTTGTCTTTGCTGAGAAATGGTGCGGTTTTACATTGAGACAGCTAACTCAAGATAGCTATTTCAATGTAAAACCCTAGTGAGAACAAGGCAATATAGCTTTGGGGGCGGGGGTTAACCTCAATGGCAGTAGTCAAGGTAAACCCTAGTGGGCGATATAGGGATTAACATTGATGTAGCTGGTCAAGAACTACCTGTGCCTTGTCTGCCTTAGAATTTTACAGCAAGTCAGCTCTCTTACGTTAACGATTCAGTGTAAAAACACACCTCCTTTCACAGTGAAGATGAAACCAATATCACTTAGCTATAGTGCTGCCATTTATAATCAACACAGGGAAATGTAACAGCCTTCTCAAACCCACCACACTAACTCTGTACAATTCCCTGCCCCCTGCATTGAAACATTATATATATATATATATATATATATATATATATATAAAACAATCTTTGTTTGCACTAGAAGGCATCACTGTGATCATGCAGTCTGATTTTCTATTTAAGGGCTTCTCTACACTTACTGGGGAATCGCCGTGCAGCGATCGATGCATTGATGGTTGATTTAGTGGGTCTATTGAAGACCCGCTAAGTCAACCGCAGAGCACTCTCCCATCGACTTCTGTACTCCACTGGAACGAGAAGAGTAAGGGGAGTCGATAGGAGAGCATCTCCCATCAACATAGTGCAGTGTGGGCCCCGCGGTAAGTAGATCTAAGCTACGTCAACTTGAGTTACACTACTAACATAACCTAAATTGTGTATGTAACCCTTCTGCCAGGCCGAGTTGATAGCAGCAAGGGCCGGGTTCAGTACATGGGGTCCCCTCCCAACAATGTAACGCAAAACCAGCTCAAGCCCCCACCCAGTGACCTGGGGAAATCTTACACTCATCCCTGGGTGCCTCAAAGAGGCAATACTTCCCCCTCGCAAGCACAGAGTCTCAGTGTAGCAGAAAATTTTTAATAACATGAGGTAAACAACATCAGCATTAAATTGGGAAAACACCACAACTAGGGTTCATAGACCAAACCATGAGCAAAAACCCACGCCAGCAAATTGGGCCGTGTCCTTTCCCTTTGGTTCCTGAGTCCAGCAACCCAAGAATCACCCAAAGTCCCAAAAGTCCAGCAACCCAAAAGTCTCTGTCCCTGGTCGGTGCAGCCCCAGAGTTCAAAAGTTTATCTGCAGAGTTTTACCCCCACAGCCTGGGTGGAAATGGGGGGGTCCCCCCACGGGGTGTTAAGGGGCACTTTACATGGTCCAAGGCCGACTGCCCCACCTCTCCGTGGGGTTCTGCTGCAGCCTTCACTGAGAGCCGCTCCAGCCGTCCCATGAACTGCTCCACTCTGCCAGCCACTTAGCAATATATCTTCAGGTCCCCCCACTAGTTAACACAGTGCTCAGTGATTTCAGCTCTTAGTAATTTTAGCTCTTTAGTGATTTCAGCTCATAGTAGGGGAGCCCCAGTGCTGGTGCACTATTGGCCCAAAGTGAATTCAGCTCAGCAGCCTGTAACTAGACTCCTAAGAGAATCAAAATTAAATTGGATATTCAACAGTGGAGAAAGAAAAAGAAGGTGCAATTGGTGTTTCAGGGCCCACACCACCACCAGGTACAAATATCTGTCCCCAGCCTCTCTCTATTCACTGGGTTTTGGAATCCATGTCCCTTGTCTAGCGAGTGCTACTTAGTTGATGGTGAGTTCCTCTGTCATAAAACAGTTCCACTGGCCTTGATTCACATAATCAGGGTAACAACACTTTATTCTTCCTGCCCCAATAACAGAGAAACTGGGGATCCCACCGCAGCCAAAATGACCATTTGAGCTGCTGTGGGCTTATGTTAGGCAGGGTGGGTGTGCCTATGTAAACAAAACCAGACCCTGAAATTCTTTTGCACAACTTGCCACAACTCACCACCAGATGTCAGGGTAGAGCTCATCCTGACTCTCCTTACACGTAGCTTAGATCAATTTACCCCCCATAGTGTAGACAAGGCCTAACACAGTCCATAGGACTACCCTGAATTAATTCCTGAATTGAACTAGAGCTTTCTATGATACCTGGAACAGTGAAAGAGATTTTTTAAACGTTAACTGCAAACTATGGGTAGCTCTTGTGCTCTTCCGGTATTTAAGGTACAGTTTGTAATTGCTGATCTTAAATAATGTGGGCAAAATGGATCAGGATAGTATTTGTATGAAATGTATGTTTTTCCTGGGTGCACTTAGACCAGCTGTGTAAGCAACTGGAGGAGGAGAAGGAACTTCAGTGAAGCAGAACTCTGCCACATGTGGGCTGGATATCAGCTTGAGAAGTGAGGTGGGATGCCAGAAGAATGCATTTTAATAAGGCTGTGGATGCATCTCTTTTTCCATGTCTGAATTCTGTGACCCGGGTTACGGTACCCAGCTGAACTCAGAACTATCTCTGGCAGACCCAAGAAGGCAATCATAAAAAGAAAGATCTGTGCTTCAACTGGTGCAGCCACTCTACATAGACATAAGTTAGTGCCCTGGCGAGGTCTGCTGTCTGAATCCAGATGCTTTCATTTAATGGTTGGTGTCTCTTCCTTAGCTAGCATTTAAATCACAGTAATGTTAAATTAGCAGAAAGAGATAGCAGATCACACTTCAGCAAATGAAAACACTTACCCCCATCTTCTCCCACAGGGCCTGAGGCTTGCCACATTGCCAAAGCAATGCAATGGGACTTCACGGTCTTGTACAGTTTGGTGTATAGATCTGATCTGCAACCGGAAAGGAAACATTTCATATTTTAGTCTAGGGGGAAATTGTGATGAGCCAGTGTTGGCTTTGGGGGGAAGGGGTTATTACATTTCTCTGTGTGGTTTATAAATGGTAGTCATGTAGACAAGTGAATAGATTCCTTGTTCGTAGATTTGAAGATGTCTCTCTCCTCTTTGACTCCCTTCACTGGCTCCCCATCCTTGTTAACCTACTGGAGTGAAATGCTGGTATTTTTCAAATCAATGGCAAAACTCCCCAAGACTTCAACAGGGTGGGATTTCATCCATATTCACCTCCCTCAAGGCTCTGTATAAATCTGTTCTCCTCTCTACTTCTCTTTCTTTGTTAAGTTTTGCATTGCCTCCATCCCGTGCACTCTGCCACTACCCCCATTGCCTGCGTGTTCAAGACAAAGGCAAACAAGTGCAGCCACTTATACGTGATTGAATGTCCCCGAACTCATCCATAAGCCTCCTACCTTCTCCACTAAGTATTTATTAAAAATCCACCTCTTCCCTGTTGCTTGTAAGTTACTCCTGTTGATTTCAGAGTAGCAGCCGTGTTAGTCTGTATCCGCAAAAAGAAGAACAGGAGGACTTGTGGCACCTTAGAGACTAATAAATGCTCTAATAAATTTGTTAGTCTCTAAGGTGCCACAAGTCCTCCTGTTCTTCTTCTTCCTGTTGATTTGTATGGAAAATCCCTTTTGTTAGTTCCTTTCCCTGACAACTGTCTACGCATCTTGGCTGTTCAGTGGAAGGGCCATTTCTTCTTGTATGCCCAGAAAATGGCTTACACATTATGGGTGCTACCACAAACAAATAAATTATAGTAAAATAATAGTAATAAATAATAATAATTAATAATCAGATGGGACAGCTGCATACATTTTATTTCTTTTTGTGGTAACTCTTTCTATTATTTTCCTGTTGCAGCATATAATTCATATGTCACACAGTGGAGAATGCAGTGGTGGAATAAATGAACAGGTACATGACAGTGCAAATATAAAGCCTTAATAAAGCACTTTGCTGTTGGAGAGAAATATTGCATCTGACCTGCAAGCCTTCTGCATGTGGAACTCCCACTTAAACCACGTGCTTCTAGTTCATTTTATGAGATCAATTGCAGTTACTATCACAGGATCCAAACCTTAGTGGCGCTGAGCACCCTCATCTCCCATTGAATCAATAGGAGTAAAGGGCACTGAGTTTCTTCTAGAATAAGAAGAACAGGAGTACTTGTGGCACCTTAGAGACTAACAAATTTATTAGAGCATAAGCTTTCGTGGACTACAGCCCACTTCTTCGGATGCATATAGTTCTAGAATAGGGGCCTTAGGGATCACACATGAACTCCTCAATCCACGCAGGTGCACAGCACCACTAAGTAACATAATGGAACTGCACTATGTAAGCCAGTACTACACTGGATCCAATGGGAGTTTTGCCTGAATAAGGACTGCTTGATTTGGTTTGGACATTCATCTAAAAAGCATCAATACTTACTAAGACTCAGAATGTTTCCAGTAGAGGACAAAGTTCAAGAAGTTTAAAGATTGATCCTATATTCCTTGTTCAGGAAAACTGCCACCGCAGTCAAGGGGAATGGGAATTGTGCCTGAGCAAGGACTGCAAGTCTAGACCCTTTGTTAGGTTAAGCGTCCAGGGTCTGATTTCTCACATCATTTTTACAGCAGTACAAACCAGTTGACTTCAGTGGCATCACTCCTGATTTACACTGTTGTAAATTAAAAGAATCAGATTCCATCATTGAATTCACAGATCCACTGAAATCAATGGCAAAATTCCCATTGACTTCAGTGAGGCCAGGATTTCACTTCAGGTATTTTATCCAAAGCTTAGCTGAAATATCCAAACATCTTCACTTGGCAAAACTGGCCTGAAAATTTTCCAGTAGGTTTTCTTAAAACACTTCTGGTTCTTTTGTTTCTGGGTACCCCAGAAATACCATGGAAAATGCCTCTCCTGGGGCTTCAGTGTTTCCATTTCTGCATCTAGTGGGAAGCAAAACGTGCAAAGAGAGATTTTTTTATAAAGTTAACAACTTTTATAAACTGCCAAGCAAGTTTGGTTTTACTTGGGGGCAAAGGTGTTGGATGGTTGGAGAATGTTTATTTAACCCAACCTGCATAAAATCCTGTCCCTAGAGACCTCATTGCCTGCTCTTTACTAGTTTTAGTTATGTAGTCATTTTAGATTCATTTTTTCCAATATTTAAAATTTCTATTGACAAATTTTCAAGTTTATAAATTGTTTGGCCAGCTCCAGTCTCTATTGTTTTGGTGTCATTCTAGAGCAAGAATAATCAGAATACAAGGAGGAAAATGAGAAACTGGTTCACGTATGAAGTTAGTTGTTTTGTCTAGCAACTGTTAGAGAAAGGGCTAGACTTAAATCAACTGTCTTCATGGATTTTATTACACGGATTCATTGGATGCAATAAATTACGTGGTGCACAGAAGATATGTTAATGGATTTATTTGGCTTTTATGCCCATCACTTGTACAAAGTTTTTGCCTGGCAGAGGAGAGACGGGAGGATAGGTTGGGGTTTACTTTGCTTGGAGAGAAGATGTATCCATTTTTACTGGGCCAGATTCTGCTACACTTACTCAGACGGATTGGTCCCTTATTCCTTGAGAAGTTCAGTGACAAACAGGATTATGTAGGGAAGTAAGGGACTACTCAGCATAAGCAAAGGTAGCCAAATCTGGCCCAAATGTGATTTAAAAGTGTAGATTTGGGATTTGATTTTTAATTTATTGCGTGTGCCTTGAGTTTTGCTAATAGGGAGTATTTCATAAATCCGTGGCCTGTGAGATGCAGGTGCCTTTTGGCCGTAAAGTCTATGCATCTATGAAAACAAAATAAAAAGCTGATTCTTCAGGCCACTTTGATAAAGTGCCATCACGTAGGTCAAAAGATCATTAAGGGATTTTGCTCTCAAGGAAGTCAATGACAAAACTCCCAATTGACTTTAATGGTGCAGGATCAGTGGCTAAATCCTAAAATAATCTCAAAATTCTACTGGCACTTGGCTGTCAATATGGCTAGTGAAAAAAATTCAAAGTTCACACATCTGATGAAATTTCTCATTGAAATTTTGAACATTGGTGGACAAAAAAAAGGTCAAAATTTTCCTAATTCCCCCTCCCTTTTTTTTTTCTACCTGCGCTGATCAGCATCAATTAGGGGTGCAACTAGAGCTAAAAGATTGGGAAAGAATATTACTAAATGCCCATAAAAATCTGTTTACAGGAAAACAATGTGACTGTATTAAATTTGCTCCATCAAATCTTCTGGTTTCCCCTTTTCTCCAGGATGTTCTATTCCCCGCTGCTTGACAAGTGCTGGAGAGCAGGACTGGCAGATGTTCACACCTGGTGAGGAGGGAGAGCATTTTGAGGTTTTTTTGGAAGGAGGTGGTCTCAGTTATTTGCAGGTGAAGGGGATCAGATGAGATTCCATTGCTCTCACTAGGTCCATATTCTCCCAATGCTCCATGCTGCAAGGCATACAACTGCATTGTCGTGGAAATTGACTCTCGCACTGGAGCATTGGTTACATCAACTGATAAGAATCGCAGAGCTAGAAACTGTAGTGTTGGAAGTTGCTAATATTCCTGGACAACGGGAAGACTGTGGTATCCACCAAATCCCAGTCTGGGCTTCATTCTGCAAGGTGCTGAGCACTCTGGCCCTGATCTAGCAAAGCTCATAAACAAATGCTTAGCTTTAAGCCCTGGCCTAGTCCCGTTAAAGTCAAATGGGTTTAAATGCTTTGCTGGCTCAGGGCCAGCATGTGGCTGGATCAAGCTCTCAGTGACTATTCGTCATGAAACTGAAGAAGAACATACAAAAATCTATAACGGAACTGACTGAAGATAATACTCAGGACTCCAGAAAAATTCCTTGGTAATAGTTTATTGAGATGTAAGTGATATGTGTACCCCACCCCCAGCACTGCTCAGTAAAGCAATAAGAAAGAAAGAAAGAAAGAAACATGGGGAAGTTAGAACATGTATAACTCTTTTGTATATAGATGGATAGACAAATCCTAGCATTGGTTAAATCAGCTGATAATAAGTGCAAGGCTAGAAACTGTAGTGTGGGAGACTGCTAATATTTGTGGAAAATGGGAAGATTGTGATCTCCACCAGATCCAAATGTGGGCTTGAAGCAAACCCCTGCCCAAGCACGCCCCTCCTGCTCCTAGCCCCACTCCTGGAACATCTCCTAAATCAGGGCTTTTAAGGGGGTCCTCAGAAGGCAGCCTAGTGGCTGTTTCCACACTGCCTGACCCTAGGAAATCCTCCCTGGCCATATTCAAAGTTTTTAGGACCCCTTTACACCTCCCTGGCCCTTTGAACTGGCATAAAGGGCCAGTGGGAGTGATGATTTCACTGCTGAATCTCACACCCTTGAACGTTGTGGGTCTGAAAGCTGGATTTGGATCCTAATTTTATAGCCTAGGCCCATAGCTAGTTATTAAAAAACTGCACTCAAGAACTAAGAGATTTGGAAGCACAAAACCATGGTTTCTGCCAGTGCTGGAGATTTGCTCCATTTTAACTTTAATGTATGACTTTTTTGAAGTAGCCAAAGGCATCAGGGATGTAAATTAATGAGAAGGACATGGGAATGTTTAAAGCAAAACAAACAATTAAGAGCCGTGGCTCTTAGCTTTATAAGTCTAATAAATGACATGCCTCTCTTAATTTTAATACATGAAAAGGCACCAGATTGCAAAAACTGCTCCTATGTTATTCATAACTTCCTTCAGATACATTAAAATCATGCTGTACTCAGTCTTCATGAAGCATTGAAGCAAGACAGGTCACTGAAATCCCCTTACCCATGTGAATGCCAGATTTAAATGTACTGTCGACACGTTAATGGCATCCTTCAGAAAGCAGTGTTTGTTCAGTATCTTAATAAGCAGTTGCAAGGTTTGCCACACTAGTTTTGCCATGAAGTCCTCTTTAGTGTATCATAAACAGTTAAGATATTCTACCAACCTTCCTACATTTAGGGCTTATCTTTATGAAGACGTTGCACACAGTAGTTTAATCTGGTTTAAAAAGTGATTTAGTTAAACTGGTACAGCAAACCCCTGTGTGGACACTCAGATATTGATTTAAAACTGGTTATATTCTCGACTGCAGACTAGATCATGGTCTATAAGTACCTACATAAGTAAGAGATCTCGGATAGAACATGGCTCTTTAATCTAGCAGATAAAAGCATAACAAGATCCAGTTGCTGAAAGCTAAAGCTACACAAATTCAGACAAGAAATAAGGCGCACATTTTTAACAGTGAGGGTAATTAACCATTGGAACAATTTACCTAGAGATGAGGTGGATTCTCTGTCGTGTGAATCCTTTAAATCGAGACTGGCTGCCTTTCAAAAAGATATGCTAAACAGAAGTTATGGGCTTGATGGAAAAAATCCCTGGGTGAGATTCTATGACCTGGGTTATGCAGGAGGTCAGACTAGCTAATCAGGATGGTGCCTTCTGGCATTAACATCTATGAATCAATGAATATTTGGTACAACTTGTGCCTGTAAGTTTTACCAGCACAAGCTAAACTGCTAAAAGCCAGGCTTAAAGTGATTTTAGAGCATCCAGACACACAGTTGCACTAGTTTAACAAAACCAGTATAAAAATCAGAACTTTAATTCAGCCACTGCAATGCCATGTAGACCAGGCCTCCGAGTGATCAAATAGCAGAGAGTGGCTTTGCCCAGATCCTCAGCTGATGTAAACTGGTGTAACAACATTGAAGTCAAAAGAGCTACACCAGTTTAGAACAGCTGAGGCTCTGGCCCTATATTATGGCTGCTTTCAACCGAGGTAGTTTTAACCTGATCTGAAAAAATGCTTGTCTTGTACACTTCACACCTGGGCTGCAAATAAGTCGAATACTTTAAGCATAGTTAATGTATGAGAACTTCTCTAAAGAAGTCGTTCTAACTTAAGATGGCTAGCTTATATATAAGATGCTTAGCACCATCAAGTTCTGAAATATTGAAGATAAGAATCTGAGGAGAGCATTGCACAATGTCAGCGAGTAGCTGCCAAAGATCTGATACTTACACAAAGGTTTGGTGCCAAGACAGAATGCAGCAAGGAATGGGAATTCACGTTTCTTAAGAATACATAGTAACAAATCCAACAATGGGAATCATTACAAACCAAACTGGCTTTCAAAAACCATCCACTGTGAAAATTAATTGCATCCATTTCAAATAATTTTAGCCTACTACTAATTTTAGAACCTACTACGACAGAAGTTGTTCTCATCACTTTGAAGGAGGAGCATGCTGCCACATCTACTAGCCCGTTCACTGACATGGCTTAGTGCAGGCCTTATTTCACTACTTTTTCATTTGCTCCTTTCCTTGCTGAAAACCGATCATTTCCTTGCCAGAATTTAGTGATCCAATTTGTGAAAAATTAATCTTGGTCAGATTTCACTCAGCTAAATTCCAATTGCACCCTATGAAGCTTTCTCATACCAACTAGGCACATTAGGTATGCTTGAGTTAGGAAGGAAATGAACACTTCCTATAACAAGAGAAGGGGCCAGAGGGAACAGAGATTCATGATTCCAGTCAACAGCCAGCAACAGCTGGTTAAAAATATAAGGTAATTTTAACAGACGCAGGTCCGGTGCTTGGTGTTTTGTTTAACTCGAAGTAGGATCTCTATATCTAAGGAAAGCATGTTGTATGTCCCGATTCTGCAAACACTTCAGCATGCGAGTAACTTTATGCATGTAAGTATTCTCATTGACCTCACATATATAAAATCACTCATGTGCATAAGTGTTTGCAGGACTGAAGTTCTAGTTGGTGTCAGTCAGTTCTGTTAGCGCCCCCTAGAAAAATGATGAGCTTTGATAGTAAAAGGTTCCGCAAACTTTATATCGACCCCTGAGGGCCCAGTCCCACTCAACGGGAGCTGAACTGGGCCTTGTATCACAAGTCCAAGGATGATACCGACCCTGGTATGAGGAACATACGTATGATCAGAACAGACCTGCATGACAAAATCTGTCCAATACAGGATTGTTCATGCCCGTTTTGAAGGTGGATTCTTAGGATAAATTGAAGAAGTGAGGCCAGAAAATGGGTGAGAGTTAGTCCTGGTGTAAACTGGTGCAATTTCAATGCAAGTTGCACTGGTCTACCCCATGGTTGAATTTGGTCCAGTGTCTCTCTCCCCACTTCAAAAAGAGTGATATTTGGGTTTATCATTTGAGATTTTAATACAATGCAACACATTACAGCGGGTCAGAAAATGGTAAATATTGTCACAAAGATTTCAAAAGCAAATTTTTTAAAAATTGATTTTTGTTTTAATTTTTCATGGGCATTTTCTTCTCTTTTTTTCAGTAAAAAGAACTGAAAACTGTTAGGTTTGATTCCTCATAAAAAAAGGAAAACATTTTGAAACTAAGATTTTTGCAAAAAATGTTTTTTCCTAAACCAAGGCTGTTTTTCATTGCCTGCACAGATACAAATAAATAATAATAATGAGTGCTGTACTATTATGTGGGACAGTTTTACCAGTCTCAGAAAAACAGCCTACCTTCATGCCTCCAGCTTCCACCCCGGTCACACCACACGATCCATCGTCTACAGCCAAGCACTGAGGTACAATCGCATCTGCTCCAACCCCTCAGACAGAGACCAACACCTACAAGATCTTCACCAAGCATTCTCAAAACTACGATACCCACACAAGGAAATAAAGAAACAAATCAACAGAGCCAGACGTGTACCCAGAAGCCTCCTGCTACAAGACAGGCCCAGAAGAGAAACCAACAGAACTCCACTGGCCATCACCTACAGTCCTCAGCTTAAACCTCTCCAACACATCATCAGTGATCTACAACCCATCCTGGACAATGATCCCTCACTTTCACAGACCTTGGGAGGCAGGCCAGTCCTCGCCCACAGACAACCTGCCAACCTTAAGCATATTCTCACCAGCAACCATGCACCGCACCATAACAACTCTAACTCAGGAACCAACCCATGCAACAAACCTCGATGCCAACTCTGCCCACATATCTACACCAGCAACACCATCACTGGACCTAACCAGATCAGCTACAACATCACCGGCTCATTCACCTGCACGTCCACCAATGTTATATATGCCATCATATGCCAGCAATGCCCCTCTGCTATGTACATTGGCCAAACTGGACAGTCACTACGCAAGAGGATAAATGGACACAAGTCAGATATCAGGAATGGCAATATACAAAAACCTGTAGGAGAACACTTCAACCTCCCTGGCCACACAATAGCAGATGTAAAGGTAGCCATCTTACAGCAAAAAAACTTCAGGACCAGACTCCAAAGAGAAACTGCTGAGCTCCAGTTCATTTGCAAATTTGACACCATCAGATCAGGATTAAACAAAGACTGTGAATGGCTATCCAACTACAGAAACAGTTTCTCCTCCCTTGGTGTTCACACCTCAACTGCTAGCAGAGCACCTCACCCTCCCTGATTGAACTAACCTCGTTATCTCCACACTGATATATACCTGCCTCTGGAGATTTCCATTACTTGCATCTGAAGAAGTGAGGTTCTTACCCACGAAAGCTTATGCTCCCAGTACTTCTGTTAGTCTCAAAGGTGCCACAGGACCCTCTGTTGCTTTTTAGCAGCAAATGAGAAAACAAGTCATTTTTATTTTCTCTTAAAAAATGGCCTCTTTTACCCAGTGGTCTCAGAGTGCTTTCCAAAGATGGATGGAATGCTGATATGCCCATTTTACAGCTCGGTAAACTGAGCCACTGAGCAGTTCATCCAATTTGCCCTGGCAGGGCAGGGATACCAGTCATATTTTCTATGAGTTACTGTATCCAAAGTTAACCTAGCCAGTGGAAATTATGGCTCATTGACATGGAAGCTTTCTGTGACAGAGAATATCATTTACCATATGTATATACAGCACCTAGCTGTACGGGTGGTACTGCAATATTTAATAGTCATCATGATCATTTAATTATTTTGCATTATTAATTATTCTTATTATTAAATTTTGTAATTAATATTGTTATTAACCATTTGTCACTACAATACATACAGCAACAACCACTTGGATAGTGCACTTGTGTGCAATTACCATAGAATACTCTGAACTACATGATTGAAACACAGAGACCAGTCAAAAAGGGATCCTAAACAGCAGTAGTGCAGTTTCATGCATGACAACGGCTAATCCAGTACCTGAAAGCCAATCTCCCTGGCTCTGCTGAAGTACCAATATAAACAGATAATTAAGCAACAAGGGAGGGAATTTCTCTTCCCAATACAACATTTTTTGTCCTCCCCAAATAGAGCAGAAGAGGGCTCTTTGAAGGAAATTTCTATAAATTTGTGCCGAGTTCTTAACATTTATCTTAGGATTTGTAAAAAGCAACAGAGGGTCCTGTGGCACCTTTAAGACTTATGCTCCCAATACTTCTGTTAGTCTTAAAGGTGCCACAGGACCCTCTGTTGCTTTTTACAGATTCAGACTAACACGGCTACCCCTCTGACCTTAGGATTTGTTTTTCAGGTCTGATCCTGCTGCTGTTCTGAGCCCACTGACATATTTTGCCTTATTGTGCCAAGTATCTTTCATAAAAATTGTATCCCAAATTGTTCCACAGAGCTAAATTATTATATTCAACCACAAGAAAAAATAACATTCATCTAGCCTCAAAGGTCTGACTTAAATCCACAAGAGTCAGGAAATTCAGAATTAAGGTTGAAACTCCATCCTAACTCAACATATTGGATCAAATTCAACCCTGGTATGAGCCCATTGTAAACAGCGGCTTGTTCCAGGGATCAATTTGACTCATTTATGGTTAGGTATTGCAGTCCATATTGCATGTAAGATCACCCGTTGTTTGAACCCCGCGACAATTAACCTCACTAAGGTGGAGTAGAGAACAGGGTTTCAAACTTAACTTGAAATTTCCTGGCTTGGTGGGCTTTCGTGAGACCTTTAATATTACTTTAATGTAGTTTTTTGAGGTTTGATTTCCTACATTTTTTTTTAATAAATAACCATCTCTTTAAAAAAAATTAAAAACAAAAAGAAAAAGAAAAGAAAAATTCCATGGGCTTTCAATGAAATCTAGGCCTACTTCCACCCCACCATACTCACCTATTATGATTCCAGAATGAGGAGAATCAGACCAATGGACGGTTTGTATACTTTGGCTTACTTGCCTTGGCCTCTCTTTGGAGTAGAGAAAAGACTTCAGACTGAAAAACAATAGTATTGAAAGTTTTAGAGGAATAAAATACAGAAGCCAACACAGTTTCTGGGTTCAGTGGGCCTTGCAGTTTTATGGGGGCAACTCTGTGATAGTAAAATTACATCTCTCATACTATAGAAAGACAACTCTTTACTGCAGAAGGTTACAGTGAGGAACTGAAGAGTATAGATTTAGGCTCTGAACAGCTTGCTGATTTGAAAAGCCGAAATCCTGAGGTTGCTTAAACAGGTGCTATTAGGACAAAGTACTGATGCTTTTCCGCTGCTCCAATGAGCAAAGCAGTAGGTCTCTGCACCTCCATGTGGAATGTGGATGTGAGTTGCAAGAGAGTAATCCACAGGAGAATTTGATGGAAATGTGGAGGTGTCGCTCACAAACATTGGGAATGCAGATATGAGATGGAGGATGGCGCAAATCCGCGTGGCCCCAGATCAGGAGAGGATGCTAGCAGTGGACTACATCCACTAATGTCTGACTTATCAGTAACCAGCAACTAGGCAGCTCTGCCCTAGTTCTGACCACCACGTTGGGGCTGGAGCACCAGTCCCAAGCTCCATTGCACTGACAGTTTCACATGAGCACAGCCCTTTTACCTTGGATCTGCTTGCTTTTTCAGACTTGGGCCTGGTAATTCCATCCCATCTGCTACACATCAATAGCAATAAAACATGGCTCCCCCTCTGCTGAGCAGGCTGATGTGACCACAGCACGTTCTCTTGTGCAGAGCGATAGTGTTGTGTCTGTGTGAGCTGAAAGCAGCCAGACTATAACTTAAACAAATCAGAGCTAATCGGCCTTATTAGAAGTGTGATAGAATCTGCAGAACTGAGCCGGCTCTGAAACTGCACAAATGGATATTTGGAAAGGGGGAGAGAGGGCTGCTGCTTCAGAAGAACTGCTTTTCTAGATGGATTCCAGCCTGTAGAAAACATTAAGATGTTATCATGGATCATAGAATCATAGAATCATAGAATATCAGAGTTGGAAGGGACCTCAAGAGGTCATCTAGTCCAACCCCCTGCTCAAAGCAGGACCAATTCCCAGCTAAATCATCCCAGCCAGGGCTTTGTCAAGCCGGGCCTTAAAAACCTCCAAGGAAGGAGACTCCACCACCTCCCTAGGTAACGCATTCCAGTGTTTCACCACCCTCCTAGTGAAATAGTTTTTCCTGATATCCAACCTGGACCTCCCCCACTGCAACTTGAGACCATTGCTCCTTGTTCTGTCATCTGCCACCACTGAGAACAGCCGAGCTCCATCCTCTTTGGAACCCCCCTTCAGGTAGTTGAAGGCTGCTATCAAATCCCCCCTCATTCTTCTCTTCTGGAGACTAAACAATCCCAGTTCCCTCAGCCTCTCCTCATAAGTCATGTGCTCCAGACCCCTAATCATTTTTGTTGCCCTCCGCTGGACTCTTTCCAATTTTTCCACATCCTTCTTGTAGTGTGGGGCCCAAAACTGGACACAGTATTCCAGATGAGGCCTCACCAATGTCGAATAAAGGGGAACGATCACGTCCCTCGATCTGCTGGCAATGCCCCTACTTATACAGCCCAAAATGCCGTTAGCCTTCTTGGCAACAAGAGCACACTGTTGACTCATATCCAGCTTCTCGTCCACTGTGACCCCTAGGTCCTTTTCTGCAGAACTGCTACCTAGCCATTCGGTCCCTAGTCTGTAGCAGTGCATGGGATTCTTCCGTCTTAAGTGCAGGACTCTGCACTTGTCCTTGTTGAACCTCATCAGGTTTTTTTCGGCCCAATCTTCTAATTTGTCTAGGTCCCTCTGTATCCGATCCCTACCCTCTAGTGTATCTACCACGCCTCCTAGTTTAGTGTCATCTGCAAACTTGCTGAGAGTGCAGTCCACACCATCCTCCAGGTCATTAATAAAGATATTAAACAAAACCGGCCCCAGGACCGACCCTTGGGGCACTCCGCTTGAAACCGGCTGCCAACTAGACATGGAGCCATTGATCACTACCCGTTGAGCCCGACGATCTAGCCAGCTTTCTATCCACCTTACAGTCCATTCATCCAGCCCATACTTCTTTAACTTGGCGGCAAGAATACTGTGGGAGACCGTATCAAAAGCTTTGCTAAAGTCAAGGAATAACACATCCACTGCTTTCCCCTCATCCACAGAGCCAGTTATCTCATCATAGAAGGCAATTAGGTTAGTCAGGCACGACTTCCCCTTCGTGAATCCATGCTGACTGTTCCTGATCACTTTCCTCTCCTCTAAATGTTTCATAATTGATTCCTTGAGGACCTGCTCCATGATTTTTCCAGGGACTGAGGTGAGGCTGACTGGCCTGTAGTTCCCCGGATCCTCCTTCTTCCCTTTTTTAAAGATGGGCACTACATTAGCCTTTTTCCAGTCATCTGGAACCTCCCCCGATCGCCATGAGTTTTCAAAACAGGTGCTATTAGGACAAAGTACTGATGCTTTTCCGCTGCTCCAATGAGCAAAGCAGTAGGTCTCTGCACCTCCATGTGGAATGTGGATGTGAGTTGCAAGAGAGTAATCAGTGTTTATACAGATTATTTTCCCTCTTCCACAGGCTTGTCTGTATGTTATCATTGCCCATATTTTATCGCGGGATGAAAATTAGATAATTCAGAAAAAGCCAGATTGTGGCCTCCACTCTGCTCTAGGCTGGGCTGGAAGTGCAAAGCAGCCACAAAGCCACCTTAGCTGGCTACCCAAGAACTCCCCACCAGGGTCATAGCCTCCCGAGGAAAACATGGGCACGGTGGCCTCAAGCCAGTCTTGGAGGGTCAAATCCAGAAGGTGGTGATGGATATGGCCAGCAAAGGTTCCACTTTGTTTATTAGCACATCTCACCTGCTCGGAGAGCAGATTCTTATTTTGTTACAGAGGAAGGTGAGAGGGCGTGGTCACCATTGCCAGAGCTTTGTAACACAATGCATGGTGGGAAGGCGGTTCAGAGATGCACACGTGGCAGTAAAAGCCTGGTAACAATCAAGCTGTTGCTTCAGTCCCTGCTCTGACCACTGGGGAGCATGTGCATCTTCAGCTTTGAGCAACTGCTGTTTCTGTGCCAGTTAACGGAAGCCTTCTTCAGTGTGCTTCGGATGGGAGAATTGGTGGCAGCTGTGTATAGTCAATGGAAACCGTGTCCAATCTGGAGCGGAATTCTGTTTCTAATCTTCCAAGACTGATCAGAAGAGGCAGGCAGCCATTAGCCAGGGCTGAGTGGGCACAGATACGTATGTTCTTTTCCTAGCTTGATGTGGCTATTGAGAGTTTTTTGTTAGGCCCCAAATCTAAGATTAGTCGGTTTCAGGTCATGTTTCATTCTCTCAAAGGAAACTCGACATTCTATGCTCTGTTCCTGATGTATCGCTAGGCATACGTTCCAAACTGGGGGCGGGGATGAGGAGCCTCTGATGTTAGCGGTGAAGGTAAGCCGCACAGAGGAAGCCACTTGCCACCTCTTCACAGTAAGAGAGGATGATGCAGTGGCCTGCCTACGCTGCATGACTCACCTTCCCGTTGCGTACATGCTTGAAAAGGAGTTCAGGGAACAGCATCTGTCGGATGAGTGTTGGGTTAGTTAGTAAACACAGGGACACTGAATTTCCTGAAACACGTCTCTACTGTTTCATAATGGTCTGTTAGTCACTGCAGCTGCTGAAGCCTCCATCTTTTCTCAAGTGACCATGCCACTCCCTGAAATTTAACATATACTAAATTAGCAACCAATGCATCAGCAATGCCAAGCAGTTCGTAAAAGATGGGGTGTGTGGGAGCAGCACGCCTCGCACATAACCGCCCAACTTAGCAGAAGATTGGCTCTTCTCAGGCCTTGCTTAGTTTATCACCAGTGGGAGGCTAAAAGGCCACTCCCTGCTATAGAATGATACAAAACCTATGGAGGGGGGGCATGGTCCCTCTCTGCTAGGAAGTGCTGTGCCCCAGCAGGTCTGGCTGTGACATATGATGGGGACATGACCCTTCCACAGATGAATCATTTTAATGAGCCGGAAGAGACCATCTGTCCATTAATATGTAATTTGGTAGTTAGAATTGCAATTCCTCTTCGCACAGGAGCTCAGAGGAGGAGGCCAACACCAAACTAAACAAACATGTCCCTTTAAAAAGGCCTCCAAACCAAGTTCCTAGCTTCCTTAATGTTCTAGGAGGTTGGCTGGGGGGAGAGGGGTTTATAAGGCCCTTTAACCCAGTTTATAAGGCCCTTCCTACTTCAGAGCTACTAAACTTAGAAAACAAAGTCTGTAGGGCCTAGGTCAGGCTACTGGCCTGGAGCCTGCAACCAGTAGCAACCAGCATAGCTCCTAGTCTCTTACACATCCCAACATTCATTTCCTATTTATACAGCCCACCCCAGTGTAGGGCAGGACTCCTTGATTATGCCCAGGCTTTTGTAAGCCAGAAACTGTCCCTTAAAGTGGCAGTACACCCTGCCACACACAGGAAGAGATCTCTACCTCTTAGTGCAGCCTAGCCGCTGGAATTGTTTTCCACCCTAACAGAGTGTTGCCAACCCTCCAGGATTGTCTTGGAGTCTCCAGGAGTTAAAGATTAATCTTTAATTAAAGATTATGTCATTTGATGAAACCTCCAGGAATACGTCCAACCAAAACTGGCAACTCTACTACCGGAACTAGTCTACGAGTAGTCCCAAGGAAAGAAATGCTAGACTCTCAGATGCAATGGCGAGAATAGTTCACAGGGTGAGTGTGATGAATGAATAGTCTAGACAGCCTTTACACAGACATTTTAAAGTAATGCAGAGAAGGTTCTTTGCACAAATTCCATTAAACAGAATTTCTCTGAGCACCATCTGTGCAGCACACTGAAAATTCACCCCATAGTGCCCAGGCTTCTACAGACAATGTGTGCATAGCAGAGAAAGAAAGAATATAAAATAATACTGCAGACAGACAGAAAGCAAGACAGACAGAAAGAGGAATCAGAAAATGCTTCTTCCTATGCAACCTGTAGCATCTGCCTTGTAGGGCCTGATTCTCATACAATGAGCTGTAGAGAAGCTTTAAATTACATTTCTGCCCATTTTGAGGCTCCATTACACTGCCAGCGTAATGTAAAGGGGCCATCATGTAAATAAGAATCAGGGCTGTGATTTTTCTTTTTTTTTTTTAAGGACAAAACCACTGGACACAATGGGACTGATTCTCAAAGTGACAAATCATAGAATATCAGGGTTGGAAGGGACCTCAGGAGGTCATCTAGTCCAACCTCCTGCTCAAAGCAGGACCAATCCCCAGACAGAATTTTACCCCAGTTCCCTAAATGGTCTCCTCAAGGATTGAACTCACAACCCTGGGTTTAGCAGACCAATGCTGAGCTCAGTGGCTTGAGGATTGGCCTGCTAAACCCAGGGTTGTGAGTTCAATCCTTGAGGGGGCCATTTAGGGATCTGGGGCAAAAATCTGTCAGGGATGGTACTTGGTCCTGCTAGTGAAGGCAGGGGACTGGACTCGATGACCTTCAAGGTCCCTTCCAGTTCTATGGGATAGGTATATCTCCATGTAATGAATCAGGCCCAACATTCCTATGAGAGTAGAATACAAATCCTTTACAAATGAACAACTCTACCCCATGATTTCCATCAGCTCTCCAATATCCCCTTCCCTGACTGCTTCCAAATGTCTCCCTCTTTGTCTGCCCTCGCAGGTGCCCCTCAATAGCTTCCTCCAAACAGCTACTACATCAGTTGCACTCAATTAATTGATTTACATATCCCCAAGGCCCCCACATTAGTGCAATGCAGCCAAGCACGTTAACGTTCAATAATATCAATCAACAACCATTGGTAACATTCCATTCTGACAGATCTAAAAGTACAGACAAGAGCTCATGAAGAGCGGGGGAGAGGAGGGATGCTAAACAAAAAGAATCCATTTAGAATATAATTAGGACTGTAGAAGCAAGAGACAGAAAAGACTAGGTCATATGTCTCCCCTCTTGCCCATACAGGATCGTTCTGCGCATTCTACTCTTAATTCCTCAGCAACATATAACTAAATAAAGTGATTCTTTCTTGCAATAAATAGTCGAGAAGCTACAGTGAATAAATATGCAGCTGTTAGGACCAGGGCATGAGTGGCCTGGTCTAGGGGATAGCATTGAGGGCGCGCAGATGGTCCAGTGTTCAGGAGCCAATTACCAGGAACCAGGCTGCACTGGAATGCCAGGAGATCAGAATCAAGAGACAAACCAGAGGGCAGGAACCAGGATGGAATTACCAAGAGCCAGTCCAAGTCAGGATACTACCAGGTCAAGATCAGAAGGCAGGACCAGGTAAACAACAGATCAGCCATCCATGGCAAGGTGAAGCCCCGTTGTACAGACAACATTCTGTTTCCTACTGTGGCTTAAATAGGGGCTGCAGCCCAATCAGGGGCCTTGGAGCTCTCCCAATCAGAGCGTAGGGGCAGGGCTTGTGCCTGAGCTGGGCTTCATGGACCCCAGTCCCAGTTGCTCCCTGTGAGTTGCTGGGTGAAGGATTGGAGTGTGATGATTTGCAGGACCCCCATGTACCCGTTTTCAAGACCTTTGGGACCTGGCAGCAGCAGAGAGAAAGGAGAAGAGAAATAACGTAAAATCGGTTTGGCACCGATTCAGGAAAGCACTTCAGCATGTGCTTAAGTCCCATGCTTTCCTGAATCAAGACCCTAATAAATAAAATGTTGCTAGTGCAGTTAAGGTTGCATTCCTCTCCCCAACCACCCACCAGAGTGTCTAAGGCTATGTCTAAACTACAGAGTTCATGCCGGCGTAGGCCCCTAGTGTAAAAGGAGTTTTTCTGCCAGTGTAGGAACACCACCTCCCCAAACGACATTACCTAAGCCGACAGAAGCACTCAGCACTGGGAGTTTTGTCCACACACTAGTGGGTATGTTTTTTTTCACTCCCCGACCAACATAGCTACCTAGGTGTAAGTTTTAAGTATAGACCAGGCCTTAATATATAGTACAGTGAGACAGCTGGGAATTTAATTATATGCAATTCAATTGTGGTGCCCTTATACACACAGGTGAGCATTTTCTCATGTGAGTAGCCCCACTGAAGTCACATGAGTCAGTGCTCACCAGTGGAATTGGGGGGGTTACATTCTGGCCCACAAAGAGCATTGTGTAGAGTTGGTGACACTTCTCCCACTTAAAAAGGTTCATGAAAAGGAGAGCTGAAATTTTGAAATATGACCATGAAAAGACAAGGGCTGGAGAGTCCAGGAATTGACGAAATATTTGCAATTCACCCTCCCATTTTTCAACCAACTAGAGAGCGACTCAACTCTTTTTACTTTTTGAATTCAACAAAAAAGTGGGCAGTGGGATAGGGAGATTGTGAAAAAAAAAATCAGCACATTTTAAACAACTGAATGTTAAATAAATCCCAGCTCTAATTATTCTAGTGAAGGTGCCAGGAGACTATGCATCTAGAAGACCCTAATAAGCATCCCAAAAAACACTGGTGCAGCATCGGGCTGTCTCTGTACAGCTCCAAGGAAGTCCCTCAGCAACACTCTACTATTTCCCCTGAAAGTATGTAGCCAGTCCCCAGACAGCAGCTGGCATAGAAGCAGGTGTGAGAGGTCTCCCTCTTAGCACTGTTGTATATTAAGTAATTACTCCCCCTGTACTACCGTAGCTCCAGGATGAGTCATGCCTAACCAAGACCCATGCTCCAAATGTTTTCACTGCCGTCCCAGGCCTATTTCTGAATCATTTGTATAGAAAAATGAATCCTCCGTTGTTATAAAGGGACCTGTTCTCAGTTCCTCTCTTCACAGCTTCATGAAAGACAGGAGTCCATTGCAGCAGCATCACCCTTTGGGGGGAAAGGTTAATTACTTGCAAAATTTGGCTCGGAAAAACGAGGATGTTTTGAGGTTAATAAACACCAAAATGTTTTTTTTTAAATAGCCCTGTTTTTTGTTGGTTCCTTTCCATATTGAACCCTCAGAATTAGATTTGTGGATTTTCTTTTTGCCATGTTGACAGACACACGAAGAGCTGCGCTTTAATTGAAAACAGCCCTTTGTTCACAAGACAAATATTTCAGCAAGGCAGTAACATCTTAAAATGCTACAATCAGAAAATTATGAGATCCAAATTAATCTCTCTTCTAATTTATAATCCAAAACAGCTACTCTGTTCTATTTTATCTTGAAGTGCTGTGAACCACTCAATGTATGAACACTGTTACCAGTACCAGACCTGAAGAAGACCTCTGCATAGCTCACAAGTTTGTCTCTTTCACCAACAGAAGTCGGTCCAAAAAAAATATTACCTCACTCAGCTTGTCTCTCTAATTACCAGTACATACATTTTATTGTATGCATTGTACTGTATTGCAGAGAGGCAAGGGTGTCTCTGTATAGTTTAGGTTGCAGCCAGTTTCCATTGAGATACATTTTCAAAAGGGTGCAGTGTCAGATTTTTACGCACCTGGGGACCAGATTTTCAAAAGATCTCAAATCTTATTTAGACCCCGGTCAAATTTTGAAACGAATTTAGCACCCAGACTCTCTCACTGTGACACCTATGTCTAGATTTTTAAAAGAACTCAGCATACTATATAAACTATCCCTTTAAATAGTTTGTGAGCCCTCTAGTGGCACTTACTGTGTTCCAGTTTTTAGAAGCCACCGGAAACAACCAGAGCAGTTGTACATATGTATTATTACACTGCAATAAAGTCTCACTAAGTCTCAGAGTCCAGGTGAACTCACTTGGACTTGCAGGGCTCTGGCTGTGGGGCTAAAAACTGCAGCAGTTCAGGGTTCATCTGGAGCCTAGGCTCTCAGACCTTCCACCCTCGCAGAGTTTCAGAGCCCGGGTTCTAGCCCAAATCTGAATGTAACTAATTTTTACCCTACAGCCTGAGCCCCGCAACCCCAATTCAACCACCACGGACCAGCAGAGTCCATGCCACAGTTATTTTATAGGGCTGTTGATTAATTGCAGTTAACTCACATGATTAACTCAAAAAATTAATCGCAATTTAAAAAATTAATCGCGATTAATTGCACTGTTAAACAATAGAATACCACTTGAAATTTATTAAATATTTTTGGAGGTTTTCTACATTTTCAAATATATCAATTTCAATTACAACATAGAATACAAAGTGTACAGTGCTTACTTTATATTATTTTTGATGACAAATATTTGCACTGTAAAAATGATAATCAAAAGAAATAGTATTTTTCAATTCACCTCATACAAGTACTGTAGTGCAATCTCTTAATCATGAAAGTGCAACTTACAAATGTAGTTTTTTTGTTACATAACTGCACTCAAAAACAAAACAATGTAAAACTTTAGAGCCTACAAGTCCACTCAGTCCTATTTCTTGTTCAGCCAATCGCTAAGAGAAACAAGTTTCTTTATATTTACGGGAGATAATGCTGCCCACTTCTTAATTACAATGTCACTTGAAAGTGAGAACAGACATTCGCACGGCACTGTTGTAGCTGGTGTCACAAGATAGTTATGTATCAGATGCACTAAAGATTCATATGCCTCTTCATGCTTCAGCCATCGTTCCAGAGGACATGCTTCCATACTCATGACGCACGTTTTAAAAAAATGTGTTAATTAAATTTGTGACTGAACTCCTTGGGATGAGAATTATGTGTCTCCTGCTCTGTTTTACCTGCATTCTGCCATATATTTCATGTTATAGCAGTCTCTGATGGTGACCCAGCACATGTTGTTCGTTTTGAGAACACTTTCACTGCAAATTTGACAAAATGCAAAGAAGGTACCAATGTGAAATTTCTAAAGATAGCTACAGCACTCGACCCAAGATTTAAGAAACTGAAGTGCCTTCCAAAATCTGAGAGGGATGAGGTGTGGAGAATGCTTTCAGAAGTCTTAAAAGGGCATCACTCTGATGCAGAAACTACAGAACTCACACCACCAAAAAAGAAAATCAACCTTCTGCTGGTAGCATCGGACTCAGATGATGAAAATGAACATGCATCAGTCTGCACTGCTTTAGATTGTTATCGAGCAGAACCCGTCATCATCATGGACGCCTGTCCTCTGGAATGGTAGTTGAAGCATCAAGGGACATATGAATCTTTAGCGCATCTGGCACGTAAATATCTTGCGACACCGGCTACAACTGTGCCATGCGAACACCTGTTCTCACTTTCAGGTAACATTGTAAACAAGTAGCAGTCAGCATTATCTTCTGCAAATGTAAACAACCTTGTTTGTCTGCTAGCTGTTTTGAAAATTAATTTAATTCCTAGCTAGCATCCTCTGCTTTTGCTCTCTTTCACGGACAGCCAAAAATGGAATAAAAATTTTAAGGCCAGAACAATTTCAGCCCAATAATACATTTTAAGACCAGGGCTCTTTCCGTCTCCAGGTGAGTGCAGCAAAATACTGAATTTCACATATTTTAAAAAAAGAAGGCCGTGTAATGTCGTTCTTTCATTTGATGTATTCAGACTCAGAATCCTCCCCAGGCAAATCACATTACAGTTATGCAAAAAGGGTTCAGATTGCCCTAACTGTCCATAAATCAAGTGAAATAGGTTCAGATCCTCAGCTGATATAAACTGGCATAGCGCTGCTGACTTCAGCACACATCTCCTCCCAGTTTGTGTGGAGAGTTAGCACAGTGCCGCGGAGTCCTTACAGGAGAGCAACAACTGCAATTGTGCCTGGCTTCCCTGCACAAGAGCAAAAGGCTGCTTAGAACCTTTCCTCACTTAGGCCTGGTCCCCACTTAGTCCGGACTTCGGACTAAGGTACGCAAATTCAGCTACGTTAATAACGTAGCTGAATTCGAAGTACCTTAGTCCGAACTTACCGCGGTCCAGACGCGGCCGGAAGTCTCCCCCCGTCGACGCCGCGTACTCCTCTCGGCGAGCTGGAGTACCGGCGCCGACTGTGAGCACTTCCGGGATCGATCCGGGATCGATTTATCGCGTCTTAACCAGACGCGATAAATCGATCCCAGAACATCGATGGCGTGCCGCCGGACCAGCCGGTAAGTGAAGACTAGGCCTTAGGCCTCGTTTCTATTGCAGATGCACAGGTGCAAACGCCAAGCATAGACAAGGAAAGCTGTGATTTACCCTGGTTGAACTGACTCCTGCAGAAGAAATCACAGCAACTCCCATGTGAGTATTTGGGGTTTGCACTGGGACAGTTACACTAGTTATTCGCTGCCAATTGCTGACTCCCAAGAACAGACAAAACCTTATATGCTTGCACATAAAGTGGACCATAATTAAATAGGGATGGTCAATTTCAATTTCTATTTGTAGTCATTTTCAGTGTTTATTTTTGGCTATTTTAATTTCTTATAGTAAATTAAAAAAAGCAATTTGTATTTGAACTACAATTGCATACGTTTAAGCAGAAATTAACTTAATTAGCGGTGTGCTAAATAAAGACTATTTTAAAAACTTTTCATGTCTTGTTTGCCTGCTGATTTCCCTGCATGTAACCACACAGAAAATTAGGTGTGCCCAAGAAGTGAGCTGCAGAGAGCAGGAACAGGAAGTAAAACAGGTTGTAATTTATAGCAAGCCGCTTGAACAAGATGTCAGTTCTGCTAAGAATCCCCTGAAAGGAAACTTTCCTTTTTCTGGTGTTTATTTTTTTTAAACAATTCTTGAAATACAACAGTCCAACTTCAATGGGACTTTAATAGGCACTTAGTTGTTTTCCTGGAAAATAGAAAATTTCTGGAATCAGGGCCTGGATGTACAGTATAAAAGGCACTGCTGATGATTCCTCAATATCATATCAGATTCTCTGTGAAAATACTCAGACACCTAATTCACCTCCCAGAAATAATCTGTAGATTTTAAGGAATAAACAGACAGCATACAGCCAGAGCGCTCACCCGATGATCCATGTAGAAAACAGTATAAATTGCACCTGGCTAAAAAGATCTGCAGAGGGCATTTGCTTCCTGTCTGAGACAAATATCTCAGACATCGTGTAATTACCATGAAAGGTCATCAGGGACATCTAACGAGGCAAGACAAATTAATGCACCAACCATTTCATGTGGTTAGCTTTCCTTAGAAGGTTTCTTGGTAAATATCATAGCAAAGCACTGACATTTTACCATAAAAGAGGATATGGGCAAAGGACATTTTTCTTGAACTACATGTAATACGGAAAATTAAGGATGATATTCTATCCAATTTCTCTGTCTTGTTTGTAAATGAGGCCAGGGAAAGAAAGTTTAAAGAAACTGCAAGACACTCACTAAAAAAATATAAGCAGGTCTAAGACTTCCCAATGACAATGTAAGACAATAGTTTTAGAGGGGGTCTAAAGGTATCAGGGTCCCCAAATCTAGGGTGACCAGGTAGCAAGTGTAAAAAATCGGGACAGGAGGTGGAGAGTAATAGGAGCCTATATAAGACAAAGCCCCAAATATCAGGACTGTCCCTATAAAATCGGGACATCTGGTCACCCTACCCAAACCCAATGGGATTTAGGGGCTTAACTTCCTGAGACTCATAATCCTAGCTGTAATTTTATTTTTATTTTAATTGTGTAAATATTTGTTTGTCACATGATCATGTCATCTGGTACCTATCTGCCCCTCTCCATGCATAGATCAAGATTTTGCCACTGACAAATGCCTACAAATATCTGAAGGGTACCAACACCAATGAGAAAAAGGGACTATTCAACACAACCCCAGGGGGTATATCTAGAAGGAATGGGATGAATGGGAGTAAAATAAAATGTAAGCTTAGCAGCCAAAGCTCAGTGAAGTCAATGGGAGCCTTTCCCGCACTTTCAGTGAGCTATGGAAGCAGGGGAAATGGCTAGAGCTTTGAGGTCAGGAAGGTAACTCCTGCACAGCTGAACTACCCTGTGCATTCCTTCAGGTCCTACTACCCGCTTTGCACACAGGTTCTACTGCCAGGTGGCCTTCTGCATGAGCTGTGCACGGGGGGAGAATGTAACCCTCCTTGCATGGAGGTCTAAGTCTCTACCTCATCACAGATGTAGAGCAAAGTGATTATTACAGGATTGGATTTAATTGATTACAACCCCAGTCTTCTCTTCCAGGGAAGAAAACCTTTGAAGTGACCCTGGGATGGAATCACAGCAACCATCTGACTTCCTCTTCTTTTGGCAGAGGTGTAGGCTTCCTAGTGTGCCCATCTCCTTCCAGCCAGAGACATTGGTGGGTGGTAGAGCAGCATTAGAGCGAAGGAGTTTGTTCCTGGAAGCCGTCACAGATTGGGAAAACCTCAGCCTTCTCCTGCTCTCAGTGGAGCTGTGGAAAGGGTTCCCTATCGCAGGACTCTCACTGCCCTGTTCTACTATTTCACCTCTGTCTTACCCCCCTGGGATTTGGTTCCCAAATGCCAGTCAGTGGGGGGAACTTCAGCACCGTTATAAATAGTTCTCCAAAAATAAACTGCCTCTTTATGAAGTAACATGGAGTCCTCTCCTGTTATTACCCATCAGATCCCACAGCCCAGGTCCCACCTTCCACCAGACTTGAATGCAGGAGCTGTGTGAACTAAGGCCTGGTTTGCACACATAGTTATCCTGGTTTTACTAAGGGCATGTCTTCACTACCCGCCAGATCGGCAGGTAGCAATTGATCTATCAGGGATTGATTTATCGCGTCTAGTGTAGACACGATAAAATCGATCCCCGATTGCTCTGCCGTCTACCCCGGAACTCCACCGCAGCGAGAGGCGGAAGCGGAGTCGACGGGAGTGGCAGCGGTCGACTCGCCGCCGTCCTCACAGCCAGGTAAGTCAACCTAAAATACGCAACCTAAGATATGCAACTAAGTTGCATATCTTAGGTCGACCCCCTCCCCCCCGCCCGTACTGTAGACCTAGCCTAAAAGAAGTGATTTTAATCCAATTTAGTTAAACTGGTGTAACTTTGTGGGTGGGCGGTGATCAGTTTAAACCTGATTTATATCTGCTTAACATGCCTCAGTAAATTTAAAGGCACAAGTTATACCAATATAACCAGTTTGAAGCTGATTTAAGAGAGTCTACACATAAAAAAAGCACTAGCGTAACTAAACCAACTTAAATTAAACCAGTGCAACATCTGCGTGTGGACAAACCTTAAGAAACACAATCCTAAAATAAACAGATACTGACAGTATCACTGATTTTATTCTTAAGGTCCTAACTAAACACAAATGTGTGATTAAGATGTATCACTACCCTATAAAAATCCCACATCACAATGGAAATTTGACTGGTGTCTTTGATGTAACTTTCACCTCCTTGAAGGAGGCTCCTTCCCACAACACTTATGTGCCATTGGGTTGTCATGGTACATCGCAGAGGTGAATTGATTTTTATGGCATTCTATGTATAGTATGCATAGGTGCTGGAATTAGGGGTCAACCTGTGGAACTCTGCCAGAGGATGTTGTGAAGCCCAACAGGGTTCAAAAAGGAACTAGATAAGTTCATGGAGGATAGGTCCATCAATGGCTATTAGCCAGGATGGGTAGGGATGGCTACAGAGGCATGGATCACTTGACAGATACCTGTGCTGTTCATTCCCTCTGAAGCATCTGGCACTAGCCACTGTCAGAAGACAGGATACTGGGCTAGATGGACCTTTGGTCTGACCCAGTGTGGCCATTCTTGAAGTGGCTTGAAGTGGATTCCATTATATGCAGGGCTTACGGTTTGGTTCAATGGCTCTCAGCACCCCAACTATAAAAATTGATCCAGCACCTCTGAGAGTATGTAGTTTTCAAAGTGATTTGGGATGTTTCCATAGAAAACCACCTATATAAATGTAAATTATTGCTGTTATTTATTTCATGATATTGCAAAATAGATCCATAAGGGATATAATGGAAGTTCCATTGCTTGAGTTTTTTAGAATTAGTTTGGACTAAATAAATTATACTATAAGGAACAATCCTGTATTGGCAAGGGGATGGACAAGATGAATGAATACAAAGCCAAGAACATCCCTGGTGCGGTTGCAATGAAGTGAAATATTTGCCCTTGTTTACGCGCATTTACACCAGTGGGGGTTGCAAGGGTGTCACTAGAGGGGAGAATGTTGTAAATTGTGTCCATACTCATTTATCACACCATTTGGAAATACAATTTTCCATTTTGTCTCAGCAGTCCTGGAAAACAATGCAACTGGTGGCTTCATTCATAACGTTGGCTGAAGCCTTGCATAGTAAATATAGCTATTGCTTTCATTTCTCACAGTTTACCACCTTGAAGCCTGAAAGTATTGTTTGTATAACTATTGTGAGAACAAGGGAAGAAAAAAAATAGGTTTCCCTTCCCCTCCCAGCACCCTAAATCAAATATAAAGAAAATTGGGCGGATGTTAGATTCTCAGGGGTTTTATCAAATTATCCGTGATAGGTCAGTCTGCATTGCAGGTTTTTGAGTCTGAATTTTATCAATGGCTTATGGAAATCAGATCCATTTTAAAGGATAGCAGGTGTTAAAACAATGAACAGCAGCCTCCTTTGCATCTGTGCTACAAAAGCTGTCTCAGTGTTTACAAGAAACAGGATAATCAAAAAACATCCTGCCACTGGCACATAGAAACTGCAGTTCCTTGTTATTATTCTTGTTTTCTCACACTGGACAGGTGTATTTATAGAACATACAGTTGAACCAGAAGGAAGAAAGAAATTCATTCTCACTTCCACGTGGAAGTGACGCACGTGCAACGTAAAGAGGGGCACTTCATCGTGTGGTTAGTTTGTATTGTTCTTCCAACTCTAGTTAAGGTGTTAACCCTTTCACTTGTTATTTTAAATGTTTAACAAGTCAGGCACGGGGGTTTTCATCACCACTATCCAAATGAATCTCACTGCCTGTAACTCAGATTACAATACTCTCAACAAGACCAAGAAGGAGTTGCTGCATCTATCATTGCTTGCACCTAGAAACCTAGAGGTTGGGCATTCTATTAATAGATAAGCACAACAAAGACACACCATTCAAGTTTCAGTATCACTGGGGCAGTAGAAACATAGAATATGAGGGTTGGAAGGGACCTCAGGAGGTTATCTAGTCCAACCTGCTGCTCAGAGCAGGACCAAGCCCCAGGCAGATTTTTGCCCCAGATCCCTAAATAGCCCCCTCGAGGATTGAGCTCACAACCCTGGGTTAGCAGGCTACCGCTCAAACCACTGAGCTATCCCTCCTCCAATAGTAATTCACTGCTTTTAAATGAATTATTCTGTGATGCAATGACCTGGTTGATTTTCTACCTTTTTCACATGTCTTATTCTGTTGTAATAGCGTCAAGAAAATATTTATCAATGTAGAGTTTAGAAATTACTATTTTGAAATAATATGTTCTAATTTAAGATGCACCCCAAATTGGAACTGTGGATCCATCCTCCCTCTGATCCCAAACAAAGCTTTGGGAAAGCTCTGAATACTCCCCCATTCCTGATCCAGATTTCTTTACTCAGGCCCATTTCTGATTCTAATAATAAATGGGAAAAAAGCGTATTGCCAAGTCCCCAGCAATAGCTGATATTCATTTGCGATGCACCGTTCATATGACAGTCAACTCTTAGCTTTAATAAAATTCCCAATAGTAATAGTACTAATTAGAGGTGATTGAAAAAAACAGTAAAAATATTTAATGTGGTTTTTTTCTTTAAAAAAAAACATGCATGAGAATTTTTCAAATTGTCTATGAAACATTTGAAGGTTTCTAATTTTTCTATGAAAAAATGAACCCCCCCCATCCCAAAATGTTCTATTTTTTTAAATCAAAAACCAAACTGGAAATATTGTGGTTTGTTTTGGGGTTTGGGTGTTCCCAACCCACGTCTCCTGTTGTTTTTCTCTTTTGGCCACTAAAAAAAAAAAAAGGTGGAGAAGAGTAATAGAAATAGAAAGGAGAAAAAACAAAAATGTAAACAGTGAAAACAGAATCGAATAACGCTTGCTGTAGTGTCTTTCACGTGAGGCCCTCAGAGCCCTTCACAAACATTTGTTAAAGGCTAGATTCTGCCACTTTTCCTTACCTTGAAGAATTGCTTACTCTGTGGATTATCCCATTGAAATCCATGGGACTATTCATGGAATAAGGTACTATTGAGGCCTGGTTTACTATACACTCCTCCTAGCTGACAAAGGTATGTGGCAAAACCCCCAGTGTAAACACAACTATGCCAACAGAAGAGTGCTTCTGTAGTGGCTACGTCTACACTAGGAGTGCTTTACCAGTATAGAAATACCAGCATACTGTAATGGCAAGTGCTCCTAGTGTGGATTCGGCTACACTAGCAAAGATTCACTTTGCACCAGTTTATAGTATGACCACCCCCCACAAAAGAAGCAAGCAATACCAGTAAAAGCGCTCAGGGATTACCCCTCTTCATACCCCTGACACACATAGCTATGCCAGCAGTAGTCTGCAGTATAGATATAATCTAATGGTATGTCGACATTGCAATCACAGAGCGTGATCGCAGCTCGGGTAGACATACCTGAACTAGCCGTAATCTAGCTAGCTTGGGTACATACTAGGGGTTACGTACTCTAAGTGACAAATCTGGTTCTAAATCCGATAACTTAGGTTGGGAAGAGCCATTGTACAAATGGGTAAACTATGGCACACAGTGGTTGCGATTCTCTCGAGAGCACACAGCGAGAGCCAGATCCAGCAAGGTGCTGTGCATCCTCACATTTAATTTGCTTCACTGGCCACTGAAGGCACTCAGTATCTTACAGGCTTTGGCAGAGTCAACGGGTGAGATCTTTCCCTTCCTTCCAGCTCCTTTACAGCAGGTAAAAGAACCGGAATGGCATAAAGGGGCCCAAAAAGCCCATACCCAGCTGGAGACGGATTCCTCTGCTGCAAGCACTGCAGTGATAGCTATGAGGATTCCCTCTGAGGACACCCTTGGAAGTCCCAGATCAGGCAGCAGAGCTGGGGTGGAAGGGACATGTTGGGGTGGGACCACAGCAGACATCACTACTGAAATTCTGAGCAGCCCTGCTGTTAGACAGCTCCCCTTCTCCCGCACCAAGACTATTAATTATGCCAAGAGCGTCTCTTGGAATAGCACAATAGTAGGGGTGTGGAAAGATAGCTTATAGCTGTTTTAGGCTTGGCCTACACTACAAACTTATGTAGTGGAAAATCCACACTCCTGAGGGCATGGCTACACTTGCAGATGTAGAGTGCTGGGAGTTAAACCAGCCCTCAGAGACAGCAGCAGGGAAAGCGCTGCTGTGAGTTCACACTGTGCTCCTTGTGACTGTGGAGCATGTCCACGTTAGCGGCTCTTGCAACGCCACAGAGAGCAGTGCATTGTGGTAGCTATCCCACTGTGCAAGTGGCTGCAGCATGCTTTGGAAAGGGTTTGCAAAGCATAGGGGGTAGAGTGTGTCAGCATGTTATTTTGTAAGCTCAGACAGCGGCAGAGGAAAACCCGACATCAGCCCCCACCTCCTGCCTCTCTCTGTCTCTCTCACATACACACACACACACACACACACACACACACACACACACACCTCTGTCTCTGCAGCAGGAGCATTCCACAGTAATGGTTTGCTTTGTGTCCCGGAGCAGATAAGTATGCCGACTGTAAAAATGGAGCTTTGAAAGGGGATATCCGCATGCCTGCAGCCAAGTTCAAAACAATGACCAGAGTGGCCAATTGACTTCAGGGGATCATGGGACGTTTCCGGAGGCCAATCACAGCGCAGTAATGCAACATGGTGTCCACACTGACACCCCGGCGCTCCAGCCGGGGTGCAGCAAGCTCTATGCTTCTCGTAGAGGTGGATTACCAGGAGCACTCCAACCGCGGGTCTGGGCACTCTAAGTGCCTTGCCAGTGTGGACACCTCAGGAGTTAGGGCTGATTTAACGCGCTCTAACTTGCAAGTGTAGCCAAGGCCTGAGCAACACAGTAATACCAGCCTAGCCCCCAGTATAGACAGTGCTATGTCGACGGGAGGGCTTCTCCCATTGAAATAGCTACCGCCTCTCAGGGAGGTGGAGTACTTATGCCAATGGGAGAAGCTCTCCTGTCAGTGTAGCGTTTTCATTAAGCAATGTAGCTGCGCCATTGCAGCGCTCTAAGTGTGGACAAGCCCTAGGGCAGGTCTACACTTAATAAGCTGCAGCTGCACCACTGTAGCACTACTTCGCTGACAGGACAGTTTCTCCCACTGGCACAGTTAGTTCATTTCTGCAAGAGTCGATAGCAGTGTTCATGGGAGAAGCCTGTCTACCCCGGGGGGTTAGACCGGTATAACTGGAGCGCTCAGGGGGGTGGATTTTTCACAACCCTGAGCGACATAGTTATGCCAATGTAAGTTTATAGTGTAGACTGGCCCTAGACTCCTTCCCACTGGAAGAGGTGCAGCACAGAATCTCACCCAGTGTCAGTAGTCAGAAAGAGAACCCCCACATTGTTTCAGAACCCCCCAGTTCTACCCATTAGGCAGCACTGACTCCAGTAATTGGCACTGTAGTCAAGTAATAATAAGTAAAACATTAATTCTTGCTGAAGCTAGTTAGACTACAGTTAATTCACCATTGCAATTTATGCTGTGAGGGCTTACCCTAAAACAAGCTGGACTCTGCCTGCACCAAACACGGAGGATGGCATATCTCTCTCCAGAGTTCCCAGCAGCCTAGTAAGGAGTATGGATTTTTCACACCGCTCTTCATCCCATTCATGACGCTTCTCAACTTCCCCACGGTGAAGCATTCATGTTGAGTACAATGGGAGCTGCACCCACGTGTCCAAGAATAGAATTAGGTTATTTGTGTCCAAAGCCTCTCAGGGCATTTGAACAGCTCCAAAGAATGGCAGACCATGCTACCCATGGAGCTCCCAAATCTGGATCTCACCTAAGATAGCTCACAGCATGCACCCTTCAAACTAGCAAAATCTACTTCCTATTGGCAGTACTGCTTTTGTAAGGCTGTTTCTAATACTATGCTACTATGAAATATATTGGACCAGTGCAAGTGGAGACAATGGAGTTACACTAGGCAGAATTTAGCTCATTGAATCTTGTTTCAATTCACTTTCACAAATCCCAACCCAATGTAAATAACTTTGCTTCCTACCGCTGCTCACAGAAGAGAGTCATTGTCCTTTCTCACCTGCTTTCTCCACCTTTAACCACGCCGAGCCCCACCGAAAAGTGAGAGTGATATTTGCAAACATGATTCCAGAAAATAATTAATGCGATTTAGTAACTCAAAGAGAGCAGGACTTCAAAACAATTATTCCAAGGAGCAAGATTTAGTTGGTGTTGGTCCTGCTTTGAGCAGGGGATTGGACTAGATCAGTGGTTCTCAAACTTTTGTACTGGTGACCCCTTTCACATAGCAAGCCTCTGAGTATGACCCCCTCTCCCCCCCATAAATTAAAAACATTTAATATATTTTACACCACTATAAATGCTGGAGGCAAAGCGGGGTTTGGGGTGGAGGCTGACACAAACCCCCATGTAATAACCTCATGACCCCCTGCGGGGTCCCGACCAGTTTGAGAACTCCTAGACTAGATGACCTCCTGAGGTCTCTTCCAACTCTAATATTCTATGATTCTAAGATTACAAGAGATGTGATGTATGTTGAAATTTCAAATGATATTTTAGCGGATAATAAATTAAACTATTATAGTTTAATATAAATAAATATCTTTTTTATATAAATAAATATCTTATTTTAATATAAATTAAAATATCTAAGGAGCTGAAATGGTGTTCTGGTTCTATCACTTACCGGAAGTGCACTCTGGGACTTCTTTCTTTAGGACTGAAGCACTGTGCATATGCACACACACCTCTCTTTTCTTCTCTCACTGTTTATGGTTACTGCAAGAGCTGATATCGTTCTAGCTCAAGAAATGTAATGTGAACATTTACTTTATTGGAAATTTACGGCATTTGTGATTGAAAAGCGTGAAAATAGAATCAAAAACACTTGCTAGGATTGTGGTTCTGGGTCAGATTTTGCCACATTTACTCAAGTTGAGTAGTACTCCACTCCATGAGGAGCCCCACTGAAATTAACATGGTTACTTGAGGAGTAAGGTAACACTCAAATAAGAGTCAGAGTGGCAGGATCTGGCCCTCTGTATTCATAATTAGCATGAACACGAAAAAGAAAAGGATACACTACTGCTGTCTGGTGACTCTATTTAGAGCAAAGAGATGGATATAGTTAATATTCACATTAAAAGGATTGAAACATGACAGATTCTGAAAGTGCTATTTCATGGATTGTACGAAATAAATCTTTTGCACTGCTCCTATTGAGCTAACACAATTTAGTTTCTAATTTTCTGATATTTCTTTTCACTATAATATAGAAGTGACCTTTATCCTCCTAATTGATTAAACCCCGACACTATGCTTGTGTTGATTTATTACGAATATGCTGGCTCAAGCCAAATGTTAAAACCAAACAGTTTTCTAAAACCTCTGCTAACAAATTACTTGGATAATAGCCAGAAGCCTGGAATCAATCCCTAGTTCTATGTCTTTCTCACCAAAAACATCTGGTATGTGTTAATTACAATCTATTGACTGTAAGATTTAGGACGGCAGAGATCTTTCGGAGCAGTGTCCTAGATGATTAAATAAATGAATGCTGATAAGCAATAGTCAATACTGAATAAAAATCAATAGACGTTTCACTACCCGCTGTTCCTAATGATAGGGAACAGAGAGTATATATACTATGAACTACATCTTTTAGATGCTTTAATTTTATTGAGCAAATTATTTCATAAGCCATCATTTGGGGGTTTCATTTTTAACAAAAAAGTAGTAGAGTGTGGCATGGTATTTAATATCTGGCTGAGATTTAAAACTCACACTCCTTATGAAGTATGACATTTTATACTTGAAACCACAGGAACAGTTTCCCACATTTAAGTGCAGAGGAAAATTCTTCAAATTAAATTTGAACTTTATACCTTTTAACTCTCATCCAATCCTCCTCCTCCATGTACTGTGCCTGGGTCTGATGAACATGCTGGTACTGTATCAAAGCCAAATAGACCTGGCTACTGTCAAATCCCCTTCACTTAGCCTTGAACTAAGCATCAATCCTACTGTAGATCACGGTAGTTCATGTTAGCCAGCAGCCACTCCCTCTCGTGGACAACTAGCTTGAGGACTAAATAAACTGGTCACTACAGCTAATTTGGCAGCATTGTTGCAGGGGGGGGAGGAATAGCTCAGTGGTTTGAGCATTGGCCTACTAAACCCAGGGTTGTAAGTTCAATCCTTGAGGAGGCCACTTAGGGATCTGGGGCAAAATCAGTACTTGGTCCTGCTAGTGAAGGCAGGGGGCTGGACTCAATGACCTTTCAAGGTCCCTTCCAGTTCTAGGAGATGGGATATCTCCATTAATTTAAATTTAAAATCTGGATTCAGGGAAACACACTAGAACCTGAACTCAAATCCAGCTGATGCTGCTTGGACTCTAGTCCTCCAATGAACACCTGCCCAGAACTCATCCACTGACCTCAGAAGGGACCCACATAAGTGTGGGGGGGGGTCTGTCTGCATGGAGCTTATTGCCGGATGGAGGCCATAGGGATAAACTGCACTGCTATAGGTTCTGACATTCTAATGGGCTGTTACATGGAAGTCCCTCTGTTGATTGCCCAGAATGAGAAATCTTTGGCACTTTCTGAAAAGTCTAGGGAATAACCCTTGTGTTCTGCGCAATGCACCCTCCTGTCCAGTGCTGTTCTTTACGATGCTGAATGCAATGTGGCTGTTCTGTTTGGCCACTATACAAGGGCCTGATTCTGCCACCTTTGCTCGTACTGCCTAGTAATTTACTCCATGAGTTGGCCTGTTGATTTCAGTGGGGATACCTGCTAAGGTATTACACAGCATGAGTAAGGGTAGAAGAATCAGCAGGGGCGGCGCCTCTCATGCTCACCCTACATGTCCCGGTGCCCCTAGCTGCCTTTTGTCTGGGTGCTCTGCTGCTCCTCCATCGATTGGTGGCCTACCCCTGGCCCTGCTGCTGCAGTGGCTGGCAGGTAACAGGTGTTAGGCATGTTCTGGGCATGCCTACAGGATCAAGCTGCCCTGGTGAGCTAGGCGATCCTCTTCCTAGTTTAAGAATCTCAGTTTGGGGTCACTTGACGTTAGGCCCCGAGCAGCTCATTAGCGGTGGTTTGGCATCAGTACTTAGGTGCCTTTGCAAATACCAATGGCTGTAAACCTAGGCACCTATGGGATTTAGGTGCCTACATACACCATTAAGGCACCATTTTCAATGCCCCTGCCTAGCTGCCTTTAAGGATCTGGGCCAAATGTGATGCCAAAGCTCTCACAGGAGGTCTGTGGCAGAGCAAGGAATTGAACCCTCCAGGTCTCCTAAGTGCCAAGCTAGCATCCTAACCGCTGGACCAGCCTTCCTTGCTAGGGGTTAGCGGGGGAGGGGAGAAAAAGGTCTCAGAGGCACAATGCCTTCTGGGGCGATACAATTTAAAAATCACCCCTTGCTCAGGACTGGACCTAAAGACACAACCCAGCCCTTTGTAAAATGCTTTGAAATCTGAACTGCAATGGCATAATTATTTCTGAAATATTCCATGCTTTACCTTCAGCCCCTCCAAACACCCTCCCCCCAGTCCCCGGCTCCCTTTTTAGGACAGGTGCACTAAGCTGATTGCCAAAAGTTTGAATTTGGAGGAACAAGCACCTCCATTTTCAAAAGCAATCTCCTTGTAAGATCACCAGTAACCTATTAAACTTGCAACAAAGACCAATGTGAAAATGGTGGCAAGTAGTTTCCTAGCCAGCCACATTTTTAAACTTCTTTTTACAAGAAGCTAACAGGTGACAGACACCCATAAGCAATATTTTCTGTAAAAACTACCCTTGCATTTAAGTCTTGTACATTAATAGACTATTTTCTTTTGTAATACAGAATGGTGAAGAGGAGGAGGAGGTCACTGCTGGAGTTCTGCAAAATATATGATTTTTGTTTGGCAGAACTTACTAGTGTATTTGTTCTGTGGTAGTATGTAGCATTTCCAGGCCCCCTTATGTTAGACTTTACATACATGGGCCCTGATCCTGAAGAGACTTACCCTCACGCTTAACTTTACACATTATGAGTAGCCTGACTTCAAATAAAGTTAGGCATGTGCACAAATCTTTGCAGGAACGAGACTACAGAATGCAAGTTATCCCCTCCACCAAAGAGCTTACAATCTAAATAGACATAACCAACAAAGGGCAGGGGAAAGGGAATAGAACATACAAGCAGAGTGAAGAGTGTGATGATTTTCAGGGGTCCTGTGAGCTCCATGAGTTTTTTCTTTAGATTGGTTGAGGGATTTGGGTTCTTTTTAAGAATAATTTTGGAGTATGTTTTGTTTATATTAAGTGTATATCAGAGACATAGTAGGTGAGAGGATAGAGATCAGGCCGGATGAGAAGGAAAGAAGGAGGAGAGAAAAATGGAGTGTGACATGGAGGGAAATTGGATTGAGCCTGAATTGAAGAGACTGTGAAGGAAGGGGCAGAAGGGAGCTGGAGCCATCAGCCAATCAGCAGTGGGAAAAGAACATGGAGAGTAAAAACTGTAGAGAGCAGTTTGATGAGATCATCAATGTCCAGAATGACGCATAACAATCTGCGCAGTTCCACTTCTCTCTCAAATCTTGCTTTATTCTCTAATTTTCAGAGTGAAAACACGTAGAAACCCAAACTTCCCTGATTTTAGTGCAATAGCCATCTTTGCTGGGAAAATGGGCCATTTGTCACTCAAACACTTGCCTGTTTGTGTTTATAACCAGACTCATTTGCATGGGAAAAATCTGATTTTCTTTTCAAAGAGCATGACACTGAAGCACAATTTTCCACTCAAATGTTTCCATTTTCAGTTTCACAGCAAAATGTAAAAGAAAAAACAAACTCTTAGCTCTGACAGAGACTTCCTATGCGACCTTGGACATGTCACTTAATTTCTTTGGATATGTCTACACTGCAGCTGGGAGCGAGCTTCCCAGCCCAGGTATACAGACCTGTTTCACTCTAACACACTAACAATAGCATTGTGGGCATTGCTGCACTGACAGAGGCTTCGGTAAACCACCCAGGTTGAAGCCCACCCCTCCCCTAGGTCTGAGCTCAGGTGGTGAGGCTGAGGTGCCACCGGTGCTACAAAGTCCACACTGCTATTTTCAGCACACTAATGCAAGTCTGTTTACCTAGGCTGGGAGGCTGGCTCCCAAATGCAATGTAGTCAGACATACCTCTTGTGCCTCGGTTTCACATCTGTAAAATGGGGCTAAAAATACTTCCTTTCTCCTGCCCTTTGTCCTGTCTATTTAGGAGGTAAACTCCTCAAAGCAGGGGCTGTCTCCTGAATATGTACAGCCCCTAGTACAATGAGACCCATACATCTGTAGGGGCTTCTAGGCACTAACGTAATACAAATCATTAATAAAGGACCATAGAGCTTAATCACCTACTAAGACTTTTTTCCCTCCTTCTCCATCTTAAACATGGCTGCCATTCATTAGGTGGGATTGGAAGCGTAGTGCATGTCCCTGTAAGGAAACATTTTCTGAATAATGAAACATATACAGATCTCACGTGAAACACGGCCTTTTTCAGTCCATCTTGTATCTAGTGATCTGGTCACCTTTCTTTTAATGTATTTCAGAGGACTCCCACTTTCTAGCCTCTCACATGCATGCTTGAGTCAGTTAGCTATCAGTATTTTAAATAACAGTTTCCTTGAGACTGTTAGGGTTTAGAAAGAAAAATACGAGGGTAGGTTTTTTAGAAGGATTTTGAATTTTTGATATATGTTTTAGTTGCTCATTAAACAAGTAAAGGTCATTCCTTTTCTCTTGGATGTTTGGGATCTGGGAAGAGGGATGGTAGATCTTCTGTGCCCTACGAAAAAAATGTATATTGCTTAGGAATTAAGGCGAAATCAGCCCTTAAACCTACATATTTTTATGGAAGATGTAGAACTGAGACTGTATGAGTAATGCTCCTAACTCTGAAATTATTTTAGCAAAAAGAGACTGCTGTCAAAAAGGTTCCATTAATGGACAGAAGATACACTGCAAGAATTCTAACAGTGATCCACTACGGCTCTGAAGAATGACTAGTGGCGAAGAAAATTATGAACTAGATTTGGTCTGAAGTTGGTTGCTGCTTTTGAGACTCTGTTGCAGAAGGATGAGGATGAAAACATCTGAGGGTCTGATCCAGCTTCTGATGGACTGTTTTAACAGAGCTGCTCTGGAATTAACTGGTGTAATTAAAAGCCTTATCTGACAATAAGATGTAAATAACCTCCAACACATTATCGCCAACCCCAACTGTTCGAAGTCATTAGTCAAGTCCCCAAAAATCACAAGATTGATACTGGAATCCTCTGATTTGAAAAAATAATGCATTTGGGTGGGTGCCCAAACCTTATATTTGTCCTTTCATTCTTTTTTTCTCTTTTAAGAGAGGTCTGGAAATCTATTTTTTCCAGAATGATGTGGTTCTAACCCTGCTTTAGTATTGGAAACAATGTTTCTGTTCTTTTAATGTACTTTCCCTTTCTGCATCCCTGTCATGTCCTTAATTGCTGATTGAGATGCCTAAAAAATGCAGCTAAAATGAGTGAGTCTCAGTATAAAATGATGGAGAGTTGACAGGTAGGTATAGCGTTTTTGGAATTAAAGGAAGGAAAATGTTTCAACGCTCTAACCAGACTTCCTAGCCACTCTGAAATGAATCCATTATGAGTATAGTTAAGTAGGAATGATACTGGGAAAAAAAATATGAAAACGCCTTTTGTTTTATATTGGAAAAAAGTTTCTACTTTCTGTGTAAGAAGTGAACAGAAAACCACCAAAGACATTAGTCTTGATATTTGTATTGGCACTGATGCAGGAAAAATTAGACACAAACAAAATAACCTTGAAATAACCTTTCTTCCCTGGACTGCTATATTTTAGACATTGCGCTAGTCCCATGGTTTTAGAAAGTTGCTCTGCCCAGTATATATACATGGGCACATACCATACACACCTACCAGCCATGTCGCACACATACGCTCCCCAATACACACAGAATGCCCACAGGGCAGTTCATTCCCCCCGCACCTGGGCCCCACACACTTCTTACAAAAACTCCCCCCAACTCTCACTCACTCCTCACACATAGCTCCCATGTCTCACACAGAAACACCCCCACGCTTTTCCTTTCTCATACACCCCACTTTGCTCTCTCTCTCACACACACACACATAAATTTCACTGCCCATGACCACACTCCCTTCCCTTCCACGCCTCATCCCCATCTCTCTCCACACACATCCTCACACATGCACCCCCAGCTGCCTGCCCCAGCGGCAGAGCTCCAGCTAGCCAGAGAGTATGGCTATGGTGCAAAGACCACCTGAATGTATATGAACTGCAGCCCAGCTCCTCCCTCCGTGCTATGCACACACTGCTTCCCTCCCCCAGCCATGGAGTGGAGGCTGGGATGGTTCAAGGGAAAACAAAGGACAGCCACATTGCTGGGCTGAGGGGTAGCAAAACAGGGCCCTGCAGCCTCCAGTTCTGCCAGCCCTAGCAGACACATGAGTCTGCAGTAGGGTTGCCAACACTCCCGTACTACAGGGGATGTCCCTTATTTAAATAGGAAATTGCCTGTCCCATACTAAGTCAGTATGAGACACCTTTTATCCTGTATTTCAACATACTAGAACCATCATTATACAAAGCCAGCTTCATTATTACCTGACCTTCCAATGATCTAAAGTTTGTAAAAATTAGACAATGTAGTAATGCAGAATCAGTCCCACAATTTACTGAACCAATGGAATTGTAGCGCAGAGGGTCCCAAACTATGGGGCAAGCGCAATAAGGTTATGGGGGGGCACAAAAGGCTGGAGTCAGGAGGGGACTCTGTCCAGCAGGGGAAGTGGACAGGACTCTATGCAGGTGATCTCGGCTGCCTGGACCAGCTCCCTGCCCGCCTCGCTCCCCCACTGCTGCAGCAGCCACCAACTGCAGCATGGTTAGCACCCCCCATCCCCTGTGGTACTGGGCACCCCACCCCTGGTCCCCATGGGCCCAGTTACTCTGCCCCCAGAGGCGTGCTAAGAAAACAGTCCCATATTTTCGAAATACAATGTTGGCAACCCTCGTCTGCACCACAAAGGCAAACACAGGCACAGGCGGCAGCAGCAGGCCCATTGGCTTCCATAGCAACGGTGGGGGGGGGACGCTGGGAGGCTTGGCGTCCAGTTGCTAAGGGAAGGAGGGGAGGCTGACAACCACTGTAACTAGGTGTGCTGGGCACAACAAGCAGCCTCCAGCAGTCCTAGGCCAAGCCAGTCTGACCTGCAAGGAGTGAAACAAAAGCCACCGTTGCTGGTGTGATGATAGGCATCAGAAGCAGTCTCAGGCTGGTCCCATAGTGCGGGGTAGGACGGCCCCAAGAAGGGGCCCAAAATCATGGCGCTTTGGGGCCTCCCAAGTGACTTCTGATCAGGACCACCAGAGAGAGGTTGTAGCACCAGCTTTTCTATTTTTTATTAAGGGGCAGGCAACCCCTTCCACCCCCACTCACCCTCCTCCGGCAATAAACACAGCTGCGGTATTTTGGATGGGAAAGCAGCGAGGTGAAGACAAGAGGAAAAGCCAAAAGCATGTCTCACACGTAAGTAAACATCTCACCTGGTGGTTTGGAGAGCTTTCAGGGGATGGTTTGTTTGAAAGGCAGGACTGGAAAGAACCAGGCTCAGAAAGTTTAGTGCTGTGGGAAACCCTGGGTGGGGAAGGGGTGGCTGTGTGTGTGTGTCTGTGTGTGTGTCTATGTGTGTGTGTGTAAATTCACCCAGTGGAAAAAACCTAGATGTCCTGTTTGAGTGTGTTTGTGTGAATTAACCCATTTGAAAAACCTGGATGTAGAGTGAGAGAGAGATAGTGTGTGTGTGTGTGTGTGTGTGTGTGTGTGTATGTGTGTGTGTGTACACAATTGCCTTTCCTGCTGTGCAAGGATCCAGGAAGATGTTTCCATCCTTGCTCTATGGTTACTTTGCAGTATTGCCAGTAGAAGGAGCTAAGAGGGACATTGCCACAGTTTTTGTAACGGAATGCTGTTGACTTGCAAATCATATTTATGTCTTATTTTTTTTTAACATATCATTGTTAAAAGTAACACCAAAATTTACCTGAGAGGAATTAGAGAGAAAAACTTTCCCCTCCAGTTTGTTTACTTTGTTCACTTGGTGTATAGTCAGTTTCACTGTTTATCTTCTATCATTAGTCACTTTCCCTTCCTGTTTGTGTTGGTTATCAACCAGCAAGAGAGAAGAGAAAATCATATAAAAAATATAAACAACAAAAGAAAAATTGAAATGGAGTAGTTTTTAAGCCGAAAATATTATTTTGTATTGTTTTGTAAAAGCACTCCCGGCAATGTATTAAATATTACTGGCTGAATTTTCAAGAGTGACTAGTGATTTCAGATGCCTCCGTTTTTAGGTGCCCAACTTTAAGGGGCCTGATTTACAGGACGTGCCTACACTTCAAGCTGGGGGGTTGATTGCCGGCTCAAGGAGACATATTTGCGCTAGCTCCACTGGAACTAGCATGCTAATAATAGCATATCCATGACAGCATAAGCAGCAGGAGGGGTTAGCCACCATAGTATGTATTCAACATCTGTTACAGGCACACCCTCAGGGCAGCTAGCCCCTCCTGCCCGTGTTGCCATGGCTACATTCTATTTTTAGTACTCTAGCTCTCACTAAGAGTATCCAAACTTCAACTTTTAAAATAATGAACAGGCATAGTAAGAACTAGTTTGAACCTTTTTAGGAAGTAAACTCAGGGCTGCCCAGAGGATTCAGGAGACCTGGGGACTTCGGCAGCAGGGGTCCTTCTGCTCCGGGTCTTCGGGGCACTTCGGCTGTGGGTCCCGGAGCGAGTGAAGGACCCGCCGCCGAACTGCTGCCGAAGACCCAGAGTGGAAGAAGCTCCGGGTCTTCGCTCCGGGTGTGTTCGGCAGCACTGAAGGACCTGCTGCCGAAGACCCACCAAAAACTCTCGTGGGGCCCCTGAAAACTCTCGTGGGGGCCCCTGCGGTGCCCGGGGCAAATTGCCCCACTTGCCCTCCCCTCCCCCCGGGCGGCCCTGAGTAATCTTAAGACTCATCTTCACTGCAGTTAATTCGAGTTATAACACAAACGTTGCCCCTAACACAAGTCCCATCAATGCACAGAAACCATTAAACTAAGGAGAGGGGGTGCTTTAAACTCAAGTCGACTTGCCTGTTAGAGGGTCTAGGCTACAGCTCAAGTTAATATAACTCATCAGTTACCAACACAATCTTTCTATGCTGCTAATTTAATTACTCTTTGCAATTGGAGTTTTATTTTGTAGAGTGGTAAATAATGAAGAGGTATGGTCATGACACAGAGTGATCTGGATCACGTGATAAGTTGGGCACAACCAAACAATATGCATTTTAATACGTCCAAATTTAAAGTCATACATCTAGAAAAAAAGAATGTAGGCCATACTCCAGGGGGACTCTACCTTGGGAAGCAGTGACTGTGAAAAGGAGTTTGGGGTCATGGTGGATAATCAGCTGAACATGAGCTCCCAGTGCCACTCTGTCTACAAGCTTAATGTGATCCTTGGATGTATAAACAGAGAAATATCAAATAGGAGAATGGAGGTTATGTTACTTGTATTTGACACTGGTGTGACCACTACTGGAATACTGTGTCCAATTCTGGTGTCCACAACTGAAAAGGGATGTTGATAAACTGGAGAGGGTTCAAAGAAGAGCCATGAGAATGATTAAAAAACTGGAAAACATGCCTTATAGTGATAGACCCAAGGAGCTCAATCTTAGCTTAACAAAGCAAAGGTTAAGGGGTGACTTGATCACAGGCTATAAATACTGACACAGGCAACAGAAATTTGATAGGGCTTTTCTTTCTTGCAGACAAAGGTTTAAACAAGATGTCTGGAAACTGAAGCCAGACAAATTCAGACTGGAAATAAAGTGCACATTTTTAACAGTGAGTGTAATTAACCATTGGAACAACTTATCCAGGGTTGTGATGGATTCGCCATCACTGGAAATTCAAGACTGCAGGTTTTTCTGAAAGATATGCTCTAGTCCAAACAGGAATTAATTTAGGGAAGTCCTACGACCTGTGTTATACAGGAGGTCAGAGTAGATGATCACAGTGGTCCCCTCTGCCTTTATAATCTATGACTAACAAATTAGCTGATGGCATCAGAAAGTTTCAAGCTATCAAGGGTGTTTATTCTACTAAAAAGCTTAATCTGATCTGATAATAGTAGCTTTAGATTGTCTTAAGTTTTCATAATGCTTATTTCTTTGTGCTTCATTTTTGTGGTTGCCACATGTAACCTAGGAGAATATGCTTGTTAAGACAAGAGTAAATGAGGAACTGAGATCTCTTGAATTAGTGTGATGACACTGTAGCTGCTAAAGAAGCATTTTGGCTGACTGAAGGATTAGATTGTTTTATAAACACACATGAAGATATTCCTTGAGCACTTGTAGCAAATGACGTTTTAGTCAAGCATATTTCTTTCAAGAGGGATCAAGTATACTTATCAGATAAAATATTTTCATTTTGGAGTTCATTCTATTATCATGGAAACAATTTTATTGCCAACCTTCATGTATTCAAAGACTGTCCTGTATAATTATTTGACCTATAGAACTTGGAACAGTTTGTAGGATCTATTTAGGAGAGGGTCACTGGATTAAGGGCCACGGTCTTCTGCTCTGAAAGAAAAAAATAAACATTGGCAGGGGGCAGTTTACAACTAGAGTTATGCTAGAAAACAGGCCATATTCTCATCAGTGTGAAAGGGGTTAGAGTTGTATAGGAGTCTACATACATGAACCCTAAGCATTAATAGGGAATGTTGGCCCCTTGCAGACTTTGGGACATCTGAGCAGAGTGCCTGTCCTGTGTCTGCAGTCCGCCCCTCCCCTCCCCAGCAATGGGGGTGCAGCCAGCAGTATGGCTGAACACTACTTCCCCCTCCAAGGAGGAAGAAGCTGTGTGGAGGGAGTTAATGCTGCAATAAATCTCATTACCGTGCCCAGAACAGTGCAGTGTAAATTAAGGCACCTTGGAGCTGGAGCATACAGTGGAGAACAGCTGCTCCCTAGCTCTGGACCCTTTCTGGCTAGCCATATCCCGTTCATCCACTCAATACGCATAAGGCAATACAGGATCTTTGATGTGGAGTAGCTACTGGTGGTGATGTGATGGGGACGCAGTACTACTGTCATACTGCAGAGCTGTCTTTACACACTTCTCCAGCCACAGACAACATAGGAATATTCTTCTAATTTTCCCAGGGAAATCATGCATTTGCCTCCCTCCCTGTCTCAAAGCAGAGGGCATCATATTGCCCTCAGGCTGGATAAGCTGCAATGGTTAGATAAAAGGCTGCTCCTTAGAGCATGGTAAAGTAAAATTCAGCATATGGTAATCTCTTCCCCACCTAAATTACTCAAATTTCTATTCCTGCTGTTGTATTAAAATTCACCGACACAATACCCTTCTTTGACCAAAGAAGTATCTTTTCAGCAGCCTGGTGAGTTTGGGCAAGAGCAGGTGCTTGAAAGCTACTGAGGTGCAGTGTTACAGCTGGTGTTTAGTGAAGCAGGCTTCCTTGTCTTTGCTGTGGTTTCACATTACGTTTGTGCCACACAAACTTTTATCCTATGTTCACTCTGTTCTACTACTGAAGAATGAAATCGGAGAAGGTAGACGTGCAAGGCTCTTCCTGCTAACAATGCCAGTGTGCTGTATTTACTTTTTCCCGTGACTAGAGTCTGTCGAGCTTTATCCTCCTTTATTTTGCGCCTTTGCTACTGAATCTATCGAAAATCATTGGCTGGCCTGGAAATAGTTAAGGCAATTCATGTCGTTCCACTGTCTGCTCCCTCATCCTGGAATAGCTTGGGAAGAATTTTAAAACCAAGCCTAATTTTAGGGATAGGGAGTAAGTTTGACCCAAAATTTTGTCCAAAGCTGGAATTGAAAAGTTTTGAACAGAACCTTTTTGGAAGTCAGCTCACCTTTCATTCTCATGGGCCTCAGGAACTACTACTTCTTTCTGAGATCCCAAGAAAGAGATTAGTGTCCTTAAGGTATCTCCAGCCCATTCAGTTCTTGTGTGTCCAGCACTGTGTGGACATGCAAAGCAGGGTGAGAGTGCTTGAGGGGGCTTTTCTTCCTTTACTCTGATGTAGAAGCCTGCCAATGGGGAGCCACACTTCTGCCTGTGTGTACCAATCAGCAGAAGACCACTGCACAGAGTGTGAGTTGCACCCTGCAATTGAGTAACAGCTCGGCTGTTGCAGTTGCACTCCTCTGTGTCAGCCAAAATATCTTCTGTGACTTCTGCTGGAGCATAGCTCCTCTGTCCTCATCATCCCCACAGAGTGAGTTGCAGCTTCCAGTAAATCAGTATCGGGGGTAGCCGTGTTAGTCTGTAGCCACACAAAAAACAAGGAGTCCGGTGGCACCTTAAAGACTAACAGATTTATTTGGGCATAAGCAAATCAGCATGGCCCAAAGTATTTTGATCTCCCTCTGCTGGCTCTGCAGCAGAAGTTAAGTAATCGTTGCTGGTTCACAAAAATTAGTTAACGTAAGTCACTTAGGCCCCAGTCCTGCAAACAGTCAATGGAACAACTCCCAGGCTTAATGTTAATTCTGTAAACACTTCAGCATGAACGCGGAATTGGTGCAACAAAAATAACCAGATTAATTTCAGCTTTGTTGAAAACAGCACGTAAGTTAGTTTTTCCAAATTGAAAAAAGAAATGTCAGGCAGAAATGTATTGTCAGGCTTCGGAGGATACAGGAATATTAAATAAGTGTAAAATAAATTGCCAGTGTTTTAAACAATTACTGTCAGTTTGACCCCAAAAATGTATCTTTAAGCCTCACTTTTAAATGAGTAGGTCATATTTTATTCTGAGTAATAAAAGTGAAGTTCTACGTAGAAGGTGCCATAGTATGGCACAAAGGTTGGATGATTAATAAAGTATTCTTGATTGACTACTAGTATCTGTACTTTGTTTACTCTCTCCGGGAGCATAGAGAGTTGAAGGGACACATTGATCAGACAGGTAGGACGCTCTTTTACTCCAAAGCCATAAGAACTGCCAGAATGCACTTTAGGGCCTTTGGAATTAAAGGAGTGTATATGTTTTTCTCATCCCATTACTCAGCGTTGCTTATTTTCCCCTGTAACATTCCATGCCTTTCAGCTGCTATGGCAATTAGCAGTACTGCTTATACTGTGTGTGTGTGTGTGTGTGTGTGTGTGTGTGTGTGTGTGTGTGTGTGTGTGTGTACATATATATACACAGTGCACAGCAGGTTAACTTTAAGAACCTGGGCTCTTGCCCTCCCCTGAACTTCATCCTCTAATGTTGGAAATATGAAAATTACACTCAGTTGCATTAGTTCCCACACACACACTTAATATAGAGTAGGTTAGACCTACAAATACTCATCCTTCCTGCATCTCCTCATCTCTTGAATCACACTTTCAAAATTTGAATGCAGTCATTTACACTCTTTATTGTTAACGGCAATTGCTACTACTTCTGCCGCTGATTCCTACAACTACTGAGTGAGCATGTTGGATGCCCCAGGAACAATTATAGACCTTCATTTTGAAAACACTCATGCACATGGTGACGTTCTATACCTCGGGGGAGCCTGCTATAACCTCCATATTCCTCATTTTCATATAATCCTGATCTTATGTATAAAGCATGCCTTGTAAGGTAACAGGGGAAAGGTTATGATCTGCTAAAAGTCATTTCTCTATCCATATATGTATATCATTAATGCATATAAAGTTGTGAGACTTGTGTAGAATGGTTGTCATGCTGTAAGTTGGGGGAAATCAGCTGGATATTAGCTCCCCAGAAGCAGCAGCAAGGAAAGTAACCAACGCCCGGGTGGGATGTCAAACAACCCATCAACAGCCATTGTCCAGCAAGGGAGCTACAATGCAATGACTCACCTGCATGTGGCCACACCAGGGGACTTGCTCAACCTTGCTTGGAGAGACTCCGTAATGCTCACCTGACTCTGGGGGGGTGGGGGCGGCAAGCAGAGCCAAGGGGGAGGAAAGGACATCATAAAAGGAAGAGACGTTTGCCATGCTCTTCCTCTCTCTTCCACCTACATATACAGACACCACCACACCAAGTGACTAAAGCACTGATCAAAGGGGAGAGCCTGGCTAAAAAGCAACCAGCCAGCCTGTGGTGAGAAGCATCTAAGTTTGTAAGGGCACTGAAAGTGTTAAAATCAGCTTAGAATGTGTTTTGCTTTTATTTCATTTGACCAAATCTGACGTGTTATGTTTTGACTTATAATCACTTAAAATCTATCTTTATAGTTAATAAATCTGTTTGTTTATTCTACCCGAAGCAGTGCGTTTGAAGTGTGTCAGAGGCTCCCCTTGGGATAACAAGCCTGATGCATATCAATTTCTTTGTTAAATTGATGAACTCATATAAGCTTGCAGTGTCCAGCAGGTATAACTGGACACTGCAAGAGGGAGGTTCTTAGGGTTGTGTCTGGGACCGAAGATATTGGCTAGTGTCATTCGTTTGCAAGTAGCTGGAAGCAGCTTACATGCCAGAGGCTGTGTGTGAACAGCCCAGGAGTGGGGGTTCTCACAGCAGAGCAGGGTAAGGCTGGCTCCCAGAGTCAAGGATTGGAGTCACCTAGCAGATCACTGGTCCAGATAACACCAGAGGAGAACATCACACACATTTAATTTTACTACCATGCGTAACCTTATTGAATTCAATGGGACTACCTGTGATAGTAACATTAAGCATGTGCATGAGTATTAGCAGGATCAGGGTCATAATTACGATCTTCACCCTAATGGGTTAAATCCACTTCTGATGTAACTTCACACACTAGTACATATGACCCTAATGACCATTGCGTAATAACGAAGGAAAGGGAGCCAGTCTTCATGATGTCTTGATGACAGTTCCTAGTGTACATCACAACTAGCAGAGACTTTCCTTTAAGAGTAGAAGAAAAGTCAGCAGTCAGGATTTTGTTTCACTCTTTCCTTGGTGGCTGGAAGCCATTTTTGCCCACAGGTCCCTCTTTCTCTAGAAGACAGGGTGTGGTGCCCTTTCAAGCTTGTGGGAAGAAAACTGTAGCAAATGAGCAAAATGAAAAGTGAGTGAAGGGCCCTATGTTGCCTGGTTAGTAAGGTGGGAGGGCTGAAGGGCCTCACTCCCCTCCTATGGTCCCTGGGCTGGGGCCAGGCACTCCCCTCAGCACAGAGATTGCTCCCTCTAGCACACAGGGAGCATTCGCCACTCTGACAGAGGAGCAGACACTGTAGAAACGAATGGAGACTGCAGTGGGCATGCTCCATTTGTGCCCCTAGGCACTCAGGAGGAGACTGTGCCTCTCAGGAGCACAATTGTTCCTGGAGTTGCCCTTGTGGTGCAGCAGCACAGTCAGGGCCACACATTCAGGCACATTTGAGCCCTAAGGTTACTGCCCCTATGGACCAGCATGGCCTTAATCACTGAATATTTACGTGAGAATTTGCACCGCTATGATCAGATCTGGCAACATCTGGCTGTGTGTTTACTTGTTTGTTTTATCAAACTAATATAGGATTTGAGACACTTAAAACGCACTTCCTCCATCACTGCCTGAACAAATAGTGCCCATTCTGGTTATGGGTCAGCTGGTTCCCTATCTTAAGCAGTAGGGGCCAGATCTTCAAATGGTGTATGCTGACTTACACCATGTGAGGATCTGCCCCCGGTTGTTTTGATGTCATTCTTTTCCCGCCTTTTTCTTTTCCTTAATGTTTTGTACTTTATTTCCTCCCCCCCCTTCCTGTCCTTTATTTAGATTAAATGTTAATGCTGGAAAAACAGACAAATGTCATGATTTCCACAGACATGAAACCAATCCATAACAACATGCTTGCAGTAATTTGTCATTATCTTACACGTATCTGATACTATTTTGCCTTATGTTAACATGCTTTAATTTTAAAAAAAACTTATTCAAAAATATAAAAAGAAACTGTGAATATTAGCTGGTGCAATGGGAGAACACTTGGCATTCTCCCCAGACTGGGGAGAGAGAAAGAGGTTATTGTAAAATGAAGTGGACAGTTGTATGGGCAGTTTTGGTTGCACTGTTGCCTATTGTCAGCTCTGAAACAACTTGCATTTGAAATGTTCTAGCCTGAGGATACCCACTGTTCATAAATCAAGCCTGTAGTTGGGGTACAGCCTATAGGGCCAGACATCCTCAAAGATTTATAACCTCCCCACTGCAAAATTGTTTCTAGATACACACAGCTAGGAAAGTACAATAGCGTATTGTGTTCTTCTGTGCTGGCGTACCCCATGAGTCTCATTGGTTTCCGTTCATCTGAGTCCCCAGTTCTAAGAACATGTACAAAACCCCCATTGATCAATTGGCTGAGCTGTCAGGGCACAGCTAATGATGTTCTTGCTTGTGCCAATCTTTCATACCCCAGTGGTTTTATTTTGTTTATCTCTTCCACCTGGGTTAATTGCTGCAATCTACTGAGTCAGTTGGTGCAATGGGATATAAATGAAGTAGGAAGAAAGGGGGAAAGATCTGGGTGGGCTCTTAATACATTAAGAAGAGCAGGGCCAGCTGCGTCCTGCTGAAGCTGAAAAGTATAGTATACACTTTAAAAAAATTAAAGCATGTACATTCAATAGCAGGCTCAGATTGGTCATATTTTTGCTGAGCATTCTAGTCAATCAGAACATCCCCATCGATATCCTGAAGAAATAAACAAATACAGAGAGCTCAAGCCACTATGTCCAAGATGAGAAACCTTACTGCAGTATTATCCTGTCATCTCCATAGCCTCATTACAATTGCAGGTATATCATTCAGTATTATAAAATGCATAGGCATGAGGGAACGATATGATTGGCTTACGAAGATTCCAACCCATACACTTATGGATGACAATCACGCCGGTTGCAGCTGCTTGGCCTCTTCATCACAACAGAAAATTAATATGCAACTGCATTCTCAGTCCCAATCAGACCAGCAAGATAACTGGTACAAAATAGCTCTATAAAATGTAACAGACATAATTCAATTGAATGTGTTAATAATCCTTCTGCCAGGTGCCGGTGACAGCAACAAGGGCTAGGTTCAATGTATCTAAGGTAAATTGATATATGGCTCGAACCCCACCCAGAGCAGTACTCTTGTTTCTGGCTCTGGGAAATAAAAATTAAGCTTCCCTTGTCACGCTAAAGGGAAGTTTTTTTTCCCCACTCACAAGCGCTCGAAAGTCATTCAGAAATATGGAACACAGGAATCTTTAATTTGGGGAGAAAGATGAACACAACCAAAAGAAACATGAAACAAAACAACGATATATATTTATATATGAGAAACTGAACAACCCAAATTAATACACCAAGAGTTTGGTCATCTCCCAGTCCAGCTTATGGAGCTCCAGAACCCTGTACCACCACAAACTCCACCCACCAAAAACCCCACTCACAGGTTGAGTTAGTCTCAGTGGTAACCAAAGGCTATCCAAGGGCGGCTCTCCTCTGCTTGTCAGCTGTAGACCTCAGAGAACTATTCTGCCAGATCTGATGCTAATGAGCAGCAACCTAGTCCAGTCCAGTGCTTTCATGTCTGCCTCCACCAGCTGAGTGGGCTGGCACACTGTGAAGTCAGCTCACTATTGCCACCACTGGTCTGGTTAGAACTTTCTGTGGAACCAACTCTACTCCACTGCTGCCAGTGAGGCCTTTGAACAGAGCCAGCTCTACTTCTTTATCATTACTGATACAGACACATCTCTCTATAGAGTTTTTCACTGAGGTTAGGGAATCACCACATGGGGAGCATAGAGCAGAACTGGACCCTAAGATAAAATCCCTATTCTCTAGATCAGAGTTCTTCAAGACAAAACTTCCTATTTCTTTTTTGAGGCCAAGCTTTGTTATCCAACCAAAGTCTGTTTCTTATTCAGTCAGGGTGATTCCTCACCCCTGGCATATCTTGCACAGTTCTATGTCATTTCATGAGCACAGTACTGGCAACAACCTAGTATCACCTTTACGCATGAAAACAAACATTTCCAACCAAAAGAACAAAAACTCAATAGGTGGAATTATGGGTAAACAATATTACAATTCATGTAAATGAAGTTAGCCAGAGCTGGATTTTCCACTTCTCCCCAACAGAGGGAGCAGAGAACTCCATCCCTCTAGGTTTTCTAGCCAGGGTGCTTGCTTTAGTTTTTGGATGAAGTAAAACTGTACTTTCAGCTTTAGATACAAATCTCCTCAGAATTCTGAGGGAGTCAGGTCTGGTTTTTTAGTTGCCACTTCTCCTTACCTTACAGATTTAAACCTTGTTATTTATGTGTAGTATAGTAAATCAGAGGCCCCATCCACATAGTGAGAGGTAGCCTCTGCCCTGAAGAAAACACAGTGTAAATAGACAAGACAGATAAAAACAGTATTATTAACCCCATTTTGCATATTGGGAACTGAAGCACAGGGAGCTTAAGTAACTTGACCAATGTCACACAGACAGTCTATGACAGAGCCAGGAATTGATGCATATCCCGAGTCCCAGCCCATGGTCTTAACCACAAAACTATACATTCTGTCATCTGAGGTCCTTTCTCACATTATTTTCCTACCTTACTAGCTGTCATGCATCAGCATTTGATAGACTAGGGATGAACAGTGAAAGCAGAGTTCCAACCCTTTGTACATGGCACGTCCTTTCTTAGTTCAGGATTTCCAGCATGGCTGTGAGACTGAGTGCTCTTTTTAAAATACGTCTTTAACCATTCCTATGTTCCAATTTCCATCTTACAGTAGCATGTTCCAATATACTCTATGTTGCCACTGTAAAAAAAACCACAACAACTAGTGCTGATATAGCACTTTCATCAGTAGATCCCAAAGCACTTTTCAAAGGGAAGTGAGTATCATTATGCCCATTTTACAGATAGAGAAAGTGACGCATGGTGAGGTGAAGTAACTTACCCAAGGTCACCCAGTAGGCCAGTGGCAGAGCTGGACTAGACCTCACACACTTATCTTCTAGGCCACACTACCTTCCTTGATCCCCCCCCCCCCCCCGTAACCGTATGGACCCTCTACAGCCCTAGTGGGCCCTTACTTCAGCCTGCAGCCTGGGGCTCTGCTAGGCTGGAGCTCACCAGCTCCCTGGCCCTTCCCCAGCACTGCTCCACCCTCGGTACCTTCCTCAGCTCCCCTGGCAGCCTGGTCCCTCCCTCTCCAAAGGCTAGAGAGAGTGTGTGGGCTCCTAGCCCACTGCCCTCCTATAAGGGCCAGCTGAGGCTGCTTCCCCACTCAGCCTGGGGACTGCTTGCTCCCAGCCACTGCCCTCTCCTGGGCTGTTTCAAGCCCTTTAAGGCCGGAGCAGGTGACCACCCCGCTACACCCCCACAATCACTGCTGTTGCAGCTAGCCTGGAAAGGCTGGATTGTAAGAGAAGCCTGCTGTTATTGTCACAGCCTGTGGAAATACCGGCAATTCCTTGCAGAACCGACAATTTCCAAGATGCAGGTGATATAAATTCCATGTTCTCATATTGCCAATGAAAAAAAACATCACCACCATTGTAACCTTTAAACTCCTTTTTGATGCTACTGCAGCCCAGTTCCTGACAGGAGAATAAAAAGGGGAGCCTAACATTTTATTTTTTTAAATTGCAACCACTGGACATCGAATCATGCAATAAGGGTTGTGACGGTTGACGTACATGCCTTAGGTTCTGATCCTGCATTGACTTCAGTGGGGTTTCACATAGGCACAAGGGTCTGCCTATGCAGAGCTCGTTGCTAGACGGGAGCTGTCGTTACAACTACATTTTGTGACGAACTCCAACAATTTCTAACTTTTTTATGTTATTAAAGCATAATTTTAAAACTCCTATTTCTAAACCCGCTTTACTAGTAGAGACAATAAAAAAGAGCTATGGTTTAATTAAGTAATGCTGGTAAAATACATAAACTGTGCTTTAAAATACATTTTAGCTAAGTTTTTAAAATCTTTTTGGAATTAAAATGCACATCAGTGCTTGCATTTGTGAGATATCCACACCTCTGGAGTCTTGGAGCCACTCAGTAACTGTGCATGCAATTGTGTGCTAATCAATGTTTATATTTGCTGCAGCTAAGATATTCTTTTCTCCTTTCAATTAGCACTTATAATAAGATGTGGGCAGAAGCCCAAGAAGCCCTCAACGGTCTGCTCCAGAGGGAGACAGAAGATAAGTCCCTAAAGCCACAGAAGGATCGCATAACAGTGTTCCAGACTTTAGCCACCTTCTACATCAAATATGTGCAAATTTTCTGTAACTTGGAGACTGTCTACGACCAGATCGTTCACCCACAAAAACGGTTAGTGATTCGGCAAGTGCTGGAGGGAGTGATGGGCCGTATCCTGGAGCTGAAGAATGAAATGGTGGAGCTGGAGAACTCAGAGTTTCATTACTTTGATGATATCCTGCAAGATCTTAAGCTGTCCCCTGTAGGTATACTTTTATCATAAGCAAGTTAGGAGTATAGTCTATATAGTCTATAGTCTAATGTAAATCTGTTGACGTCAATGAATCTGTGCTGATTTACTCCATCTGAGGATCTAGCCTAGTATTTACCAGCAAGTCAATACTATTTAACTGTACTGGGCTAAATTCTCTGTTGGTGTAAATTGGCAGAGCACCATTTATTTCAATGACACTGCCCCAATTTACACCAGCAGAGAACTTGGCCTACTCTATGCTCACTAGTTTACTGCATAGTCACTATTTATGGTATTTCTGTTAAAAATAACTACACAGAATATATTCGTTCTACAGTGAGCCTTTCACATGGGAACAAGCTTTTAAAAAGGAATCTGCTTGATCAATGTTATATTTCAGTATGTCTGTAATACTACCAAAGAGGTATAGTTTTTAATAAAGGTGATCTCCTTTATGTCTGACTTGTTCTACTTGGTCCTAAAGTGAACTCATGCGAGAATAAATCAACTTCTATGTTAATAATGGTAACATTGCAAATCCACCCTGATTTTACTGTAGGATCACATAGGATGGTCCACTCAGGACCAAGCCACAGCCAATATCAGACTTCAGTTTGATTTGCCTTTTGCTTCAAGGTGAATCAGTTTGATCTCATGGCTCTCTCAGAGGTTACAAATAACACTAGGTGGGGAATAGACTGGTCCTGTGGTTAGTTCTCCAAAGTGCCACCTGAGAAACTTTAGTCTGCTCTCTCATTGCAAGACAGGAAGGGGCTGGGACCACATTCGATGTCTAGGGGAAAGGATTGCCTTGTAATAACCCTTCTATCCAATTTAAAAGCAGTTGTCTGAAGGACAACCCAACGAAACCTCAACCCTAGTAAATACAGTAGAACCTCAGAGTTCTGGACACCTCGGGAATGGAGGTTGTCCGTAACTCTGAAATGTTCATAACTCTGAACGAAGCGCAGTTCAGGCTCCAGCTCCAGCAGGATTCAGCAACAGTTGAGCTCCCTACTCAGCCCCAGCATGAATTAATCATGTTCCTCTCCAGGCAGGGGTGTGTGGGGTGAAAACAGCACGTCCCCCTCCCAGCTGGGGGGGGTAAAAACAACACGGCTCCCACCCAGCAAGGAGGAGAGGGGCAAAAGCTGCGCAGACCCCAGCGCTGCTCCTGTTCTTCAACCCAGATGTGCCTACCTTTAATATGCAATACAGGCACAGTAGAGTACTTGCTTTTTTGTTTTGTTTTGTGTCTCTGCTGCTGCCTGATTGGTTGCTTCCGGTTTCACATGGCGTCTGTCAGTCCATAACTCTGGGGCTCGTATCTTTGAGGTTCTACTGTATGGCCATAATATGGATCCTTGAAGGTTGAAGGTATTAAAAAACGGATGAGAAATAATGGCGATTTGACTGATATTTCCTTTTGTTTCTGACAACTCTACCTGTTGTCAAAGTTGGGTACTGTAGGTAACAGCTTCTCTAATGGAAAAGTAAACAAAGTTATTGTTTAAATGATTATTATTTTCTGGATCCTGGTTCTAATGTGAAAGAAATTGCCAAGTGGTATCTTAATATATTATAGCATTAGTTCTTTAGTTTTTAGATATGAAACATGTTGCGGCTTTTAACTGATTTTGCCATATAAATATGTATAGTACAGTGATTGCCACTTATTTCAATCAACCATCTTTCTGCTACTTTATTCATAGCAGACAACTATTTTGACCACCAGAATACATATTGGAGAATATAAAAGCATCATTCAGAACCTGATAACTTGACATGTGTTAGATTTTTTTTAAAACCACAATTATGATCATTACTGTATTTTGATGATTTATAGATAAATCAACCAAGAGAGAAAAGTTGATGAGTTTGAAATGTAACATTTTTAACATCAGGTGTTAAAAAAATGGAGATGAATTCTCGTCCCTCTGCCCCACCTTAGGACTAACAAGACATGGTGTCACTGCTGAGTAAGATAGCATTGAGACGCTTGGGGAGGGTGGTTTAGAACTGTTCTCAACAGTTGATGATAACATAGACTTGATTATTGATATTGGTGCTATTTTGGTGGGCATCAAATGCCTTTTCCCCTTGCTGCTTGTGCACCATACTCTTGCCCATATCTGAAGTGATAGCCAGGGTTCTGTAGAAACAAAAGCAACAGTCCGTTTGCTTGAGCGAATATTTTAGCCATTTCTTTAATAAAATCCTTGTTAATAGCACCATTGTGTTCCAGGTCTATCAGGAGTCCAAAACAGAGACTACTGTCAATGTGTTTTCATGTTTGCAGTGACACAGTAGTCATGTTTAGTCCCAGAACATTAGAGAGACAATGTGGAAGCGGTAACATCTTTTATTGGACCAACTTCAAGCTTTCAAGCTTACACAGAGCTCTTCTTCAGTTCTGTGTAAGCTCGAAAGTCTGTCTCTGCACCAAAACTAGTTGGTCAAATAAAAGATATTACCTTGCCCACCTGGTCTTTCTAATGTCTTTTCATTAATTTGTACTTGCCATTAAGGAGTGCTAGTGATAGCTTACTCTTGGAAGAATTGCCTCTATTCATAAGCAAGGTTCTAACAATCAATTGTGCTACTCAGTAGTGCCTTGGCTTCTACTAACTTATAGATCTTTTGGGGGTTCTTCTTTCTCTGCATGTCTCTCAAAGAAGCCCTCTTCTTTCACTTCTCTGCATCAGGGAGTAATCCTGTAAGAAAACAAGCAATGGAAATGTGAGGCAGTTGTAATTTTTATCATCGAATCATAGAATCATAGAATATCAGGGTTGGAAGGGACCTCAGGAGGTCATCTAGTCCAACCCCCTGCTCAAAGCAGGACCAATCCACAACTAAATCATCCCAGCCAGGGCTTTGTCAAGCCTGACCTTAAAAACCTCTAAGGAAGGAGATTCCACCACCTCCCTAGGTAACCCATTCCAGTGTTTCACCGCCCTCCTAGTGAAAAAGTTTTTCCTAATATCCAACCTAAACCTCCCCCACAGCAACTTGAGACCGTTACTCCTTGTTCTGTCGTCTGGTACCACTGAGAACAGTCTAGAGCCATCCTCTTTGGAACCCCCTTTCAGGTAGTTGAAAGCAGCTATCAAATCCCCTCTCATTCTTCTCTTCTGCAGACTAAACAATCCCAGTTCCATCAGCCTCTCCTCATAAGTCATGTGCTCCAGCCCCCTAATCATTTTTGTTGCCCTCTGCTGGACTCTTTCCAATTTTTCCACATCCTCATTGGAGCGTGGGGCCCAAAACTGGACACAGTACTCCAGATGAGGCCTCACCAATGTCAAATAGAGGGGAATGATCACGTCCCTCGATCTGCTGGCAATGCCCCTACTTATACAGCCCAAATTGCCATTAGCCTTCTTGGCAACAAGGGCACACTGTCAACTCATATCCATCTTCTCGTCCAGTGTAACCCCTAGGTCCTTTTCTGCAGAACTGCTTCCTAGCCATTCGGTCCCTAGTCTGTAGCAGTGAATGGGATTCTTCCGTCCTAAGTGCAGGACTCTGCACTTGTTCTTGTTGAACCTCATCAGATTTCTTTTGGCCCAATCCTCTAATTTGTCTAGGTCCCTCTGTATCCTATCCCTACCCTCCAGCATATCCCAGTTTAGTGTCATCTGCAAACTTGCTGAGAGTGCAGTCCACGCCATCCTCCAGATCATTAATGAAGACACTGAACAAAACCAGCCCCAGGACCGACCCTTAGGGCACTCTGCTTGATACCGACTGCCAAATAGACATGGAGCCATTGATCACTACCCGTTGAGCCCGATGATCTAGCCAGCTTTCTATCCACCTTACAGTCCATTCATCCAGCTCATACTTCTTTAACTTGCCGGCAAGAATACTGTGGGAGATTGTATCAAAATTTTTGCTAAAGTCAAGGAATAACACATCCACTGCTTTCTCCTCATCCACAGAGCCAGTTATCTCGTCATAGAAGGCAATTAGGTTAGTCAGGCATGACTTGCCCTTGGTGAATCCATGCTGACTGTTCCTGATCACTTTCCTTTCCTCTAAGTGCTTCAGAATTGATTCCTTGAGGACCTGCTCCATGATTTTTCCAGGGACTGAGGTGAGGCTGACTGGCCTGTAGTTCCCCAGATCCTCCTTCTTCTCTTTTTTAAAGATGGGCACTACATTAGCCTTTTCCCAGTCATCCAGGACTTCCCCCAATCGCCATAAGTTTTCAAAGATAATGGCCAATAGCTCCATAATCACATCCACCAACCCCTTTAGCACCCTCGTATGCAGTGCATCCAGCCCCATGGACTGGTGCTCGTCCAGCTTTTCTAAATAGTCCTGAACCACTTCTCTCTCCACAAAGGGCTGGTCACCTTCTCCCCATGCTGTGCTGCCCAGTGCAGCAGTCTGGGACCTGACCTTGTTCGTGAAGACAGAGGCAAAAAAAGCATTGAGTACATTAGCTTTTTCCACATCCTCTGTCATTAGGTTGCCTCCCCCATTCAGTAAGGGGCCCACACTTTCCTTGACTTTCTTCTTGTTGCTAACATACCTGAAGAAACTCTTCTTGTTACTCTTAACATCTCTTGCTAGCTGCAACTCCAAATGTGATTTGGCCTTCCTGATTTCACTCCTGCATGCCTGAGCAATATTTTTATACTCCTCCCTGGTCATTTGTCCAATCTTCTACTTCTTGTAAGCTTCTTTTTTGTGTTTAAGATCAGCAAGGATTTCACTGTTTAGCCAAGCTGGTCACCTGCCATATTTACTATTCTTTCTTCACATCGGGATGGTTTGTTCCTGCAACCGCAATAAGGATTCTTTAAAATACAGCCAGCTCTCCTGGACTCCTTTCCCCCTCATGTTATTCTCCCAGGGGATCCTGCCCATCAGTTCCCTGAGGGAGTGAAAGTCTGCTTTTCTGAAGTCAGGGTTCGTACGTATTCTGCTGCTCTCATTTCTTCCTTGTGTCAGGATCCTGAACTCGACCATCTCATGCTCACATACTCATCTTATGATACAAGTGAGTAAAGGCAGACTCATGGGTAGACATTTCCAATCATTCTTGATTCTGAGAGGTGATTAGATACCACAGGGATAGGCACCTTAGAAATACTGAAGAGGCTAGATAACTAATCTAGTCTTAATTCCTTGTAATAATAACAATGCAATACAGCTGATTTGTTTTCCAAGATGTTGATTAAATAATGTGGGAGGATCATACTAATGAGTTTATTAAATTCAGAGGAAGTCACTGTCTGTACATTTTTATATACCAGCACACTCTGAAATGTTCAAAATAGTTGCTAATTTTCTTATTTGTAATTGTACAATTTTAAAAAAATGCTGTGGAAACCTGTATGAAACCGGGTGGGGATGATTCAGAAACTGGATTGATTTGTTGTTGTTGACTTAGACCTTGAGTAATTACAAAGTAATAACACAGCAGCTGTTACATAGGTCAAGTCACACAACACTCCTGGAAATTCAAGAATCTTTAGGCCAACTTAATTAGTCTGTAAAGGAAAGGTAGGGTGACCAGATGACAGAGGTCAAATATCGGGACACGGGGGGGGGGGCGGGGGGGCGGAGCAAAAAAAAAAAAACAAGCAGGCGGCGGAGCAAAACAAAACAACAACAAAAACTGCCGGAGCACAGGAAAAACTGAGAAATCACCGGCAGTTCCACGCCCCCCCCTCCCCTCCCCTGCTTGCCTCTGCTCTGTCTCCACCTCCCCCCTCGGGGAGGGAGGGGGGCAGCACGCAGAGCCCCCCCTTCCCCCGCCAGAGGGACCTGCCAGGGGGCCAGGTGAGTCCCAGGCAGTGCTAGCCTTAACTGGAGCGGCTCCCAGGAAGCATCCAGCAGGCAGGTCCCATCCCTCTGACTCCGAAGGTCACGCAGGTCGGGTCGGGTCGAGGGGGGCGGGGGCAGGGGCGGGGGGGCTCGCTGCTGGTGCCTACAAGCCCCGCCCCTGCAGCACACAGTGGACACCTACTCGCCGTCTCTGTGCGTGCCTGGGGAGTGGGGCTGCAGCACTCTGCAGGCTCCTGCCGGCCGGTGGGCGAGCGCCAGGAGTTCAGCTGTGCTGCCCCAGGCCCAGGAAGAAGAGGTGAGCGGCGCCGGCAGCACCGGCTTGTGTCCTCCACAAGTGCGTCCCGACCAATGTAAGGTCGGGACGCGGGACAAGTCCCCTAAAATCTGGACTGTCCCGATAAAATCGGGACGTCTGGTCACCCTAAGGAAAGGTGTTAAGGTAATAAGCAACATGGTTTTAAATACAGCTCTAACAGTGTCCCATGAATATTTCTCTCCCCTAGGAACACATAGAAATCCCTATCCCAAGGTATTTTATTAAGGAGAAGCTGAAGGTGCTGAGAGAGAGGGAGAAAATTCTTGCTCAGATTTTAATTAATTCTGGATTGCAAGACATCAAACCGGTTAGTATACCATGGGTACCGTAATGATCTAGTCATCTGCCTACCCTTTTATCTTGTAACTGAACATGTTTTCAAACATATGAGTGAAGCAGATACATTTTCCCCATACCAATCTATAATGAAACATTGAAGTGAGAAATATTTTTGTCGTATATATTTAATCAAACTGCATTGACAGGTGAATCACAACTGGAAAGAGACATAATGTACATTTCCACCAGGAATGAATGTCTTCAATCTGAGCAATATTAACAATGGTAACTCTGCAAAATAATCTGGCTTCATTTTATGCCGTGAAAGTAATAGAAGGGCAGCATTATGGCCCCAGTACAGCAAGGTACTTAAGCATGTGGCTAACTTTGATTGCACAAGTAGTCCCACTGATTTCCACTTAGGTACATGCTTAAGTACTGTGCTGAGTCAGGGTCCATAACAAGAACAGAAATCACAGTTAAGATTGCATAAGTATCATAGAATATCAGGGTTAGAAGGGACCTCAGGAGGTCATCTAGTCCAACCCCCTGCTCAAAGTATTAGCATTCTAACCTCCCATTTTCAGTTGTTGATAACATTCTGAAAAATTCCTGTGATCTTTTCTGTACAGCAATGCAGCTGCAATAGCTAGGAAAAGAAAACTGAAATTTGGCATCGAGATAATCCTAAGAGAGGAGAAGTGTCTTTGAACAGTCTGCTGAAAACTGTTTTTGAGCTGATGGAGTTAAGACTCTTTGGCTCTGCTGTATATGTGCAGTACTCTTTGGAAGCTTTCCTCCCCTCTAAACTACTTACGTGCACAACTGTACATGCATATCTGGCTAACTTAGATTCATAGACTTTATGGCCATAAGAGATCACTATGATAATGTAATCTGACTTCCTACAATACCCAGGCCATAGAATTTCACCCTGCGGTGGAGGAAATTATTCTTCCTTACTAGGTACGTGAGACTATCAACACCAATAATTTGTGGTTGAACTAATCTGGACGGTGAAAATAAGGAGTTGAGCGAAGGCTCCTGTGCATTTCATAATGAGCTAACAAAAATGTTCATATGCAGAGCCTTAGTCTCAATCCCTGCACATCTTAAAGTGTGTTTCCCTACCCATGCTCTGCCCACCTCCTTCACCAGGAGTGACCTATTAAGGATGAATCTGCCCAGTGTGGAGCCAGATTACATGGCAGTGAGGACTTTCCACATTTGTACTCTAGTGTAACTGTAGGGCAGATCTCTCTTGACATGCTACCACCATGTGAGGCATGTAAAGCTGAATAAATAATCTTGTTTATTAACACAGTTTGTATATGTGCTCCGTGCTCTACTTCCAGTTAATTCTGTCTACTGATTTCCTATGCTCAACTACTACCACTGAGGTTGCACTTCGATATGCATCATAGTGAACCATATACATTCAGGAAATTCTAGCTGTCTACTAACAGGATTCCATATTCCCGTATGCATGTAACAACAAACTGTTACAGAGCATGCATTAAAAATTCAGTAGTTCAGCAGGGGACTTTTATGGATATCATTCTTGTGTATTCATAGATTGTGTATTTTTCCTTGTAGGAAGCAACAGAGGGTCCTGTGGCACCTTTAAGACTTTCCTTGTAGGGAAAACCAAGTTTAAAATTTAGTACAGTGAGCTCAACTCAATATTTGTATACAGAACTGTATCCAATTGAGGGTGTCAATAATAGGAGAGGGAAAAAATTCTGCCTTTCCGGCAGGTGAACTCTAGACCTCATGGGCATATCCAGAAGCCCCTATCTCCAGAATTTAGGAGAAAAATAAGAGGAAGCTAGAGAGGTCTATTAGTTTAATCGAATTTAGCCATACTGATATTTAGGCTTATTTCTCAAACAAAATAAAAGTTATAAGTTCTTTGTTACATAAACTACAGTAAGAACGATTCTTACTTTTTACCCCTATGTCATCAGGAACTCCTTGCCCCCTCAAAATCCAACCTTACCAAAGGGTATGATGGTTATAGAAGTGGCAGGTTCACTTTCTCCTTAAAATGCTTTTCAGGTTAAAATTAAGATCCTGATACAATTATCAAAATGCCAAACTGTCAAAACTAAAATTAGGTGGTCCTGAGGTGTGGGTTTCACCCCCTCTGCGTTGGGGCTACCTTTGTCTTGGATGAATTCCACTAAGATATCATTAATTATTCAATTTTCCAACTAACAGAGTTAACAAAAGACACATCTGAATTTTCAAAATGATTCAGGAAAATAACTCTTAGGATCTACATGTTCTGATAACATTTATCTGTTTGTTTTTCGCTGTACCACAGAAGAAATACATAAAGCCCTTGCCTCTCGAAGAAGTCATTAGAGTAATCCAGATTTCGGAGAGGGCTCGTCAGGGTCGCCTAAGGGCTACATTCATGAAGCAAATCTACCTGGAAGAAAAGAGAGAAAGACAAGCCAGACTTCAGGGAGTAAAAGGTCCGAATTTGGATGCTGCTGCACTTCGTATTCAAAAGGTGAGTCTTGTTTCTGTCAGAACAGTGCTGGAAGAATTGACAATGTGTTTTGTTCACAAGACCAGCATCAACAGAAATGAACCTCGTGATACAGAACATTCTGAATTGGCATTAGCCTAACTGTGTAGCTGGTTGGAACCCCATCACGTGGGCCATTCCAAACAAGATTGGACAAAGCACTAACACGAAACTGAAGGGAACAGTCCTGCCAGGGCAGTCCTCTGATTTCAGTGGCCCAACCTGTCCTCTCTGATCCACACCCCAAGATCCAAGTGTATCATTGGTGATTCATGTGTTTGGGGAGTAAAACGTGCTGCTGTCTCTGGGGCAAAAGAGAGTTTGTCCCTAAATAGAAAGAAGCAACCCTGCAAAAACTGAGACAGTGTAGTGAGTGTGGAATTGAGAGGCAGGCCATTGCTAGCTAGGATCCACATAGCGAATACTCCGGTGTGTTGGCAGGATCACAGAGCTCAGTGAGAGCAGGAATGGACCCTAGGTCTAAACAAGCTTTCAACAATTATGCTTTTAACATGTGTTGGGAGGAGAGGGAAGAGCAGACTTCAGAATTTGTTTAAAATAATACCGCAGATGGCAACCTGTTCAGGAGTAATTGCTTCAATTGTATATTCTGTTTTTCCTTCCTCTATTTGTTTTTTCCTGTGCCTGCTGCAGTAAAGGAAGCAGTAACAAGGCCCATTTATCTCATTAGAGTCATGTTTACAATTCAGGTTTGGCGTGGATTTACCCAGTGGAAGAAAACAGTGAAAATGAGAGAAGAGGAAATGATATTTCTGGGGATGGTAAGTTTTGCTTCCCAAAGAATATAAAATGCATTCAAGATTGTATTCTGTTTTCCTTTGGATTTTTGTAATTTAACAATAGGGGAAAACAAGAAATTCATTTTCTGAAACTCTCCACATATTTTAAAGAGGTCTTTAAGACCAAAGAACTCAAATGAAATGACTGACGATGTGGCAGTAGGACAATCTCACTTCTGCTATAAACTCTTGTGATATACATTAGTGCCATATCTACTGCAGATGTGGAAACAGACAGACTTTGCTCCAGGATTTGGGGAATATGAGCCAGGCATGGCAGAGCAAGGTACTCACGTTAGTCGGTCTTCTGTTCATAATGCCTCAGGACTCAAGATGCTTTATTCCTGAAACAGAGTTGAACCTGTCAAGTCTTCTCCGCACACCATTTTGCAGGCCCACTCCCACTGTGTGTGTGTTTGGGGAAGGAAGTAAAAAGCTGCCAAAGAAATATATCCCCTAAGCCCACATGGGGGAGAAGCGGCAAAACAGCACCTCAGAGCACCTGGCATGGGGAGTCAAAAGAGGAAAATGGACATACACAGTGATCTTTTAGACCAGGAGTGGTGGAGAATAGAAGGAAAGCCTAGGGAAGTTTCCCCCTCTCCCATAATCAGGGAAGGTAAACCGTCTCCTCCCTGCAGGAATAAGAAGGTATGTGTTTCCCCCAGCCTCTCCATGCCTCGGCTATCGAGCTTCTCCAAGCAGCTGGCAGCAGCAGCTTATTCTACACGAGTCTGGTCTGTGGGCAGATGGGAAGAGTCAGAGAAGGAGAGGGCAGGAAGGAAAGCCATTCCCTTCATTCCCTGGAAACTCAACAAAATTCCATATTGCAAATTTGATCTGTCCTTGGAAGCAGCAACCGGTGCTCAGTAGCCTATGCATCTTGTTGGTGCCGAATACAAGTGTGGAATAAATTATAGTGCTCCCAGCAGCTAGCTGGGAGAGGGGATAGACTCTCCCCATACCTTTCCAGCTGTCAGCCATTCCCGCAAATGCATTTGTCCTGGCCCTCTCCACTCTGTAGTATTCATTTGATATGACATAGTATAGGTGCCACACCCTCCCAGGTCCCCTTATCTACTACAACACGGCGCTGTTGGTACTGTGTTCAAATAACAGCCTTTTACAATACTGCCCTTACAGTAATATTCATTCTCATCATGTATTTGGTTAGATGTATGTATGGCTTTTGTATTCTAGAGCTATTAAAATAGCATTTTAAAAAATCAATAGTCCATCGTTGAAACATACCTTCTGCTTCCCCCAAAACATAGGTTGGACAATTTTCTTATCCAACAGTGAAATTATACTTAGCCAGGTCATTGCTTTATGAAAACTAATTCTACCTCCAACAACATACAGAAAAAGAGTGTTACTTAAGAATGTTCTTCAAAACCTAACCTACAGAAGGAAATCTGAATTGCCCTAAGCCAGTGGTTCTCAACCTTTTCCTCGCCCCCTCAACCTCCCCCCCACACACACATGCTATAAAAACTCCATGCCCCAGCTGTGCCACAACTGCTTTTCTGCATATAAAAGCCAGGGCTGGCATTAAGGGGTAGCAAGCAGGGGAGGTGCCCGGCAGGTGACCAGACAGCAAGTGTGAAAAATCAGGACAGGGGGTGGGGGGTAATAGGAGCCTATATAAGAAAAAGACCCAAAAATCGGGACTGTCCCTATAAAATTGGGACATCTGGTCACCCTAGGCACACGCCATAGGGGGCATTGCAAAGCTAAGTTGCTCAGGCTTTGACTTCAGCCCCAGGTGGTGGGGCTTGGAGCCCCAGGCTGCAGTCCTGCACTGCGGGGCTTCAGCTTTCTGCCCTGGGCTCTAGCGAGTCTAATGCAGGCCATGCTTGGTGGACCCCCTGAAACCTGCTCCTGGCCCCCCAAGGGGCCGCAGACCCCTGGTTGAAAACCAGTGCCCTAAGCCAGTGGTTCTCAATGAGGGGTACATGTACCGCTGGGGGTACACAGAAGTCTTCCAGGGGGTACAGCAACTCATCTAGATATTTGCCTAATTTTACAACAGGCTACAGAAAAAGCACTAGCGAAATCAGTACCAACTAAAATTTCAAACAGACAACGACTTGTTTATACTGCTCTATATACTATACCCTGAAATGTAAGTACAATATTTATATTCCAATTCATTTATATTATAATTATATGGGAAAATGAGAAAGTCCGCACTTTTTCAGTTATAGTGTGCTGTGACACTTTTGTATTTTTATGTCTGATTGTGTAAGCAAGTAGGTTCTAAGTGAGGTGTAACTTGCGAGGACTCTAGTCTCTAGAAGATGACGGAGGAATGGAGGTCACAGGTGTGATTGGGTATACAGCTGCATCCTCTTTTCACTGTGGCCTGCACACTGATAATGGATGTGAAGACAGCAATTGTATTGTACCCGATGGGAAAAACTATACATTCATGGGGAGAAGAAGGCTTAAAACCTAACGCAACATCCAGATTCTTCACTTTCTGACCGGTTTTTAGGAGCAATGGAATTGATGTTTGCAATTCTGCGCTCGGTAGAGCCATTATTTGACATCAAATATCTAATTGAGGGAGATGGGGGAAATGAAAACTGCTTTGTCTTCCAATGTTTTCATATTTCGGATTTGTGTTTTTCCTGCATTTTTAATGCCACATTCCCAGCTACGGCCCTCTAAAGGAAATAGGCATCAATTCACATTGATGAATCAGCAGAGCGCTCCAAAGGTCAAGCCCCTTTGATGTATGATCATGTCAGCCCTCTAAAAAATGATCACAGGTCTTCATGGGTAAACATGCTGAATTTGCTTTTCTAATACTTTAAGACTTAGATAAATTAGAAGACATGGCCATCTATTATTTTAAGCCCATCACAAACGAGGCAGGACTTGTTCTGCAAGAAATATACATTCACTTTAAATTATTATTTTAAAATTATTTATAAAGCACTGTAATTTACATGGGGCTTTGCAGAAGGAGTTGAAAAACTAAAAATTATTAATGACGACTTTTGGGCCATTCAGTTATATGGACCTAACAAGAATATACACAAAGAAGATGGTCCAAGAGCCATCCTAACCGCCTCTGAACTAACAGTGCTCATGCAATTTGCTGTCAGCGCTTATGTCTCCTTGCTGACAGAAATACTTTTTGTCCATTTGCTTGAGTTTGAGTCTATTTCTTATTTTACTTGATGACAGAGTAGAAGTCCGTGTTCCAGAGATTTTTCTTGGCTCTAGTACAAAGTCTTGTTGTTATTATTATTATTTATTAGAGCTTAATTACAGAAACAGCATGATTGCCTCAGCACGTTTTTCTAAATCTCAGATAAATCACGATCTGAAAAACCTGCTTCATTTGTAAAAAGAAGCAGGCCTGACCGGGAACACATATATCTTTATAACTGTCTCCTGACTTGCTTCCTGGTCTTCCTCATATTCCTGCCATGGAGCTGTGTATTAGCAGCTCCACAGCTAATTCAGAGGTCAACGTTCCATTCTAAATTCTGTTTAACCCACTCTGACTTTGGCATGATAATCATGATAATTAGATTGTCTCGAAAATGTACATGCCGCATCCAGAAGAAACCTTTATTTTCTTCCTCCAGCCATGTTAAAGTTACAGGCCAGATTTTTTTAAAACTAGTAGCTAATTTCTCTTGTTTACCTGTAACTCAAGAACAGCTTAGTGTTAAGACTTCAGTCATCAGGGACCAGATTCATCAGTGTGCTGTGGTTGGTGTGTGTGGTCCAGTGATCCAAAGCAGCCATAAACCTAGCTTAGCTGGCTGGCTAACCCGTGATTATAGCTGCTTTGTTTCACTAAAGTGGTGCAATGCAGCCGGAGCACAATGATGAACCTGGACTCAATTCTTTTGCTAACACAGGTGCACCTTCCATTGAAATCAATGGGAGCTGTGCTCAGAATAGAGCCAGATTCTGTGAGGTGCTACGTGCCTCTGAAAGTCAGCGAGAGTTGAGGGTATCCAACACATCTGTGAAGATTCTCATCTCCTAATAGGACTGGTCCTTAAGTGAGGATATATTGGGCTCCCCCTGTACTCAATAGTCTCAAGACACAGGCTAGCTTAGAGGAAAATCTGTTAACATAAAAAGTTATTAAAGATTATTTGCAAATTGACTTATTCTACACAAGTCTGGTCCATGGGAAGAGAGGAGGAGTCAGAGAAGGAGAGGGCAGGAAGGAAAGCCAAAGTACACACCCTGGAAACTCAACAACCTTCCATGCTGCAAATTTGATCTGTCTTTGGTAGCAGCAACTGGTGCTCGATAGCTTATGCATCTTGTCAGCAGAGAATATAAGTGTGGAGTAGCTGTATAGGCACCCAGAGACTATTTGAAACCAGGGTTGATGTGTGGATTTCACTATGGATTGCATGAGATGCACGGCTCAATCCTGCAGGGTGCTGGGCATGGCGGCCCCAATCTGGCAAAACTCTTCAACACATTTTTATCTTCAAGCACAAGAGTCAGTTAAGCACTTCACATGCTGAAGTGATTTACAGGACTGAGGCCTTATTTGATGGACATGTACATATTTATATGTACTGTTGTGCTCTGCTAGGCAACTTTGACGTGTGCTTTTATACAATCATTTATGCTCCTATCCAAAGGGAGTCTACGGCACAATATATGCTAATACATAGCTTTTCCATATAGCTTTAGAGGATTTTTTCCTACTTTCATGTGGATTTTCAAGTGAAAGACATTATGTGCTCTTCAGTAAATAACTATGTTCTCCCCTCCTTACCTCTTCTAAACATACCCTAATTTAGGCATGTTGGCTTGGGAAAGGGTTATATTTCTATGTGAGGGAACAGTCTGGAATTTCCAAACATTTTTTTACCCTTCGAATGCCTAATAAATATGTAACATTTCAGCCAGTCCAAAAAAAAAAATCAGTATGCCCCGGAATAGCCTTCTGAGTAAACATTGGAGTCTGTAGCTAAATAAACAATTAGATTGAATATTGCAAACTCTATAAATAAGTAGAGCATAAAATAATTCTCCAGCTCCTGAAGTGGATAAACAGGATAGCTGAAGGGTGCCCAAAAGTCTGTTTTTATTAAACCTAAATCTAAAATGCTATTTTGGCTTGATTTATAGCCTACGTTAGGTTTGGGAAGTCAGCACAAAGGGGGTTTTATATTATTTCCCCATAGGTATGTGTTTGCAAAATCTGAAGAGTGTTATCCTAGATTTAATGTGATTTTTTAATGTGTTTAGTGTCAAACTTGTAAGCTATTGGAAAACAACACAGAGTCATCTCCGTTATTTTCTGCTATTGCACCTTCTTTTTACGAAATTGTGCTAATATTTAAACAATTGGCTTTTACAATCAAAAACATGCATTATCATCTTTAGTAAAAGAAGTTTGGCGGCATGCCCAGGATTAATATCAGAAATAAATACAACCAGGACTGTAGAAGATAACATCATTATGAATAAAAATAAGGTTGATTTTTAAATTCCACACCAAATGTAATGTTCCTTTTATCTTTTTAATAAGTACTGTGAGTTTCATAATGATATAAACGCAGCCATTTTCAATATTTTTCCTACCAAGACCTCCTACAACAAATAAATATCATTGTTTGAATGCATGTGACAATGACTTTAATTGGCAAAGCTATTGGAGTGGATCATATAGTGGGAAGCTTTAATGAATGTAATACATTTCGCTTTGTGATTCCGTTTTGTACCTAATTTGGGACTTCAGTCATACAAATTTATATGGTGCTTCAAGGCTACCACTATTTGTATTGTGCTAAAATGGAAGATCTATGAACAAATGCTTAGTAAGATAAGACACTTGTTTAAAATCTATTCTCCATTCCTCCAAACAAAATCTATTGAGAAATATAGAAAAACCCAAAATAACCAATGACACAGTATGCTTGTTAAAAGAATTTCCAGACAACCAAAGTTTAAAACTCAGTAGAATAAGGGACATGAGAAAAGAAGAGACTTCTAGAGGGCCGAATCATGAACTCCTTTACTCAGACTAATAAGCAGTTGCACATGTCGTCTCATTTACTTCATATGGAACTGCTCATATGAGTAAAGGCATCTATAACCTGGCTCTGAATAAATATATATTCTGCTGAGAAATATATCTTCGGCTACAAAAATGTATTATAAAACAATATAAGTGTGGAGTAGCTGTATAGGCACCCAGGGACTATTTGAAACCAGGGTTGATGTGTGGATTTCTCTATGGATTGCATGAGATGCACGGCTCAGTCCTGCAGGGTTACTAGTTTAATGGATATTTGTTGTACACAGCTCTGTTTAAAGAATACAATTTTGGAGAAAATTATCTAAAAGAAAATCTATACAGCAGAAATCCCACAAAAATGTGTGGTTTGGGTTTGAGGTCTTCATAAAGAGTCCAAGATACTGTGTCCTGAGCAAAATACCTGATAATAAAAATACAGTAAATTTACCTTTCAGGCACCATAGTCCTAAAATATGAAAGAAAATAAAATGTATTTATTTACTGAAATTAAGACTATTTTCCCTCTTAAGTGTAATCTTAATGGAACAATTGAAGAGCAGTTAGTTCCACAGCATGGGGCATCCTCGATGCAGAACTAGAGCCTCAAGCATGTTCAGCCCGCCTGCACACCTCTAAGTGCTTTATAATGAACAATAAAGCAGTCTGTGTTGGAAAGAGCTGTTGAGCTGACTAAGCATAAAGAGCGAGACTTTTCCACCTTGAAACGGTGGTCTGTACAAGCGAGTCCTCAAGCGAAAAAACATACCATTGGGTGAGCTTTCATCATGTTGGCTTACCTTGAGAAATGCAGGGAACTTCTACTGCTAGGCTTTGTCTTTTCATAAAACCTAAATTCTCTTTAGAAAACACAAAGAACACAACAGCAAGCCGCTCGCTCAGCGCGCTTGTGACTGATGAGTTGGAAAAACATTCTTTTAGACAAATGTCCATTTTGCCTTATTAATTTAAACAAGGATTTTAAAGACAAAGCCCATCAAACATTAGATAAGCATTTTAAGTTAATGGGCCATGTAGTCCTATTTTCCCACAAACTCAGGAAGCTTCATATTATGTCCTATTTTTACAGCAACATCAATTATTAATATGTATACTTTTGCTGACAGAGGACCTCGCTAAAAATGTGAGTTTCGTTATCCAGTTCTGGGTCATTAACTATGGAAAGCTTGTAAATATAATGGTTTATTCACATGGGAAGCCTTCATTAAGATGCATTATTCTATAGCTGATGTGGCTATAGTGCATTATTGAATTCACTGTCTCCATCTAATATTTGTAATTTGTTTTTAAATGAGTTGCTGTTTATAAGGCGAGTTAACAAATTTGAATTTTGCATGGCCAGAGAAATTTCTTTAAGATGGAAAAATGCTTCTGCCCCCAAGGAAAAACTATTTATTAGTGTCTGACTGCAGAGTACCACCCTAGGAGTCAAAAGCAGCCACATTAAAAGCATTCAGAGAAACAACATAGAAAAGAAATTGGCTTTTGTTTTTAACGTGCATTAAGTATATAGATGATAGCTATGAAAACTTTAAGAATTCTGGGGACTGTCCATGGAATATTGTTTGGTAGTATTCAAAGATTGTCATCTGAATGCTGTAGTTGCTGGGGTGTTTGAAGTCATGTTGTCTTGGAGGACAGTCACCACCAAAGCGGGGCAACCCCTCCATCAGGTTAATGTTTACTTTCCCCTGCATGCTTGGACACTCTATGTGTGTAGGTCATGCCTCATGACTCCTTTGTAGTCCCCTGAACATCTCCCTCTTTGAAAGGAGTATGCAAAGAAAACTCAGCAGGGCTACTGGGTTCTCTAGGTGCTGCGTGCTCTCCGAGGTCAATGAGGCCTTTAGGGTGGGATTTAGGAAAATAGGTTTCTTGATACTACCTCAAACAGGTGACATTTAAGATGACATAGAAAATGACACTTTCTGTACAAAGAGAACAGCCTAAGGTCCACAGAAAAAGCGCTCCGGTAATGTACCGTCTTATTGGCTTTGTTGCTTTGTAAAGCAAGAGGGCAGAAAAATTATTCTCTAATTCACAACTGTACCATCATTAGCAATGTTCAATGCATTTTTCCTTTCCTTTCATTTAAATTTGAGAAGGCCGGAGATCCTATTTAAAGATTTTGTTTTAAGAGTAGATTAAATTTTTTATAACTAGTGTAAAAAACCAACATACTGTGTACGCACTTAGCACTGTTTCCTTGTGTAGTCTGTCATTTTCCTTTGTTAGTTGTCTGAGTCTTTCACAAGTAAGAGTAGAAGAAAAACCCTTTTTTAAGAAAGTAGGGAAATATGATTGTAAATGCACAAAAAATTGGTTGTTGAACTCAGGAACCAGGATCGTATATAAAACTATAGTGGGTTTATTTTTTTTAAAACTCACTAATGTTAAGTTGACACTGTTCTTTTTAATTGACCCAAGTTTGAGGGTTTCTAACACTTCCCTTGGGAGACTATTCATAGCCTAGTAAGTCTCGATGCCAGGAGTTTTTTCCTTCATGTTCAGCTTTAATTTTCTTCTATTTCATCCCTTCATCCTTAGTTGTACCCTATCAACTAATTTATTTTCTTCATTGTTTATATCCTTCACCTATCGGTAAACTTATCATTGTGTCATCATTGTGATTAGTACTTAGACACCAAGATTAAATGAACTTTATATAGATTATGTCTCAATTTTACTTATTGCTTAGCCAACGTGGACATAACAAGCTCTTTCCACCCCTTCCCTTATGTGTCAATCCCTTTCCCTGCTAGTCATAGAACTAAGTTGATACATTGCTCTGTGTGAATATTCTTTGTGGTTTCTATATTTAAGCCAATCAGAATTTATTTTGAAAGATCCTGAGACATACTTCTGGGCCTAATTCACCCTGTGCTTTACCCTCCCCCACTTTCCCCCCCTCAGTATAATTCCATTGATTTCAATAGGAGTAACCCAATGGTGAAGCAGGTCTATCGTATGTATGTAACATTTTACTAAAAGCCAAATATGCATTACATGATTTTTAAATTGCAGTTCATCACTCTCCTCATTTTCCTTGAGAACAGAAGCCATCTTGTATTTCTTACGTGTATAAACCTTGTGGTCTTCACTCACAAGCAGAATCATAACGTGTGTGCCACATCCGCCTGCCATGAATCCTTCAGTAGTCATTTATCCTAGCCCCTGTTGCTTCTTGTTTCAGAATCTCTCTCCCACTCCTCTTCTGTAATTCTTGCTTATCTGGCCTTTCATATTTGAGTTAGCTCCATCTTCTCCATGATGGAAACAATCAAGCAGCAACATGTCATATCAACAGCTGCCTCTTTCCCTATTTAAATACACCATTTCCACATGAGTAATTACTGTAATTTAATTTAGGAAATATTAAGAGAAGAAAGAAAGGAATTTGGATTGATGGCCATAGAGTATACCATAACATCTAATGAAAGTACATTTGATAATTTTTTCCCCTTTTTTCTTTCATTTATTATCAAGACGTATAGAGGATTCTCACACTCTCCTTGGTATAAGTGGCACATATTGTCACTTTCTAATAAAATAGTACCCTAAGAATTAACAAGAGATAACACAGCAAGAAGCAGCCACTGCAGATCTCTCTGCCACTGGCTGTCCTTTGTATTAGTAAAGTAGGAAATTTCCCGCTGTCCACCTATAGGCCAGTTCATGGACTAACTTGGCCACTGGGTCTGCCAATGCCTGGCCAGCTGGTTTAGAATATACGCTAACACACATTCCTCATAAAGAGAGACACTGAGTTGCCCCAAGTCAGAAAAAATGTATGTGTGGTTCTCTGCCTCTCCTCTCAAATCCTTATGCTCAGAAGGGTCAGAGGAGAACCCCTCTTTGCTCATTGGGAAATATCCAACCCTCGCCCCAGATCCCACCATTCCTGGGGTTCACACCCCCAACTATTTTCCGCTCACACTCCCAGTTCTCTCTCCTTCCACCTTTCTTCTCACCACTCATGGATGGAGAGAACTTTGAGCCATAAACAATGATTCCAAATAAAATTACCTCTCGTGAGTGTCCAACCAGAATCTCCTTTTCGAAAGGCACCCTCCAACAGGATACCCACTGTGTTGTACCACAACAGTACCTGTAAGCCTGTCTATTCACAGAAACAATTATGGCAATATATAAGGGCAGGGTGCAGTAGGGTAGAGTTTTGCTGGCCTAGCTACACAAAACCAGGCCTGATGTTATTTCCCTGGCCAATACTTCTACTCATGTAGGTTGCCTTTGAGAACAGCATAGGGAACTGATCTGATAGAAGCAGCTCAGAAAGAATCTCGTCCTAGAATTTCTTTAAATTCAAGCAGATAGAAAGGTTCTGGCACGGTTTAAGAGGGAGTGGTGTCAACAGTCAGAGCAAGATCTGGGAGATAGGAGTCCTGGGTTCTCCTTTTGGTGCTGTAAACGGGCAAGTACTTAAAAAGTGGCAAAATACCTACTGCAAAGGGGTACTCTCACGTTTAATGTTTATGAAGGACACTGGGATTCTTAGGCAAAAAGATACAAGTGTAAATAATTATTGGTATTAATATTTATTGCAAAGTATTTTATGAGGATTGCTGAATGTAGACGGAATGGTTTTGGCTTCTATGGAAGCTCTGAGAATTAACCCAAGGCAATATCTTCTGAAGATATTGTCAAGTACGGAATATATGGAACTGCATCCCAAGAGCACACTGCTGCTCTAGTTTTCTTGTATGTATTTGCTCATTGACTGGTTTTGTCCATTTCGTTTCTGTATCATTTTGTTGTAAGTCACCTGAGTATGGTCCAGATACAGGAAAAATGGTTAACTGCTGTCCTGAATCAGGGCCTAAGATGATCATACCTCAGATATAGCATAAAATTCATTTTATATATTCTGAAACTAAAGTTTACTTGTTACTTGTTGGGCATCTTTTCTGTCTGACATGTGTTAGTAATCATTGGAATCTGGTGCAACACTGAAGAGAACCATCTAAATGAAACTAAACAGAAGCTGGCCAGTCCTACCGTAGAGGGCTCGCTCTTTCTTTCTTGTAGGTATTCTCTCTAGTATTGTGACTTTCAGTGAAGCGATATACAATGGTAGAACAAACAGAATGTAGAGCCTGATTCTAAAGCTCCTCTTAAGTCAATTAAAAGATTCCCATTCATTTCAGGTCAGATTGGGAGAGACCCTGTGGGGTTTTCTCCTTCCTCTGCAGAGGGGGGCACAGGTTACTTGCTTGTTTGAACTACAGTAAATGGTGGGTTCTCTGACTTAAGTCTTTAAATCATGATTTGAGGACATCAGTAACTCAGCCAGAGGTTACGAGCCTATTACAGGAGTGAGTGGATGAGGTTCTGCGGTCTGTGCTGTGCAGGGAGGTCAGACTAGATGATCATGATGGTCCCTTCTGACCTTAAAGTGTATGAGTCAATGGCCTTTGGCTCAGGCCCTTGAAAGACGTTTGGATTTGTGGGGGGTTGGGTACAAATATAAATGATGTCAGGGGAAAGTACAGGAGTTATATTTACTCAGAGTGACACAGAAGATAAGTTGAACTAAATCAGTGAATCAGTTTTAAATATATTATTTTTAACCTCCAAGGTGGAAAATACTTACTGACACAGAAGGAACACATTTTCAGTTTATAAATGATCACAGAATGGAACATACAACCTAGGAAAGTTTTAACTCAACCCCACAGATGATGTTTTTCATATTTCTTTGATTGAAAATGAAAGACTCATTTGTATCTATCCTAAAATACATATATAAAATCAATCAGAAAGCTGAGCTTATTTATTTATTTTTGTAACACTTTATTCTGACTTCTAAGCACCTAAATTCTCTTTAGCAGGTTTATCTAATCATGGGAAATTTGGGGAGCTCCTTTTTTATTACAGTGTTTGGATTTTTATTTATGTTTTACTCAAGGGAAGTGGATTTCCTAAAGGAGTTTTACCAGCTGCCACAGAATACCAGGAAACAACTGACCAAACAGTGCATATAAAAAATTTTAACTGAACAAATTAAAAACAATGTTGTCTAATTAAAAAGAACCACTCGGAAATCCAAACATTTGAAAATTCAATTAAAAAAAATCTCTGGCACCCTTCTGACATGGATAAAGTTGGCATTTGCTGCACAGCAGTCTTCTCACCTGTCTCATTGAGATCCCAGGATCCCACGCTGGAAGGATTGTTTTTGTACATAGCAATTTTGTTAATTACGGTTGAAACACTAACAATAGACCATTGTGTGCATCCAGGCACTTTTTATGAGTGTGTTTTTTTTCTCTCCTTTTTTTAATTTCTCACACATAAAATAAGGCTTAGAGAACATGAGTATCAACCCAGCATTCCAACATACGTTAAGTTTCTTTAATTTGTACCTTTTATTTTGAACCTCGTTCTCCCTTTTCATTTTCAGAACCCACCTCCTCAGTTCCAGAGGATAAGTGCTTCAGTAGCACGTGCCCAGAATGTGGAAACCAAGAGGTGTGAGGTCCAAGGGAGGCATGAGACTGAATACGAGAAAGCTCTGGTATCCATCAAGACCCATCTGAGAGAAATGGAAGGTCCTGACATCAAGGAAAGTCTTCAGGATCAGATCCGCCAGTGGTTCATTGAGTGCCGGTGAGAAGAAAGAAAATACTTGCACTATAGCAATTGCATTTACCTTAGAGGGCCTGATTCTGCCAGCATTATTCTGAGTAGCATCTTTAGTTCCAATTGGACTACTCATAGAGGAAGGACTACTTGGGTGAGTAAGGATCACAGAATCAGACAGAGAGATTAAAATTTCGGACACGTTTAAACTCCACTTTAGTTTGTATCCTAGCTTTGTGTCTACATCTGAATACTCACAAGCTGTGAGGTAATGCTTCCTGTTCGAATGTATAGGGGATAAGAGGAATCGTCAAGCCTCCCATCAGACAAACGAATTGGGATTTGCCATAGTGGATCAAATAACTGGTACTTAGGTCCCTTTTCCTGCAGCATCCAATAGCTAGTGTGAATATCCCACATGGGGCTTGATACTCCAAACATTTAAGCACATATATAATTTTACTTGTGTGTATTCCTATTGACTTCAGTGGAACTTAGCACATGAGTAAAGTTAAGCACCTACGTAAATGTTTGCAAGCTCAGACCACTGATACATATGGACTTCTAAGTAAGTTCACCTTAGGCAAGTTTTCTTTAGTTGATGAAATTCTAGATGTTCAGCTCTAACATGGTATTATTGTTGTGAAGTAGCATAATAAGGAAATACAGATTGCTTGCAAAATACTACTAATCTCCAGTACCAATCTTTGAGATCTGTTAACTAAAAGAAAATTGAGATTCAGATGGCAAATCCAGGGATTTATCAGTCAAGTGTCAACTGCTTTGCACACCTGTTCATGATTACGGTGTGTTTTGCCATTTTGGCTGTTTGCCCAATTTACATGACAGATGATAGTTTGACTTCAGGAACTGTGTCATCTACATTCCTGGTTCATATTTTGCTTTTTTGGTTGTACCTCCCTACAATATGCCTTCACGTGGTACTCAACTGTCACAAATACAGGCAGTCCTCGACTTTACGACATTTGAGTTACAACAAACGGCACTTACGATGCTTCTGTATTGACACCCTGATTCAACTTATGACTATAGGTTTCGAGTTTACAACGCTCGGTCCCAAAATGGAGTAGATCGCAGTACTGAGTTATGACGCAATTGTAAGGAACCAATTGTGTCATAAGTCCAAGGACTGACTATATTGATATCACCAGTGAGTCTTCATGTGTTTCTAAGATACACATTCTGCTAAATCCTGCTCTGCTTGTGTCTACGTGCTCCATGACTTCCTTTAGTTTCTGTTTAGTACATAACAGTAAGTGTGCGTACGAATTGTTGAAAGCCTGGAAGTTGTAGATAACTGGTGCCAATGATCATTGCATTATAGTGTTGAGCAGTTTTTCCACCCTTACTTACAATGAGTAGTATCTTTGAGAACAATGGGGCTGCTGGTGGATTACTCGCTGAGAGCAAGAATGGCAGAGTCTGACCATAAGAATCTGCGAGAGTGAAGGCAACAATATTCAGATGATAGTCTTCAAAAAGACAGACCTAAAAACTTGAGGTAGAGAGTATGTGGAATATGAGCAGTGAAACTAAATTTAAAATCTTCCAGGTTTTCAAGGACATTATTTTTTGCTGTACACTGAACATTATCTCAGCAAAATAAAGAGATAAGGGCCTGGTCCTAAGCCCATGGAAGCTCTGGTGAAATTTTACATTGACTTCAATAGGCACAGGAGAGGCCCTAAAAGACCTTGGTATGTGTGTACGTACTTGCTGAGTTTTAAAGATCTGAAAATGAAAAAGGAATAACATTAAATATAGGAAAAGAAATTATAGCAGTCATTAAGGGGTCCCATCATTAAACAGGGTTGAGATGCATGATGGGGCTAGGGTGGTGGGGCTAGGGACTTCAACCCTGCAGGAGGCACCTGCCAGGGCTTGGGGCTTCAGCAGGAGTGGGGTTGAAGTGACCCACTTGTAGCATTACTTATTAGCCAATTGAATGCAACGTGTGAAGAGTTATGGGGAAAGAGCGTTCTGTAAAACTTCCAGTGAAGAATTTGCATATTAACCACAAAGTGAGTCTTTAGTCAGTGAATTGGATACATTTTTAAACTGTTCTGTTGCAACTGAAAGTACCAATGATAGTAGGAATTCATCACAACCTGAGAAGAAAAGTAGACATAGGTATGACCCTGCCTACTTAAAGTTTGGGTTTTCATTTACTGAGGACCAAAATGATGAACACAGGCTGCAGTGTGTCATCTGCAGTAAACTGTTAGCAAATGAAACCCTAAAACCATCAAAGTTACATAGCCATTTGGAGACAAAGCACTCTAGCTATAAAGACAAGCCTCTTGATTTATTTAAACAAAAAAGCAAAGGTTTGGAAACATCACAAAAAACACTTGAATGTGTATCTACTGCCTGGTAGCAAGCATTGCATGCCTCTTACCTTGTTGTATATCACATTGCAAAATGTAAAAAAGCTCACACCGTCACTGAGGAGTTAATTTTACCTTCTGCTATTGACATGTGCTCTGAAATGTTGGGTGAGTCAGCTGCAAAAAAATTAAAAACAATCCCTCTTTCCGACAACACAATACAGAGAAGAATTTGTGATATCTTAGAAGACATCAAACTGCAAACAACTGATCATCTTTCAGTAAGCAACTGTTTTCTTTTACAATTAAATGAATCTACAGATCTGTCAAACCGTGCTATCTTGGTGGTTTATGTGAGGCATGTATGGGAAAGTGATTTTCAAGAACAGTACTTGTTTAGTGCGGATTTGCCTATTTCTACTACTGCTGCTGATATATTTGTTACACTAGATAATTACTTGGAGTCAGTGGGATTGAGCTGGTCGAAGTGTGTTAGGATTACAACTGATGGAGCCGCTTCAATGACAGACAGGGAAACATTCAGGAGCTGTTCAAAGAATCCTTTTGAAAGCATCCAATGAAATGTGGGACCACAGTTTCCTGCACAGGGAGGCCTGAGCAGCTAAAGACATGTACCTGAGCATCACTAAACTCTTAAAGATGTTGTCAAAATGGTGAGTTACAGCAAACAAAATGCCAAGAATTCACGATGCTTGCAAGTTTTCGGTCAGGAAATGGGCAGTGCACATGTACATCTGCTTTACCACAGATGAGGTTCATTGGCTATCCAGTGGCAAAATGTTGTCTCGTGTATACGAAAGTAAAAGTGAGTTGGCAGCTTTTCTTGAAGAAAAAAAGTCTCACCTGGCAGAGCACTTCAGAAACAACACATGGCTTGCTCAAATTGCATATCTGGGAGATATATTCAATCAGCTGAAGGATTTGAATCTGTCTTTACAGGGCAGAGGGCTTTACATTGCTTTGAGTAGACTGACAGAATTGCTGCATTCAAAAATACCCCTCTCTCTGTGGAACAAACATGCTTCAAATGATAGGATGGACATGTTTCATAACGTGTCTCTAGAAACAAAAAAAATGGAAATATTCTGCTAGCCAAGAAGCACTGAAGAAAATTATCAGTAAGCGTTTAACTAAGTTGCACACAAGATTCTGTGATTACTTTCCAGACGAGCAACTGAAGGGTGAAGAATGGATACAGGGTCCATTTGGAGTTGTGTTGGAAAACATGAGTCTACTTATGAAGCAAGAATCTCAACTGGTCGAGTTATCTTGTGATCGCAGTCTACAAAGAAAATATACTGAAATGAACCTTCCCCAATTTTGGTGCAGTGCTGCTGGAGAATAGCCTTCTCTTGCTTGCCATGCTGTTAGAATCATTTTGCCTTTCAGTACAACATACTTGTAGAAAACTGGATTCTCTGCCTTGACTCAACTGAAGAATAAAAGCAGGAACAGACCGGCTGTTGAACAGAACCTTCAGATTGCGCTGACTACAATTACGCCAAGCTTTGATAAACTCATCAAAGAGAAGTAAGCTCAGGTTTCTCATAAAGTGGAACCTCGGATTTATTATACTGTTGTTAACGTGTTCCTCTTGATGTTGATTTCTGCTTTTAGCTTTCTGACTGTTGAGCTGCTTTAACTTAGTATCGTTATTGTTGTTATTACATGTAGTGGGTAATAAATATTTTGGGGGCAAAATACTTGTGTGTTTTCTACTTAAGCTATTTACTGGGTCAGGTCTGGCCATCAGTGTTTATAAATGGGTTCTGGTCCAAAAAGCGTTGAGAACCTGTGCCCTAAAGAACATATAAAGCTTGCATATTATAGCAGCTACTATCATCTTTTTGAACCTAAGACTATATCTCATGTGCATGTGTATGTTTACCTGCTTTAACCTTGTAAATAATTCTCATTTCTTTTTCCTAGTTAATAAACCTTTAGTTAGTTTATAATAGGATTGGCTACAAGCATTTGGTGAGAGATCTGGGGTGCACTTGACCTGGATTTTTGGTGTCAGGGACCATCTATCACTAAGTCCAGCTTGCCTCAGTGGAAAGATAGACTGGAGTGCCCAAGGGGACTGTCTGTGACTCCATGTTAAGGCTGTTATTATGTTTGAGGAGTTCACATTTGATACTTGGTTGATGAAATCGAAGTATAGAACACACAACCAGTTTGGGGTTCGTGCCCTGTTTCCTGACAGTCTGCCCTGAGGTTGGCACTCACAGGCATGAGCCACTCCAGATATCTTGAAAGTGACACAAATCGTAATGAATTATCTGCCCTCTCTGTGGGAGGCTTCATGTAACTGACCAAAACAAGCTTCCCACAGACGTATTCATTTCCATCGGAATAGGTAAGAAGAGAATCTGCAGATTTCTAAACATGGAAGGGGTATGTAACATGTAGAACTAACCTGTCCGCATGATTCATGAGGAACCTTCTAATACTTGAAGAATTTCTGTGTCCTCTTCCCTGCATGCCTCACTGAACAGAGGCTGAACATTTGAAGTGCCAAGCTTTACATTTCTTATTACATGCCAGGATATATTTTTAATTGCCTTAAAATTAAGAAACAAAATAAACTTTTAAATGTTGCTTATTAATTGTCCTTTAACTACAACTTTTGCTTGATTTTATGATCTTCTGTGGTCTGTTAAAAATTGAGTAGAATCATAGGGTTGGAAGGGACTTCAGGAGGTCATCTAGTCCAACCCCCTTCTCAAAGCAGGACCAATCCCCAGACAGATTTTTGCCCCAGATCCCTAAATGGCCCCCTCAAGGACTGAACTCACAACCCTGGGTTTAGCAGGCCAATGCTCAAACCACTGAGCTATCCCTCCCCCCAGGTAACTGAAGAAGGTTTACAAAGATCCTTTTCTTTCTGATAAATGATGTTATATATATTAAAAAAATAAAACCTAAGCTTATTCATTCCTCCCATACCTTATATTGAATTGGAAAAGGGTGTGACAGCACATACAATTAGCAGGTGTTACCTTTCAAGACAGCTGTTATTGTATTATAAAAACAATGGGCAGATATTGAATTTCCCCACTTGTAAAAGGCAGGGCTGCCATAAATATTTACCCCCTTTCTTTACAGAAAAGACCAAGCGTAACAGCAGTCATTCTTAAATCCAAGACATTTTTTATGGGAATAGAGGTCCTAATAAACCTTCCCGACAGAGTAAATTAAATGAAAAGGTCTGTTTTGTTGTAGCACTGTCACCGGAGTCTTACTGGAGAATTCTACATTTCTTGTTTTATAACTTCTTCCCTTTTATGATCCTGGTTGTAGCTCTGCTATGCATCATTCTGCTTATCTCTCGGTGTGCTTATTTGCCTGAATCTGTACCTCTCTGCCTGGTGAATCATTTACTTGAAAATGTCCAAGCTTCTATTTTGTCTGGTTCCTGCGCACCACCCTGGAAAATAATTGTTACAAGCTTAAAATCATTTAAAGAAATATAGCCACTCACTTTAGAGAAATGCGCTGTGCATAATGGTCTCGTATTTATCACAAGTGCCCTTACAAATTGTGGAACAAGTATACAAACATTCCAAACTTAATAGCCTCTGTAATTAAATCCCTCCCAGTTGTTCCAGGTTTCAGCCACTCAACTCCCAGAGAAGCCCCCACACATTGACAATGCAGAGGTTTATGTTGTTATAGAAATTAGAAGTTACATAACTAGGGCGTTGGATTTATTCAAGATGTAGGAGGCATTTTTCTGCAAATTGAGTCCTTTTGGGGTTTCACATGTATGTGCACCATGACTAACTGCCACTCTTCTCTCTCCATGGAAAAGCTTGCAAAAGGGTGTGGAGAGCAGAAGCAGCATGAAAAAATAGAACAGGAGGACTTGTGGCACCTTAGAGACTAACAAATTTATTAGAGCATAAGCTTTCGTGGACTACAGCCCACTTCTTCGGATGCATATATATGCATCCGAAGAAGTGGGCTGTAGTCCACGAAAGCTTATGCTCTAATAAATTTGTTAGTCTCTAAGGTGCCACAAGTCCTCCTGTTCTTCTTTTTGCGGATACAGACTAACATGGCTGCTACTCTGAAACCTTTCATGAAAAAATAGTGTTTCTCATATGCTTTTTATTGCTGATTTAAACCTAAAACCACAACCCTGAACACAATAGCAGCACTCACTTGTAATTCTTCAAAGTAACTACCTCTTAGTGTGTGATAACTGCAAACCCAAGCTACAGTCAGCACTAAACAGTCAAAAGACATGAAAGCGCTCCTGTGTACATTGAATAAAAAAAAGAGTACCACCTTTGTCAAATTTCTTGGGATAATGAATTTAGATTCATTTTGGAAAGAAGTCAAGATGAAAAATCAGAAATCAAGATGAGGTTTTTATTACTGAAGATAGCCTCAAGAGTCACAGGGGAGAGCCTAATATACAGGATTCGCTGTAATGTCTCTTATGCCCTCTAGCTGTAACAAATTATTTTGTGAATTTCTTGGAGGATTTATATGTCTCTGCTCAGTGCTCCAGGGAACATTTCATCAGTGGCATTGCTGACCTAATAACAGGGGATCTAAGTAATAGCAACTTTTATGTACATGTTATGTGTGATTCCCACAGATTTGGGGATTGCTTTTCTGGAGGAAGGAGGCAGCCAGGGATAAATGTGCTCTCATAATAGGCTTATGCTTTACTGATTAGCTTCGAAAGATCCTCTTGCTCGGCCTGTTGACTTGAGTGCTGTCAAAATGAACCGTCTGAGCTTCACTGTGAATGAATGAGACTCATTTTAAAGCAGGCGGTTCCTGTGCTTTATTGATTCATTTTAAGCATTCCTGACTGCCAGCTCAGCCTTTGATCAAGAGGGAAGCAGAAAAGAAATAGGAGGTGATCACGTTATATTTTCCTTTTTCATAAGACTGTTTTGTTGGGCTGAGATTAATGCCAAGATGCTTGTTCACAGGACTCCATGGGAAGCAGAGAGGGAGGGAGAGAAAAAGGCGGGAGGAAGATGAATGGAGGAAGAGTTTTTTCATACTGAAAGTCAACAGACTAGGGAAAGCATTTATTTGTGTAAGGCTGGGGCTGCCATATTCCATTTCACATTCTGAACTCATTACTCTTTCTATAGGTAACTCTACTGTTTGTGAAAGGTGCTGGATGACAGCTCCGGCAGCTGAAGTCCTGCCCATGGGACGGATACAGCTTTGAGCCATAGTAATACTGAGCAGTGGCCCCAGCACTGTACCCAGCGGAGGAACTGCTTCTGGGGGTCCAAGAGGACGTACCCGTTCTTTCAAGCACAGTCTGAAAAAAGCCTGACTTCTTGGTACACACACATCTTCAGCCCTGGCTGGAATGCTCTAGCTATGAATGACCACGCGAGAGGATGATAGTACTCAAAAGGCAGCAAGCAGCTAATATCAAAATAGCTACTCTGATTTTTACTATAAAAAACATAATTAAAAAAAGACAGCTGTTTAACAGCTTATAAATGTTCCCAGTGTGTCCTTCCCTCTATCTGATTGAGGAGATGGTGGCACATACTCACCGGTCTTTGGCACCACACGCATGTGCCATCCCACACAGAACCAAAAATTCAGAGCAAGGCTATCGAAGAAGCCATTGCCATGTCCCCTCAGATCGGTTCAATCACTGCAGGTAATGAGGACACAACTCCTGTAAGTCCCTTCTATCAACTGGCAGAGACACAAAGCTTGCTGTCTGGACAGCCTGGGATGTTACTACAGCTGTATCAAGGCAAAGGCAACAGCAATGCAGAGATGGTTGTGGCTCCATGGTTATGATCAGGAGGTTTATAGCAGAACTGAGGTCCTTCCATTCAAGTCATGGGACCCGTTTAAAGAGCAGTTGGAAAAGTCCTCATTGACTTGAGAACTGGATCAGATTTTTCTTGTAGGAAGGCTGGTACAGGAGCAGGGCCCATGGCAGATGTCCTCAGAAGTCTTTCCATGAACTGCGTGTTTTGGAGAAGTAGAGATCCACACACCAGAAGACGCCGCCAGTTCCCTGAACCAGGCACATCCTTTGCGTCTGCTTCAGCCACCCAGTGAGTTAGAAGATACACCTGGAAGCCTGCAACTCACCTCTTTTATACTCCTCCCCTTTTGGGGGGGAATATCTGGGTAAATTCTTAAAACCATCTACCTGTAATAATTCTATTCCATACAGACCAGAAAAAATGAAGAGGTTAGTTCAGTCAGTTCCACTCTAGGTCACTCTCCAGCCCCCATCCTCACCTTTTTTCAGGTATCCTTCCCATTTGCTGAGAGATTAAGTAAACTCCGCTTTTTCCAGTGGGACCTATAGAAGATGTTCCTCATCAGTATTGAAGAAAGAGGGCTTTACTCCTGCTACTTCTTTATTCCCAAAAGACAAGAGGAATTAATTATATTTTGACTTGGATAAGCCTCAACAGGTTCATCTATATTTTCAGATACAAGAGGGTAACAAACTAAGATTTTGCATAGGCAAGAATCACTACTAGTACAAAATGCACCCCATTGGCCTATCCATAGCACCATAAAATCATCAACAGGTATCCTGCACATTTTCTTGAATTCAATTCAGGGGACCAGCTCTGTGACGTTGGGTGCCTTAACCCACTTCCTGCTTCAGTCGCTGTATCTCTGAATCAGATAATCATTCCGAGCCGTGTGGTAACTTCCACAGGAGACACCATCAATTCCATGAGAGCAATGGCCTTTCTACCACAGGATATATTTCTGGAGATGCTGAATGCCACCGGGAGCAGGCTTTGAAGATAAAAGTTTGACAATTTATTCTTGGTATGAACTATTTAATACTTGAGCTTGCAGGCAGCTAAGCTGAAACATGGATGGAATTTTCCTTTACGAAAGGAAGAGTAAAACTAAGAATATTTTCTAATTAAGGAAATGTAAACACTAATGGGCAATGTTTGGGTCTTCCCTCACTTATCTAATAAGCTTCCATTGTGTATCTAGTTGTTACATGTACTAATTTTGGTAGAAATATTGAGGACTGGAAAGACCAAAGAAAATGGAGTGCAAATGCATGACTTTCTCAGCAGACGATAAGCCAAAATCAAAAGCCCAACTTCCAATGTAATGTGCCTTTGAACTGAGGAAAAGTAACATTATGATAAATATGAGTATTGTTTTTGTGGGGCATAAAAAAAGAGCAAGATGAAAATTACCCAGCAAGATGATTCTGAAGAACAACATGTGAGGAGGCCAAATCTGTAGCCATGATTCTACCAGACATTTCCCACTGGTGGGAGTCAAAACTCTGGATTTGTTAGCAATTTAAACAACGACAAATTTAGTTGTCTTTTCTGATTGCTTGGAAACCCCTCTCCACCCTGTCCAATTTAAAAGTGTGAACCCCTCTATTTCCAAAAGGAGTGTCATGTGAAATTAAGTCCATGTGTAGTTAACCTGTTTTATAGAGTGTTGCTGGATTTACAGGGGGCAGGGGACACTTTGGAAGCTTCTGTGTAGTGGCAAAAGTTGCCTACTTCAGTGCATTCTGGAAATTTACGAGTGTGCTGATATTAATGGAGGCAGCTCGATGGCTTTTGGGGGGGATCTGCCGGAAGCCCCATAGTTCATATATTTTTCATACTTGGTGAAACACAGATAAATCTTTGTGGCATGCATCTGAAACAGACCAGTTGAAGCCCAGTGTCAGGCCTCCAGAGAGAAATTGATAATTTCACTAGCTCTGCTTTCTGAATCATTACTGTGAAGCATGTCATTTCCCATTCGCATAAGGTTTCTGAGTTTATACTTCAAATTAAAATGATTGCCAGTTCTACCAGGTGATTTAAAACATATGCAAAGGATTCTGCTACTATTCTTTAATTTCTTAATTTGTTTACTAAACTGTCAAAACTTTGAAGTAATCGAGGAGCATAAAATATGTCTTAGGTGCAAATCAAGATTCCTACAGGCTTACAGTATAACAAATGGCCCCTCTGAAAAAAATCCAACATTATGCATCACTCTGCAGTTTACAGACACATAAGGGTATGCTTGTAGATAATTTCAAGTTTGAACCACTCACAAGTTATACACATAACCTTTGCAAGCAGTACTGTTCCCCCCAGCTCTGCTCAAAACAAATGTTCAAACATCTTGAGTCACAAAAAGTTATTCGTGATCTTCCCTGTTGCAACCTTTATCCTCTCAAGACCTTCAGTGCACATAAAGGTATTCCCATTCAAATCAGCAGAATTACTCATAGAGCAAGGCGCTACTCACCATAAGGATATCAGAATCAGGCCCAGAGCATGCAAAAGTGCACTTGTATGTCTGTAAAGCATCTAAAAGACAGGCTCCTGCTTCAGTGAGCTGGCAATCCAAGGAGATCACACCTGAAAGACAGACAACCCAGTGGCGCGAGAAAAAATGTCTTGTGCTGCATACCTGTGTTATGTCTACTTTAGAGTATGTCTACACTGGCAGAGCTACATCACGGGCAGTTACATCACCACTCAGACAGCGCTGAAGGGAAACCACTGTTGTGTGTTCACACTGTCAGTTGCCTGCGCAATAGCGTGTTCGCACTTGCAGCTGTATTCGGAGCGGTGTACTCTGGATAGTGCATCATGACATCACGCAGAAAGTCCTCTTTAGTTCTTCGTGGCCGCTTTATAATTCTGTGCAGCTGTTCAGCCAGTGATAACAAAGAGGGAGGCTGGACTCCCAAGGTCATATATGTGAACTCAAAATACAACATTTTACAGAAGCAGTATTGTTTGCAACACAGAGACCACTGATTCAGTGATTTAAAACACAGCAACTATTCACATACCTGTCACTAACTGACTGACCCCAGACAAGCACACATGAGCCACAAGACCCCCAAAATGGTAAGTAACTGCAGGGGCAGGGGAAATCACTCTTCCTGGACCCTGCTGTACACTGGGCATGTGGCCAGCAGGGAGAGCCAGCACTGTGGGGGGGCCTTATAATCATTACTGTCCCCACATTTTCCGCAGGCTGTGTTCATTATGGAAGATCTCTCTCTGATGAGGGTGAGCAGGGAATCAAGGGAGGGTCTTCTCCAAGACTGCAGCTTCTGCCCTGGACCTTATGCAGCTCACCTGTGTGCAGCAATGGTCAACCCCCCCGCCAGTGACGGCACAGTGGCACAGGAAAGTTACCTTTAATGGCGCAAGAAACAAAGCAGCTCTCCCAAAGAACCTGCAGCAGCAGATTGCCCAGTATCTCCATGAGAGTTTCATGGAGATCTCTGAGGCACATTCCCATGAAGTGAGAGAGTCAATCAACACCCTGTTCCGCCGCTCAGACTAGGCATGTGGTGGTACGTGCATCATACAGACACAAGCCTGCTTTCTGCAACCCTCCTGCCCCCAACAACTCACTTCAGCAATTCCCAAAATCAAAGCCACTTACCAAGGGCCTCCTCTCCCATTTGTGCTTCGCCAAGCACTGACCGCTGTGACTGGCTAGCCTCCTCCGGGGTAGAGGAGAGATCCTGGCTGCATGCAGCTCTGACCTTTGAGTCGCCTTCTGCTCTGGGTCCCCCTCCTCATTCAAGATTTCATCCTCCTGGCTCAGACTACTCTCGACTGGCACACAAGCCACCAAAGTATCCACAGTGGCCTTCGGAGTGAAGGTGGGGTCACCACCGAGTATCGCATCCAGCTCTTTGAAGAACTGGCAGCTCGTGGGCACAGCACTGGAGCGGCGACTTGCCTCCTGCACCTTGTGGTAGGCGTGCAGCTCCTTCACTTTGACCCTGCACTGCAGTGTGTCCCGGTCATGGCCCCTTTCTGTTATGCATAGTGAAATCTGTCCATAGGTATCATAATTCCTACAGCTGGAGTGCAGCTGGGACTGGACAGCCTCTTCTCCCCAAATGCTGATGAGGTCCAGCAGCTCAGCATTGCTCCAAGTTAAGGATTGCCTGGTGTGTGGAGCAGGCATGGTCACCTGGAAAGATGTGCTGAGACCACTGCACGTGTCACTGAGCAAACAGGAAGGGAACTTTCAAAATTCTCAAAGAATTTAAGGGGTGGGGCTCACGGCTGGTCACCTGAGGGCCGGGCAGTAGACTTCAAACCAATGACCAGAGAGGCGAGAACAGGCATTGTGGGACACTTCCTGGAGGCCAACTGCAACACTGTAATTGACCAGGGTGTCTACACTGGCACTGCAGTGCTGTAGCCCCAGCGCAGAAAGCTGTACGACTCTTGTCAGGGTGGTTTTTTTACAGCTCTGCAACTGCACAGTTTCTGCGCACTAAGTGGTTTGGCAGTGTGTACACCGCGGGAGTTATACCGCAGAAAGCTGCTTTACTGCACAGAAACTTGCCAGTGTAGACAAGGGTCTGATCTTGCGGGGTAGTTTCAGTTGGAGTTGAGAGCTCAGCACCTTGCAGGAAGTGCTCAAACTCTTGGGCCCCTACACTACAAGCTTCTCTGGGACCTCACCTGATCTCCATGAGTTCTCGAAGATATGGCAGCTCTCTTCCCCTGAAAGCCAGGAAACATTGTGCAAAGACACTATAATATAATATATGGCGATATACCTATCTCATAGAAGTGGAAGGAACCCTGAAAGGTCATCAAGTCCAGCCCCCTGCCTTCACTAGCAGGACCAAGTACTGATTTTGCCCCAGAGCCCTAAGTGGCCCCCTCAAGCATTGAACTCACAACCCTGGGTTGAGCAGGCAGACTGAAGGAGAGGGAATTGAGGTACAATGGGGAGGTAGGAATGAGGGATTGGGGGCTTGCCAGTTGGTGGAGAGGGAGAAAGGATTAGCGATGTCTAAAGGGCTTGTGTATACAGTGCAGTTTCTAAGGCATACTAATGTGCTGCACATTAACTGATCTGTGCAGACCCAGCTGGTGTGCATGAAAAATTGCCTTGTATGTGTTAGTGTAACAGTGCTACATTAGTGCACACGAATACACTTTAGAAATTACACTCTCTAGCATGCATTGATGCACCATGTAGACAACCCATTAATAACGAGTTGTAATATGAGAAAAAGGGGCATTGTACGGGTATGGGATGGAGGAATTATTTTTAACTTATATTTAATTCCGTTCCTGCTCTGTGAAAGTCTGTTGCTCTTTTGGGTTGGCTAGATACATTTCAGAATGCATCAGTATAAGATGTCACCGATGTCTTCTTGGGAAGGCTGCAAGTTGGGGAGGACTGGATGGTAATGGAGAGGTAAGTAGGAGTGTGATTGAGTGTAGAGAAGAAATGGTTTATCTGAAGTAGGGAGAGGGAAAGAGAGAGAAAATATATTAATGAGAAGCAAGAACATTATTTCTCAAACTATGACCTATCGTTCACAGAATTAAATGTTCTGAGAACCAAGCAATGGAGATAATAGGGTGTTAGGAGGGGAGATGGTGCTCTTACATTATAGTCTGTGGAATGAAAAGATTGGAGAAACCCAGGGCTAGAGGGTGAAAGAAGTGTGACAAAGATTAAGAGAACCTGAGTGAAGAATTAAGAGAAACAGCCGGTGAGGAGAAAGAGAGGCAGAATCAGAAAGAGGGATGAAAGAAGAATGTGTAGGGGGAAAAGTACACATTTTAAAAATAGTAAAGATAGAAAAAGTAGGCTAATGGTAGTTTAAAAAAAGACTGTGTCTTACCTGTACTCTAGCAGCTGTTCTTTGAGATGTGGGTGCAGACCTGTGTTCCACTCAGGTGTGAATGTGCCCAACACACCAAAGCCAGAGATCCTTGCTTAGCAATACCCATCAGGGCAGCGCTTGTACCATCTGGCCTTCCCATGGACGTCACTGTCATGACCCCTGTCAGTTCCTTCAAACCAGAATCTAAGGCTGGAGACTCCAATACAGAGGGGACAGAGGGCGGGCCGTGGAATAGACATCTTCACCCACATTTCGAAGAACAACAATTACAATACAGGTCAGTAACTATCTTTTCTTCTTCAAGTGGTTGCAGATATGTATTCTACTCAGGTGACTCACAACGGTGGGGCTTGGAGCCTATCTAAACAATGATTGCAGAACTGCCTTCCCACAGTTTGCATCTGACCTAGATGCTGCGATAATAGCAAAATGTTTGGTAAACATATGCATAGAAGACCACATAGCAGCCCTGCAAATTTCCAATATTGAAACATCGCTGAGAAATGAGGTCAATGTCACTTGAGCTCTTGTCAAATGAGCCTGTAATGTCTGTGGAGGCAAAGCCTGGGCTACTTCATAAGCCATGGTAATACAGGAAGTTACCCATCTGGAAATTGCCTGCATGGAGGCCAGTTGACCTTCCATTCTATCCACATAGGAGACAAAAAGTCAAGGTGATGAAGGAAATGGTTTAGTCCTTTCCAGAGAGAACACCGAGCACCGCCTCATATCTAACACTGCTCATCTGCATTTGGGGTGGTTTCAGAAAAAATATAGGCAAGTAATTAACCTAGTTAAAGTGAAACTGTGAGACCACTTTGAACAAAAATTTTGGATGTCACCTCAAGGACACTTTGTCTTTGAAGAACTAAGTATATGGAGGGCCTGATATTAAGGCTTGGAATTCGCTGACTCTTTTTGAGGATGTTATAGCCACAGGAAAGGCTGTTTTTTGGGCAAGGACAGACAATGAACGGGTTGCTATTAGCTCAAACCCATGAGGGTGGCCAGCAAAGTATTAAGGTCCCACAGCGGGATCATTTTCTTCACAGGTGGAAACAGGTGGACAATGCCTTTCAAAAATCTCACTACCATGAAGTTTGAAAAGATCAGCTTTCCCTGGATCAAAGAATGGCCTGGTGAGATCGCCGCCACATGACCCTCAATGAGCTAAGAGCTAGACCTGAGGACTTAAAATATAACAGGTAGTTCAAAATGTCCTGAACACTAGCCGACATGGGTTGAATTCCCTTAGATATTGACCAAACCAAAAAAACACTTTTTTTGGCCAAATAGGTAGACTTACTAGATAATTTTCTATTATTAAGCAGGATCCTCTGAACTGCTTCTGAACATTGCCCTTCCACCTCACCTAGCCATGCACCATCCATGCTGTCGGGGGGGGGGGGGGGGGGAGGGAGTGGGGAGAGATTCCTCAGTGCTAGATGCATAACCTGGCCATGGTGTTGAGTTAGTAGGCCAGGAAGGAGAGGAAGAATCTTGGGAGGTCAAACAGACTGACTGAGAAGGTCGGTAAACCAGCATTATCGTGGCCACGCCAGTGTAGTAAGTATCAGTTTGGCATGATCCAATTTCAGTTTGAGGAGAACCAGAGACAGGAAAGGAATAGGGGGAAGGCATACATCAGATCTATGCCCCAATTCAGATGTGAGGCATAGGTTAGAGACCCTGGACTGAACCCTGCTCAGGAACAAAGTTGACAGCACTTCTTGTTGTGCTTTGTTGCACATAGGTTGACCAATGGGATGCCCCATTCCATGAAAATGGACCTCAGTATGCTGTTCCCCAGAGATCACTCATGGTTGTCAGACAAAGCTCTGCTGAGATGGTCTGCCAACTGCTTTTGAGAGGCTGTGAGTGTGCAGTGTGGGCTTGATGGCTTCTTTGATGCAAGAGTCCCAAAACCTCATTGCTTCCCGACAAAGCTGGTTGAAGTCAGCTCCTTGCTGCTTGTTCATATAACACATTGTGTTGGTACTGTCGGAATATGAACCACTGCTCTCCTAATCGCAGAAGGCACAACGCACATTGTAAATGGCTTGAAGCTCCAGTACATTGATGCAATGCAATGCTTCCTCCTCCAACCACAGCCTTGAGAGGGGCTACAAGGGCCAGAGGGCATGAGAACCGCCCCCCACAGGTACTGTTAAACAAAGTGGTCCAGCTTCAGTGTGCTGGGCACATGCATACCTGACTGAAATACATGTCTGCAACCACTTGAAGAACACAGCACAACATAGGGAACAGTACCCCAATATCACAGAATCGTAGAAAAGCTGGACGGAAAGGGACCTTAAGAGATCTTCTAGTCCAGTAGTTCTCAACCTGTGGCCCATCAGCACACAGCTGTAGCCCATGTGACATCCTCGGGGCCATACAGGTAGTATTGGATGCAGCCCACAACGGTATATAGGTTGAGAACCACTGATCTAGTCCAGTATCGGGGGTAGCCGTGTTAGTCTGTATCTAAAAAAACAACAAGGAGTCTGGTGGCACCTTAAAGACTAACAGATTTATTTGGGCATAAGCTTTCGTGGGTAAAAACCTCACTTCTTCAGATGCATAGAGTGAAAGTTGCAGATGCAGGCATTATATACTGACACATGGAGAGAAGGGAGTTACTTCGCAAGTGGAGAACCAGTGTTGACAGGGCCAATTCAATCAGGGTGGATGTAGTCCACTCCCACTAATAGATGAGGAGGTGTCAATTCCAGGAGAGGAAAAGCTGCTTCTGTAATGAGCCAGCCACTCCCAGTCCCTATTCAAGCCCAGATTAATGGTGTTAAATTTGCATATGAATTTTAGTTCTGCTATTTCTCTTTGAAGTCTGTTTCGTAAGTTTTTTTGTTCAATGATAGTGACTTTTAAATCTGTAATAGAATGACCAGGGAGATTGAAGTGTTCACTTACTGGCTTATGTATGTTACCATTCCTGATGTCCGATTTGTGTCCATTTATTCTTTTGCGGAGGGACTGTCCGGTTTGGCCAATGTACATGGCAGAGGGGCATTGCTGGCGCATGATGGCATATATAACATTAGTGGATGTGCAGGTGAATGAGCCCTTGATGGTGTGGCTGATGTGGTTGGGTCCTCTGATGGTGTCACCAGAGTAGATATGGGGACAGAGTAGGCAACGAGGTTTGCTGCAGGGATTGGTTCCTGGGTTGGTGTTTCTGTGGTGTGCTGTGTAGTTGCTGGTGAGTATTTGCTTCAGGTTGGAGGGTTGTCTTTAAGCGAGGACTGGCCTGCCTCCCAAGGTCTGTGAGAGTGAGAGTGTGACCCAGAGATGTTGTATGTTAAATGCTGAACATGTTGTTCGTCTGAAATTTTGTCCTAGAAAACTTGTCAGGGACTTGTTAAATAATCAAAATCACACACCAAAACCCCAAATTATCATTTTCCAGGATAGGTTGTAGATCGTGGATAATGTGCTGGAGAGGTTTTAGCTGGGGGCTGTATGTGATGGCCAGTGGTGTTCTGTTATTGTCCTTGTTGGGCCTGTCCTGCAGTAGGTGATTTCTGGGTACCCGTCTTGCTCTGTCAATCTGTTTCCTCACTTCCCCAGGTGGGTATTGTAGTTTTACGAATGCTTGATAAAGCTCTTGTAGGTGTTTGTCTCTGTCTGAGGGTTGGAGCAAATTCGGTTGTATCTTAGGGCTTGGCTGTAGACAATGGATCGTGTGATGTGATCTAGTCCATCCCCCCTGTGCTCACGCAATATTAAGTATATGTAGACCGTCTCTGCAATGTTTGTTTAACCTGTTTTTAAAAACCTCTGAAGATCCGTCACAGCAAGCAAAAAAAAATTGGACTAAAATATAAAGATATCTTTGATTGTATATCATTTATTTTGAGAAGTCAGAGTATCTGTCTGCATAGTGTCTGAGACCTTGATATATATGGCTGTGGACATGAGGTGGGGATGAGAGCCAGCATATTCTTTTATATAGGAGGTAACTTGGGCTAGGAGGAGATGGGGAACATTTTTGGTTTAGAAAAAAATTGTTGAATCTTTTTTCCACAGTGTTGATGCTGGGTTTAAGGATGTTTTTATATTGCAATGTGGGTGGGTGCCTGGGTATCTGTGTCTGATGGGAAATATTTCTAATTTGGGGAGGTCTGTGGTTTTGGTGTGTGATTTTGATTATTTAACAAGTCCCTGACAAGTTTTCTAGAACAAAATTTCAGACGAACAACATGTTCAGCATTTAACATACAACATCTCTGGGTCACACTATCAGAGATGGCATAGAGTTCACAGTGCTTCCAGTGGGAATGTATGTGACAGCAGGAGTTGTTTTGTGGTTCTAAAATGCAGGAAATTTAACGTGGTATTTCAAATTGCCAAGAGACATATCTTCCCCAAACCTTGTGTTTCAATTTCCCTGCCCTTGCTTGTACACCTCTACCCCAATATAAGGCTGTCCTCAGGAGCCAAAAAATCTTACCGTGTTATAGGTGAAACCATGTTATATCAAACTTGCTTTGATCCACCAGAGCGCGTAACCCCCCAACCCCCCCGGAACGCTGCTTTACCGCGTTATATCCGAATTCGTGTTATATCGGGTTGCGTTATATCAGGGTAGAGGTGTCCTTTGAATAAAGTGCTTTGCCCTCTGATAAAGACCAAATGACGCAGCACACAATTAGTTTGTGATATCACTATAAGGACAAGAGCACAGCAATACTTTAAAAAGTGATTAGGCATTTATATGGTTAATAAGATTATCCAGAGCAATAAGTAAATATTAAGAGATTATTATTAACACTCACAATCTAGGGCAATGTCTATCCCAAGTTAACAGGAAACTTTCCCTGGGTGGACAGGTCATCCCATAACTGAGTACTCTAGGGCCGCTTGTATTCGGCAGTAAAACAGCTGGTACAGGCCTAGTACTGACAGGACACTGATTAGATCCACCCCTCTGGTTGGCAAGAGAATGCTAAGCGAGGCAAAGCTTTTCCTGTAAACAGGCCGTACACCCGTAGAACACCAGAAGTACCCCCTTACTGGATGAACAGTATGTTGCATGGCTTGGCAAGCATTTAATTTAAACTTTTCTCAGTGCAAAGTTAGCTATAAAAGTTGATTCATCTGAACCCCATATTCAAGTTGAACCCAAGTTTACAGGGAAGGTTAAAGGTTGTATTTCTATGGATGGAACAAGAGTTTGGGTGAAATCTGAGTCAGATCTACTCCTTTCAGAATCAGTTTGGATTAGACAAACCCCACCAAGCAGGCTGTTTTTATTATCCAGGTCAGAGTCCATGGCTTTTGAGTCACACTGTATTTCAGTGCGGTGCATATACAACTGAAAATCTAATTATTTGTAATAATTTAGTTTAAACACACCCAGCCATTAGCTTTCATAAACCAGCCGTATTTTGGCTATGGTTGCAGTCATTGCGAGGATTTACCAGATGAAATGTTAAAAGTTAACATTTGAACATAAAGCAGAGAGATTGACAATGAGCCTTTGTGAATCGCTAGCTCTTGTTGGCCTCTATTTGTACAAATCAGAGGAGCATTAAGTCCCATCCAATAAAATCTCTACAAAGTATGAAAAATAATTTCACTGAAGCAAAAAGATTTGAAATGTAAAAGTTACATCAATTTTGAAAAAATATGTATGTAGGATAAGTAAACTGCATCACTGACTAAAATCTGTTAAAGTGCTTCTTTATCTCCCTCCTTAAAGAGTCAGACTCATAAAATAATCCTTTCATGGCTTGAAAAGGGAATCTACTTCCTCATTTTGTATTCCTGATCACGGTGCAGTCTGTCTCATTACCGGAGGTTTCCTGGAAAGTGTCTAATCCAGCATCTTTTGTGGACGTAAGCCACAATCTGTACTAGGAGGAGAAGGTGAGGAGTGCCACACAGCAGGAGTCACCCCCTAAAACATCCTGATTCCTCTGTGGGAGCAAATGCCACAGCAGGAGCTCTGCCACTTTTTGTACTGCATATATATACGTTCCCCCATCATCAGCTCAGCCCCGTGGGCTGGTGCAGAGAGGGCAGGGCCATGCCCCAGTTCTCACCTCACACCCTTCTGGGGAGTCTAGCATCACTGACCATTTTAGACGTGCACAGAGTGTGAGGTTTGAAAGGGTGGGTGACCTCGGAGCTGCGGATGCAGTGTAATGCAGCGGAAGAGAGGAAGCGCATTGTAGCCTCTTCACGTGCACAAGTGCGCATTGCTGGTAATGTTTTCCAAGTCCGATCCTTACACTTTGCTCCCAGGAAAGTTTCTATCATGTTTGTGCTTCACTATAAGGAGGATGGTCTAGAGAAATGATCCATTGGAGGTGCTGAGTGTAACTCTTTCCAAGTTCTGAGAAAGTGTGAAGCAATTGGATTACGATTTGAGAGCTACGTAAGCAAGGGTTGACTCCAGTGTCATAGAAGACTTCCCTTACAGTTTCAGTTCAGCAGGCAAGTTTGCTTTTCCCTTTAAATATCATCGCTCCCTGGCTGCTGTAAAGAATCTTCTTCCGCAACCACCCTGCAGAGAGCCTGCAGCTTAAAGCCCCACCTCCTGATGATGTCATCATCATTTTCTTTAAAAAGAAGAAATTAGGCTGCAGTGTTGTTCAGCAGACGAACAAACCATGAACTGATGGTGTATTCTCTCCTATGGGTGGCTGTTGGAGTGTGCAAGTTGGGTTTTGAAAGCTCATGATATTCAGCACTGCCCCCACCAACATCTAAGAATCTTTACAGAATTCATGACTCGCAGCATTCAGACTCTATGTGGCAGACTAACACACAGACAGTTTGAAGCAAATGTATTAGCCTAACTGTATTTGAAACCACAGCGGGGAGTTTGCAGTGCTGGCTGGAAGATAACTCTCGAGAAATATCCAAGGCTCAGAATGCACCCCCTGCACTAATCCACAGGAAGGGATCTCTCATCTGACATAGTTACATCTTCTTGTAGGAGGAGATTACAGTGCACACCCTACCTCCCACAAGAATTGACCACAGGTGCATTCCCAAATCAGACAGAGCAATCCCCACAGAAACACAGTGCCTTAAATCTGGCTCAACCAGAAACTCACTACCAATGACTTCACCTGGCCACAGTTGCCTCCAGTGCGTGAGGAAACCCCTGAAGTGGAGTTCTCCACTGCAGAGTGGACTCCAGGGATAAGGTAATACCACCCCAAGTTCTCAGGTAGTCTCCAAGGGTCTTGTTGGGAAGATAAGATCATCTTCGCCACCCCTAATCCCCACCCAGTGCAGGAATCTCAACCCCCCGGAGTTCTTTAACTGAGACCCTGGGAAAGGGGGGACACACACCATTAAACTTCTGCAAAGAGGAGGAAGATCTTTATGCAGAGATTCCCAGGCACATGACCAAACTCCAAGTCTGTATGTAGGAATAAACATCATATCTACGGTTGCTTAATTTCTCTTTCTGATAAGGAGAACTGGAATGAACTAAACGCTGTAATAGTCGCGCCATCTTAAACATAAGTTTGAAGGCACTCGATTAAACCAGAGCAGGTAGAAATCAAACTCAGGGCTCATTCTCTGCACTTCATTTGAATGAAATCCCCCGGAATTCAACAAAGTAGCATGTGCAGGAGAGTTAGCGCCTGTCTATCTGAACACTCAGTTTGCAGCAAGCAGGGGTCTAAATCTACCCCGCACTAACCTGATGTGCACTAAGTGCCCGTGTGAACCCTGCTGTCACGCACTAAAAGTTCCTTAGTTTGCTCTAACCTACTGTTTCAAAGCAGGCTAGAGCAAAGCACCATATAGAACTTTTCATGCGCAGCAGGCTAGTGTGAGGTATATTTACATCCCAGCTTGCCGCAAATTAAGTGTTCATATAAGCAAGCCTCAGACTGTTCAAGCAAAACTAAGGATAGGGCCAGAGTGCTCTAAACAGCATCAAATATCTTATTCTTTTAGAGTATCAAAATTGTCAGCCAGTTTAAGAAGAATATACAGCAGCATATCCCAGCTATCCCAAATAGATAAAATCTGGCACTCAGTTTTCCTTTCGCAAACAGGAGAGTGGGTTAATGAACTTGGCATCACAGAACGGTAATGTGTTTTTTGGACTGCAAAGATGACTGAGTTTTTCAATTAGCAATGTTGATAAATTGGTTCGCTTAGTATTGCACTGAGACTGGCTTTTAATTTAACTCATTTGAAATATTTCTCCCTATCTTCTTTCACACTTTAGGAATCACAGGAAATAAAGTAGAGATTTCAGACAATTTATATTGCTAAGGGTCACATGTTAGTGACTTTCAATTAAAAAGCTAGGTATTTTGCAATTACAACTGACCAACACTCTCTAATTAACTGTTTCTACAGCCTCTCTTTAAAAATTATCAATATCCATCTAGGGTTCCCCCCCTTTTCTATATTCTGTTTAATGTGATTATGATTTATTCAAATAGGGCCCCAAAAACCAATTGGAATGAACACTGAAATTCAGTCACTGTGTCTGTTTTCATATGCATGAAATTGCGTCAGATTTATGATACAATAGTTCATTTAAAAACTCAAGAAGACCACAGAGTGAACTGGGTATCTGGAAGTGAAGTGGATGAGAATGTTAGTAACGGTACAATATGGAGCATCATACCTTGGTGGATTGTTTAAAAATTAACAATAATATACTGTTCTTCTGCACGCTGGTGTTTTTAAATAGCTATAATTCTCATTCCCCAATCAAATTTTTTCTTGCATGTCACAAATCCTTCTAATGGAAGTGTCTTCTCAACCATAAATATAGTGTCATTAGCGCAATACGATGATAGTGGTCTAAAAATGTAGCAATAAACCACTCTCCAGAGCAGTAGTACGGCGCTTGACAGATGTTGACTGTACGTAGTCTTTTATAAAAGTTTAGGGCCAGATCGTGGGCACATGAGACGCATAGTGAGCCACACATGGGGTAGCCATAATTGGGTTGCTGACATGGGGAGCACAAGCCCTCATCTTGTTTTAACACCAAGGAGCCAGAAGATGATGTGTGACAAAGATATATCAATGTAGACTACCTTTCCTATTGGTAAAATGGGTTGAAGTAGGCCTAAGACAGCCTAACAATGTATAGGGGACCAGTAGTGAAATGGGATGTGGGGGTCTAACAACACCTTAAGCATCATCTGTGACTTTGTCCCTGGCCTATCTAAGGAGACCTTCCCGACACAAACCAACTTTCAAACAATGTTAACAGTTAAAAATCAAATAAAGTCACCTCATTTTAGAGTTCTTTTGGTGATATTGTGTTGCTTACACCACAAACACAATGGGCCTGATTCTACTTTTGCTTACACTGGTAGATTTATTCTTTGAAATTAATTCAAATGAATTAAATTACAAGTGTAAATCTGATCTCACTCTGATCTCATTTCATTGACACAGGCATTTTCATATGACAAGTTTTTATCCCCATAGCATTCATAAATTTGTCAGCCTCCATGTACTCTACACTCTGCCTACTCATCAGCATCTTTTTTCTTAGGTGAAGTGTAGGGTATAAGACCATTAATTATAACACTAAGGGCTTGTCTTCACTACGGGCTAAATCGGCACTGCTGCAATTGATGTAGCGGGTATCAATTTAGCAAGTCTGGTGAAGACACGATAAGTCAACGGGAGAGCACTCTCCTGTCCACTTAATTAATTCACCTCAATGAGAGGTGGAAGCTGAGTCAACATAGCGTGGTGTAGACACCATGTTAGCTTGATGTAAGTTACTTAACTAGCATAACTTGGATTGACTTACATTGCTAGTGTAGATGAGGCCTAACTTAGCTACAAACTTAAGAGACCTTTCTGTGACAATGTATTTTCACTGCAATAATTATTTAAGAACTACTAATGTTACATAAGCATCATTTACTGTGTAATAGAGCTAGCCAAAAAACAGAATTGCTGTCCCCCCCAAAATTCCAAGATTTCAAAATTTTGTTTCTTCCCAAATTGGGACAAAAAGTCAAAATCTTGGAATTTTTCATGCAACAAAATAGTCCAAAAAGTTTTGTTTTGACAAGTGAAAACGTTTCATTTTGACTTTTATAATACAACTAACAAAAGTAAAAACAATAAAGGTGAAAAGGAACATTTCAACACTATCAAAACATTTCAATAATTTCCCATAATAAATTTCAACAAAATTGATATATTCCCATGAAACGTTTCAATTTTGTTGAATCAGCTTCCCCCCCCCCCCTCCCACACCCCTAGTATTGAAAACAGTTCCATCAAGGCCATGAAATTTATCACTAAAGCAATGAACCCAAGAAATAGTTGGAGTACTTTTTGTAGTCAGGTTTCCGTTGAGATCGATTCTGATACCTTTTGATAGAGAAAGAAATTAAACTTATGCAAAAACATTTTATAGGAAGTGGAGAGTCATGGATTTGAGAGAGCTGATACTGTGACTAGTATCTTTATGGTCTACCAGGCTGCACTATTCACCCATAAAGAAAGTAATCCCTGCAGGTCAAAGGGGAGGTCAGTGGTGGGGCATTGCAAAGAGATGCACTACAACTGCCTATCTCTACCTGGCTTGTAGATTTTTTTTTAAAAGAGGTGTATTCGGTTTCCATAGCTGACACCACCTTAACTTCTAGGAGCATAAATACTTCTCACAGAGAACCTTGAAATCAATATACTCCTTATACCTCATGCCACTAAAATCTCCCAAAGAATCAAGTATGACTGAGGGTGAGAGGGTTTTTTAATTCAGGAAGTTCAGGGGTATTTGGCCTGCTGTTGCAAGGAGCCAGTTTCTGCACTTTTGACCTTAGCCTCAAGGGAACTGAAAGATAAAAGTAAATCAGTTCAGATGAGAGTTTAAGGAGAATTTTGAGCTTCAACATACATGTTGCTCCAACACAGTAGAGTCCCTCAGACAATTAAAGACAGGTTCTGATAGGAGCTATTCAATTTCAGGAAGCCTTACCCTGCACTCAGTCCAAAGACAATTTCCAGTAATCTTGGGACAGAGTACAGTAATGTGAGAAAAGGTAAACAGCATCTCTCTTCATGGGTGGTCCCACTGAGGGGCCAATGGGATCATGAACAAGCATATCAGGAACTGGCCCTTCAGAATCAGGCCAGTTTAGAACGGCGGGGGTTGAAGTTAGTATAAGGAGTACCTGAGCAAATAACATGAAATGTGGTACATAGCAAGATATTACTCGCTGAGGGTTTAGACCCAACAAGCAGAATTTCTGATACTATCATTAACCTGCAGCCAAAACTGAAATAATTTCAAATCAGGTAAGTGATAGCATAGATGGACCACATATGATCTGTGGTTTGGTTTGGTTTTTTAAATATGCATATCTATTTTACTATTAGCTATCATATCGTCATCAACAACAATGTCCCTGGGATATGCTTTTTTTGTGGGTCTTAGAGAGGCAACCAAATTGAGGTCTTCTGCCTCTCCAGGGGTTCTTGCAAGGGAGTTCTCAGAAACTCACGTTCACAGAACCCCGAGACTGATGAGTGCGTCACTGTCAAGGCAGTTACTGATTGGCCGACAATGAAACCATTGGAAACTACAGCACAATTACATCTCTTGCTCTCTTCTCACAACCCCTCGCCCAAATACAAAGTACAAGTAGGCTAGCCTGCTGGCACTGACCAGTCCTGGAGTCCAGCGTGAGGAGTTTGTATTCTGTCTGGAACAGGGTGAAAGTTACAATGTATGGCTGTACAAAACCATGCATTGTGAAGAACCTTGTACTGTGCTTGATCTGGCATCACTGATAGTTAATGGGAGTAGGATTGGGTCAGAGACAACTTTGTATTGCAAGGACTGAGCATAAGGAAGTGCAACACCCTACCAGGGAAGAGGGAAGGATTCTCTCACTCAATCTCATTTTATTTCTATTCTCTGCTTGATAAAGTTAATATAGTTTTCTCTGGTTTTGTCGAAATTTGCAGTATGAGTTGGGCTTTTTAGCCCTTGAAAAGAGTTTAGGTCATCTGGCCTGTTTAAGGCATTACAGAGGACAGGAAATCATGGTTTCCCAATCCTGGTATGATTAGGGGCCAAGGGAACCATAACTCCTGGCAGGGAAAGACAGGCTGGGAAACAAGACCACCATTAGGGTATGGATTTGCATGAAAAGGGATGCAATGGGTCTTCTTATTGCTGATGTCCTAGCATCCTAGCTCCTGGCCTTAAAAGGCCAGAAGGAACAGGGATGGACTAGACCCAGAGCTACCCTTAAATGGAGAGCTCACACTCTGGTGGGAGAGAATCAATATTTCACTGCAAGATTTGGGGACATGGGTATTGTCTACACTTAAAGCTGGAGGTGTAAATTCCAGCATGAGGAGACGTACCTGCACTAGCTCTGATCAAGCTAGACAACACTATCATCAGAGTGTAGCCCCTGCCGTGTGAGTGGCAAGCCGTCCCAAGTACATGCCTAGAGTCGGAGATGGGTACATGCTCGGGGCAGCCAACCTGTACTGCCACCGCAGCTACACTGCATTTTTAGTGCACCAGCTCAATCAGAGCTAGCATGCATCTGTCTCCTTGAGCTGGCATTTATACCTCCGGCTCAAAGCACAGACAGATCTTAAAGGAGTATTGTTATGCATCGACAAAAGTCCAGCTGGCTAGCTGGCAGAATACTCCGTTTGTGGGACTGAGGAAAGGGACCCAATAGGAGGATCAAATAGAAGGTGTCGTGAAAAATTCTTTAAATTTTTCTTGCAAGAACTATCTTCTTGGGCACTTCTAGGAAGGTTGCAGCTAATAAAATACTGGCAGTTAATCACCACACAGTTCATTTGTGTCTATGGCCCCCTCCCTTGTGACAGTACTTTATCTTTTTATTCCTGTTATGCTGGCCTGGTAACACTTCATTTTACATTTCTTAAAACATCACATGACAAATACCACAGTAAGTACAGGCCCAGTGCTCCAAACACATACGTGAATAATCCCATTGAAATCAGCTGAACTACTCACATGCATAATGTTACTCGTGTAAGCTCAGGGCCTTACATCATAAATGGTGATGCTATTCACAACACACTCCTGTACCATACCATTAGAGATGGCAAGTCCTGTGTGGAAATTAAGCATTAGATATGGCTAAGCGACATTTGGATGTGTGATTTATTTTAGAAGCAGCTTGCAAAGCGTTTTTAAAAAATGAAAAGCAAAAAAAAGCAGGAAAATGCCATAGTTAAGAAAACTAAAATAAACCATATCAGTTGTTATACTGAGCCCATAATAGGTGGGGTTTTAGAAACTGGCAGGAATTATAACAAATAGGGTTTTGTTTCTTTAAAGGATTTTTATTTGTATGTTGTCCTTTATTTGCTGTAGTCTGTATGGTTGAACTTCTGCCTAGAGTCCACAGCAATTATTCATGCCCTTTCTTTTGTACAAATCCCACGTGCTTTCTTACCCTGAAAAGAATTAAATATTCTTTTTCCTCAAAAGAACGGGTTTTTTTATTTTTCTGACAGGGCCTTTTATGCAATTAGATAGAGAAGTCCTGGCCAAGATGAAAGAATAATACATGTAAAACCACGCCAGAATAAGGAGAGTAGGCAGTAAGTTGCTGTGTCTATTACTAGGAAAATGTTTAGGTTAATGTTGTGTTCTCATAAATCAACATCCATTGATGTTGGGCCTAGTAAACATTGGGCCTTTACTATAACCATCTTTGAACAATACAGAATAGGGAGGAAAATAATAAAGTTAGGAATAAATTGTAGTGCTCATGAAAGGGAGTGACTGACAGGTCTCTCTTCAAAGTCTTACATTCATACAGTATCTCTCCTGAGTACATTACACACTGATTTAAGCCCAGCAGAGCAAAGGTATTCACTGTGCATTGTCCTGTTTTCTCACCCATATCTGGTAGAAATTTGTTGCAAGTCAGAATTGAGGGGTACTGACATTCAACTCTTGGGCCTATCCCGAATGCAGACTTCCAATCACACTGATTTGTGCCAAGTCCCATGGTAATGTCAAAGCATTACCATTCAGACCTCGTTAAAATAAAAAACTGATAAAATCCTGGCCCTATTGAAGTCACTTCCATTGACATAAATAGAGCCAGGAAGTCCACCCTAGGTGTCCCTAGATGAAAAGCTAATGTCCTTGGCCTGAGAAGGTCATTCTAGTATGTCAGATCTAAGTAATAAGAAGAATCATTTTTGGAAAGGGAAGAGTAACACAATAGTGAAGCAGGTAGATGAGCACAAAAATATATGCAGATATCTACAGTAGTGATGGATGAATCTCAAAAGGTCTTTTTTCCAGCTCCTTAACCCAAAGAGATCCCTCTTTTCTTCATTTTGCCCTTGGTTTAACTTTTTCATTGGGCTATTTTAATTTAATCGTTGATTAACAATGCCTAATGTTTAGAGCATGTGTCTGTAAGTCTATTCACTGAAGTAAGGATTGCCAAATGTACTACGCTCCTGCTGAAAGCATTTCACTGCTTTCCCGAAAGGAAATGAATTTCTCAAGTGCTTTGGCTCTCTTACAGATCACCACACCCTACTACTTCATTTTCCAAGATCCCCTTTCTCCACAGTCACTGAGACATGCAGCAGAAATACATGTCATAGTTCCTTGGGCCAGACTCACTAGTTTGAGGGAAAGATATTTGCCTACAGGGCTCTCTAGAACTCATTGATTGGGTCAGAAGCAGTTTATTTATGAAAAATCCTGATCATTTGAGGCTTCATTTTGCCCAGCGCTATGCAAGTGCACAATGTGGAGGGAGGGACCACAAGGTAACTTGGCTGTGCCCCTGCCTGAGAACTAGAAAGTGGTAATCCTTATTCTCCTGTGGGCACAAGGGATTCTTAGGTTACTGCCTCTGCTGGAGCTAGTCTCAGGGCTGCCCGGGGCAGGGGGGCAAGTGGGGCAATTTGCCCCAAGCCCCGGGCCCTGCAGGGGCCCCACGAGCCCTGGCCCGGCGGCAGTCCGGGTCTTTGGCGGCATTTTGGCAGCAGGGGGGGCCCTTCAACGCTGCCGAAGACATGGAGCAACTGAAGGCCCTCCTGCCGCCGAAATGCCGCCCAAGACCCAGACCGCCGCCGGGTGAGTACAAGCGCCGCAGCTCCCCCACTTTGCCCCAGGCCCCCTGAATCCTCTGGGCAGCCCTGGCTAGTCGCCACAGATATGGTGAAGAGAGAGTGATTTCTTCCTAACCGTGATCTGCAGCGTCTTCCATTTGGCTTCTGCTGCAGCCACTGAACCCAATCCCACCCAGTGACCATACTAGGAAACTTTTCTTTGCAAACTAATATCTCCCAATCATATTCATTTTAAACAGTTTTACAGATAAATTGTACGCTATATATGAAAATCTGATAGGATACCGTACCACTTGCTGCTGCTTTTCTCGAGCTTTCTTTGATTCTCCCCCCATGATATGATCATCAAGTTAAAAATGAGGGTTGCTTCATCCAAGTCTGGGGTTTTTACATTTCTATCATATGCTGTAAAGCAAGGTTGGATTTTTGTGCAATGTAGAGAAAACAAGAACAGTGCCACACTCATTACGTTTGGTCCTGACACTGAATCAGGTCTCTCTTCAAAGTCTTATATTCAGACAGTATCTCTCCTGAGTACATTACACTCTCCAGTACAAACAGAATGTTATTCTTCTTACCCCAGTATAAGCTTTCCATCCCAAGCCCCACTATGTAACTGGTTACTTTAAGACTTACCTGACTACAGTGGTTTTGGACCCTATTCCCCTTTCCTTGACAAACAAAAATGCAAAAAGGCCACAGGGTCCATGCATTTTGTGAGTGATCTGTCATAGAATCATAAAATCATAGAATATTAGGGTTGGAAGGGACCTCAGGAGGTCATCTAGTCCAACCCCCTGCTCAAAGCAGGCCAACACCAACTAAATCATCCCAGGCAGGGCTTTGTCAAGCCGGTCCTTAAAAACCTCTAAGGATGGAGATTCCACCACCTCCCTAGGTAACCCATTCCAGTGCTTCACCCCCCTCGTAGTGAAATAAAGATGTAGAGACCATTATGGATGCAGAGAAAACATTCAGGTGATATTTCTTTGGGAACTGAGCACTGAACAGACTAGAGGGAAACATGGACCAGATACTTTTTTAAAAAATTCTTAATGAAGAGTCATCTTGCTGACAGCAAGTAGTTTGAAGTTCTCAATTAATCTTCAGCACTCTACAAGTGGGCTGTGGCCTGCAATAAATGCTGTCATACCTTAGCTCTTTGAGACGGAAACACTGTGGGAGTTAGAATAATGTTCTTTTAGTCACCACTCTGATTATCAGGGCTGTTGCTTGTTAGAGGTGTCTGCTGCTTTATCGTCTGAAATACTTAGCTTACAACAAAACCGTGCCGTTCGCACCAGGAAATTGGAACGGAGGAGGATTCCCATAGTAAACCTTGTCATGCCAAAGTTCATAAAATGGAGAAAGTAAAACTTCATCTGGGCTGAAATTTGACACAGCGTCTCATGTATTCTGGTTACTTGCTTTTAGCATTTAAAAATCCTATTACAGACATGAATATGAAATAGTTTCCAAAAATTTTCAAAGCAGGTGTCAGTTTAGAATTACACAGCAGTAGCAATTACATAAAGCATATGTCTGTAAAAGTATTTAAAGTATTTATGCGCATAAGTAACAGAACCAAGCAACTTCATTTGAAAAACTTTATCTGAATATGCAGTTATTGCCAAACGCCACCCTATATATGTTGCATGGGTGCACTGGGGGAAAGGGAGCCTCTTTCCTACGAAGTACAGCTACACAGAAGCAGGCCAGGATTCCTACTTAGCATTTTAGCACATATTAGGCAGGCCAGGACACATGCCACTCCATTCTGGATCAGCAAATGCTGTGAGCCCAGTAGAAGTTTTCCACGGCTGCCCAGGCCCATCCAGGGGATGGATATTGGACCATATGTTCAGTGGGCACTGTCCTCCAAGAAAGGGTAGAATCAACCCCTCCGCCAATACACTAGAGGAACGTCTATACAGGGATGAAAGTCCCATGGCATGGCCCCGGCTGGCATGGGTCAGCTTATGGGGCTTGCACGGCTTGGGCTGCAGAACTAAAAATTGCTGTGTAGATGCTCAGGCTGGAGACCAAGATCTGAGACCCTCCACCGTCCCAGGGTCCCAGAGCTCAGGCACCAGCCTGAACACCTACATAGCAAATTTTCAGCCCTAGAGCCAGAGCCCAAGCCCTGTGAGCCCAAGTCCTTTTCATCTATTAAGTAAAGAAATGAGAGGGCACACAGCATGGTTTTTACACCTATTGCAACTTTCATAACATTTAGTCATCCATATACTGTAATATTAGAAATAATTAATCATAACACAGATGTTATTTTTCTTTTAATATGTGAAATCATTTTTTTCATTTTCTTGCATGCTTAGTATTTGTTGTATAGTACATAATGCTTTGGAGAGTAGAATTAACATAGAAGTGATGGTGATGGGGTTTTTTTGTTTGTTTGTTTTTTAACAAAAAGAGAGAGCAACAGTAGTTAGAGGAAGTGGTGGTTTATGGCACTGTTCCAATTGTAGCAAACCATGGAACTGGTAGTAAGTCTCAAGAAATCCACACCAGTTTCCTACAGCGTCTGCATTATTTGCCAAAAATCAAGTAAAAAAGATGTGCGTGAAGCCCGTGAACAAGAAGGAGGGCAACAGCCATTGGAAAGAAACGGCAAGGTGTCAAATACAGAGAGGCCATTGATAGAAGTGAGTCCAGCTTTCATTCAGAACAGACACTAACAGTCATCTGGCACAGAAATTTCTATGCCCAATACATTGACAAAGGCAAAATCCAGAGGTTACAGAAAGCAAAAGCATCTGCAACTTCTGTATCATATGTGGCAAGATGTAGTGATCCCAATAAAGAGACCAGTGTCTAATACAAGACAGTGCAGTTCTGTGAAACTTATAGACTGGAGATGCTGCCTGTTTTGTCAAGAAGCGTGCCCTAAACAGAGGCTTACCTTCGTAACTACATTCAAAATGAGTGAACAGATAACGAAGGCAGCTGTATTTGACCACAAAATGAGTGTTTGTTTACTGGAGTAAATAACCTCATAGCTGCTGAAGGCAGGTACTACCTGACTTGTTACATCCCATTTATGAGGTCTGTAATGCAAAAGAATGAAGGTACCAAAATTACTGACACAGCAATACTTTGGCTTCAAAATGAGCTTCAGCATGCAGCCAATCAAAGGCCATATTTTGAAAGTATCTGAGTTTTGGCATCATTACAGCAATCTTGCAAAGGAAACTGGCATTGAAATTCCCCACTCCTATATCAGTCGTAGATCATCATTCAAGGGAAAACTCCATGCTCATTTGGATGATTTAGTTGGGGATTGGTCCTGCTTTGAGGAGGGATTTGGACTAGATGACCTCCTGAGGTCCCTTCCAACCCTATGATTCTATGATTTATTTCACTTCATTTCATTGTCTCTCAGCAGGAGACTGATCAAGGCAAAGTATCAGGGGGTAGCCGTGTTAGTCTGTATCTACAAAAACAACAAAGAGTCTGGTGGCACCTTAAAGACTAACAAATAAATCTGTTAGTCTTTAAGGTGCCACCAGACTCTTTGTTGATCAAGGCAAACACTCCTAGTTCCAGCCAAGTATAAATATGTACCCATCTCACAAACAATGGATTCTTGCCATGATGACGAGATGGCCATCTGCTTTTACCAGCCCCAAGAAGACATATTTCTGTCACTGGTACATGTTGTATTGAAAATTCGGGGAGATGCTTAGTCAGATCCTGACCACAAAGGTTTCAACGTCAGTGAGAATGACGCAGTTGCTTGCACTCCAGATAGCCTGTACATGTTCCTTGTATAAGGCCAATTTCTCCTTGACTCTGATGCTGTTGAAGAGAACCTTGAGAAACAAGAATTAGGGAAATTCCAGATGCTTAGTGTAGCTCAAGACATTGTATACGGTGTGAGTGGTGGAAAGAAAGGGACACCAAAGCATATTGGTCTTGAAGTGCACCTCCCATCAGGCAATACGGTCAAAACAACTTGTTCAGCTTTTCCCATAAGGCTGTCCACAGTATTACTTATGAAGAAATCCTAAAGGTGGACACAGCCCTTGCAGAGAAAACCATACAAACAATGGATGCTGAGAATGGTGTTGTTATTCCCCCCAAGCCTGGTTCCCAGGAAGTTTGTTCACTATAAAGCCACCAATATTTCCATAAATGATGCTTCTCTGAATGGCAAGAACATATTCCATGCAACCCAAGTTGCTGCTTGGCAAAGAGAATCTACCCCTTATCTAAATGTTGAATGATCTAAACAGCAGCACGCTCAATACTCCTGATGCAGTTGATGCCATCAAAGCAGCCAATGTAAGAAATAGTAAAGTTAAACCAGTATTCAAGGGCCATGTTTGCAAAGAGTGGTACTCAGACTCTGAAGAACAGTGCACAGCTGCAGTGCAAACAAGAGCTTCTGATATTTAGCTTTATCATTAAATATCAAAATGAGAACCCAAGAGGTGAATGGGCCCATTTCAACCAGTTGTACACAACAGAACCAGAAATAACTGCCACTGGATACTTGCCAGTCATTCAAGCTCCTGCCCATAAACTAGACACCCTCAATACTCTTGTATGGAGATACAAACATGTGCACATGTTTGTGCTTGGGCTGTAGAATGTGGGTTGATGAAACTGTACCGTAAACTAATGGAACTAAAATGGGCCACACCAGAGTAGAGAATTTGGCTTTTCCATTATTAGGAGGGATGAACTTATAGGTCAGCACACACAGGCTTCAGGACTTGCAGTGGATTGAAAGTGGAGTTCTTGGTCCAAACTCTGAGCAAGCTATGAATGGCAAGTCATACATTAAGGCAACACGGGCCCACAAACTGACATTTCAAGCTACTGTGGTACCTGCTTCTTCCACAACTCTTGGACTTTATAGCAGTGCACGATCAAGAGCGCAAAGAGGATATTGTCAAAGCTCACCAGTTACATTCTTATAGTGAGATCACATCCATTTGTACTTGAAAGAGTTTGAAATCTCACATCCACATTTGTGAGCAGCAAAGGTCAAGGTAGTGTGAACTTCAGATTTTGGTGACAGTACATGGAAATGATGGCCCTACTGCTCGTGTTCAACCATGCCCAGACAGAAAGAAATTGGGAGATGCAGCTCTTCACCCTTCAAGCGTACACTGCCATTCTTCATGTGATATGACCATAAAAACTATGCAAAGTGAGGTGCCATCTGCATTGCAGAAATGCATCAACTACCAGCTGAAGTGCTCGAGGAATTCCTGCAAGAGAACTTTGTTGTCAAGAGATCATGTCAGAAGTTCAACCAAGTAGACCCTGATCAGAGCCAAGAGTAGCTTAATGGCACAGGGAAGAAAGGAGGTGGAATTTTAGGCATTGCCAACACTCAGCGCTCAGCAGACAGGCCTTTTCTTACAACCCGAGAGTCCCTATCACAGTGGACACCAGAGCCATGTTCCATGTTGGTTTGGATGACCAACTTATTCACAAATCTTTCATGGGGTGTTCATCCCACACTAGCCTAGGCAGGGTTAATGAGGATGAGCAGGGGCCAATTAAGTGGATAGGCCACAGATGAGGGAAATTAGGTGGGCTAAGTAACCACAGATTGATGAAGGAGCCCAGCTGAGAAGGAACAGGTGGGGTTAGTATGAACCCAGGAAGCTGACAATAGAAAGGGGCTGCAGTGAAGGACCCTGCAGCCACTCTCTGGATGTCAGGAGGACACTCAGAAGGAACAAAACTCAGCAGGAGAGTAAAAACCCAAGGAGATCTAGGCCATGAAGGAAAAGTTTATTCAGAAGGGTGATAAAGCAAAATCCTGAGAGAGGCTGATTAGGAAAAGGCTCAGGAAAATGGCAGCTAGGTGGGACATTGCAGACCTTGGTCACTGATTAGAGAGTCCCTGAGCTGAACCTGGAGTAGAGGGCAGGCCTGGGTTCCCCTACCAGCCACTGAGGAAGTGGCATAGTCAGGGCAGTGAGGAAGAAGACTGCCACTGGAGAGGCTTTGATAACCCCCTGGAAGGGGAAAACACACAGTGACCTGGCCGAACAGCCAAGCCATGTAGACAGAGCACCCTGAGTCTCTGAGAGAGAAAAAGAGAGAGAGGGGGGTGGCAGAGCACGTGAGGGGGCACCAGACCTGGAAGGAGCTAATCCCCAGAACAGCCAGCTAGGAGGTGCCCTAGCAGTGAGTGGTGCACCCATTACAGGGTCAAGAAAGCCAAGCAAGCAGTGAGACAAAGAAGATGAGAGTGCACTCTTATGAACACTTCAGAGGTTCGAGATTTTCTCCAGGTAGGAACCATATTTTTCGTTGCAAAATATTGCAAAAGATCTGGCTGCTGAAGTGATACAAGACACACTGTTGAAGGCATAGATCCTAGTGCAACTGGAAAGCTTTGTGAAGAAATGGCTTATGGCACAAGAGGGAGAACCTGAACGTGTACACATTATGATCCACTACCAAAAAATAATGCTCCAACTTTTTCCGTGATACATGAGGTAGGGAAAGAAGTCAAAGGAAAAGCCTCAAGCATGAAGGCAGACAGAAATATTCTTCAGCAACTTATCACAGCCTATGAAGCTGGCAGGACTGCGAATTTGCAACATACTTTGAAACATGAGTTAATGCTTGTCCCTTTGGCATTAGCACACACAAACGGCAGTCTAAGAACAAGCACAAAAGCAGTACTGGGTGATGTACAGACAGCTGCCCACCAACAGTTACCCCTTTGGGGAGAAGCTGTCTTGTGACAGACACACAAGCTTTGGGACAAGCTATAGGAAAGCCATCAGTAGCCAAAACATTTGGAGACCTTGCAGGGACATTTGTAAAAACAGTACTTAGGACTGGAGCAGACTTCCACAGAATAGATGTGTTTGAGAGGTCCTACAAGGAATCTGTTAAGGGTGGTACAACTAGGGTTACCATACGTCCGGGTTTCCCTGGACATGTCCAGCTTTTGGGTCTTTAAATAGCCGTCCGGGGGGAATTTGTAAAAAGCTAAAAATGTCCAGGATTTCCCCCGGACAGCTATTTAAAGATCCAAAAGCGGCTGACAGGGCAGCCGTGCCGGCGGAAAGCAGTACTGGGAGCAGCATGGAGCGGCCACGAGAGGTGGATGCGGGCGGCCCGGGTCCCCCTGCCTGGGGCTCCCCTCGCCCTCCGGGGGGTGCGGGCTCCTCCTCTGCAGCACTGCCCACCGCGGGGCTGGAGCTCTCCTGGGGCTCTGCCCTGCACGCGCCCAGCACCCCCAGGGCTGCTCCTGCCTCCCTGGGCTGGCCCCAGATCCCCTTCCCCAGCTTCCCCACTCCAGCAGCCCCCTGCCGGGCCTGTTCAGCCCTCGGCCCCACCGGGTCCTGCCCTGCCTCATGCAACCTGCCCCTACCCTGCGGCGGCCTGGCCCGGGGGGACTGGGGGAGCCGCAGCAAAGCCTCGCCCAGAGCTGGCACAGGAGACGAGCCTGGCTCCGGCATCAGCCGGGAGTGGAGCCACACACACACACCCCTGTCGGCTCGGCTGGGCTCAGCCCAGCCCAGCCCAGCCCTGCTCTTAAAGGGACAGGGACCCCACCGCGGCTTGGCCCGGCCTGGGGCACGTGGGGGGTGTCATCTCACCCACCCGCCTGGGGGGGCCCGCCGAGGGGGGTGCTCGGCACCATAGCAGCGCAGAGGGGAGGCCAGCGATGCACCTTACTCTCTCCTGCACTGCCAGCCACGGTCTTGCCTCCTTTCCCCAGCTCTGTGAGGCACTGTACACCTCAGAGCGGCAAATGGTAGCAGATTCTGCTGTCTTCAAGCAGAGTCTAGCCCTGAGTGTTTATTTCCGCAGCAGTGAGTTTTCGGTTTGGTGCATTCACTCCTTATCTCCCTGGTAAAGTGTAACAAAAGCCCTTGGCATTCATTTTCTCAGTGTTTCTGGGAATACCCTTTTCAGTTTCATAGATTGATCTGGGATCTTTCTTTTGCTGTTTCCGGAGAGAACTGTTGACAGGAGGGAGATATGTCCCTGACTAGAGGGCAGGAAGCAAATTTGACTAGACCAGTTGTGCCTTCCTTTTTATTTGTTACTATAAACTGTATTACACATGAATAGATTGCTAATGAACTTCCACCTTTGGGTTTCTGGAAAACAACTCACTCTAATACTTGGAAGATGCAGGGACCTTTGGTCTTAAAAAATGAAACATCAGACTCATTAAAAGTGCAGTGGTCCATTTATGAAAAATCCTTCTGAGACCGTAGTTTAATGCTGAGATCCCAATAGCCTTACTATAGAAATAGAAAGTAAAACAAAGACATTCTTGATCCAGGTCAATTAGAGCAGTGGTTGTCAATGTTTCCAGACTACTGTACCTCCTTCAGGAGGCTGATTTGTCTTGAGTACCCCTCACTTAAAAACTACTTGCTTACAAAATCAGACATAAAAATACAAGTATCACAGCACAGTATTACTGAAAAATTGCTTATTTTCTCATTTTTACCATATAAATTATCAAATAAATCACAACTCCCAGATTGAGAAACACTGGTATAGTATATAGAGCAGTATAAACAAGTCACTGTCTACGATGATGGTTGCATATGCTTCAATAATTAGTTTGGCAAGGCCTTCTATATCCAAGTTACACACATTTTTACACAATATCAGGCAAACCAGCTTGGATCTCTCACTATTCATGTCTCTGTACTAATTGTGCTCTGCATCATTTCACAAAAAAGTTATTTAACTGAGCTTGAAATTTGTCATTATACTAAGATTTCTAAAAATACCTTTCTAGAAAAACTTCCATTTGGCTTCCCAGTAAAGAAAAGGACTGTATATAGCTTGTTTGTTTGAATTTTGAGGCCCATACAGTCCCTGAAATGACACTGCCTTGGTTATTTCTCACAGTACTCATGATGGGTTGGATTGTCACAGCCCAGCTCAGCCGCACAAGGGAGTAAATATTATCTTTTCCAAGTAGACCCCGCTGATATGGGGATGCCCCTTTAAAGGAAGGCCCCAGGACAGGTATGGACAGGGGAGTCCCTCCAGTGGAGGGAGAGGTGAGTGTCAGAGGTAGAGTTACCATACGTCTGGATTTTCCGAGACATGTCTGGCTTTTTGGTCCTCAAATCCCCGTCCAGGAGGAATTTCCAAAAAGCCGAACATGTCCGGGAAAATAGGGAGGCATGGTAAGGGGACCACCTCCTCCCCAGGCTCCAACTTTCCGGGTTCCCGCCGCTCTCCACCGCTGCGGGGGCCAAAGCAACTTCCCCAGCGCAGCAGCAGCCAGGGGGTGGGAGGGAGGAGGGGAAACGTGGGGTGCTCAGGGGAAGGGGCGGAGTTGGGGTGGGGAAGGGGCGGAGTTGGGGCGGGGGCAGGGAAGGGGAAGGGGCGGAGTTGGGGCAGGGTCCCGTGGAGTGTCCTCTTTTTGCACTATTGAAATATGGTAACCCTAGTACAACACAAAAATGCTAAAGAGGTACAAGACCCATCCGAAGACTGGTGGAAGTCAAATATGTGCATCATCCAAGTAACTGGATGTATTTCATTGAGCTTCCAGAAAATAAGGAGGACCTTGAAACATTTTTATATAAGCAACTAATGACAGAAGAACCGTATGACAAAATCATCAGTCTGGCTGGTGGATTTCAGGATGAGGCTGAAATACAGTGTTCAACAGCAATAGTTGACACCAATCAAGTGTGTGCTCATCAGGAAGAAGCAGACACAAAAATGATTTTACACGGTCCACAATGATGCTGACCGTGTGGTTGTCGCAGCCAGGGACACCGATGTAGGGTTTTTTCGGGTCGGGGTGGCTATAGCAAAATGACATGTAGGCAGCTTTGGATGAAACCAAAGTACTTTCCTCTTCATGCCATTTGTGAGAAAGTACAATATGGACCCACTGTTCTGGAAACTCTGCTCCCATTTCATGCCCTGACCGGTACTTCTTTTATTGCTGGACAAAGCAAGAAGACCTCATATATAAAGTTTTTCAGCAACACCATCAGCTTCTAACCGTCTTGTAAAATGTGACCTAGACTCAAAGGAGGTGAAAAATGCAGAAGAATTTATTTATAAAATGTATGGCATGCCAGAGGACCACAGCACTGACAAAGCACGTTATTTTGTTCACACACATGTAGTCAGGGTCGGCAGGGGAGGGCGGCCAGAGCGCGGGGGGAAGGCGGTGAGCCCCAGCCGGGGCTCCGCTCTCCCGGCGGCCGGGGGGAGGGCGGCCGGAGCCCTGGGAGGAGGGTGGAGTGCCCAGCCGGGGCTCCGCTCTCCCCGGCGGCCAGAGCGCCGGGGGGAGGGCGGAGTGCCCGGCTGGGGCTCCGCTCTCCCCGGCGGCGAGCCCGGCCGTGGCCCCGCTTTCCCCGGCGGTCGGAGCCGGAGCACTGCACCGCACCGCCCCCCTCCAGGTGCCGCCCCAAGCACAAGATTGGTGGGCTGGTGCCTGGAGCCGGCCCTGCATGTAGTCATCAGAAGCTTTACCCCCAACAAGTGAGGATCTTTTTGTTCACGTGCAGAGAGCTCACTACCAGTCACTAGCTTGGAGACAGTCCCACTGCCCAAAAATCCTGTATTTCCTCCTCCAAAGACAATGGGTTGGAAACCGGAAGACAGTTCCTGTAACAGCCACCAATGCCAGTAGATTGCATGGAGGCAATATTCTGTGGCTGCACAAGAGGGTGCAGAAGTCAGTGATGCAGGTGCAGGACAGCACAACTTGTTTGTACAGGAGCATGCAAATGCAGAGAACTGGAACCAGGTTGTGTCAATGTACGTGACAGTTCACCAGGACAGTACTATCAGATAAAAATATCTGTACCATAATATGTGACCTAATAAGACTGATTCAATCTGCCATTGTATACCAAAGTTTCTTGAACTAGTACATTAAGGTGTGTGCTTAACTTGTGTGCATTAAAATGTTTACTTAAGGTTTAGTCAAGAAATATTTTCACTTGTTTCAAAAATGGGTGTTTTCAGAGTATGTGTTGCTCTTTCATGGTTGTATAACGTATTAAAATATTTCTAGTACATCTTGCAAATAAGAAACTGAAATCCAATGGCTTTATAAAAAGGTTGTTCATATTATTTGATCACTTTCATTACATCCTATTGCTCATTAAGAGCCAACTGAAGTATAGATTTTAGATTTATAGAATATCAGGGTTGGAAGGAACCTCAGGAGGTCATCTAGTCCAACCCCCTGCTCAAAGCAGGACCAATCACCAGGCAGATTTTTGCCCCAGATCCCTAAATGGCCCTCTCAAGGACTGAACTCACAACCCTGGGTTTAACAGGCCAATGCTCAACCCACTGAGCTATCCCTCCCCCCTGTTATGTTAATCCTAGACAAAAAGGAAATAAAGATTCACACTCCAGCAATTTCCATGTTACTTTGTTTGTGAGGCCTTTATACACAACATACAGATTGGTAACAACCATATTTGGTTTCAGCACACCCTAATTATCTTAAAAAGACTTTTTATCAACTTTTAACAAAAAAAAATGCCTCTCACAGTTAACTCTTTTGAAAACCTGCCTAGTCTATTGCTCAAGAAACAGACGTTTTGTCTCTCAGGAAAGTAACATTCATTTGTATCTATGAATTATTTTTAAATAAAAAGTAAACAAAAATAGCAAAATAAAATATTTTTGTAATACATGTTTATAGTAAATTACTTAGAGGGGTTGAGTTCAAACTGATTCTTCACCTTAGTTCACATTGTCATTTTTTCCCCTTCAACTAACATTAATAAGAAAGCAGTAACCACCTTAATGTCTAATGCCCTGGCTTTTTTCAGCTTTAAGTCAAATTCTTAGCATTATTTAAACATAGGAGCTGCATCTAATATAATATTAAACTATTTCACTGAGTCAAAAATTTGAATGAATCCTTACTTATCTTAGAGATAAAACATGTTTGTAAAATCAAATGTGGCCTAACATTAAACAGAACAGATGATCTATGCTTCTCTTTTGGTTCTAAGGGCCATTTTTCAACTGGCCTCTAAAAACTGTTTGTAGTATAAGTGAGAAAATCCTTTTTCACATGTATGTTGATTTATTGCAAATGCAGGGAACCAGTTTTTCCATCTGATGCTATTTATACATGTGCAAATAGAAATTGTTCAGTGTGCAAGCAAAGTGCCTGCAATTATAATGGATGTATTTTTATTTCTTATGTTTAGTGCAGTGGTAATTAATTACTCCAATCATAGACAAGGTACTGTACAAACATAACAGAAAGACAATGAATTTGCTGAGTGAATATCTGCCTTAGAAGGTGATGTTATTCCTTCAATCTTGAGTGTGTTGGGATGGGATGATACTCCATAACACATTGGTGTTATCAGGTTAATAGGATTGGCAGGTGTTGTATTTTAATTGACTCTTCTTTTGTTTTGCATGCAGGCATATTACAGGCAAGTTTCCTGACTACCCTAATGAAGAGGAGGGAGGTTCAACTGCGATTTTTTCTCAAAAAACCCCAGACCAGGTATTTTAACGCCTCTCCCCTCTCAAAAAGGGATAAAATGCTTAGAGGTTGAAACTAAGAGAAACAAAAGTGTCCACACTGAGATTTTATAGCAATGGGCTCCACTGGTCTAAAATGTTTTGGTTAAACTTGTTATTGGGATGGCAATGGCTATGTGCTCAAAGTACATAAGAACGGCCATACTGGGTCAGACCAAAGGTCCATCTAGCCCAGTATCCTGTCTATCGACAGTGGCCAGTGCCAGGTGCCCCAGAGGGAAAGAACAAATCAGATAATCAAGTGATCCATCCCCTGTCGCCTGTTCCCAGCTTCTGGCAAACAAAGGCTAGAGACACCATCCCTGCCCATCCTGGCTAATAGCCATTGATGGACCTATCCTCCATGAATGTATCTAGTTCTTTTTTGAACCCTGTTATAGTCTTGGCCTTCATAGCATCCTCTGGCAAAGAGTTCCACAAGTTGACTGTGCGTTGTGTGAAGAAATACTTCCTTTTGTTTGTTCTAAACCTGCTGCCTATTAATTTCATTTGGTGAAACCTAGCTCTTGTGCTATGAGAAGGAGGAAATAACACTTCCTTATTTACTTTCTTAAGCAAGTAAATTTAGTGTTTCCATTACTCCTTTGCCTTTATAAGCAGAGATTAATTCCCATGTAGCATATATAGCTACTAAGCCACATTTAAGGCGATATATAAAGTATGTAAATTACACATTGTAAGGGAGTCAAGGGCAAAGAAGTCTCTTAGGGTATGTCTAGACCCAGCCGCTAGTTCGGCGGCTGGCAATCGAAGTTCTGGGTTCGACTTATCGCGTCTTGTCTGGACGCGATAAGTCGAACCCGGAAGTGCTCGCCGTCGACTGCGGTACTCCAGCTAGACGAGAGGAGTACTGCGGAGTCGACGGGGGAGCCTGCCTGCCGCGTGTGGACCGAGGTAAGATCGAACTAAGGTACTTCGAACTTCAGCTACGTTATTCACGTAGCTGAAGTTGCGTACCTTAGTTCGATTTGGGGGGTGAGTGTAGACCAAGCCTTAGAAGAGTTACACCAGTTTACCTCAATGAATTTTTTAAAATGTATTCAATTAGACTGATGCAAACCCCCAATGTAGATACATTTAATCCATTTTAAACCTGGTTTTAAGAAGTTTAGTTCGCATCAGTAAATTACCAAATTAAGCTAAATCATTTTAAGTAAGGACTCGTATGTCTCTACATTAGGTGTTTGCACTAATCTAAGTACATTGATTTTAAAATATTTAGTTAAACCAGATAAAGGTTTCTAATATACACCAGGCTTAAGTTGCTTTAATTTACTGCCACTGACCAATAAAAAGGTTTAAGTTAAAGTGAGGGAAGAGGCTTAGTTTATCTGACACCTTTTTGCAACCCCTCTCAGTTGCTTTTCCTGTTAAAACCTTTTTCTGGCCCCTCTGACTAATCAAAGCAGCTTGTAATCTCTTTCCTTGACCATCAAGGTGTCACATGGAGAATGTGATTAAGCTCAGTTGGCACAGCAAAGGCAGAGATTGGCACTCAGAGCCATTTCCTCCATCAAAAGTGACCTTAGCTGGATGATGAATCTGTTGGGGAAATAACCTTGGGAACTCCTGTACATGATAGTAGAATTTGACCCACCGAGTGAACCAGACTGGCTGTAAATATTGTGTAAATATTGACTCGCCTTGCCTAAGGTAGAGTGCTCTCAATGTCAGTTACTTTGCTCAGAATAAGGAAAATGATAAGAAGTGGATCTCTGTGTCTCACCAAAACTCTAGCTTACAGTTTGCTAGGGTTAGCCTGCCAGTCTCTATCTAAACCTCATTGTTGTTCAGCCCCAGACAGAATGAGGAAAAACAGTCCGTTACGTTTTTCAGGTTTTAAAGTAGAAACATATGCCGGAGTCAAGAGGGCTTTGTAGGCTGTTCTAAGCAGCGGGCAGCTGCCCAGCAGGTATTGCTTATTATTAGAGATGGCTTCAGGGGACATGAGGATAATTAGACCTGCCCCTGCCAATAAAAAGAACAAACAAAATTCAAAAAGAAAATATGAAGAGAAATGGTACCACCGAGCAATACCGATTTGCAGTAGATTTTGGAGTATGGTTTTTTTCCCCCCATTTTTAATTCCTATCTTCATTTATTTTGCTATATTTCTTGGGCGTCTGCTTCATCACTACATTATAAATACAGGAATTCTAAAACCTGGAACAACAGCTTGAGAGATTGTTTTACTATCTGCTTTCTCCTCGCCCTAAACGAAAACAATACAGAAGAAAAATACCCCTATTTCTGCTGGCAACATTATCTGATTTGACATAATTGCTGCCTCCATTTTTCTCCTTAAGATCAGTATAATTGCAATCAGAATATGATCCACGTTCTCTCAGATATTCAGAATCTGTTTGCCCTATAGAGGGGATACTGAAGTATGTTAATGAATTTGTTACCTGACTGTCAAATATACAAGTAAAGGATCTTGTGTTTGTCTGACTCAACATACTGTTGATGCCGGAAGAACAACTACTATGCAATTGTTTTTGTTCAACTCTGGTATTCGGGGTAATATAAATCAATGGGAGTTTTGCCATTGACTTCAAGGGGGCCAGCACTTCACCTCTTGTATGTATTACCTTCTGTGAATAGGTTGGTTACTATCCAGTTAAACTCTATGAAAAATGAAGACAGGATTGTATTTAAAAGTGAACATTTGATAAAGCCTTGGGTAAAGACACTTCAGGGAAAATAAAATAAAAATTTATCATTTCACAAACCGTTGCTACATTAGTATACATTCAATATTTCTTTCTCCTTTGATGACTATGACCTTATTTGACTTTATAATATAGCCTGGTACTTCTACACAAACTATGCTTTTGTACTTTGAGGGTAATTTTGTGCATATATTTAACAAGGTGAAATATAAATAATAAAAAATATTAATAATAATAATAGTTAAAAATAAAGTGTGCAAAAGGTGTCCTCGTAGGAAATTCTCTGGTTATTTATTTAGTGAAAAATATATGATTTCTTTGTTCATAAGAGGTTTTTGTCCCTTAAGGAAATAATTTAAGATTTTGGTGAAAATCAATATAATCTTACTGCATCTGTTTCAGATTTTTATCCCGTCTTTTATATCCTTCTATGAAGACAGTATTTGCCTTTGCTTTTATACTACTGCCAACAAAATAACAATTTGTTTCTGCAATTAATCCTTCTTAATAAATGACGCTTCACTAGAAATAACCCACTACAGTTGCTGTCTAGAAATCACATCCTCCCTCCAATTACTTCCAACATTCAGAAGCTTAAGAAATGAAAGAACCTGCTTTCTGGGATTTCTGGTTGCAAATTAAATGTATGTGTCAAGAATAGAAAGTCAGTTCTGAATTACTGTAATTTCAGCTTTATAATGTGCAGACAGTAATGGGGGCGGGGGGGGGGGAGGGAGAATTATGTGCTGTCTCCTGTGCAAACACATGTGCGTCATCCTGACTGGAGACTATTTGCAATACCACAATACAAATTAGCATAATTATTATTAATCAGTACCATGAAACTAAAATAGTTCATCTATTCAGACAGTCAGTTTGTACAGGTATAAATAGCAATGCTTTAGATAACCCCATTATACCTAGGAAAGACTCAGGTTGGAGAGTTACGTCATATTTGACCAAGGTATCTTGAACCACATTGGTTTTGTATGTGTTAATGTAACCCTATATTGAAACATTCACATACACCCCATATGGAATGTTCTGTTCACTTGTTAATTAATACTTTGAACTGTAATACCTACAGTGTGAAAGACAGATTCTGGAGTTTCTATAGAACAATCGCTTCCTATAGCCAGCTCTGCAAATGCACTTAATCCTGACCTGCAACACACTGCTCACAAAAGGTTCAGGCAGTGAACACAGACTGAAAATTGTGCCAAATTACATAGGCCCAGATTTTCTACATTTCCCACTAATTATGGGTGTCCAACTTAAGAAACCTTGGGCGATTTTCAGAGGTGCTGATCATGCACCCCAGAACATCAGGGCCTAAGTATCTCAAGTTACCCACACAGAAACCAAGGCACCCAAAGGTTCAAGTGTTTACTGGGGAGTAGCCAAAGCACTAAGCTAGCTGTGCTTGTGAGTTAAACCAGGTTTGAACAGTGTCTGCAAAACTAAAGACAAGTGTTAATCTGCCATTGATCACAAAGTGTGGCAGACCCTCAAAACAAACTAAGACTTTGCAAAGTCCAGGGGGACCCACAAAATCCCACTCATCATCTTGGATCCATTCCTGCAAGGTACAAATCCCTGTGGCTGCTTTTAAAGGTTTAAAAGCTTAGGTTTTGTTTGTAAATGCACACTGGAGTGTAAACATGCCTTACCAAGAGGAAACAAACTTAAAGGGAGCTAAGGGAATTCATTTCTCAAAGGGAGTGAATCCAAAGTGTTACCTCCAAGTAGCATGATGGGATTTTGAGGCTTCCAGGTCTGCCACACTTAATGGACATATGCTTAGCCTAAGTACCACGAATAACTGACGTACGATGGCACCACTTTAACAGAAATATCCAGCATATAAAAGGACCTGTAATTTAGTTTATTTAAGCAAGAGAAGCGTTAACAGGGGTCTGGACGTTACATACAACAAAGACAAGACAAAGAACGGATGGTCCAGTTGTAGGGCACTCACCTGGGAGTCAGGCAATCCCTGCGCTATCACAGGATGAATGTGGGCAAGTCACTGAGGGTGGGATTCACAAGGGGGAGTTAGGCGCTGCAATGCCTGGCTGTTAAGCACCCTGCCACCTAGTGGAATTCACAAGCCTGAGTTCAGGCCCAGGGTCCCTGTACAATGCACGGAGACAGGGATTCACACAAATCAGCACGGTGAGCCTAGGAGAGGGGTATGGCCTAAGCCCCACCCCACCAAAGTAGTTAGAAGCCTCCCTCTACTTGGCATTCACAGCCATAAACCTCCTGGAGTTAGGCGCCTAGGCCAGGTTAGTGGTTTTTCATGAAAAACCAGGGGGGGGGAGGAAATGATGTGGAGCAGGGATTTGAACTTATGTCTCCCAGGAGAATGCCTTAACCACTGGGCTATGGGGTATTCTGGGGCAGGTACCTCTCAATCTCTCCTGTTGGAGCTGTTCTACTGTGTATACATAATAAAATATTCACTGGGCCAATGAGAGTGAATGGGAGTTAGGCACCTAACTCACTTAGGCATTTTTGGAAATCCCACAAGGCACCTATTGCATCTTTAGGTACCTAAATACCTTTGCAAATCTGGCTCTTCATTAAGTACTATAAATCTAAGATTCCCCATTTAAGAGGTAGCTTGCCTTTCTCAGGTGCCACAGCAGCATTATTTCCTACCCCATCTTATTCCTGGTTCACTGGTGGTGTCAGTCAATGAAGGGATGAGAAGTCCAAGGCAGGTCAGGCCTTCTCATCAAGAAGGATGCCAAAGAGATTTACATTTATTAGGGGGAGGAAAGTCTACTCAAAATATCTGCTTGGCCAGTTACTGACTAGGTGCCAGTTTCACCTTCAGGAAAGATGCTGCCTTTAATCAACCAGTTTCCTGAGGATCTAGTGGCTTAGTAGCACATTAGCATTCAAGTAATTTCTACACGTGCATTAGGATTTTTGGACACACTGACTCATACACTGGAATCACAATTTGAATTGTTACTCCTAGCTCAGTTTAAGGGGGTTGCTCTGACTTAACTACAGCAATTTAAATATTTATTTTAATTAAAACTGATGCAACCTGTGAGTAGTCAAGGCCTCTAGGCCTGTGTGGAGGATCTCCTGTTAGAAAGGGAAGGTCTTTTCAGCCTCAAAATGGACAAGAAACTAGGAAAATTGTGCCTCTAGGTTTCTGGGACTACTTCTGTCTTTCTTTTCTGGCTTGATTGTTTCATCTTCTATCCAGTATCAGAAACCTTACCTGGTGTTTTCAGGTTTCCAGCATCAATCCCAGAAGAGGAGGCCTTGGCAACATCAGAATTGGAAGGATAATCTAAAACATTTCAAGAAAAGAATGGCTTTTTCCAACATGCTTTCCTTCAGGAGAAAGGCTGCAGATACCATGGGTTGCTTAGGAACCCAATACTAGTTTTAACTTCCAGTTCCTTTCCCTCTCCTTTTGGGGATGGTTTACTTGATTTTCTAGTAGCCTAAAGTGGAATTACTATGGACCGCTGGGTACTATAGACCATTCAGCGTGGATAGGCAATCAAGTTCCTCTCTATGCCACATCCCAATGTTCCCCTCCATTCTTTCCAGGAATCTCTCTCATGAAGAACTGCTCAGAGCAGAGTGGGAGTAGGGCTGTAGAAGTAGCATCTCAGAAATACCGAGGGAAAGGCTTCTATTCATGGTACTTCCTCATATGGAAGAGGAAAGAAGCTCTTTGTGCCATTATTAACCTCTGGAAACTGAACAGCTTCTTCAGAGAGTTCAGGTTCCACATACTGACAATAATTTCTGTCACTGCTTCACAGTTTCAGTGCAATGAGACCTTCTGACATGAGACCTTTTGTCACCCCTGGATGTCTATTAGAGATAGGTAAACTCCACCCTGAATATGGCTACACTCTGTTTGGGGTCTTGATCCCCCATGTCCATTTGTCACTACTGTTCATTCCACTTTCCTCTAAAGACTGATCTGAGAAACTCAGTTCACAAAGTGCCTGCTTTCACAGAGCCATCAGACTAGCTCAGAGCAGATACATCTGTTCTTATGTGGTGGTGCTGACCATTTTTTACTGCAACAACAGTATTTATCAAGCAGCTGGCAGTGGTTAATGCTCATCTCAGGCATCAATGTAGTCCTGTATCTGGATGAGTGACTAGTCTAGGCCCATTCACACCAAGGATTAGAAGAGTCATTCACTCAGTGCAGAGTCCCTAGGTCTCCAGGTAAAGCGAGAGATGATCACTCTTGCACCATTAATTGTGTGGCAATCCCCTATTCAGCTTTGAAAATCTCAACCAAGATTCTTATTTTTCACCCTTATAAAATTGGGCCAAACAAGACAGAAGAACAATAATTCAATACCAGGACAGCAGGCTGATGAATACAGAAAGTCTGTTCAACATCTTTCGATATCACATTATTCACATTTATAAAACAAATATCTATCTTTAATCATAATCTGAAGATACTTTACTTTTAAAATAATGCCAATAGAACTCAGAAGTGCTGCCTAAAATAAAAATATTTGGTAACTTTCAGGCAGAGTTACAGAAATTCTCACTAAATAGACCTACTCCAGAGTTGTTTGTAAATGGTTACAGTTATCCTTTAGTTACCAGCCAGAGCAGGGAATGGAGGTGGAAGTAGTTTGGACCTCTGGAATCGTACTACCACTTCAGTTAGGAAGAACTTTTGAGTACCTCTGTTGGTTTTGGATACAACAGCCCAGCTGGGACAATAAAAACCCATTTTGAACTCTAGTCATTCTATTAATCTATCCAGAAGAATGAAATGCTTCACTGCTTATCAACGCAAGATATGACTGAATGGTGCTTGGGGTTTGAATTACCATATTTAATTAAATGTAAGATACTGAAATGCTTGGGGAAATCCACTAATGAGATTCCAATGATTGCAATGTATAGACATGTCTATTTTCCTCCCTTTCTTTCCACTGTGAGATCTTTAGTGCATCTTTAAAGGGCATTCTTCAGAAAATATATTTTACTGTTATAGATATGTTTGTTTTAGCCTTAGAAATATTTTGTCTTCCCTATTTTATTTTTTCCTGTGTTGTCAGCATTTTAAAAATGTATTTTTGCAATTAAACACCAGAGTCACAGAGCTTGTATTTCATCATTACCACTGGTTACCTGACATGAGAATTAAATCTCCAACATTGTCTATAAATATTGTTCTAACATTTTATACAGTTCCATCCATCTGGGACATTACCATTCATGATGGGAAATGTCATCTTCTTCCTTTGAGTTTCATGCTAGTCCTGTTTCAGGTGACCAGATAGCAAGTGTGGAAAATCAGGACACTTTTTTTTTCAGGCGTATATAAGACAAAGCCCCTTATACTGGGATGTATGGTCACCCTAGTCCTGCTATAAGGGACTAGTTAACATTGCCTATGTTGCAAAACAAAAATAGCAAGATCACTGCAAATAAATGCTTGATTGTGATGACTCATATGTTTGGGCACTTTTAAATAACCTGCTTTTCCTTGATAAATTTGAGCCTTAATACCCTCTCTTGGGGTGCCTTTGTGTATGAGTCTGTCTTTGGTGCTTCCTATTAGGACTCCTCCTTTTTGCCTGGTTTTTCCCTTAGAATCATAAAATCATAGAACTATAGGGTTAGAAGGGACTGCAAGTGTCATCAAGTCGAACCCCCTGCCAAGAAGCAGGATTTGTTGTGTCTAAACCATCCAAGACAGATGGCTATCCAGCCTCCTTTTGAAAACCTCCAATGAAGGAGCTTCCATTACTTCCCTGCATATTTTGTTCCATTGTCCTACTGTTCTTATAGTTAGGAAGTTTTTCCTGAGATTTAATCTAAATCTTCCATGCTGTAGTTTGAACCCATCGCCTCTTTTCCTGCCTTCTGTGGCAAGAGAGAATAATTTTTCTCCATCTCCTTATGGCAGCTTTTCAAATATTTCAAGACTGCTATCATGTCCCTTGCTTAATCGCCTCTTTTCCAAATTAAACATAACCTTTGCTCATATGGCTTGCATTCCATCCCTTTGATCATCCTTGTCACTCGCTTCTGGATCCTTTCCAGTTTCTCTATATCCTTTTTAGACATTGTTTACCAAAACTGGACACAGTACTTTAGCTGAGGCCAAACCAGCGCCGAGTAGAGCGGTACTATCACCTCCCATGACTTGTATACTATATCTCTGTTAATGCAACCCAAGATTGCATTTGCTTTTTTGCAGCAGCATTGTATTGTTGACTCATGTTGAGGTTGTGATCCATCACAACTCACCGATCCTTCTCAGCAGTGATCCCCCATTCTATATTAGAGAAGAAAATAGTATCTTTGTCTTTGTTGAATTTCACTTTCTTTTCTATAGCCCAGTTCTCCAATTTATCAAGATCCCTTTGAATTTTAGCTCTGTCCTCTTAAGTGTTTGTAACCTCCCCTGCCACAGCTTTGTGTCGTCAGCAAATTTGATCAGCGTGCTCTCTATTCCTACATACAGGTCATTAATAAAAATGTTAAATAACACCAGACTCAGAACAGATCCCTGTGGAATCCCCTTGAGACCTCCTTCCAATCTGACAGCATTCCATTAAATAGTTACTCTTTGTTTGTAGTTGCCCTTGCTTTAGCATATCCTACTCCCACTGTACACGTAAGGCTGTATCAGAATTTGGCTTTGCAAATATTCAGTTGGATTTTTGGATGAAATGCTTCTATTTAGCTATAGCAAGTCAGTTTTTCAATACCTATTTGAAGCCAAAAAGTAGCTGAAGCTGACGGAAGTCTAGGATTACACATTGCAAAATGCCTTGTAAGACACGTTGCAACAATGTATTTTTGGAATGAGCAGCAGGCCTAGATTTCAGCACACTGCAGAAGCATTGTAACAGCCAGATTAGAGAGCCATGAACTCCACCAATTTACACTGGACAGTAGGAACACTATCAAGATGGAGAAAACAAGCAAGGTGATTGTCCGGGGCAAGCCTGAGGCAAGGCCCCAAATGATGTCTGGCGTCTCTGGGAGTTCAGCTCTGGGAAAGCAGGGCCCCGATGCCCCTTTTTGTCCTGAGAGTTCAACGAGGGGGATGAAGGGAGTATGGAGGGTACTCAGAGCCAGTAAAGAAATGAATATAGGGGAGGGGGGGAAAGGAATTATTAAAAATGAAAAACGTGGGGACAGGAAAGAAAATATAAAGGGGGAGAGAGAGACTCATAGAAAGAATGATATAGAAGGCAAACAGTTGTATATAAAACGTATGCATGAGAGTGGGAAATAAAAGGGGGCAAGGGGAGAGAGAATGGCATAAAGAAAGAATTAAGACCCAACACCTTTACAACTAGTAAAATATAACGAGCCAAGTCCTTAGCTGTCGGAAATTGGCTCTATTGATTTTAACAGAGCTATACCAGTTGACAATCTGGACCTCTGAGTGTATGGTCCTATATAGTGTTTGGCATCAGACAAATACCATTTCCAAGGGGGTCCTATATTCAGCCAGATATTGAAGCTAGACATCCACTACATCCCTAAAGGAAACATCTCAAATTCCATCTATATAAAAGCAATCTGCTTTGGAAACACTGGGCCAAATTCTGAGGCGAGTCCAAGACTAGAAGGGGTCTAGGTTATGCATCTTTTTCTTGCTTCTGGGCCCACTGATATGTTATGGCTCTGGGTGGAATTCAAGATGTTGTTTCAGTCTATAAAGCCCTGAATGGTTTGGGACCTAGTTACCTCAGAAATCACCCCTCTTCCACAGTATATTGCCACCCCTGATCTAACCAGAAGTTCTCGAGCGGGAGCTTCCTCAATGTAAATGAAAGAGAGCGCCATGCAGGGTGTTCTCAGTGCTTTGAGACTTGCTCTCCCAACCCCCTGCGTCTGCCAAAACCCAGATGTGGTAGCCTTCTGGGCACACTACAAAGCCTATCTTTCACCTCTCTTCTCTAAGGCTGTTGTAAAGGGAGTGGGTTGAGGTGGATACATTTATGGGAAATCATTTGCTAATTTTGTGGTTTTAACCATTGAGGTAGATGTCCAGAGCACAGACTGGGTGCTTATCGTTATATTTTTGACATGTAAAATAAATAAAATCAGTCCATTTATACTCACTAACAGACACTTAGCAATGGGTGACATTTTGAAAATAGAGATCAAATAATGAAAAAAAGCACAAGAACGTGAAACTGAAGGAGGGAGAGAAATATCAAATCATGGCCCATTCTGAAAGTGAAAATGTATTTCAATTTGGCAGAAACATCCCTTATCCTGCTTCCTAATACTTTAATATTCCTTATATTTAAAAACATCAAGATAATGGTGTGTGTTACTTTGATCTCTCCCAGGTTGCTGCCGAGCTGGCTGCTAAAGAAGAAGAAGCAGCTGTAAAGAAACAAACCAAAGAAAAGGGGAAAAAAGAAAAAGGGAAAAAGAAGAAGAAGAAGAAGAAAGGGAAAGGGAAAGAGAAAAAAGGAAAGATGGATACTGTAAGGCATTTTAAAATGTGAATTTGTTTAGTAGTTTGTTAGAGCGGCAAAAGCTTCAGGCCTGTGCAATCCATGTGGCATCGCTGGCCTCCATTCATTCAGGGTTTCTGCATGTAGACAAACTGACTTGCCACCTTTGCTTCAGCCCCACTTACAGGAGGGTTGGAAGAGGATGAGGGCCTCATGCATCTTACTTTATCTAAGTTTGATGGCCATGGAGACTTTATTTAGGCTTCCAAAACCAGAGGCTTGGGGTGGGTGTTTGTGAAGCTGCCTGTATCTGTGGCAATAGCTGGAGGAAGTCTGCCTGTGGAATGTTGATGTGGGAGGATTGACTCTGGGGGTATGGATGGGAAAGAACATGCTTAGAGAGTGTTACACTGCTTTAGAAGTATGGTGTGTTCTCCACCAAGCACAGGCCTCTTTGGGTATGTCTACACTGCTGTTCCAAACCTGTGGCTGGCCCATGTTAACTGACTCAGGCTTGCAGGGCTTGGGCTAAGGGACTGTTTAACTGTGGTATAGACAATGTTTAATTTGTGCCAGGGCTTGCCAGGACTGAGTCTCAGGACCTCTAGGCTGGGCAGTTCATAGCCCCGGCACCGCTGGACTTGCTGCATCAGTTATGAATGTAAAAATATTGGTGAGCCCCAGCACCTCTTTCATAACAAAAGCCCTGGGTATAGACATTCAGGCTTGGGCCAGAGCCCGGGCTCTAGGATCCTGTGAGGTCTGAGGGGTACCAGAGCTCAGGCTCCAGGCCAAGTCCAAACATCTATGCTGCAAATGAAACAGCCCCTTAACCTGAGTTCCACAAGCCGGAGTCAGCTGGCACGGGCCAGCCATGGGTGTCTAACTGCAGTGTAGACATACCCTTGGTGTGCAGATGACAGAATGCTGGCTATCACCCTGCCCAAGCATTACCTCTTTGGAGCATGGATTACCTGGGCAAGGTTAGCCACCAACACCCTTTCACTCAAGAGGTAGAAAGACCAGCATTCTGTCTGCCCTTATGTATCCAAACACTGTGAAACAGGCAAACTCTCTCCCTGAAGCTAACATTTTGCCAATCCAATCTGCACGCTTGCTTATATTTCAGACTAATTTTTTTAAGTACAATTTACTATCTGCAAACCATTTATTTTATCATGTAAACCAATGTTTTGCTATTCTGTAGATAGTGGCCATGTTTTTTCAATTCACTTACTTAAAATGACCCTAAAGTAGGAGCTCTTTTCACCGCAAGTTGTTTGTAGGCCAAATTTATGTTTTTGCTAACAAAACTACTAGAATGCTATCCTCCCTGAAGGCTTTGAAAGATTGAGATTCTGTTGCTCCAATTGGCTTTTTTCAATAGCAGGTTCATGGAAGAACACACCAGACAAATGATATGCCAACCAGAAGGTTGTGATGGATTTTAGCTGCATTGTCTTAATTCTAAATCATGCTGTGCAATCAGCATTTTTTACTTTTGCTGTAACTGCAACTTTTGTTGCTTGTGAACTTTCTAGAGTGAGTTCGTTTTTTGTAGATACCATTCATCTTTAATCTTTTAGTGATCATTATCACTGAGTGTTAGGAGCAGGGGACTCCTGGGGCCCAGACATTCCCTCACTGTAAACTCTTCTGAAGAGAAGTTATACGTTTAGCTCTAACTGTGGGACACTCATATAACATGAAGACTAGGGTTTCTTAGGCAATGTCCATCAAGCTGTCTGAAACAACAGAAACAGCTGGCCACGAGACTAAACTAAGTGAAATAAATAAGTGTCAATCTTTCTAATTTAGAGGTTATCAGATTCTGACCCTGCAATGTGGGAGCATCCATATACAGTATATTTTAGGTATCTGTCTTCGTATGCCAAAGATACTAGGTAGATATCTGAAGAACTTTAAACCCATCCTCTTCTGCTCCAGTCAGAACTACAGAGCTAGCAGGATACCCGCTGAATCCTGTGTTACCAAGTTAGAATGCCTCCACTGATTCACACTGGTACAGTGCAGGACACATTGTAGCCCTAAGAGAAGAATCAACTAACAGTCATTGCATATCTCTACCTAAGTAAGAGTTTAAAGAAATTATTAGAATTACACTGGTTAAATGACGGTATCAAACAGAGCCGTGCAATCTAGGATATTAAGCAGTTCTCTTCAGCCTGAGAAGCATTTAGCAATATGTCCTTGTACTGCGAACTGAGGCCTTGCTTCTAATTCCTCCACTCTCCTAAATGGCCCTCCCAAAACAAAGCCCTAGTATGTCTCTATCCTGTCCCTCAGCTGGTACACTGGAGAAGGTCCTTCCACACATGCTGCAAAAATGTATCCTAACAGTACTTCAGTTTTTAAGTCACCAAGGAAAAGGTCAGGAGGAAATAGCTTCAGACCCACTGAACATTCTGAACCAAATCTGAGCTTCAAAGATTGCAGGTTTCAGAGTAGCAGCCGTGTTAGTCTGTATCCGCAAAAAGAACAGGAGTACTTGTGGCACCTTAGAGACTAACAAATTTATTAGAGCATAAGCTTTCGTGGACTACAGCCCACTTCTTTCACGTCCCTGACTTAAAAACCCAACTTTCTAGTCTTTCATGAGGTAAGGTGATTGCTTTGTATCCCTCGGTGGATAAACAGCGATACCAAAAATGTGTCCCTGTGCTCTCACAGCTCTGGTTGAGTCTTGGTATGAAAAGTTAAAGATTTGCTGAAGAAACAACAGTACAGAACTATGGGGGCTTTATAATTTTTTGTAGCTTTCCTCTCTTCTCATGCTCCAGCCTCTGTAAAGTAATAATCAAGGCCATTATATCAGGTGTTCTGTGGCTCATTGAGATAGAACAAAGAGAACATTATTCCCTGCTTGTAATACTGAAAAAAAAAATCATCTTGGAATGGTGCAGAAGTATTCTGAAAAGTTCTAACAGAAGGACCTTATTAAAATAAGCATAGGCTAGAAGTCATAGTGACGCAGTCAAACAAGGCCTTGTTCCTAACTTCAATTTTTTAAGAAAACAAGATTATGATCCCAGAAGGAGATTTAAATATTCTTTAAGTCTGATAGTGATCTTTAGAAATATGCATTTGATATCAAAGTAACTTCATTTTCTTCCCTGTTAAACGTTGATCTGATTTCCCATTGGGCACCAAGAAAGAAATAACAGAAACCTAGCACAGTATAATCTCTCTTCACAAGCCTTTTATTTTTGTGACTTTTCAAGACATATGTTGAACCATTTGGAACTATTTAAAATAGTAATATACTGTGTACTAACCTGCTTGTAAGACATAAATATGGCTGAGGTCTCTCTACAAATTTCATCCAGCCATATGGAGCTTAAAGTAATATTCTGCCATCAAGGAGATCCACAGGCAGAACCTCTTCACTGTGACCAGGAAAAATGTAGCCAAACAGCACAGTGGAAATCAATTCAGATTCTTCACAGCCTTGCAGTGTGGATTTCCCCATGCAGATCAGTCTGTGGAAAGATTCAAACACATGCTTAGTGTTCATCCAATTGTTACCCCCCTATCTGTGGCTGGATTAGGGTGACCAGATGTCCTGATTTTATAGGGACAGTCCTGATTTTTGGGTCTTTTTCTTATATAGACTCCTATTACCCTCCACCCCCGTCCCGATTTTTCACACTTGCTGTCTGGTCACCCTAGGCTGGATTGAAACTGGTATGATCAGTTCAAGGTGCCCCACCACAGTTCACACAACATTGACTCAGCTATTCTATCATCTGAATGTAGAAAAAATATCAAGAAAAGAATTCCTTTATCTTTCTAACACTGTGTGAAAAACACTTACTGCTAATGTAGAATTTAGGCCCATATTCATTGTAGTTGTTCTCTATATACTGAATTATTTTGAAAAAATCTATTTAAATATGTTGTGTATTAATATTTGAAATGTATTGGCATAGAAATACTCTTTACTTCAAAGTATAAAATCAGTGAAGTTAGCCAACAGAAAGACTGCTTTGCTTAGTCCTAAGGATAAAAGAAATAATTAATATATGTGCACTATGCTGTTCACTGGCTAAATACATTAATGGGGAGCAATTGAGTTTTCAGGCTTCACAGCAATATTTGTGTCATTAACAAAATATAAATGTATGTCTGTTATAAATGCAACTTCTAGTCATCTAAATGTCATGTTGTATAAAAAGTTTGATTTAAAAAAATTAGAAGCAATGCAACAGGGCTGGCCTGATCGTCTCAATGCAGTACATCGCATACGGCAGGAGATCCAGATACGGGTCCCAGAAATCTCAGGCCCTGCAGAAGGTGGGAGTGCAGAAGAAGCAGCAGAGAATTTGAGTTCCACCCTTGAATCCTCTTGCTTGCATTATTCTTCAGCCTACCCCTCCAGCCAATCCTCACCACCTCCTTGTCAAGTCATGCACTCTACTGATTAAAATTCCTTCATGCCTCCTTTCTTCTTTTGCCCCAAAATCACCTCCATGCCATCTCCCAGGTTGTTCCCTATACCTGCAATATCCTTTATGATCCTTCACAGCACACTTCTCTTCTCAAAACCCATTGTTTTCCTCAAACAATAATCCTCTAATTGCCTAAACACAATCCTTATTTCATGACACCAAAGTGCTTAGCACGTTGTGGCTACAAGGTGAAGAAGAAGAATGATTGGAAGGTAAATAGATTGCCATGCTCAAAGGTCCCATCTACATTACAAAAGCAAGTGAGTTTAACAACTTTTAAATTAAGGTGACCCAACTGGTTTTGAACACGAACTACCCCAATCTCTGTGGATGAAGTCCAACCATATGATCAGTTTGAAAAATATGATTTAGTTCGGGGGTCTCATCCAACAATTTTCACCAAATAACTTTTTGATAATCACTTGTGAATTAAAACTACAGCTGATCCATTTTTCATTATACTGTGACCCTGTCTTTTTAATGGCTGTCTATTTGGTGATTAATACAATGATATTCTATATTTTCTTCACACAGGAAGAAGAAGAAGGCTGGAAAATGGCTCCTAGTAATTTCCTCCCTATAATGGAGGAAGGAAACAACCAATACAAAGGTCAGTAGAGGGAGATAATAATCATAGTTGGAGCATTCTTCTAATTAAACTTAGATTGGATGCCATCCATGTAACATCAAACTAAAGTATGGAACATTACAGAAGTGCATGCTTTAGACAAAGTAAAATTTGGAAGGCGATTCCTCCTGCACCTGTAATTGATTTTTGACCTTACTGGTAATATTAGGACATCATAAAGCAAGGACCAGATTCCAATACCCTTCCTCAGGTCTTTGGCTCCAATCAGACAGCTGATAGTATGCAGTCAAAGCAGTTGCTCTTACAATAGGTGCAATATCAGGGCCATACTCTGTGACTAGACGCTTTGATTTCAAGGGGACGGTTATTAAAGTGAAGTGCTATTCAGTGCGAGGAAAGGTGGCAGAATCTGGCCCAAAGTATTGGTAGTGCATCTGTAAGTGCTTTAATTTTTTGTTATTTTTATTTCAGAAAAATCACCTGTGCTTATATATAGTATTGACTGGCCACTAAATGGAAAGTTCTATCTAGCAGTTGAGGTTACAACTACATTCCTTAAATTTCTTACCCTCTTTGCCCTCTCATTCATTGCCAAGGCTGTTGATACACACCACTAGAGTTGGTCAGCATTTTCTGAATGAAAAGATTGGCTGTAGAAAGAGAGCTTTTCAAAATGAAGATTTTTTTTTAAAGTAGTTGATTTAAATGTTTGTGCTTCCTGCAAAGATTTTTTGCCACTTTTTTAAAGTCAAAACAATTAGTCAAACTGACATTGAAGTGTTTTGTTTACAGAAAACTCTGCTTTTGGTAAATGAAAACTTTCAACAACATTTTTGATTAAAAAAGAGAGAGTTTGAAATTTTCCAGTATTTTTCAAAAATTTTCAACCAGCTCTGTTCTCCCCCTGCTCCACACTTGTCCCCTTTTCCCCTCTTCCCTATCCAAAGCTCTGCAGTCCATACCCTAACTACTCAACGGAGCTACCAAGAGTATGTCTACACAGCAAAGAAAAAACCGTAGCTGGCCAGCCAACTCAGGCTCGTGGGACTTGGGCTGCACGGCTGTTTCATTGCTGCATAGACTTCTGGGCTCTGGTTAAAATCCAACCTTTGGGACACTCCCACCCCGCTGGTTCCTAGAGCCTGGGTGCCAGCCCAAGACAAGAAGTCTACACAGCAATGAAACAGCCCTGCAGCCCAAGCCCAGTGAGCCCAAGTCAGCTAGCTTAGGCCAGATGCAGGTTTTTCTTTGCTTTGCAGACATACCCCAAGACTCCTCCAACCAGGAGGATCAAGTGTCTCTTGAGGTAAGAGGCTGAATAGAAAACATGGTTCATGAGCCGTAGTGTAAGGCCTCAAAGGTGCAAATAAGCGACAAGTATCTGACCTTGGAACGCTTGAGACCAAACTCTGAAGTAAAGGTTTTGAGTTTCGCTGTCACTACTTCCGTGCCTAGGTTCATTATGAGAAAGTTATTTTTTTAAATCATTTCTTCTTAACACTCTACAGTGTTACTGACTTGCTAAATTCCTCGCCTGAAATCCTTTGTTGTTATGCAATCACTCACATTGAGTTGCCTCGGGTCAGCCGTGGGGAAAAGAAGTTATCAATTTGAAAATGAGTTGTAATCAGCAGAGTACTGCCCGGCCTCTACTTTGTTAACTCGTGGAATTTCTCTTGTAAATTATAAATCATGGAGAGTTGCTTCATGGTAAGAATCAAAGGAGGGCTCAAAGCCCTCGAATGCACACATACAGCTCCCACTGAAATCAACAGGAGATGCACAGATGTGAGAACCAAAGAAATTGCTCCTTAACTTGCAAGGAGTGTTTTGTGTGTGCTGCTAAGCATGTTTGGGGCCACTTTGGGTCTTGTCCTTGCATAGGCACAAAATGGAGGCAGAGGACACAAGAAGTGTCTCCCCATCCTGCTAACAACAATGGGAATCCTTGCACTCAGGGCTAGCAGCGTTGTTGACACCAGCCTCTGCATAAGGGGCAGGGAGAAGATGGGATGGGATGCACGGTACTCCGTTAATGACCCCTGAGAGCCAGAAGGTGTCCTGGAACTCCTTCTGGGGCAACGCAGCTCCACGCTGCCCCAAATACTACCTGTTAATCCCTCCGAAATTGTGTATATTGATTGTCTACAGCTGTACTGAAAAAATTGCTCAGCTACAAATGTAAAAGGTAAGAAATACAAAATGGCATGCTCCATTCACATACCTTTGTAAGTGGTGTGTGCATCCCTGGAGGGGCGAGGGAGGAGTTAAATCATTTAAAATATTTAGGTTAATATGCATGGGCGGGTTAAGAGTACTGACTCCATGATATGGGTGGGATGTGCGGGGGAGAGACTTCCCAAATCTCACAGCTAGCCCTTTCAAAGAAATATCCATTTATTATTACTTCTGCTTGAGAGCTGATAGGGGCAAGTTAATTGTCAAAAGTGTAACTGAAAACAGATGTGTACATGTTGCCATAAATTGTATGTGTAGCCAAGGTATGTTCCTTCTTAAATCCTCCCTAACAGGATACACTTGTAGGGGTTCCAAATATGCAGGTTTAGACTCTTGATAAATTATATGACACATTGTGACGACCCTATGCACTGAAAATGCCTCCAGGAACACTTAACAATGAGCTTGTGTAGGCAAGAGACACTGCAAGAATCCATTTGGGGTAAATTGAAACTACAGCCTGGGATTCAGATTTAACCAATATGTAGCACATCCAGAAATCCTTAGGGAGAGAACAGTAACTCAATGAAATTCAAAGGATAGCTATGGGAGTGTCCAAGATTAACGTAATCACAGTAAAATATCCAGAGCTGTTAAGCTTTGCCACACTTCTTTTATCTTTGCCACTTGTGGATTGAGACTATCTGAACCAATATTCTGGTTCTGATCATGCACATTTCACTGCTTTTCAATAAATTATTAATTTCTACAAACTACACATCCCCCACCTCATTCACAACTAACCTTCACAAACACCAGTCAGGGATGGTCTAGATCATGGGCGGGCAAACTTTTTGGCCTGAGGGCCTCATCGGGTTTCCAAAATTGTATGGAGGGCTGGTTAGTGGAGGCTGTGCCTCCCCAAACAGCCAGGCATGGCCTGCCCCCGCCCCCTCTCTCACCCTTCCTGCTTCTCACCCCCAACAGCCCCCGCTCCGGGACTCATGCCCCATCCAACCCCCCCTGTTCCCTGACTGCCCCCCACCACCCAATCCAACCCCCCCTCCTTCCTGACTGCCCCCTGAGACCTCTGCCCCCATTCAACCCCCCTGTGCCCCACCCTCTGACTGCCCCGACCCCTATCCACACCCCCGCCCCCTGACCACCACCCTGAACTCCCCTGCCCTCAATCCAACCCCCCACCACCACCACTCCCCTCCCTCACCGCACTGCCTGGAGCACCGGTGGCTGGCGGCGCTACAGCCGCGCCGCCAAGAGCGCCAGGACAGGCAGCCGCACTGTCCGGCTGGAGCCAGCCATGCCACTGCACAGCACAGAGCACTGGGTCAGGCTGGGCTCTGCAGCTGCGCTGCCCCAGGAGCTCACAGCCCCGCCGCCCAGAGCATTGCACCGGCAGCACAGCGAGCTGAGGCTACAGGGGAGGAGGAACTGCAGGGGAGGGGCTGGGGCTAGCCTCCTGGGGCAGGAGTTCAGGGGTTGGGTAGGAGGGTCCCGCGGGCCGGATGTGGCCCACGGGCCGTAGTTTGCCCATCTCTGGTCTAGATAATACTTAATCCTGCCATGAATGCAGGGGCCTGGATTAGATGACCTCTTGAGGTCCCTTCCAGTCCTACAATTCTATTCTATGATTCTATGATTCAGTATAGTTTATTATATAGCTATATCCGTCTACAGGTATGCATAACGTACTCTACCTTCACTTAGTATGCTCTGCAATTCTCATTTAAATTACCACTAGCCAAAAATGTACTGCTCACATGTGAGGCACAATTTTTCAAAATCTCAAGAATCAAATCGGATAGATGGTAGAGTGACTCTGAAAATGTCACAATTTTTGAATATTGGATTTTTTTCCACTCTCCCCTTGCTTGAAAGTGCTTAACTATTGTCTATAGAAATTTTGAGGAAAACCTCATCTTTACCAGTGAATAAGCCTAGAAATTTTCAGTCTAATAAGTAAGAATTATTCGGAGTGACCAAAAGCTGATGCTTACAATGGAAATGTTTAGGGAACCTTAACTGTAAGCGATGGCATCCACTTAAAACACATTTTACACACACACACACACACACACACACACCCACCATGTATATATGTAATCTCCCCTTATGCTGTAGTAAGAGGAAAGCAACCTCTTCCAGAACACTGTGAATGCACTACTTGCACAACTTCAAGTTGTGGCACAAGCAATAATTTGTTCTTGTGATATTCTACCTACTAAAGGTACTTATATGGCCCCTATCACTGAGCACCTCATATTTTTAATGTATTTATCCTCACAAGACCCTTGTAGGGCAGGGCTATTACCTTCATTTTACAGAGAACAGACAGGCTAAATGACTTGCCCAAGGTCACACAGGATGTTTGTGGCAGAGCAGGATTGAATCTGGGTCTCCTGTAGCCCAGCCCAGTCCTATAATCATTGGACCATGCTTCCTATGTGTTTGACAGTGCTGTACGCTGTGGTGACATGACTTCATGTTTCTCTTACGTTGAAAGATCTCAAACCCTGTCACCAAGCGGTTGAAAGTTTCCATGTGAGTGTGACGATTACGCATCCCCCTGTATTGATCACCGGCTGCTCTCTACAATTAAAATATGAACACTAAATAATGTTTTCCACATTAAAAGCAAGTGCACTGTAAGTGCTGATGCTGACAGCCGTGTTAGCCCAAAGGGCAGCCTGCTAGCAGCCATGTAGAGATAGAGAAAAAGGATGAATCTAGAGAAAGCGATATGCATTTCAAAAAGAGGTGATTCAACGGCATTTCACAAAAACATGCACACACTCCCATAGTTAAAGACCCTATATGTAATTGAACACCATGCACTTTTCAGTGAAAACATCATGTCCTTAACCTTCTGACCTTGCTTTAAAAAGAACTTGGAAACATTTTTTTGATCTAGAAAAAAATAACATCGCATCTAACATCTACAAGCTATTGATCTATCTTCTAAAATTAGAGACCTCTAACCTAGTGACTAATTTAGTCCTCAGTGAGCCAATTGCCAAGTAATATCGATAAAGCCTATTGGCTAAGGTGCAGGAAGGAGGTGGTCACTGATTTGTCTGGAGAGCCTATTACCCACTAATCCATGCACAGAATGACAAACAATTATGAAAAATAAAATAAAAAGTGCGGCTCAGTTTATGAAAAATAAATACCTAAAGCTTAACGCTCCTGTGAAAACATAGCACTTGCAACCTGTTGACCCAGCCAGGAAAGTGTTTAAAAATTCACATCTCTTCTATGTAATTTCCCCTTTCCCCAAGGCTGAAATTCCAAACTAGGGTAACCCTGGGGGACGTGCCTTCTAACTAGGGCAAGTCAACCTTTCCTGTTGAAATATTATGTGGCATCTGTCATGTTATTTGACAGGCCTGGAGTCATTTAAAGAAATTGACGTCTATACCTTTGTGTTCCTTTCCTCGTTACCAAAAATCCACTGTCCTCCTTAATTGTTACCATTTTTAGTTATAAAATTAGGAAATAGTTTTTGTAGGTGAAGAGTCCTATGTGTAAAACCACACAAACTTTGCACATAATTGGAATCCAGGAGAATTATCAGCAGCAGTAGATAGCAGCATGTATTATATTAACTAGACTAAACCTTCCATGATCTCCTGTGAGTGCTATGAATATCTTTCTCAGTTTATAGTGTCTTAGACACTGCAGAGGGTAGTGAAAAGAGTAGTCCATGAAAAGCAGCTTCATAAAGGAGTCTATGTTTTAAGGTAGAAAACTGTAATTTTAAATCATCTGGAAACTGAATCAGTGCATAATGCTGGAGATCATTATAAAGATACTATCAGGGTTTGGAATGTAGGGAAACTTGAGGTATGGAGCAACAGAGGGTCCTGTGGCACCTTTGAGACTAACAGAAGTACTGGGAGCATAAGCTTTCGTGGGTAAGAACCTCACTTCTTCAGATGCAAGAGAGTACTTTTCGTGGGTAAGAACCTCACTTCTTCAGATGCAAGAGAGTACTTTTCATTGGGTACTTTATCATAAACAGAAATTTTGCCATAGACTTGCACTTCTCACATTCCTTCCCTGAAATGTAGTCTGCTTATTGCTCGTGTTTGGCCCATGCAACATTAAAGAGTAGTGATGTAATATCCGCTGGACTATGTGACTCTTTTTTGGAATCCCTCCACTGCCTCCCCCTTGCCTACTATATAAAGTTTAAACTTCTTGCCCTCACCTTCAAAGTTCTGCACAGCTGTATGTGCTGGATCCTATTTTTATCTCGTTCCCCTTTGCCCCACCAATGATGCCAGCCTCACTGCCCCCTCCATCTCACACTCCCATCTTCATGCCTTCTTCTGTGCCGTCCCTTATGTGTGGAATGGCTTCCCAAGCCAGTAGTCCAGGCCCACACCTCGTCTTCATTCAAATTACTCCCAAATCTCACTTCTTCTGTGGGCAGGCCAACACTGCAGAGGGGATCGACACTCTGAGATCGATCCACCAGCAGTCAATTTAGCGGGTCTAGTAAAGACCCACCAAATCAACAGCAGATCGCTCTCCAGTTGACCCCTGTACTCTACCCCCATTAGAAGAGTAAGGTAAGTCGACGGGAGCTTTTCTCCCATCTACCCCTCACAGTGTAGACCCCACAGTAACTCAACCTAAGGTACGTCGACTCCAGCTACATTATTCACGTAGCTAGAGTTGCGTAGCATAGGTCGACTTACCGCGGTAGTGTAGACATAGCCTGTGAGGCACAAATGTTATCCCACATCAGTCAAATGCCCTCTCATTCTATTGTATTTAATGCAACATTGTATTATATAACTGGGCAAGGGAGAATGAGGATGAGGAGGAGTTAATGTTTAAAATTAACCCATGCCTCTGGTCCCACAGCTTGCTTTATCTTTTCTGTGTCAGTCTTTTAGTCTGTATGCTCCTTGCGTAGGATCTATTTTTGTGACTTCCCCATGACTAGTTTAAAATTTGATACAGGAAGCAAGAGGGAGTCAGTGGAGGGATTCCAAAGTACGGTGACATGGTTGAACTCATTTTATATCATTACTCCTTAAGGTTGCAAGTGAAAAACACAAGCAGTGATGCTCTACGGGTTAGGACTTGCAACCTGAAAGTGACAACCTCAATATCCATTACTATCCCCCTGAAATCCAATACCAAACTACAATACAAGGCAAAGAAGGTTAACCTTGAGTTTCACATAGCCTAGCACAATAGTGCTCTGATCTTGCTTGGGGTCTCTAGGGTCTGCTACTTACATACAATTAATAATTTCAACTATCCTGTTTTTTTCAACAACATCTAGAAAAACAATGTCTCCTATAACTTTTTGCCCGCTTTCTTTGCTTTTGGATAACAGACGTTTGGCAGAACAGAGATGAGCGATGGAATTTCCCCCAGGAGTATGACCCAGAATTGATCAAAGAGGAGAAGCGGAAAGAAGTGGAGGAGGAGATCAGAGTGCAGGTGTGCTTACAATAATAACAGGATATTTATAAGAATGGTTCTTGCCGACATGGGTTTCTCTATGGTGGTAAGAACTGGCCCTGGCATCTAGACCTTGCCTCCATTCGGAGCTGCCCTAGCCATGCTTTTCCTTAAATGTTTGGCTGAATATTTGTGTGCAGAGTGATTTTGGGTGTATGGCTACAGCATGGAAAAACTAAGAAAAAAATTCAACCCTGTGCCTGTCTGAATAGGTTGATGAGCTGATGCGACAGGAACTGAAGAATCTGAAACTGGCAGTGGACAGAGAGAAGGAGAAAAAACGAAAAAAGGGGAAAAAAGGTGGAAAGAAGGTGAGTGCAGCAAGGAATGGAAAGCCAGCATGCATCACAATTCTCTACCCCTAAATACCAAGGAAGAAATCCTACCCCCATTAAAGTCAATAGCGAAACTCCCTCTGTGAGTGTTTGGTGAATCTTAGGTCACAAGAGGTCAAAACCACCTCATGTGTAAGCGGATTTCTTAAGCGGTTTTGTTTTGTTTTGTGTTCTTTGTAGTTTTTTTAGATTTCAGTGTTGACCAACCCTTAGACTTTTTATTTTAATTTATGTTTTAGGGCCAGGCAAACCATTCTGAGGGAACAACCCCACAATATTGATCTGATTTTCAAGAGTACTCTGAAACCACAGCTCCAGCTGAAGCCAACGGAAGTGGAGGGTGCTCTGCACTTTTGAAAATCGGACCATATATTCTGAGCCTGCTTGATCCAGATTAATATGATGGTCTTGTAATTAAGGCATGGGACTGGGAGCTAGTAGATTTTCCATGGACTGAGTATCCTCCATTCAAAAAGCAGGTCCCTTTAAGTTGTCTCCAAAGGGACACCCAAAAACCAAGACAACCAAAATCACTAGTCACTTTTGAAAATCTTGGTCTAATCATTCAAGTATCTGAACTGACTGACACACAAATGTGTGCATTTTGGTAAATATTATTTAAATGTATTCTGCTCACCACTGAAGAATTTAATGCAATTAAACCACATTTATTTAGGAAAAGGAAATAAGTTAGCGGCATAAATTACTTTAGTGTATTTGACCCATTAAAACGCAGCCAATATAGCAGTGCTGGAGTCCTAAAAAAAAGAAGTGCTGGAATGCAGGGCAGTGGGAGGCCCCAGGAGGGAGCAGAGGGAGCTAGGAGGAAGGCAATGGGGGGAGCTGGGAGAGGTCCAGGTCCAGTGGAGTATGAGACTGATTCCCTGCAGTTGTCCTGCCCCCACCTCTCCTAGCTCTGCCTGACTCCTGCTCCTAGGGTGACCAGATGTCCTGATTTTATAGGGACAGTCCCAATTTTGGGGTATTTTTCTTATATAGGCTCCTATTACCCCCCCGCCCCCTGTTCCGATTTTTCACACTTGCTGTCTGGTCACCCTACCTGCTCCCCATGGGGGGTTCTGCTGTCTGGGCGGCCCTGATACTCGGCTCCCGACATCTCCCACCTCACTTCTATGCTCCTTTGCCCACTCCTGGCTGTAGTGTCCCCAGCTCCTTCCGCTGACCCACTGTCCAGCACCCCGTTTGGGCCTGCCAATGGCACCTGATGGCCTGTCATGCTGCAGCTGAGGAGGGAAAGGTGCTGCCTGGCCCAGACCCATGGGAAGTGCCAGAACACCATTCCAGCTCCTAAAAAAGTACCAGAACAGCATTCTGAAGTGTTCTAGCACAACTTGAGTGCTGACATACACTGTTTACATCTAGTTTCACAGCATTACAGCGTGCAGAGAACTCCACACCTGCATGTTCCTTTGAATTGAATGTGCACTTTTATTTTACCCAAGGATTTAAATTCCAAACATTTGTACAGCAGGCATTCGGCATTTCCAGATGGAATCAGCATTTCAATTTAAAACGCTAAAGGCAAATAGCAAACCCTAAGCTTGTGCTGACGTTTCACTCTTGGAATTGTTTGTGCAGGCCAATACCTTCATCCGCAGTACTTCTAGTTAGATCTCAGCCCTTTTAGAAATTTAGAATGCTCTTTGCACCTGACCAAAAAAATGACAAGGGCAATTTAATAAAGCTAGGTTGAGGCATCTTTGAAAATTGATATATGAATACAATATGGACCCAATTCAAACAATGTCAGGGTAATTTTGAAGCGAAGGAAGGCAATGCACAAAAATGCATGTGCAGTTACAGTGACTCAGCACACAAAATGGATAGTTGCATGGACACCTCAGTTCTCATTTGTGTACACAATATCCCCTAGGTCATACACACTCAGTCACGGTAGTGAGGCATATGGACCTTAGACTGCGTTTTTGAGAATTTGGATTTGTAATGGGCATAGTGTAGACTAGGAGCAGTTAGGAAGCAGCTTGCCAACTCGCTGATGAAGAGTACTTAATTATTCAATAGTAACGCTCTGTTTGATCAAGGGCCAGTGTTGGCAGACCCATCCAGTCCTTTCCCTAGAGGAGCCAGGGCCTCTGAAGCAGGTGATACAAACTAGGAAATGTTAGTAGATTTCACGGTGCCAGTGAAGACTAAGTGATGCCAGATGTAAAACAAATTTTTCCAGGGGGTTAACCTGCCTTGCAAACAGCATTCCCAAGACAACTATTACAGAGACAGACCCTTGTTTCTATGTCCAGTTACCAGTGGGAAGTTGGCAGTGAGTATAATGTCTGTCAAGCAGAATACTGAAAAGCAGAGTTCATGTTCTTTTGTCGGGGCATGCTCCATTTTCGTGAGGCCGTATTTCTTGAGAATCCTTACTGCAGCTTTTAGAAAGATTTTTTTTCTATTTGCTTTGCAACTACCATTCACAGCAAGCCCACAGACCTTAGAGCTATTCCTCTTTGGCCCTAGGGAATAGACACTAGGAACTGATGTGCAGGTCAAAAGCACCATTGCAGTCTGTAGTAGCACATTAGAATAAGTAGTCACAAGTAAAAAAAAATGCTAAGAATTAGAAAAAGGAAATCTCTCGATCCATCAGGAAACACTCCTGACATACGTCCTTCCCAGAATTCCCTTTTCTGAGGCAGCTCAGCGTTCCATGTGCTAAGATGTGTAAGCACCATGGAGATTGAACTCTTGGGAAGGCCATTGTAAGGAAACGGACTGTTTCTCACTGTAAAACTGTTTAGCTGAATATATATATTTTTCCCATTACAGCAAAGGTGCCCTTAAACATGACCTTGGATTTTAAAAGTTTGATTCTTTCAGCCATCCCATTAAAATCCAGAAGGAAGCTGTTAGCCCTCCTAGTTCACACAGTTTACCTCCAAGCAGAGCCTTGCCTTTGATTTCAGGACTTCTAAATACCATTTCGCATTCTAAGAGAAAAATCAGCAAAAATCACTTACATTCCCCCAGAAGATAACAGGCTATTTTATCCCATCAGTGGAGTTACACCAGGGTTTCATTTGGCCCCGTAGTTTTAGAAGGATCCTAAATATTCACTTGCTGCCTCACACCCAAAGGGCAGGCAGATTAGATTTTGGAATATTAGCCATTAGGCTGTGATGAAAATACATCAGTCAGCCAGGCATGATGGGTAAGAAGCCAAATCACTTCTTATTCTGGGCCAGACCCAGATACCCTTACTCAGGCTAAACAGCACCTTACTCCATAAGCAGTCCCATGAAAGTATTTTATTACTGTTCAATATTTATACTAAAGTAATATCCAAAAGCTCTCATCAGGATTGCGGGCCCCGTTGTGCTGGGTGCTGTACAAACACCGAAGAGAGATCGTTCCTGGGCCCCTGAAGGGCTTACAAGCTAGACACACCAACAAGCAGAGGGTAGGGATGAGAATGCAACATTCACGCAAATGAATCTTTTGAAGAATTGATCCAGCTTGGTAGTTAAATGGATTGAGGGTTTAGAGGTGGAAAAGAGGCATAGTTGCTCCTTGTCACCTGTGCAGCCATGATGAGCAGACTAGGTTTGTAAGCAGCAGGGCAGAGGTGAGTTTTAAGGATGGATTTAAAGGAAGATACTGGCTGGAATTTGCCCCATGCATACAGGGCAGCATGGGAAAAGCCGTGGAGATGTTTGAGAGAAAAGCTGACCGGTGGATGGTGCAGGCTGGGAATGCTGGTAGAGAGAAGGCAAGAGTCATTATTAGGATTCTAATAGCCCCACCCTATGTAGCTGCCCTAGTAATCTGACGACCTTAACAAGGGGTAAAATTTTCAGAAGCACCAAAGTGACTTATTGAAAATCCATGCTAAATAGACTTGAGGTGTGCCAGTCAAGCCCAGGAAAGAGGAGGTTGCAGTAATAACGAGGGCTTTGGCTGCATGGGCAGAAAAGAAAAGCAGGATTTTAGAGATACTGTGTAAGAAAAAGTGGCAAGATTTAGAAATTGCTTAGTAGTCATGGGGACTACCATGGAAGAAGGTGCTTTTCAATGCGAATAAGGGCATCAGAATCTGGCCCTCTACACCAACATAGCGCACTTGCTGCTACACAAGTCCTGGCTTTGCCTTCTCCCCTTGGTTTTCTTATTTCATGGACATTTATGCCTCGCTAGTCATGTTCTCTAGGCACTGTTAGTCCATTCTTACCACTATTGTAAACATTTGTCACAAATTAATTGAGCAAAGATCGGGAAAAATGAGCAAGAAACTACTGTAAACTTCGAGGAAAGAAAATGGCTCAGATTGTGTGTGCATGTGTTACTTGTATCATAGTTCTAATATAAAAGGGTTTCATAATTGATCTCTGACATAACACATTGGGTGGCAGGACAGTAGCATTAGCCAGAAAGACAGGAGAGGCATCTAAGGGCTTGTCTACATTGCCTTGCAGTTCAGACTATAGGGGCGTGAACAGCAGTGCACACCAAAGTGCTGCACTGTAACTGCCCAGTGTGGTCATCGTGGGCATGAACTAAAAGGTTCATAGTTCCCATTAATGTAATCCTCCTTCAGACAGGACTACATCATACAAACTAGGAACCTTTCAGTTCGCACTGGCAGCATCTACACAAGGGAGTTACAGCACTTTGGGGTGCAGCCCTGTAGTCTGAACTGCGGGGCAGTGTAGAGATAGCCTTAGGATACTTAGTGCTTAGGTACATTGCTGTGAAGATACAGTTCCCTGCACTACTTACGGAAATGTGCAGTAGCACAAGGCCATTGCTGTATGATTTGCAATCTGTAGAAGAGATACATTAGCTGCTGTGATTAATTTCAGAATCTGCTATCATTTTTAAAAAGTTGCCTTCTTCTCTAATGTCCCCTGAGAGTTAGTGTAATATGACATGGTACAAATACGACGGTGAGCATGCTCCCATGCTGCCCTCCATGAGAAGAAGAAGCTTCTTCACCTGCCATCTAGGGTCCAGTTGCAGTCCATGAAACACTTGCAAATGGTTGAGAGAGAGCTGGTTACATGGTGATGCTCCCCTCTTTTCCAAGCCCTGAACTGCACTTAAAAGAGAGCTAAAAAATATGCATGAAGTACTTTCTCCATACTACTTGTCCACATAAGCAATTGATGTACCTGCCACAGGTACGTTGTACAATTGCAAATGAAGGGGAAGTGGTCAATGCAATTTTGACTTGGAGGGAAAGTGTCTACAAGACACTCTATTAAGATCTGCTCCACCTTGTGCTCTAGAATCCTGCTGCAAACTGATTCTGTATATGCTTACAGCAACACCTGAACTGCTCAAAACCCGTTTAGTGATCACACATTAAAGAGACAAAACCCTGTGCACACCCCACTTAGGAATGGAGATGAGGCACCATTAGATCAGCCAGAACTAAATGCAGTTTTATTACACAGTAGAGGATATGCAAGAAAGTGGAAAATAATCATGAATAAATGGGACACCTATAAAGTGGTTAGGGGATGGAATAGACTGACACATTTAAAAGGTAAAATCAAATAGGTTTTCATAAGTGATTAACCTGTTTGCATTTGCTATATAGGAAAAGCAGCTGTCAGTAAGGTATATTTTGTAGGAAAGCCACAGTCTAAAATTCACATTTCCTCTTATCTCAGTGCTTGCCAAATTTCCCAGAAACACTGATGTCAATTAGGAAAACACATTTTTTTCCATATAACAATTTTTTTTTAAGTTTTTGAGTTCGTTTACTGGTGAAAACGCCCTGAAGAAATTACCAGTTGGCCAATAAATTCAGCATATGTTCAGTGTCTTCATAAAGAAAAAATCATCTTGTCTTCCCAATAAATCCCCATGATGTTATAATTTCTTCCAACTTCCTAAAAAATATAAAGAAACAATGCTAGAGAAGCACTGGCAATAACTTGCTAGAGCTGAGGTGGGCAAACTATGGCCCGTGGGCCACATCCGGCCCGCAGGACCATCCTTCCCGGCCCTTGAGCTCTTGGCTGGGGAGGCTAGCCCCTGGCCCCTCCCCTGCTGTCCCCCTGCCCCCGCAGCCTCAGCTTGCTGTGCCAGCGCTCTGGGCGGCGGGGCTGTGAGCTCCTGCCGGGCAGCGCGGCTGCGAGAGCCGCCGGCCTGCCCCGGTGCTCTAGACTGCGCGACGGCATGGCTGGCTCCAGCCGGGCGGCGCGGCTGCCAGTCCTGGTGCTCTGAGCGGCATGGTAAGGGGGCAGGGAGCAGGGGGGTTGGATAAGGGGCAGGAGGTTCTGGGGGGCAGTCAGCAGACAGGGAGCGGTTGGATAGGCGTGGGAGTCCCAGGGGGCAGGGGTGTGGATAGGGATCTGGGCAGTCATAGGACAGGGAGCAGGGGGTGTTGGATAGGGGGTGGGGTCCCAGAGGGGGCAGTTAAGGGCGGGGGGGGCAGGAGGGAGCAGTCAGGGGACAAGGAGCAGGGGAGTTGGATGGGTCAGGGGTTCTGAGGGGGGTAGTCAGGGGGCGGGAAGTGGGAGGGGGCAGATAGGGGACGGGGGCTAGGCTGTTTGGGGAGGCACAGCCTTCCCTACCCAGCCCTCCATACAGTTTCGGACCCCCGATGTGGCCCTCAGGCCAAAAAGTGTGCCCACCCCTGCACTAGAGCCAGTATCTCTGCAATCTCCCAATTGCTACTATAGTGTGAAACATACTTTTCTGACGCCATCACTAAAGATGTTTGTTTAACGTAGAACATGTTCCTTGTCCTATAAACCACCCCACACTGCTCGGACTATTTACATAAAGACGTCTGTGGTATAATTCTGCATATTTGGACATGTTTGTATTATTCTAATACAGGTCCATTAAAAATATTAGCTTTCTCCAATTGTCTCTTATCTATATAGCTCTGGGTTTGTCTAGATTATTTACATTGTATTATGAACAGCAACAGATGATATAAGCAGTAGATTGTCTAAAGTATGATCCAGTCTTTGGAAAGTTATAATGGATTCATTTCTAATCATTGCTGATTTACCCCGGGAACAATAGCATTTTCCAGATAGGATTTTTTTTTAAATGTGCAACCCCTGGAGCACTGCATAAGGGTTTGTGAATAATTCAATAAAATAATAAATAAATGCATGAGTAGGAGGTTATAAAGTCTCTTCTTCCCAAGGGTGGAGGAAACTAATCGTTTAAGCTCATGCCTGGCTTTAAATGTGTGGAGTCGTCTCATTGACCTCAACATGACTAATCACATTAGCTCATGGTTAAGTGCTTTGCTGGACTGGGCCTACTACACCAAGCTCTAACTCCACTGTGTGTTACACACATGGATTAACCAAGCGCTGTCCTTAGTTAATTGTTGTGTTGAAATCCATAAGTATATTTGTGTCTAGTGACTTCTAATGACTATGGAGAGTGCTAGCATATGTGATTCCCACACTTGTGTTTATTTGTTTTCCATGGGGTTTTGCAATGTGTGAGGAAGCCATTTGCACAATATGTAGCCTTCTCATAATGCTTCAGTTACTGTGCAGAAAATCCCAAGAGAAGACCTGCTCTAGTTATCCTGACCTCATGCTACTTCTTCCCTGAGGCATTACAAAGGGTAGGTCTACACTTACCTCCGGGTCCGGCGGTAAGCAATTGATCTTCTGGGATTGATCCCGGAAGTGCTCGCTGTCGACGCCGGTACTCCAGCTCGGCGAGAGGAGTACACAGCATCAACGGGGGAGCCTGCCTGCCGCGTCTGGACCTGCGGTAAGTTCGAACTAAGGTACTTCAAATTCAGCTATGTTATTAACATAGCTGAATTTGCGTACCATAGTTCGAAGTGGGGGGTTAGTGTGGACCAGGCCATAGAGTAGGTAGGAAGGAGATTAATGGTTAGGGCACTAATCTGGGACTCAGGAGACTTGGATTCAATTCCTGGCTCAGCCACAGCCATTCTCTGGGACCTTAGGCAAGTCACTTAGTTTCCCTTGTGCCTCAGTTTCTCATCTGTAAATGGGAATAGTAATTCTCACAGAGTGCTGCAAGGATACAATCTATTCCTCAGGTACTACAGTGGTGAGGACCACGGAGAAGTACATAGATAGTGGAAAATACAAATGCTGAAATATTTAGGTTTATTAAAGTTGGATCAGCAAGTTTTGGCCTTCATCTCAGTTCCAATAGCATTCTGCTACTTATGTCATTAATTGCTGTCTACATTTATGGTCCTCAGAAAAAGAAAAAAGGGAAGAAAAGTGGGAAGAAGAAAAAGGAGAAAGATTTGACTCCCGACAGGTAAAGAATGCACCTGTTCACTCGAAGAGTTACATAACGATGAAATTATGTATCCTTTATATTTGCCACACTGCCAACCCCTTTTCGTTTTGTTTCATTACAAAAGGACAGTGTCCGAACTGGTAGGTTTACATTTCAACCTACCCGTGCCAGCAGGTAGGAACTAGGGAACCCTACAATAAAAAGAACCATTTTAATAACCGCTATAAATATCCACAGATGTCTAGAAAATAAAACAAACCCATCATGAATTTGCAAAATGTTCATTTTAGTCTCTGAAATATTTCAAAGAAAAATCCATTTCTGTGTTGTCAGTAAATGCCACATTGCCTCTTGACTGATAGGTTTGTAGTGCTACCCATTACAAGACAAATACTGCTTTGATGGTATACATTGTACAATAATGACCTGTGTGTGTTTCCCTTTAATTGTACTGTTTTCAGTAGTTTGTACAAGCCAAGGCCCTGATCCTGTAAAGACTTATACATGTACTTCAACAGCCAGACTTCATTGACACCAATAGGACTACTCAGTGCATAAACAGCATGCGTGTAAGTCTTTGCAGGCTCTTGGGCCCAATTCTTTAATGAAGACCCTTTTACTTTTATTCCCCCAGCCCCTCACCAGCAGGTGCAGGAACACCTGGCCGTCTCAGATGTCTACAGATTTTCCATCCAATTTAAAGTCCCTGAGAAGAGAGGCTGTAGCCAGCTCTAGTGAAATACCACAATAAAGCAGCCTTTGTTTCTCATGTAAAAAGTACATGTCATAGATCAGTCGTATTTCTTGTCTGACCAACATAAATTCTTGAGGGCACCTTACAATTTGTTAAATATTTCTGTTCTGAGGGCAGAGTTTATTTTACTTGAGGGGTTCGAGCGAATTCCATGTTTTGACACCTGAATTTTCAACATTCGCATGATACATCTACTGATAATCTGCCCATTTTTCACTTGTACGTAGAATACAAACCTATGCTGAGTTATCACAACTAGCACCAATTTATCTAGTAGCAGCGTGGAACAGGGACAGATGGCGCTCCTAGGGCAGCAGGGTGCAAGAGCACTGTAGAGACAAGTATGCTCAGCACCTGGTGGAAAGAAGTGCCTTGCATTGTGCTCCAATCCCATTCACTTGTATAGGATTTAGCACCACCCTTTGGGCACTACTGCAATACAATCGATCAAGAAGGGGGTCTTATTTTGGTTTCAAATGTAAAAATCTCTTAAGCCAAATAAGTAAGTATTGAAGAAATATTTCATGGAAGTGTATGGAAGATGACCTCTCACACCATATAACAGCTCTATCAAGTAAATGCATATGCACTTTTACATATATAAACATACACTTACACAGCTGTAATGCTGATGCCTCTGGGTGGGTCAGCAGCATCAAGGATTGAATTTGGGACCTCTGGTTCTTAATGCATGAGGCTCTACTGCCTGAACTAAAAGACCCAACTCTCTTAGCCAAGGCTGTAGCAAGCACAATCAACCTCTACTTGACCTACCCACCTCTAGAGGGGGACAGAGTGCCACACCAAACAGGCATGGCTTACTCAGAAAATATGTAATTATTATAATACTGTGCTATTAGTGACTATTATTTTAATACTATATTATACGCTTTGTAGTAGCTAGCTTGTTGTGGTAGTTTCTTTGGCCTTTAAGTTTCACACCTTGCTCCTGCCTGCTGTTCAGGAGAAGGGGTAACATTTCAGAAATAGCCAAGAGGGGCTCATGTCTATCTTTGTGTGTTGTTACATGGTAGAGAAACACAGGAGCTTCAATCAATAGAAGGGACTGTGCATAACACACTTCCACATGGAGGAAACGCAGTTCATGCATCATTAAATTTGCACATTTAAAATAATAAAGCAGGAAATGCAGAAGTTATGGCTCTTACAGCAGTGCTATCTTGTCCACGTTATACCTGCTGTACATTTTGTGATATGCACCTAACATAAAAATCATCACGTTATACATTCAGCTATGAAAACAAGAACCAGACTGGCAGCGTTAATGTTGTAGGCACATTAAATTTTGCAATTTCCTTATTACTGCTTATGTATTAATTATGCACTGTGTGGACATAAGAATTTGTAAATGAAATGTCTATTGGAAAACACATGAGACATGAAATTAAAAGTATATTGATTTTATTGGCCAACTGATACCTATTATTAAATATTTGTATTCTTTTAGTAGTACTGAAATGCCTCAGTTAGGACTGGTAACCAAAATTATTAGAGGCATGGAAAGACTTCCTTATGAGACACTGAACAGATTGGAACTGTTTAGCTTGAAGACGAGATGAATAAGAGATGATGTTGGTATACAAAATAATGAAAGATCTAAAGAAGGTCAAGTTAGGCATTCTTACTTACCCTCAAAATATTAGATGATGACCTTCAATAAAAATGGAAGGCAATATACTTATACAGTGTGCAAAGAATTATTTCCTCAAAGCAATTTTAATTAGTCTGTAGATCTCATTGCCACAAAATAGCATTGAGGCCAAGAGTTTAGCAGGATACCAAAAAAGAGAGAGAAAAAAAATTCAAGGGTATAAATCCTCATTTCTTAGGGCAAAAGACACTCACAAATTGACAGGAGATAGGAAGAAACTTCCTCAATGAGCATGTTATTCCATAATTGTCCACTGCATGATTTTTCTCACCTGCTTCTACAACATTTGGCTCTGGCCCCCATCAGGAAGAATACCAAACTAGGTGGACCATTGGTTGATCCAGTATAATAAAGTATGTGATGTTCTTAAAGGAGTGGACATTGGTCTATTGAAAGAGATTAAATTCCAGGAAAATTAATGAATTACTAATTGCAGAAGCATAATGTTATGTGCTGTTATTAGGATTTTAAAAGAATTTCTCAGTAATTGATATTAATGAATGATTACCACAGGAGTCAGTGATCTTCAACACCTGGAAACAGGTATTCATGACTGCTATAAGAAATCATGTGGTATATAAGGAAATAAAAGTGTAGGACTGTAACTTAATGGGGAAGAGAACAAATAACAGATGAGACAGAAAAGTCAATAATGATTAAATATTGACAGCGATAATCAATTTTACCTTCCAGTAAAAAATTACATATTATAAAGCTAAAGATGTCTAAATGTTCCATTTAGTTTTGTTACTGACGGATTGGACTGTTTTTGCAGACCTCTAGAATTTTCTGAAATTATGTCTCTTGTCTGTAGGACCATTGATTCTCTGTACGAGGAATTAGTAGAAGGAGGATTACTAATAAAGCCCAAGACAGTGAAACTCTCTGATTATGTTGGTAATGTATACATTTTTAAATGTCTTACATATCAGAGCTAATATCTTGAATATTATGAGAACACTTCATCCATAGTGAACTCCGGTTACAGTAGTTTGGCTGCTTATACAAAATGGATGAAATAGATTGAATGAAACAGCTGACCAAAAACTCAAGTCAGAATAAATTCAACCCTTTTTTTTTTTTAATTTGAAATGTGGGTCTGTTTTCTGCATTTTTAAACATGTTTGCATGCCACTACTTCATCATTCCTGAATTTGCCAGGTGCCAGAAAGAGAAGTACCAAAATATTGTAAGAAGCTGCTCTCACGTTATTTACAGTCCAGATTTCAGGAAAACCTTTTCCTAGGAGATTTCCAGTTCAAAGATATTTGGACTTTGAGCATCCAAGTGTTTGTATGTTTTATCTAATGAAACATGCAAACCTTCCAAGGTTCACTAATCACCATGACCAGTCAAGTCAAGAATGAAGTGAAGTACAGTTGCAGTTTCAATAAGATTCCGGGACAAACGTCTAAAGTTAAGCACCCAAATCAAAAGAAGCCTGATTTTCAGAGGTGCTCAGTACCCACAATTTGTACTGTTGAAGTGCCTAACTATGGAGGTAAGCACTGGCTTTATGTACCCACGTTTGAAAATTCTGAATTTTAGGCTGTCACCAGTAGCTGTCAGATGTCAGTTACCATTCAAGCAGCTGCGGGCAATATTGGCAAGACAATGGAACCTGAGGGCATAGCGACCTTGTGTTTTATAGTGTGGCCAAAATATTTTCCAGAAAATAAAATAGTCGCCAATATTATACAGCCTCACATACACGGATAGGAAACCTCAAGATAAAGCACCATCGAAAGAACTGAGTGCAGTGGGGCTAGTGTTCAGAGAAGAAATGCAATCTCACAGGTTGCACCGTGGCTTGATACACTCTCTGATTGTTTTGGGCCGTTCCCTAAAACTGAACAAGCTGCAATATATCAGGGGAAGAACCCACTAATTTAAAGGACCACAATTAAAGAGCTTGTCAGTACCTAGAACGTACAGTGCACCTGGCCATTAATATGGTATATATCTAAGCAGGAAAATCTGGAGTCTCTCATATCAGCTGCAAGTGCCATGTTTTTATAAACTGTTAAAAGCAGCATTTATTGCCAACAGAGTCCTTGCCCACTCTAGAGAATGAGCTGGTATTGGTATTCTAGTCACTGCATACTCATTAAAGAGCATAGAGTGCTGAGAGTAGTAATGGAAGCTTTTCATTATTATTGCACTCGCCCAACCACTATCAGCTGTCCTTCCCAAGGTCGTTTATGGTGGACAAACATTTCAATCACAGACACTTTGAAAGACCATCTTGGCCAACAGGATAGTTAGTGGCTGGTAACATTGTAGAATTTTGGAAAAATCAAAACATCCCCTCACAATTTTAATAAAACACTCAGCACCAAAACCTCAAGCGCACCAACTGGAGAGGTGGGTAGGGGGGTAATGATGGTTTTGAGCCATCTTTGTAATCCCTTGATCCTGAAGCTGTCAGGAGTCAGTTTGGCTCCTGTCATAGTTTAGGGTAGCCTCAGGGCTGCTCTAAGTTACATAAAAGCAGCACTGACCTACTAGGAGCCACTACACTGGGTGGGGGATCACTGTAATACAGAGTGCTCATAGCCAGCACATCCCCACACAGCCCCTACTCTGGGTAGGCAGGGGGGAGGCATAGAGCTGTCAAAGCCAGCCCTGCCCCAGCAGAAGATTCTCTCATGTTCAGGGAATTCTCAGCTTTCCATTTAGGGCAGCTGTAAGTCCCACTTGCACTGCTAGAGTGATGCAAATGGTACTTAGCATTTCCCAGGAGCGAGGCCTAAAATTTTTGGCTTGATATCAAATCAAAAGCAACATTTAAAGTTACAAGGTTAGAGTTATAGCCCATAGAGAAATAAATGAGTGCCCTTCAGCCCTGAGTCCTGAAATCCTAGAAAGGTTGCTCGCTCACTCACGGTTCTGGGGGAGAAGACAAAGGGCAGAAGCCACACAGTGAGTAAAGGTACTGAAACGTCCGTCCCTATGACAAACCGACATTGCTGAACTAATTTTCTTGGTGACCTTATCTAAATTAGTCAGAGAATATCCATCATGATTTATGGCCAGTTGCAATTAAACCCTTTGATGCCTTCTAATTAAATCTCTGAAGATTAATTTCTAGCTAGTTCTTTTGATTTCTCCTTAAATAAAAGATAAAACCTGAAATGAATTTTACCCTCAAAGGGGGAGGGGAAGCTATGCCAGTGCTTGTCCATCTCCTGGCCCAAACTATGACTATCTCTCAACTCTCTCTCATTTTATACCTAATTTTACATCTATCCCAGATAAGCTGGATCTCTTCCTTCCTATTTGTAAGTTATCATCATCAAAATGCAAAATAGTATTAGGTACAGAACATGTTATTTGTGCTAAAGAAATGAATCCTTCTTAAATGTATTTTTCCTGCACTATTAGTGTATGTCTGCACTGGAGCTGGAGGTGAAATTTCCAGCTCGCGGTGTAGTCTTAGCTTCACGAGTACAATCTTGTCTGAAACCCTAGGTATGTACTTGGTGCGGCTAGCCCATCCCATCGCTACACTGCTATTTTTCGCGAGCTAACATGCATCTACTCAAGCTGGAAGTTACCCCTCCAGATCCAGTGTAGACATAGCCTTAATTTTCTTGCTTGTGTCCCATCCTTCTGGATCTTTGTCCCACTATGTCCTATATGTGATTACAGCTCTCTAACGAGATGAGGCAGGACTCTCGTTTTAGACTGCTTCAGTCTGCAGCAGTGCTAAGTTTAAATAAAAAAGGTGAAGTGCAATGCGAAAAACAAACATTGAACTGAACACAGACTGCTGTGCCGAGTGTCCCCACTAACTAAGATGTGGTGGGAATAATGGAGGCAGGCAGCATTCCGGAAAAAAAATTAAGTAACCTTTTTTCCCTCTTTGAAATCCCTTAGATACATCTTGGTTCATTGGTGATTCCAAAAATATGACATCTCAACTCCCCAAATTCTCTATTGATGTGATTTATGGTGTCAGTAATGATTCTTTTGTGAACCACAAAGTTTCTTTAAAAGGTTATTTAAGACTTATTTCTCTGCTGCATGCCCTCCACAACCTGCTTAGTAGGGAGAGTCAGCACAGGAATGTGTGCTTAACTTCATTTTCCTTCTAGGCCTGTATTCCATGGCAACATTCCCCTACCTGAGTCCCTTTCCCATGGCAGAACTGGGTTTGCTCAGAGCATACAAAATTTGTATTCCATGGTAGTTTTTCATTATTTGAATTATGCATTTTATAACAATACAGTGTCACATTTATTAAGCCCATGCTTCCTCCCTGCAGGCGAGTACAGCTATCTGGGGACTACGCTTCGTCAGGTAGATATAGAGCCAATGCCCTCTCTCACAGATGTCAGACAGCTAATAGCACTGTATGGAATATTGCCATTAGGTAAGAGCACAGCAAAAATGACTAAAGGGCAGAATATGACGGTTTGCTTCCTGCCAGTAACATACATTTTTACTAGCTTTGACAGTGCTTGATTGATTGTAGTCTAAAGCATTTTGCAGTATAATTGTTTTTCAATTAAGTGTTCTGAGTGAAGGCCATATCATTTTAATAGTGTATAAAAAAGCATGCACATGCTATTGTCAGGTATTGCATTTCTTTGCCATCTCTGTTTGCATTTTAACAGTTTGTGAATGGCAGCGCATAAAGGAAATCACATGGGAAAGATAATAGCTAAAACAAGCTCCAGTGATTAAAATCAATCAAGTTAAGGGAAGGGCTAAGGTTGCAATTTACCTTTTACAAGCTGGCTAATGTTACTTGGCACCAAACAAGGTGAGCAGTTAAGGAATTAGTCTGAGGAGATTCCAGATAGCTGAAAGAGAGCACTTTTAAATGTCCTTGTAGTTTTAAATGCCAGCCACTATTAATATGAAACAAGACTTGGTTGGGTTTTTTTAAAACATACTGTCTGCCCCAATATTTTTCTCAAGACTGACGGGATGACTTTCGGCCAGGGGTAGGCAACCTATGGCACACATGCCGAAGGCGGCACGCGAGCCGATTTTCAGTGGCACTCACACTGCCCAGGTCCTGGCCACCGGTCCGGGGGGCTCTGCATTTTAATTTAATTTTAAATGAAGCTTCTTAAACATTTAAAAAACCTTATTTACTTTACATAACAATAGTTTAGTTATATATTATAGACTTTGTAGCAGGGTGGACACCTGCTCCTGCCTGGAAGGGCCTGAGATAGCCCAGGGAGCAGGCAGTGTGGAGGCTGAGCGGATTGGGGGAAGTGGCTGCAGCTGGGGTCATGCCCCAATCAGGTCTCAGCTGGCCCTATATAAGAGACTGGGAGCCCTGTGTTCAGGGAGAGAAGGGCCTGGCTGCAGGGAGCTAGACATAAGGTACCTGTAGTGGAGCAGGGCTGGGGAGTTCCAGCCTGGAAAGCCCCAGGCTGTGGCCTAGTATTAGACCAAGGGGTACTGGGGGTTGCAGAGGGCAGCCCAGGGCTAGTCCAAGGCAGCAGGTCCAAACCCCCCTTGCCAATGATGAGTGGCCTATACTGCAGTCTGCCCCAGGGAGTGGGGTCTAGTTGGTGACTGACAGTGGCGTAGTGCTGAGGCAAGGTGGGGATAGTGGGTGGAGGTTCTCCAGGGAGGGGAGACCCAGACCTATGGGGTACTGCCAGGGGCAGCATCCCAGTAATAGGGGCACCAGGTCCTGGGAGGGACACAGGGGCCAGAAGTAGGGACAAGGCGGATCACTGGCCTGCAGAGGGTGCTCCAGAAGCTGGATGAGCTGATTCCCTGAAGCAACCAGTAGGGGGAGCCGCAGGGGTGAGTCTGGACCTTTACAGACTTATAGAAAGAGACCTTGTTAAAATGTATTACTGGCATGTGAAACCTTCACTTAGAGTGAATAAATGAAGACTCTGCACACCAAATCTGAAAGGTTGCCGACCCCTGCTGTAGGCCAACCATGGGGAATACAGGCACTTACTACATAAAGGGGCTTTGCATGTGCTATTTATAATTTTCTTTCATAATGTTTTCACTTTTGGGAGACCTCTGTCAGAGGACAGGCAAGTCCTCAGCCAGCCAACTCAGTCCTATGTAGCCTCATTCTGTGCCACTCAGTCCACTTGTTCCACCTCAGGCCAGAATGTCCCTGGCTCTTGTTTTGGTGTTGGGATGGAGGGGAGCAGGGAGCCTTCTCTTCCCCTCCCCTCCCCTCCCTTGTGTGTGCCTTTAATAAAAACCAGGGACAAATGCAATCCTTGCGCTCAGGCTGCTCTCGCTGTACACACGGGAACACACTGTGCGCATTCCATGGTGCCAGCCCCCTCTGCACGGGCGCACAGGGTGGGCCCAGTGCACCAAGGGGAGCAGGCTGCACCATACAGAAGACTCTTCCCATCCTACAACAATGGGAATTTGGAAAGGCGGGAGCGAGAGCTTTCCCTCAAAGGGCTTGTCCTTCCATAGCAAGTTAGATTGTATTAGTTAACTTGACTCCTCAAGGCTGAGTTCCAACATTACGTTAAATGGAACTTTGCAGTCAACATAGACAGGGACCTTCATTTTAAGACCACGTCAGCTGGTCATTGGTTAACTCTACTAGACCCATAGGTTTAACCAGCTAATACAAAGATAAACATGACATCCCTGTCTACACTGTAAGGTCATGTTGTAACCTAATTTTCTAGGATAATCAAGCCCAAAGACTGCTCCTGCCAAGGTAAGAGGGGCCCATAAACCTCCTCCCATTAATTGGAGAGAAACTGTGGAAGAGGAAAAATACCCTCAACCAGTAAAAGTATAGACTGTATTTGCAATAGCAAATGTATGTTAAATATATTGCCTGAAGCCAAAAAGTCTCAGGAATTATTTCACCTTTGGGTGGTATTTAATGGATGACATTTTACTTAACTGGCCTCAGAACTACCGTAGTTAATCATTGTGTATATAGATATATATAGAGAGAGAAAAAGCTTTCCCAAAAATATTCACTTGATAGAGAAAATTTCAGCCCAAAAGGAATCAGAAAATTATAAGCAGTTGAAAGGAGACTTTTTAATGGAAGTTACAGTTCTCTAAAGGGGTTTCTATTGACCCATTATAATCAATGTAGAATAGTAATAAATTGGTATGAAATGACCAAAAATATTCATATAACTTGAGAGGTTGGTAACTTCACTACATGGTTCATGGTGCTGGAATAAAGGCTTACAATGGCATTCATCTTAATACTTCGTTCACTGTAATTTATTTGGCTACTTTAAGTCATTAACACATTGATGGATGGGTTTGTTTTCACTTTTAATAGCATTGTTAGCTAAACAGTCGCCACTTCTTCTGTAGTGGTTGTAGGAGTTGGCGTTTCTCTTGCTCTCAGTACCTGGAATAGAACTTTTCCAGAACTGGCAAAGCTCCTGCAAAGGGCTCTCACCTTCTGGACTTTTTTTCCCCCTACCAATTAGCTGGCAGACTGAAAGTTTGAAAACCCTCAGCATGTGATGAGAGGCAGAACTGTTCAAGTTACTTTAGAGTGGTAATCTCTACATCAAGATAAGGGCATGTTTTTATGTGGCGAGTAAAAGGCACTGATTTTATTGGACCATCAAGGAAGAGGCAATTTATATGTTTGCAGTTAAGTTTACTGTCAACTGTCCAAATTCTATTATAAGGGATGCTGACCATAATATACTAAATATTTTTGTGGCTTTGTCCATGACAGCACAGATGCTGGGTCCTGCCTCCTCACTCAGAGGCATAATGGCAACTACCATTCAGCATTTACCAGCTCTCTACGCCTCCTTTCTCCAATCCCTCCCTCACTAAGAGCAATGAGCAATGCAGAGGATGAACCTCTGTTCCATCGCATCTTGCACCATCTGGCTCTCAACGAGGGAAGAAATCTCACCTGCGCCTCTTGCAGCAGCACTTTCTCATTGGAGCATTAAGCACTTTTTCCTTCTCTTGCTGAGGAAATCGCCAATCAGTCAGTGGAGCAAAGCAGTGGCTGAAACAATGTCCAGAAGTGCAGCAGAAAACAGCTGCTCAGCTTGCTTAGAAGGGAGAGAAGCTCACCTCAAGTAGAGATTCTCCTCAAAGAAGTGTCTGGGGTGGCTATCAGCCTTTGACATTGGAATCTGTGAAAGAGTCAGAGGTGCTTGGCCCTTCCTTTTCATGACCTCAGGCCCCCTCTTTTCAGTCAGGCTTCTGTCTCTCCTTCTCCCTCTCTAGAGAGCCACAAAAAAACACGTGATGTTGCCCCTTCCCTGCTAAATTGCTTTCTGTGGCTCTGTTAGGACAGTGCAGACACCATCCCCATTTGGCTTTCCAAGCCCAGGCTTCAACAATACTCACTGATCCAACTATCAAGGTAGAACAGGCAACCTCATTTCTTTCAGATCAGAAGAGCTTAAAATGGAGAAGCAAAGGAGAGAGCAGTGAAATCTTGGATGGTGATTGGTCATCATCCTCCCTGTCAGAGCAAGTGAAGAGGAGGAACCCAGCATCTGCACTATCGCAACAAAAAAAAGCAGAGAACAGAAAGCAGATTAGCCACTAAATGGGTATATGCCATGCCTCTACTCATAAATGAAGTAGCAGAGTTCTAGATAGGGCTTAAACTTTCCTTGTTGGAGAATGACATGACTTAACACACACAGCAATCCCACTCCCCGGTGCTGTCATTGCCCAGCTCAGTCAGCTACATTCCATTCCTACAATCAAGGGATCAGACTCTCCCACACTTACTAAAAGCAGAAATATATAAAGAGAAAAATTTCAAAAAAAAGGGTAGTGAGGGAAGAAAGGGGCAAAAGAGAGACTGATGACATCTGGTTTTAAATTACAGAAGAACGCTCATCAGGAAAATACTCCAATTAGTTTGTTTTCTTATGGAAGTTGGAAAGTGTCATTTTTGGCGCAGATAACAGATTCTACTATTTTAACATTTGACAGGTATTTCCTCCCCTTTCCAATTATGAAGTGGGGAACAGCTCTGAGGTAGAATGTTTGTCTCCTCTTTTAAATTAGACCACAGGTATACCTACAACCATACATCTGCCTGACAGCCAACAGGCAGTCAGTTAACAGTTAGGGGTAATTGAAGGCAGATGTGTGCTGTGCATAGTGTCAGGCTTGTCTTCTGCATGTAACTGTGTCTCATTTTCATTTCATTTCAATGCCCATATCCAATATTAAGCAAAGTGAAACGGTGGACCTGAGAAGAATTTTGCTGGAAGTCACAATTAAAATAAGTTCAGTACTATTGGTTTTCCTGCCACGAACAAAGGCTAACATATTCTACAGCTGTAAAGTGAATTCTACACCACTTGCTCTACGTTAGTGAGATGAAGAGTTCACATTATGAAATATTTATCAGGAAGAAAAACTGAAGAATCATTCACCATTACATTTATGGCAGACTTAAATGAAAGCAATAATAGTGCCTTATTACTTTTTATAGGTTCTCAAGCAGTACATGAGAAGGCTCCTTTGGTGAAAGCCCTGTTGCTAGCTGGGCCCACAGGAGTAGGAAAGAAAATGCTGGTGCATGCCCTCTGCACAGAAACAGGAGCCAATCTCTTCAACTTGTCTGCCTCTAACATTGCTGGGAAATACCCAGGCAAGAGTGGTCTGCAAATGATGCTCCACATGGTGTTCAAGGTACTGTATTTTTTGACAGCTGATTCTCACTAGTCTGTGTGCTTTTTTTTTTATTTCTTCTCTTAAAACTCCTGTGGAATCATATCCTACTTTCTTTTAAATAAGTTCCACTTTTCAAATACTGGGCTCAATCCAGGGGCAACTGGGTGAAATTAGATGGCTTGCATTTTATATTAGGTCCAACTAGGAGATCCAGTGGTCCCTTCTGGCCTTAAAATCAATGAATCTATAATAGGTAAGAGTGTATGGTGCCCTTGAAATGTCCACATTTCATTCCACTTCCCCTTGTGGATGATAAATCACCTTATGCCCATTTTCTCAACTTCAAAGAGTAGATCTTCAACAAGCCAGTTGCTCTGGGTTTAAAATAAAGCCAAGAACCAGAGTCAGAGTACACCAAAAAGGTGGCACAACTGTCCAAGGTCAAAACAAGTCACATCCCAGATTTGAAACTCCCTTATGGCTTTCAAATTTCCTTAAAACAATGTTCTGACAACCAATATGTTAACCACTGTGGAGGATTTAATGCCCCAAGGGAAATCACTTGATGTAAGGTTTTTCCATGTCACCACTTGAATGATCTTTGAATTACCTTGAGTATGAAAAGCATTATATAAAACAAAATTTTGTTCTGTGTTTCTGTTTCCTTCAATTAGGAATATTTATTTGAGATGCAACATGTAGTCAAATAATGCTAGCAATTGTTGGGTGTATATTTCTTGCACAGGAGTCACTACAAGTGGCTCTCTGCTACACAGCTGTCTGGTTAGCTGTAGTGGTCATTTTGAAAAGAGGAATTCTAGCTTAGAATTACAGGAACAAAAATGTAAGAATATATGATGGGCTTGGAAATGAAACCATGTATATTAATTATGAACATATCCAGAACCCTTACTTATGGACATAGTCAGGGCCCAATTTCTTCCTTATTCCATGATCTTCACATTTCTGATGAGGGTGTAGGCCTACAGTCCCAGGAGGAATCCTTTAAAATTGAGACAAAAAACATAAGATCTCCCTTTCCCAGTGACAGAATCCCCAGGAGAGATTATGGATTCAGAATCCTTTTCTCCAGAAAGGAAACTATCATAGAATCATAAAAGATTAGGATTGGAAGATACCTCAGGAGGTCATCTAGTTCAACCCCCTGCTCAAAGCAGGACCAACCCCAATTAAATCATCCCAGCCAGGACTTTGTCAAGCCAGGCCTTAAAAACCTCTAAGGATGGAGATTCCACCACCTCCCTAGATAATGCATTCCAGTGCTTCACCACCCTCCTAGTGAAATAGTTTTTCCTAATATCCAACCCTCCCCCACTGCAACTTCAGACCATTGCTCCTTGTTCTGTCATCTGCCACCACTGAGAACAGTCTAGATCCATCCTCTTTGGAATCCCCCTTCACTCTTCTCTTCTGCAGACTAAATAAATGCATTTCCCTCGGCCTCTCCTCATACGTCATGTGCCCCAGACCCCTAATCATTTTTATTGCCCTCTACTGGACTCTCTCCAATTTGTCCACATCCTTTCTGGGGCCCAAAACTGGACTCAATACTCCAGATGTGGCCTCACCAGTGCCGAATAGAGGAGAATAATCACTTCCCTTGATCTGCTGTCAATGCTCCTACCAATGCAGCCCAATATGCCGTTAGCCTTCTTGGCAATAAGGGCACACTGACTCATATCCAGCTTCTCATCCACTGTAACCCCTAAGTCCTTTTCTGCAGAATTGCCGCTTAGCAGTCAGTCCCCAGCCTGTAGCAGTGCGTAGGATTCTTCCATCCTCAGTGCAGGACTCTGCACTTGTCCTTGTTGAACCTCATCAGATTTCTTTTAGTCCAATCCTCCAATTTGTCTAGGTCACTCAAGACCCCTATCCCTACCCTCCAGCATATCTACCTCTCCCCTCAGCTTAGTGTCATCCGCGAACTTGCTGCAGGTGCAATCCATCCCATCATCCAGATCATTAATGAAGATGTTGAACAAAACCAGCCCCAGGACCGACCCCTGGGCACTCCACTTGATATCAGCTGCCAATTAGACATCGAGATGTTGATCACTACCCATTGAACCCGACAATCTTGCCAGTTTTCTATCCACCATATAGTCCATTCATCCAATCCATATTTCTTTAACTTGCTGGCAAGAATACTGTGGGAGATTGTATCAAAAGCTTGGCTGAAGTCAAGGTATATCACGTCCACTGCTCTCCTCATACCCACAGAGCCAGTTATCTCCTCATAGAAGGCAATCAGGTTGGTCAGGCATGACTTGCCCTTGGTGAATCCATGTTGACTGTTTCTGATCAACTTCCTCACCTCCAAGTGCTTCAAAATGGATTCCTTGAGGACCTGCTCCATGATTTTTTTTTTTTTTCAGGGACTGAGGTGAGGCTGTAGTTCCCTGGATTCTCCTTCTTCCCTTTTTTTAAAAAACGATGAGCACTAGATTTGCCTTTTTCCAATCATCCGGGACCTCTCCCCCGATCGCCATGAGTTTTCAAAGATAATGGCCAATGACTCTGCAACCACATCAGCCAACTCCTTCAGCACCCTTGGATGCATTAGATTCGGCCCCATGGACTTGTGCATGTCCAGCTTTTCTAAACAGTCCTTAACCTGTTCTGTCACCAATGGGGGCTGCTCACCTCTTCCCTATATTGTGCTGCCCAGTGCAACCATCTGGGAGTTGACCTTGTCTGTGAAGACCGAGGCAAAAAAAGCATTGAGTACTTCAGCTTTTTCCACATCTGTCACTAGGTTGCCTTCCTCATTCAGTAAGGGTCCCACCTTTTCCCTGACCACCTTCTTGTTGCTAACATACCTCTAGAAACCCTTTTCATAGATTATAGGACTGGAAGGGACCTCAAGGTCATCGAGTCCAGTCCCCTGCCCGCATGGCAGGACCAAATACTGTCTAGACCATCCCTGATAGACATTTATCTAACCTACTCTTAAATATCTCCAGAGATGGAGATTCCACAACCTCCCTAGGCAATTTGTTCCAGTGTTTAACCACCCTGACAGTTAGGAACTTTTTCCTAATGTCCAACCTAGACCTCCCTTGCTGCAGTTTAAACCCATTGTTTCTGGTTCTATCCTTAGAGGCTAAGGTGAACAAGTTCTCTCCCTCCTCCTTATGACACCCTTTTAGATACCTGAAAACTGCTATCATGTCCCCTCTCAGTCTTCTCTTCTCCAAACTAAACAAACCCAGTTCTTTCAGCCTTCCTTCATAGGTCATGTTCTCAAGACCTTTAATCATTCTTGTTGCTCTTCTTTGGACCCTTTCCAATTTCTCCACATCTTTTTTAAAATGCGGCGCCCAGAACTGGACACAATACTCCAGCTGAGGCCTAACCAGAGCAGAGTAGAGCGGAAGAATGACTTCTCGTGTCTTGCTCACAACACACCTGTTAATGCATCCCAGAATCATGTTTGCTTTTTTTGCAACAGCATCACACTGTTGACTCATATTTAGCTTGTGGTCCACTATAACCCCTAGATCCCTTTCTGCCGTACTCCTTCCTAGACAGTCTTTTCCCATTCTGTATGTGTGAAATTGATTTTTCCTTCCTCAGTGGAGCACTTTGCATTTGTCTTTGTTAAACTTCATCCTGTTTAACTCAGACCATTTCTCCAATTTGTCCAGATCATTTTGAATTATGACCCTGTCCTCCAAAGTAGTTGCAATCCCTCCCAGTTTGGTATCATCCGCAAACTTAATAAGCGTACTTTCTGTGCCAATATCTAAGTCGTTGATGAAGATATTGAACAGAGCCGGTCCCAAAACAGACCCCTGCGGAACCCCACTCGTTACGCCTTTCCAGCAGGATTGGGAACCATTAATAACAACTCTCTGAGTACGGTTATCCAGCCAGTTATGCACCCACCTTATAGTAGCCTCATCTAATTTGTATTTGCCTAGTTTATCGATAAGAATATCATGCGAGACCGTATCAAATGCCTTACTAAAGTCTAGGTATACCACATCCACTGCTTCACCCTTATCCACAAGGCTCGTTATTCTATCAAAGAAAGCTATCAGATTGGTTTGACATGATTTGTTCTTCACAAATCCATGCTGGCTGTTCCCTATCACCTTACCACCTTCCAAGTGTTTGCAGATGATTTCCTTAATTACTTGCTCCATTATCTTCCCTGGCACAGAAGTTAAACTAACTGGTCTGTAGTTACCTGGGTTGTTTTTATTTCCCTTTTTATAGATGGGCACTATATTTGCCCTTTTCCAGTCTTCTGGAATCTCTCCCGTCTCCCATGACTTTCCAAAGATAATAGCTAGAGGCTCAGATACCTCCTCTATTAGCTCCTTGAGTATTCTAGGATGCATTTCATCAGGCCCGGGTGACTTGCAGGCATCTAACTTTTCTAAGTGATTTTTAACTTGTTCTTTTTTTATTTTATCCGCTAAACCTACCCCCTTCCCATTAGCATTCACTATGTTAGGCATGCCTTCAGACTTCTCGGTGAAGACCGAAACAAAGAAGTCATTAAGCATCTCTGCCATTTCCAAGTTTCCTGTTACTGTTTCTCCCTCTTCACTAAGCAGTGGGCCTACCCTGTCTTTGGTCCTCCTCTTGCTTCCAATGTATTGATAAAAAGTCTTCTTGTTTCCTTTTATTCCCGTAGCTAGTTTGAGCTCATTTTGTGCCTTTGCCTTTCTAATCTTGCCCCTGCATTCCTGTGTTGTTTGCCTATATTCATCCTTTGTAATCTGTCCTAGTTTCCATTTTTTATGACTCCTTTTTATTTTTTAGATCGTGCAAGATCTCGTGGTTAAGCCAAGGTGGTCTTTTGCCACATTTTCTATCTTTCCTAACCAGCGGAATAGCTTGCTTTTGGGCCCTTAATAGTGTCCCTTTGAAAAACTGCCAACTCTCCTCAGTTGGTTTTTTCCCCTCAGTCTTGATTCCCATGGGACCTTACCTATCAGCTCTCTGAGCTTCCCAAAATCTGCCTTCCTGAAATCCATTGTCTCTATTTTGCTGTTCTCCCTTCTACCCTTCGTTAGAATTGCAAACTCTATGATTTCATGATCACTTTCACCCAGGCTGCCTTCTACTTTCACATTCTCAACGAGTTCCTCCCTATTTGTTAAAATCAAGTCTAGAACAGCTTCCCCCCTAGTAGCTTTTTCAACCTTCTGAAATAAAAAGTTGTCTCCAATGCAGTCCAAGAATTTGTTGGATAGTCTGTGCCCCGCTGTGTTATTTTCCCAACATATATCCGGATAGTTGAAGTCCCCCATCACCACCAAATCTTGGGCTTTGGATGATTTTGTTAGTTGCTTGAAAAAAGCCTCATCCACCTCTTCCACCTGGTTAGGTGGCCTGTAGTAGACTCCTAGCATGACATCTCCCTTGTTTTTTGCCCCTTTAAGCCTAACCCAGAGACTCTCAACACTTCCGTCTCCTATGTCCATCTCTACCTCCGTCCAAGTGTGTACATTTTTAATATATAAGGCACCACCTCCTCCCTTTTTCCCCTGTCTATCCTTCCTGAGCAAGCTGTACCCATCCACACCAACATTCCAATCATGTGTATTATCCCACCAAGTTTCAGTGATGCCAACAATGTCATAGTTGTATTTATTTATTAGCACTTCCAGTTCTTCCTGCTTATTCCCCATACTTCTCGCATTTGTATATAGGCATCAAAGATACTGGTTTGATCTTTCCTCCCAGTTTTGTCCTGACTCTCCTTTCTCTCTGCCAATATAGCCCACACTCCCTCTTGTTTCCGACCCATCTCCCCGGTCTCCATGTTCCCCACTTACCTGTGGGCTTTGCTCACCTGTCCCTGTCGAACCTAGTTTAAAGCCCTCCTCACTAGGTTAGCCAGTCTGTGTCCGAATAGGGTCTTTTCTCTCCTCGAAAGGTGAACGCCATCTCTGCCTAGCAGTCCTTCCTCAAATAGCATCCCGTGGTCTAGGAAGCCAAAGCCCTCCTGGCGACACCATCTTCGCAGCCAGGCATTCACCTCCATGATGCATCTGTCTCTGCCCGGGCCCCTACCTTTGACAGGAAGAATTGAAGAGAATACCACCTGCGCTCCAAACTCCTTCACCCGTACTCCCAGAGCCCTGTAGTCACTCTTGATCCGCTCAGTGTGTCACCGCGCAGTATCATTTGTGCCCACATGGATGAGTAGCATGGGGTAGTAGTCAGAGGGCTGGATAATCCTCGACAATGCCTCCGTAACGTCTCTGATACGGGCCCCCGGCAGGCAGCATACCTCCCGAGATGAAATGTCGGGGCGACAGATGGGCGCCTCCGTCCCCCTCAGCAGAGAGTCTCCGACCACCACTACCCTACGTTTCCTATTCGCAGTGGTGGCAGCAGACTTTCCAGCCTTAGGGGTACGAGGCTTCTCCTCCTTTACTGTAGGGAGTGATTCCTTCTTTCCTGTATCAAGAAGAGCATAACTGTTACCTATAACCACGGCAGGAGGGTTCGGAGCAAGGGTGGAGCACTGCCTGCTGCCAGAAGTAACCAGCTGCCAGTGTCCACCCTGAGCCATCTCCTCCTCCACCAGTGGTGTATCAGCAGTCCTGTGTACTGGGACAGCTACCTCAGCTGTCTCCACATGGACACTGTCGAGGAATTGCTCGTGGATACGGATGCTCCTCAACCTAGCCACCTCCTCCTGTAGCTCTCCCACCTGCTGCCTGAGAGATTCCACCAGCAGGCACCTCTCACATTGGATGGTCCCCCCAGCCTGGATATCAGTAAGTGGAAATTGCAAGTTACAGTCTTTGCAAAACCACACCAGGATCTGGGTAGAGGCATCCATGCTTAGGCACTCTGTCTGGCTACAGGCACAGGTGGAGGAGACAGTAGCAGTGCTGGCACAGGTGTTGCGGGTCTTCCTAACCATCGTAAGCCTCCCTCTGTCAATCTCCCGTCTGCAGCCCCCTGTCAGCTGAAAGGGTTGTTTAAGCAAAAAGTTATGAATGTAGTTGCTTTATAGGTATTAAGGGGAATCAAGAGAAAACAGGTGGAACTGGCAAGGGACCCTCGCCCCCTTCCTGCTCCCCTTCCAAACTCCCTTGCGAAACTCCCTGTTAGCAGCCCCTAGTCGCAAAGCTCCCTGGTCGCTTGTGCGCTGCTTTATAAAGCCCTGGCCTGTATGAATGCCCCGCCCACTGATGAAGGCTCAGCCACTTACCAGAGGCTTCTAGCTTTCAAACCTTCCAACTGCCAGCCACAGCACATAGTCCTTCAAACAACCAAAACAAACAAACAGACTGACAAACACAAGCTCAGCACACAGCAAGTAACCCTCAAACACAAACAAACACACACTACAGACAGTCACTTACCCCAAAAGGGTGCTGTATTGCTCCTCCTTCACCTGGAGAACTCCCTTGTGAAACTCCCTGTTAGCAGCCCCTGTTCGCAAAGCCACCTTCTTGTTACCCTTTGCATCCCTTGCTAGCTGCAACTCCCATTGTGCTTTGGCATTCCTGATTACAACTCTGCATACTCGAGCAATATATTTATACTCCTCCCTAGTCATCGGTCCAAGTTTCCACTTCTTGTAAGCTTCCTTTTTGTGTTTAAGCTCACCAAAGATTTCTCCGTTAAACCAAGCTGGTTGCCTGCCATATTTGCTATTCTTTCTGCACATCGGGATGGTTTGTTCCTGCACCCTCAATAAGGCTTCTTTAAAATACAGCCAGCTCTCCTGGACTCCTTTCCCCCTCATATTAGCCTCCCAGGGAATCCTGCCCATCAGTACCCTAAGAAAGTCAAAGTCTGCTTTTCTGAAGACCAGGGTCCGTATTCTGATGCTCTTCTTTCTTCCTTTTGTCAGGATCCTGAACTCGACCATCTCATGGTCACTGCTGCCCAGGTTGCCACCTACTTCTACTTCCCCTGCCAATTCTTCCCTGTTTGTGAGCAGCAGGTCAAAAGGAGCATGCCCCTAGTTGGTTCCTCCAGCACTTGCACCAGGAAGTTGTCCCCAACACACTCCAAAAACTTCCTGGATTGTCTGTGCACTGCTATATTGCTCTCCCAGCAGATGTCAGGAGGATTGAAGTCCCCCATAAGAACCAGGGCCTGTGATCTGGAAACTTCTGTTAGTTGTCCGAAGAAAGCCTTGTCTACCTCATTCTCCTGGTCTGGTGGTCTAAAGCAGATGCCCACCACATAACCCTTGTTGCTCTCACCTCTAAACTTAACCCAAAAAGACTCTCAACAGGCTTTTCTCCAGTTTCATACTGGAGCTCTAAGCAATCATATTGCTCTCTTATATACAGTGCAACTCCTCCACCTTTTCTCCCCTGCCTGTCCTTCCTGAACAGTTTATACCCATCCATGACAGTGCTCCAGTCATGTGAGTTATCTCACCTAGTCTCTGTTATTTCAATCACATCATAGTTCCTTGACTGTGCCAGGACTTCCAATTCTTCCTGCCTGTTTCCAAGGCTTCTTGCATTTGTACACATGCACCTAAGCTAACTAGCTGATTGCCCTACTTTCTCAGTATGGAGCAGGAGGCCTTCCCTGTTGCACCCTCCTCCTTGTGTTTCCTCCCAGTATCCCACTTACCTCAGGGCTTAGGTCAGCATCCCACAGCGAACCTAGTTTAAAGCCCTCCTCACTAGGTTAGCAAGCCTGCCTGCGAAGATGCTCTTTCCTCTCTTCGTTAGGTAGATTCCATCTCTTCCTAGCAATCCTTCTCCTCCTCTTGGGAGGGGTGGTCATGGAACCCCCATCCCTAGGACAATGCATCCCATACCTTCCGGTCGATGGGGTCTCCTTCTGATCTCTTCCCTCAGATGACTCTTCCAAACCATTCTCTGACATAATACCTGTGCAGAGAGCCTGAAAACAGTTTCTTATCTCTATCTGCATTGGGGGTACATGGGTTCTCCTCTTTCTTCTTCTGGAGGTCACATACTGCCAACTTTCTTCCCATTCTGCACTGCCGTCTCTGATTCTTCAGCATGCTGTGCCTGCAACACCAAACGCTGAATTCTATCCAGAAAAATCTTTATTTTCTCTGATGCAACGCAGGATTGATACTTGGGTCTCTAGTCCTTTAACCTTGTCTTCCAATATGGAGACCAGTTTGCACTTTGTAGAGATGAAGTCGCTTCTGTTCTCTGGGAGAAAGACAAACATGGCACATCCTGAGCAGATCACAACAGCTGATCGCTCACTATCCATATTGTCTTCCTTCTAAGAGCCTCTTCAGATGTTGTATTTACTGCTCACAGAAGCCTGAAAGGCAAAAACACTCTGTGGGAACATCCCCCAGGTGAACTCCCAGGCAAACTCCCTCTGTTTACCTGTCCTCTGTTCACCGCACACGTTCACAACACATGAGGAGGGAAGCTTATTTGTTCCCACTAAAGGTTTCTTCCTCTCCATGATAGACTAGTATCTGATCACTGCACGTATATGCACAGGTAATGTATCTGGTCACTGCAAGAGTATATGCACTGTATAGTTCTTGACACAAAGGACTTCTGTATATTGGAGCATACATGTGGCATTTATATTCACAGCTCTCTGAATTTCACTGTCTGACACATAATAGTTCACCTTGTTACATTTTTCCTTGTGTGTAGATTCACAGGTCTCAATAACAGATAGTTTCAATTATAAATTTTGCACGCAACAGCAACTGTTACCCTAGTCAGACTGGCATAGAAGGCGTTTGTATTGACAAAGATACTTATTTATAGTGAGCCGAATAAAATAAAGATTGTGTACTTATAATTATAAGTAAGTTACAGGAAACATTGCTATAGTTATTTCTCATGTTATTCGATCCATGTAACCATTATTAAACCATGAGATTTACTAAATATGGATTTATGGTGCCTAATGAAGGTGAAGTAATCTAGCACTCTTGATTACCAATCACTTCCACAAACAAAAGAGTTTTGGTAACTAAATTAAACTTTAAAGAGCATTAAATGACCATTAGGAAACTTTCTATCCATAATTGAACTGATGGCAGTCATTTCACGGGAGACACCTTAAACAAGAGAACAACGTTGGAAAAGAGAGACTTTAATTTGTTTCAGGTGCAAAAATCCAAATCCTTTTTTCGTATAATTTTTGGGAGGACTCTGTTGCAAGATACAAACCAGCTCTGACAAAAAAGGGACTCAAGTTATTAAAAACTGTCACTTTTAATGTAATTTAGAGGAAATGACCTAATTTACTTTAGTGAGAAAACACTGAAATTTCACTCTGTCTTTCCTGAAAAACACATGAGTGATTAATATTTAACAGCAAAATTACTAAAGGAAGCTGTGAGTGTCAAAAAAATAAGCACCTATGTTCTCACAAAGAAGCCATATAGTACAGTGATCTGTTTCGGAGTATAGAAGAAGGGTCTCCAGCTGATATTGTCCCAGTAGTGCCTGAAATGAATCTGATTCTTCACATCAAGGGTGCTGGATCCTTCCCATAAGTGGGGAACCAGGGGTCCCCCCCCCCCCCGAGGCCTCATAGCTGCCCATGTGCCTCTTACCATGGCCAGGCTGCGGCTCTGAGGCCCTCCTCCCCATCTGGAGCCGGGTTGGGGATAGAGCCGCGTGGGCAGCTGTGGTGAGCCGGTGTGGAGTCACAGACGGCCAGGGGCTGCTCTCAGCCCCCGCCCCCCTCCTCCCGCACCATGGGCAGGTGGAGGGTCTGCGAATATGGCTCCCACAACTGCCCGTGTTCCCCTCCCCAGCCAGGCTCCATGCTGGCCTGGCCAGGGGGTGGGGCCTCAGAGGGAAGAGGAGGGGAAGGGCCTGAAGTCTGCCCCAGCAAAAAGCAGACCAGCCATGTCGCCCCCCTCCCCCCCCTCCCCCCCCCCCACACACACACAGAGGTTCCGGCGCCTCTGCTTCACATAAATGCAAAATACTCCAATGTATGTTGGTTTCTAACTATTTTCCATACACTGTGCCTGACTTAAGTCAATGGAACTCTGTCAGTTTATGCCAACTGAGCTGGGCCTCAGTTGATTCCACTGATGCTTTTTAAATATAGGAGTAGCGCTTCAGAAAACTGTACCTTATACAACATTTTCCATGGGAGAAATAATAGTCTGATTTATCTGACAAAATAAAAGGTTAGTGGAGGCAGCCTAGAAATGATAGCAGCAAATCCAGAGACGAGCAAGGGAAAAAGCTATAAGACATAAATCTCTTGGGCAGGGAGGTATAAAACTGTAGGTAGTTTGTAAGCCACAACTCTGAGGCAAAAAATATAACTGGCATTGCAACAACACTGAAGAGGGCAGCAATCAGATTAATCACAAGTACAGACACACCTCACCTAACATCTTTCCCAGGGCAGCAGCAACACACAGAAAAGGCATCGTACAAGGAGCCACAGATGGGACAGGACTACTGGTACAGTATTGATCAGACTAAAGGGTTGGAAAAGAAGTGGCCAGGAGAAAATAATGGGTGTGTGTGTGTGTGTGCACGCACGCGCGCACAAGCTACTTAGCTCAAACACAAAGCCACATAGGGACACAATAGTGCTCCTTTTGTTGAAACATACTGCATTCTATTTTAAACAATCACCATTGGAAGATTGAGTAACGAAGGTATTGGTTATGGAATTTACCAAAGCCAGAGACAAAGATGAATCAGTCCTTTCAGACTATTTGTGTGTTGTCTTTCTGAAATCTGAAAAAGATCAATAAGAAGTTACCCTAAAATGTTGGTAGAAAGCCCATTTTATTAAACATTTCGCTGCTGTGAAATATTTCCCTACTGTGATTGAAATACTGATCAGACTTTTATTCCAACAGTCAGAAGGTGTAATCTCTTATGCATGGTGCAATGAAGCCTGCCTAAAAGGAAAACCTGTAAGAAGGTTATTCATGAATATTGCCAAATATCAAATAAAATAAACGTATAATATCATTTCAAAGGAAGGGAGCAGATTTATCTTGATTTATCTCCTAAAGTTAAAATGTAATAAAAGTCAATCTGTTAGAGGATTTTATTATTACACTGTCTCTATAGCAAGCCAAAATATATTATCTATAAAACCAATATCTGTTAAAGGAACTCAATTTTATGTTTTCCCCATTCTTACTGAAATCTTGTTCCACTTGTTACTTGTTCTAGTCAACCTCACACAGTTGGGACCAAATATTCATTTCTGATTTTCATCAGTTTGATCTCACAAGTGCTTTATCGAGGCTTGTGCTGTCAATATATGGGGCTGGTCTGAGCTGATTTTCAGTGACCCATCAATTTCTGCAGAAACTTGACTTTATTCTTTCATTTTAAATTAAGGCTGGAGTCTTTGAGCTTGGAGGAGCTGTACATACTCAGCAACTCTCAAAATCAGGCCGTTTATTTGGGAGCCCATGTGTGGCATTAAGTGCTTAATTTATAGGCACCCAAGTTTGAAAATTTTAGCATAAGTTTCTTACAGTTGCAGTTATATCGTTCCTTCCAAACATGAACCAAAGCAGTCTGGAGAGTAACTGAAACAATAGCTCTAAGACAAAATGTTGACAATAGAACCATGGAGCAGCAGAACTATGGTGGTTTTCACCCATTATACCCAACAAAATCCACTTAGTAGTTACTTTCTGTTCTGCTTTGATTCAGAAATGCAGGATAACCTAGTCCTTATTGGACACATGTAAAAACACAAAGTCGGATCAGCACCTGCAGCTTGTATGCATTTTCGATTAATGGAGATGGACAGAAGGAGCAAGAGTTACAGCAAAAGAACATTTTTGTCTCAAATGTACATCAGATTAATAGCTGCAACTACAGTGAAGATCAATTTTTAATCAAATGTTGCTAACATAATGCAGTATTAGAAGGGTTAAGGAGCCATCTGCTGGTGACTTCAACAAATTGTTGAACGCAGCAATGCTAATAAAATTTCAATTATAAATTAATTATGTACAGTGCATTTAATTATCCATGGATTCAAACTACCCATGGATAATTCAAATAAAGCACTTTCACGGGGGACATACAGTCTGCTCTGTATCTGCCAACAATTTAAATTAGATACCAATGGATTATGGGTGTCTGATTTTTTTTTTTTTAAATTAGCACAAAAGCAGTATATTGGATCATGTCATATTAGCATATATGTGGAATTCCGCTGCTCCATGCTATATGCCTCTATTCGTTCACAGTTCATTGCTGTTTATTAGAAAGCAGAGATCATTAAAGTATCTGCTTTATTCAAGAGCTGGTAGAAAGTAAGTTCACTCACTACCTTGTTTTCAGTTTGTTATATTTCCCCATTATTGAAGCTAAGAACAGGGGTGCCAAAAGGAAGAAAAAGGTAAATGTTATTTAGAATAAAAGTGGGCCCATAGCCTAGTTAGCAGTGCAAAGTGCTGCAACAGGTACAGGTCCCAAATTAAGCATCGGCGCCACCTGAGGAAGGAAAATAAGTGCCTCACACCTCTCTAACAACCCCAGTGCTGAAACAATATTGAGGGGATGGGGATCTGGAGGGAGTTGCCTTTGCTAGAGGAAAAGGCCCTAGTGGGATCCCAGAGAATACCCCTCAAAAGAACAGGGTGTTATATACAACTTAAGTGAGTGTGCCCATACACAACATACCATGTTTAGCGGGGGATGTTCAGAAGCACTTGGCATTAGCCTAACTCTGTTCCCATTGATGTAAAGGGGAGTTCACTATTGACTTCAAAGGAAACAGAGTTATACCACGGCCTGGTACTTTTGGAAATCCCCACCCTCGTTCTCCACATGGCGAACTGCAGAGCATTATCCACTCTGTCAGGTAACAGGTATGGAACATGTTTTCCCGTAACCTTTCCCTGGGCATCAGAAAGACTGAACTGATGATCAGCCCTAGTACAACTGATTTACCTCAGAAAGTGAAAATACCCATAAGGGACTAGTCCCCCTTCAGTGTTCACATGCAGTTCCTCTTCGCATTAACATTAGCAATTAGTGTAAGCATCAAGGGAGAAGTGACCCGTCGCAGCATGTGATTGAACAACTAATGGGAGTCACACAAATATAGCGATGGCAGAACAGACCCCTAAATGAAAGAAATATGGAAAAACCCTTGTATATCAGGCAACAAAGTCTAATCTGTGGGGTGTGCTGATGTGTATGTGCATATCCTATAATTAGACTAAATTAACAGAAGACTAAATTGTAGCAGTTAGCCCCAGTCCTGAGTAGAGGGCAGGGAGGTAACCCTCCGCCCCAGGGAAAGCACAATCCCTCTGCAAACTCCCATTCACTGTGGTCTCCCTGGCTCTATACTCAAGGGTGTAGGGAAAGAGCAGTCCATGAGCTCCTCTGTGCTTCAGAACACAAGCTATCCCTGAGGTGACCATAAAGTGCTAGATGACAAAAGGTTTGTTAGTTGTGTAGAGCTTGCTGAGGATTTGGGGATCTCTGGATAAAAGGTGCTAGATCATACAACCATAGGGTTAGAAGGGATCGCAAAGGTCATCTAGTCTAAGGTTTTTCAATGCATGACCTCAATCCCAGGCCTTGATTCCCTCGGCTCCTGAGAAAGAGAACCCAACCCCTCTTATACCCTGATTGGCGCTAACAGAATCTACCTGTTAGTATGACTCAGCAATGGTTACATTGTAGGTCTCAAAAACAAGTCTGATAACAAGATGACTCAGCAGAAGAGCCCTGCATCCCCAAATCTGCCATCCAGCTCCAATACAATAAAGATAACAGTCTGCCATTCTGCTACAAAATAATAAAGACCACATTTTCAAGAGTGCCTTCTAAATTTATCCCGGCAGTGTGTGCGCAAGTTTCAGGGTGGCCGAAATATAACGTGAAAATGTAGAAACCAGATTATTTGAAATGTAAGACCACGTGGCCTTATTGTTGTATAATTTTATACCTTTAGCCATTCATCCAAGTTATTTACTCCATATGCTATTTGATCACTTTTCACACTTCATCTCCCTAATTATACATATGGGTAAATAGAGATGCAGATATCTGCCTATCTGCACGCATGAAATTTTGGCAGAGTTCACATATAGTCATTTGTCATCCAGTCTCTTTATTTTAAATAAATCTTCAGTATTATAACTCAACATTTTAGCTCATGCCTTCCAAAATGAGTGAAGATTTCCATTTCCTCCATTAAAACAGTTCTAGTCAAGTAACAAACTTGACATTTTCCAGAATTGATGGATTATTTCCACTGAAGTATTGCATGTCTAAAATTGCATCACTTCCTTTTGGAACCATCAACAGTGAGAAAGGGCAAGCATACGTTTAGAAATCCACTTACCGACTACTTTCTACTGTTGGTTTTTTTCGTGCAGCTGGAATGCCTAAACCCAAGCTAACAGTACTTTCAAAAGAATGTTTATTTCTAGGGCTGGCCGGAAAACAACAATTCCATATCTCACACACAAAAATTTCAAGGTTTTGAAAATTGTTTTTGTTCCAGTGCAGAATGAAAATGAGAGCTTTCACATTTTTACATGGAAAAAAAAAAAAGAAAGAAAAAGAGTTGTGCTTGATAGCCTGATCGTTAGGGCAATCACTTGGGATGTGAGAAATCCCTGGTTCAAATCCCTCCTCTGCCTACTTTGGAACTAGGGTGACCAGATGTCCCAATTTTATAGGGACAGTCCCGATTTTTGGGTCCTTTTCTTATATAGGTTCCTATTACCCCCCCATCCCCTGTCCCGATTTTTCACATTTGCTGTCTGGTCACCCTATTTGGAACAGGGACTTGAACCTGGATCTCCCACATCCCAAGTGAGTGTAACTCCTGGAATGGTCATTAATCATACATTAGCACAATGCAGACAAGCTTCTAATATTTACATCCCCCTTTCCAGTAGCAACAGCTTCACCTGAAGAAGTGGAATGGAACAAGAGCATGGCAGAAAAACTAATCCTAGTTACAATTTACTCATACAACCAGCACGTCCATCACGGAGCGATCTAACAGAGCTAGGACAGCAACAACTGCAATGGGATTAATACTTGGCAGCAGAATTCCTAAACCACTAGGGTTACTATAGCAATAGGAAGTGCAGTTATGAAAAAGCCTGTAGCATTGCTGCCATCCTGCTGTGAGCCAGAGGTATAGTACATCCAAGTTTTGATGTAGAAAACACATTAATATGCGCACCCAAACTTAATATATTGTCTTAGTTCTTAGCTAAGCTGCTAATTGTGCGATGCCTGATTTCACTCCTGCATGCCTGAGCAATATTGATTTAGTTGGGGACTGGTCCTGCTTTGAGCAGGGGGTTGGACTAGATGACCTCCTGAGGTCCCTTCCAACCCTGATATTCTAGGATTCTTGTGAATGCTGACATTTCACATAAGCCTATTTTGCTTAAATACATCGTGTAACGCTGCAGTGCAGGCCGCTTGTTGCACAAATAAAATAGATAGCACGTCACAATGTACTAGGAGTTTGGTATCGAATTTAAGCCAAGCGATTGTAGCAATTAATGTGAGATCAACATATTGGCCAAAATTTTCAAGCCATGGCTCAGTCCATTACGTTAGATTCCTAAATAAAAGAGGCATGATTGGCCAAAAAGTGCTCAACAATAAAGCCAGTGGCAGCTACAAGCACTCAGCACTTCTGGGGGACGAAAACAGTCTATTTTGATACCTAAATGTGGATGTAGAATCAGAGTTCATCTAGGATTAGAGATCATCTTTTCTGACCTCCTGCACATCACAGGCCACTCTACCCCACCAGTTATCCCTGGATTAGACAAAAGCAGTACAGCCCTTGGGAGATTAAACTACTGTGTGCCACAGGCAGACACTAGGAGGGACCACAGTGCACCAATATCCAAGGCTCGTGCAATGGCAAGGGAATTGATTTGGTGAGATATAGCCACTATAATAGTAAGCGCAGGCAGGGCAGGTTTGAAATTTTAACCATTTTAATTAACTTAATATAGTTCCTCTCCTTTCTCCTAGGTGGCTAAGCAGCTACAGCCTTCAGTCATCTGGATTGGAGACGCAGAAAAAACATTCTACAAAAAAGTGCCAAAGTCTGAAAAAGAGGTGAGGGGCTCCTGTTTGATTTCTAAACCTATAATAATTTCACATACCATAGCAGACCTGACCCAAAGGAACCGGGGCATTTCCCAGTGTAACATGTACCACCACAACCAGACCTGCCAATGCTCACTTTATAATAGCTTGCCTCACTTTTACTTTTTTAAAGAAAGTCTCATGACCTCTCACAAGCTCTTGAAGAAACTGGCCTTATTTAAAAGTAATTTGCCCAGTGCTCATGAGTGCTGATGGCACAGCAAGAGAAACAAGAATGAAAGAAAAATGGGAGACCTAAAAAAAGACAAAAGAAGAAACTAAGACTTAAGACAAGCTTAAATTATTCAGCTTTATTTATCAATAATAAAGGAACAAGGACAAATCTGCATTGTAAAAATCAAGAGTATAGGCCAAACAGTTAAGTTAACAGATTTTTATTTACCTCCTGGAATTCCTGTTTTAATTACTTTCTTTCCTTTCCATAATCAGCAATTTCCCACTAGTAAAGAAAAGAAAAAAAAACCATGCAGAAACACACTGTGTTTCGTATAAAGCAACTTGTACAACTGCAAACAAGGTCACATGTGAAATACTCATTCAATTCACAAAGCTTTCAGGACTTTAGCCACAATTGATTCTTTGAATCTATGTCAAACGGAACCATTTTTTAATTATTATTTTTTAAAGGTAGCTTGTATTTTTTGTGAGGACACAAATGCAATATTTTTAAGATACTGATGACATGCTAACTGTCTTAGATTAGCCTGTCATTTTACAAGCTGTTTAGAGTGCTTATTTTATTGCGTATATGGTGATTGATGCCCTCTGGTGGCTGACATACCATACTGAAAGCAAATAATTCCCTAATTCTCAAATCTTGGTTGCAACTATTATTGTAAAGAAGATTGTGGGACAAATACTGCCTTGAGTGTTCATAGCCTTTGTCTACTGGCTTCATTAGCAGCAGTCTGTGCACATCTAAGGACAGAATTTTGCCCTGATATAACTTCCAAAATGCAATGCTAGGGACAGTTGTATAAATTACACTCCAATCTGTTCACATTTAGTGGAAATTCACGTATTTCCTTGACTGAAATAGACGGGCTCCAGGACTGAGCTCACTTGTCTCTAGTCCCACTGCTACACAAATAGCTGTATCCAACATTCTGAACCAGCTACAGGAGTCTATAACAAGCAGTCTGAGCAGGCCTCAATAAGAGAACCCCCAACAGTAATGACAGCATAGGGAAAGAGGAATCAAGGAAAACAGGTAGCAGAAAGGTAGCTGGAGATGGTAAGCTAAATTCTGCCTTGGGATACAGACAATGAGAGCCAATTGTGCACCTTCCCAGGCAATGATTTTGGGACAATAGCTTAGATTGTAATAATAGAAAACGTTATATTTTGTGGAAGGCCCATTATAAAACTGGCCTCCATTGCCCTCCTTTCAGGGTCAGCCCTTTCCTGCCTTCCCAGAATTGGCAGCCAGACAGTCAAGTATTAAATCAGTCATGGTAACCCAGTTGCTAATGGTGCAAGCAATACAGTCTAGCTTTCTTCAGGAACCTGGGGCACTTTCACAATACACCCCACATTCTCCAATCCAGATTTGGAGACAGCTGAAAGCCGGGGTACCCTGCTCAACAGCCTTTCTTGCTACAGACATTTTTCTTTTAAAGTGAATGGGAGTATTATTAGCTTTCAGTATATATCCCTTCAATACAATGGACGTACATTATTTTCCAATACACAACAGGAGCTGTAGACACACTAATGCCAAAATGGCTTTCTAGGCTTCACACTGGAGCGGCGAATGTAGGCAGTGTTGGGGGGTGGAGGGTTGGCACTAGTACAGTCATTTAGATTTTAAAAATAAGATTCCTACATGTAACTGACTCTAGATCAATGGAAATACAGAAAGCTACTACCTCGACCCAAAAATGGATTGCTCAAAATGTAATGGCTGAATTAGGACTTACCACAAAGACTAGGGGAAAGAGCAAAGGAGAATTTTTTGTTGTTGTTGCTTTTGGTTAATTATCTGACAATTCCTGTTGCCAAGACACCCTTCCCAGTAGAAGGGATGTATTAGCGTCCTATAAACCAGGAACTCTAACCGGCAGTAATAGTTTAACCTCTACCATTTATTTCAGCAAAGTGCTAATTTTGGAGCCTAATTAGTGTCATTTAATAATGATAATTCTCTCAAATAACAGTTTTCATTTTCAAAACACTTTACGCACATTAAGGACTCCTTCCAACAACCTTATAAGATAGGCAAGTAAAAATCCAAATGTCTCCCTAAATACTGGGCAGTTGTGCAGCTAGTGTGAACTGGCTACAAACCCTTTTTAACACAACTATGTGGAGCCAGTCCTCACCAGTAGCACAAACTTTTATTTTAAGAAGTGCTTTCAGTGATACTCTGACTAGTATGAACAGGGCTAGAGAAGTGAAATCTCTCACCAAAGGCTACCTAACTAATCAGTGGCAAAGCTGGGGTAAAGAACTCAGGAGGTTGTTGTTTGAAGTCCTTATTTCAGACCACTAAACTGTGTTGCCCACTAACACTTCAGTTCTAATATTATTAAGCAACAGTAGGACATGCATGCTGCAGCCCTGACAAGTTGATAACAGATAAGGCTCTTCCACCTTAATTGAATTGGCTCATTAGCACTGACCCCCCCACTTGGTAAGGCAATTCCCATCTTTTCATATACTGTGTATTTATATCTCTCTACTGTATTTTCCACTCCATGCATCGGATGAAATGGGTTTTAGCCCACGAAAGCTTATGCCCAAATAAATTTGTTAGTCTCTAAGGTGCCACAAGAACTCCTCGTTGTTTAGACTCTCAGTGTGACTTTGAAGAATGACTTATATATTCTCTCTTTTTCTATATTTTATCTAACTAAACTAGAGGAAAATGATATTTCCTCTTCTCCTTGATTGTTCGGAGTTTTCTTTCATTTCTAATTTCTCCTCCTTTGTACTCTTTAATCCAAAGAATAGGCACTTCCCTTCTTTCAGCAACTGCTGGTACAAGCAGATGAAAACCTTTGCCTGGCAAGGGCATTCACAAGGCAGGATATAGTCCATCCTTGAAACTCAGGTACCTCGGAGTACATAGTCTCCTCTATATTAGCACTATGGAAGGCTGAGTCCAGAGCTAAGTGAAGGTCTCCCATGTTGCAGCCTGACATACAGTAAAAACAAGGAGATAAAGTAAAACGTTCAAAAGACCCAAAAGTGACTTGGGAGCCTAAGACCCATTGACTTTCAATAGATTTGGGCTCCCAATGCCTAGAGGCCAGATTTTTAAAGGTATTTAGGCACCTAATGTGATTTTCAAAAGTATCTAAGCACCAAACTCTCATTGGTGCACAACACCCATTGAGGTCAAAGTGCTTTTGAAAATCCCTTTGGGTGCTTAAATACCTTTAAATAGTGGGCCCTAAGTGTCCTTTGAAAATAGAACTTAGCCTCTCAAATCACTTAGGCCCTTTTAAAATATTTACCCCCAATCCATTGCTTTGCAGAGCTGATTATTTTGTATCTACATGCATCAGTTTATGAATTTTAAAGATACAGTAAGACCACAGCAACATATAAACACTGCAGGGCCCTGCTCATTAGTGATATAATATCTATGATGAAATATGACTGCAAACTATTGCAAATAAATAAGTACTAAGTTTACACAGCCAAGTGTTTAAGTTTATGAACTTGGAGCCTTGCTAAGCTAAAACCACGGCAGAATGTGAGGAACCCACTTATCTCGTTGAAAACACAGCTGCTTGTTTGTAAATCTAGATCTCCAAGATACCAGAGCAAACATTACAAATCCTAGCAGTTTTCTTGGTATTGAAATTAACCAAGTACACTGATATTATCCAGCTGATATTAAGGGATTTAAAAAAAAATAATAAGAGCTAGCTTCCTTCCTGCCTTTCAATTAGTCAGTGCCCGCAGATGAAACAGGGAAACACTGGAAGTCAAAAACGTCACAAATTCATAATAGAAATTAAGTGCTGACTCAACCTGCAATAGCCAGACTTGACCCAGGAGGCAAAAGCTTAACTTAGTCCCACTTATGCTGAGTATCTCTTCTCTTTACACTAAGTGTAGGACAACAGAGAGCCATAAAGCTTTCTTTATATAGAGCATTCAGAAGGTGTTATTTTAGGACAGTTATTTCACCTGCCTAACTCTAAAGGATGGGTGCTAAGATTTCACTTTTTTCCCCATGTATATATATATATATATATCTGCTCCTGAAGATGGAACCTAAACGTCTGAAAAAGAATCTCCCCAAAATCCTGAAGAGTTTGAAAGCAGAGGACAGAGTCCTGGTTGTGGGGACTACCCAACGTCCCTTTGATGCCGACCTCCGACCTTTCTGCAGAGTTTACAAAAAAATCCTCCTGATTCCCAGGCCAGACTATGCTTCAAGATTTGGCAAGTATATTAAATCATCATGGCAGATCAAGATTAGCTGTTTATATGAAAACATGCTAAAGCAATAACATGCCACAGGAGGGATGCCTTTATCTGGCTATTGTCAAAAATATGATTTAATCTCAACTCATACACTGTGTGCGCCTAGGCACCTGAGATTTTCAGTTAACATTATGGTATAAGACAAGCTAAAATATATATATATCAGTCTCATAAAAATGAAGAAAAAAGTTTTGTTCTCTGGTGGCTGTACTTCATTTTATGTATTTAGGTTTAAGATACATTGAATCTGGACTTGGACTATTATTTTTGGCTCTATAAATGCCAAGAACCCATCTGGGTGCTCATTTTTATTTTAACCCAACTTTTTACAGGAAGTCGAATCTGACCGGCTGTTATTTCTAACTGGGTTCCACATTTTAAAGAACATAATTTAGGTCCTATTCATAAACGGTTTCATTTTTGGAAGATTGGGTTATCACTATCAAAAATCCTTTTTTTTAGGTTTATAGATCAACTTTAAGATTCCAAGGCAAAGTTGGCAGATGCCAGAAAAGTCACCATTAAGATTTAAGCTCATGTATTATCTTCAACAGTGAATTTCCTAGAGTTGCTTGTTATTTATCCATTCATAGTCATACATTGTGGCTATCAATTCTGTGAGCACTCACACAATTTAAAACCACAAACAAGAATCAAACAGACATTTTAAAAGACTTGCCAAACTCCACAGCAATCTGCTCCCCAACATTCACTCCTAAGTCCCACTAGCTATTGGTAAGATCACCTCTCTTCCTTTGATATCTTGGCACAGCTGTGGATAGCTGCCTGATTGGAATGGGAAGGGGCTGGTAGCAGAGCATTCTCAATTATGTGTTTTCATCTTTTGAAATCACTTCCCCATGGTTCAGAAGAGCCCAGACTTGGTGACTTTCAAAACCACAAAGGCTATTTAGGTTAATTTAGGTCAATTTGGGTTGAATTACAGACTCCAGGGAACTTAATAGACCAATCAGTCCCCCTTCATGCTCCTGAAAAAGTCTGGAATGAGGTGCTGTGGTGAACTAGAGGACTAAAACTAAGGATCTTTCATCAGACTCCTCACTGAGGATATCCTGCCACCAATCCCCTCCTATCTGAGCCGGGGGCTGTTAACATAAGCACCTCAGCTGCTCACAATTGCTAAGACAACAGACTTTCTTCATACTGTTTTATCACTTGTGGTGGAAGTCCCAGGCAGAATTAAAACAGAATTAAAACAAACCACTTAAGTCCCAGCTGTACCACAATTAGTCATGTTGGGGCACTCGTTTACAACATGATTATGCCGCAAACAAAGTACACAGGACTGCATCATACATTTACCAGATTACCAACTCATACAACAGCTCTGTGAAGCTCAGCGTTGTACCACCATTCAGAAGCTTGCTCACCGCAGTTTGGTGCACGAAACAGCAAATTTTTAACTGTGTTAAGGGCTAGTCTGTTGCAACTCTGTCCCACATGCCATCATTTCCATAGTGCAGATGGAACTCTGGCCTCTAGACAGGACCAGACTATATAAAAACAGTAGGACACGCATGCTGCAGCCCTGACAAGTTGATAACAGATAAGGCTCTTCTTAAGTTAGGGGAGTGAGACATGGCTAGGATGTGGAGAAGGGAGATGGAAGAAAGTGAGTTTGAATAGTTCAGATAAGCCGCTGGGCGCTTAACCGCCATTTTATGGGTTTTACTCATCATTCATTTAGAATCCAAAGGAGAGTTATAACCAAAAGGGATTAAATCATTAATCTTAGCATGCAAAGAAAAGTCATCACCGTCTAAATTTTAAGGTAGATAAAATTTGGGCCTTCATTATTTAATCCTGCCCCTTTAAAATTATCACCCACATTTTCACCAAACAGTAAGTTTATTCTTGAGATCAGACCGACAAACTGTAGGAAATCTTGCAACATTCTAAAGTGCTTTCTTGGTGCCAACCACCCTTAACTCCCTTGCTTGAGGAACTCAACACCTATCATGGCCAGTCCCCCAGTTTGAGACTCCAATCGAATTTTTGTAGCTGATTTCTAACAGCCTTAAAACACCAGACATTCATAACTACAGATGCCCAATTTTCACATGTAGCCTGTAGCCCTTCTACTTTTCTACAGTACAAGATCTTTCATTTATACCCCATAGGGGTACAGCAAACACACAATGGCAGTCATTACATCTGGAGATCTGATATTAGTCATGATGTGCATCAGTTTCTCATCTTATCCATGATCCTCGCCTGCAGTGGAAGCTACGCTGCACAACACACGGAAACACAAAATAAATGTTCACCGCTGCATGTATCAATTTCCCTATTATGAATCAGTGATTCAGCCAATAGTTATTGAGAGTAGGTATCAATCAAGTTGAAGAACACTGTTTTCTAGAATGAAAAACGAAGTCAGTGGTTATGATTAAAAGTCCATAATATCTACATTACAATAGAAGGAAAGGTGAAGCAGTTTTTCTCTTACACAAAGACCATTACTAGATGCTGCAACAGTCTCATAATTGTAACTCTCCCCACGCATATTATTATGCCATGTACTGTGTCTTCAAACACAGATCAATCATGTGGCACAAACTGCACTACCAGACTACACTACTACAATTTCAATCCTCTATATGCAATTTGTCTGTCACTATTTTCACTTGTTTTACTTTTCAGACAAAGAAAATATTTTTAAAAGACTTTCTAGGGAGACATGTTTAAGAATCTGTGGGATCTATGGTGGTATAAGGCTTGTAATCAGCATGACTTTGGGATATATGCATTACCGTGCAAAGGGTGGAGGATGTTTGTCTTATTTATTATGATATTTTTGTGGCACCCACAAAGTGCTAGGTGCTTTCAAAATCTGAAAAATATGGTCCCTGTCCTCCAGAGTTTGCAAGCTAAAAGGCAAAGGCATGAGATTAATGCACCGTAGTATTTACAGACATAGCTCTATGCCTGCAAAGACATACACATATTATTTTAAACATTGTGCCCAAGTCTTTGGAGGCTCCGGGCCTTAGACACCTAAAGTAGAGTAGTGAGCCCTTGTACCTCTCATTGACTGCACTGGAAGCTACCGGCTAAGCACCTATTAAAATCATGCCATGGATGTAAGTGTCTAACTTTAGGCACCATGGTTTAAAAATCTGGCCACATTACCTGAATGCATATATACAGACACGCGCAGATATACACAGAGTAGATCAAAATATGCTTATTTTAATTGTGTATTTCCCCAATATGTACAGGGTTCATATATAAATATCTGTATATATATAAAATCAAATCTTTTGGTTTTGCTGATTGTACTGATGTCCTATGTTTTCAATTTCCTTCTCAGAAAGAACCTTAGGTTCAAAGTGATTAGCCAGGTCACTCAGATTGCTTTTCCAACTCCTTAATACATGTTTTTGGGTTTCTCGTCCCTCTCCTGTTGGTGATGAACAGTCTTATGGAAACACATCATCCTACAGAATGGAGGGGCTGTCACCAAATCATTGAACATAAGTTGCCTAGCAAAGGTTTCCGATGGTTTCACCCAGGGACACATCGTTTATGCAGTGCAAACTGTCCTCAGTGAACGACGCCTCAGGCAGATGACTAACAAGCCACTGACAGCTGCTGAGTTCCTGAGTTCCCTGGCCAGGCAGGACCCAGTGTACAAAGAGGAAGAAGAAACGTATAAGGTGAAATTAACATCTACGTAAACAATGCTCGTTTCACTCTCCCTTTCAGTGTTCTCACTCACCTCCCACAGGTGTGTCCTCTAACTACAACCAAAATATGACCTGCTACAGACTAGTAGTAGTAAGCTGCATCTTAGAACGTGTCTGCACCTGAATGGGATTGGTGCCGAGTGTCTCACTGGGTTAGAGCCATTGTGTCTGCTAATTGCTCATGCTGTCCTCTCCGCTGTACAAGAGCCCTACCACATACTGAGCAAAGGTGAAGGCAATGGATGTTGAGAGTACCTCGCACCGTTCCGGACAGGGCCCTTACACTGCAACCAATAGCAGAGTGTAAGTGCCTCTCTCTGCCGCTCATTTCTCCTACATACACACAATCAAATATTATGTAGGCCAGAAGGGGGAACTTTTAACAGCTGTCAGTGCTACACTCTGATTTTCTTTCTTTACTTCTCCAGCAACAAGCAGTATAGAGTCCCCAGCAACTTCGACACACAAAAATGACTGAATCACTGATCGCCAGTCACCTGAGTCTAAACTCAGCCACTGGTTGGCTGGTTGCTCTCATGAGACATTTACATCTCTCTCCAACGTTTAATCTCAGCTTGGTGCACACATTCCCCCAGTCAGTTGAACAGTCTCCAATTTCTATTCAGAAACATTTGGCTCTATGAATATGGTCAGTACTTGTATTATTTGGCATTTTAGTCTTTTTGCTCACCCTTACTATCTGTCCAGTATCTTACCTCAAGGTGTAATTAATATTTCAGTGTTGTATCACAGCAGGAAAAATTCATTCCCAACTCCAAGAAGCAATCCACTTATGCCCTGAAATGTGAGGCCTGATATTTGTTGTTACTTTTTAACTGAGGGCTTGTCTACATTACCCGCTGGATCGACGGGCAGCGATCCATCCAGCAGGGGTCAATTTATCACGTCTAGTCTAGACGCAATAAATCGACCGCCGAGCACTCTCCTGTCGACTCCGGTACTCCACCGGAGTGAGAAGCGGAAGCGGAGTCGATGGGGAAGCGTCAGCTGTCCACTTACCACAGTGAAGACACCGCGGTGAGTAGATCTAAGTACGTCAACTTCAGCTACATTATTCATGTAGCTGAAGTTGCATAACTTAGATCGATCCCTCCGCACCTCCTCGTGTAGACCAGACCTGAGCTAGTGAAACAGCAGATGTTATTCCTATAAACATAACTGCACAGCACAAAGTACACTGACAGCAATCAAATAATTTTGAATCTAGCTAAAATATTTCCCTCACTATCCTGTGGCAATGATTTCTTTGCATTAACTATATCCTTCTTTCAAATGTATTTCCTTTTACCTGTTTTAAATCTGTTTCCTTTAAATGTCAGGTAGTGTTCTTGTGTCATGGCACAGAGGAACTGATTGCCAAAATGGCCTTCACTGTAACATTCAGAGATCACTCTTCGCTTTCTTCTTCACATTAATTAATTCAAGTCTTTTAATCTCTCCTCACATGGAAGCGGCTGTCCCCTGAGCCTCTAATCATTTTCATTGCTCTTTGCTGGACCTTTTGTGTTGCTTTGTCCTTTTTGAAGTAAAGTGACTAAAACTTAAGCGGTATTCAAAGTGAGGATTAGTACACTGATGAATCTTTGATTTCTATTCACTCTGAACATGAATCTCCCCATTTGACATGTGGTTATGTTCTGCCACTGTTCCCAAAATGAATATAAATAATGGGAAATGGTGATAATAGGATTTCTTAAATTCAGTTATATACACTCATTTAAAAAGTGACCTAGTCACTGCACCTGTTTGATACAAAATAGTTAAGTAGAAACAAACAGATCACCTTATTGGATCAACCAATGATCCAACATCCTCTCCCGGACAGTAGTCAGTACAAGATACTTCAGAGAAAGGTGCAAGAAAACCTATACTGATAATTATAGATCAGCATGCCCCCAGGGGAAGTTCATTCTTAACTCAAGGAAGTCATTGGTTGGCTTATGCCCTGAAACTTCAGGGTTCAAATCTCTTAGAAACAGAAACCTAACTGTGTATCTTATTATTCATTAGAGAAAAATCTAATCTAGTTTGGATTCTTGCTAAGCGGTTGGCTTCAGTAATATCTTGGAGCAGTTCCACTAGTTGCAGAATCTGTGAAGAAACGGTCATGGGGACATGCCAGTAAATAGGTTAATAATTTAATTAAACTGAATATACAAAAGTAAGGAAAAGGAAACAACAGATGACACCAATAGCAGTTGGTGTTGGTCCCGCTTTCAGATGACCTCCTGAGGTCTCTGCCAACCCTAATATTCTATGATTCTATGACACTGGAAATCATTAACCCCACCCTGCCACATAAGGCAAGACCTTTGCTAGCAATATGGAGTGCGGGTTGGAGTAGGTCTCAATATTCCCTTACATTTACCACGTGCTTCCACATTGTTTAGTTAGTCCTTAATAAGCTGTTCCTAAGAGTTCCATCACCATGCAGAATTTCTTCAGAGAAGTCTAACAGCCCGACGGTTTCAAGGTGCAACCCTTCAAAAGTTTGTACTAGCCCACAATATATGTGCACCATCACTAGACCTTTCTGCCCCACCCTCACCCCCAGTACAGTAAAGTACAGCCTAATTATTCAAACCCACCTAGTTTGGGTGAGATTTTGTATAATGCAGAGTTAGCAGAGGGGGTAAGCTAGAGAGGTTTGAAGAATATGTATTCAGTTAAATCAGAATAGTTAGATTGTGCATCACAATATTATAGCTGTTCCACAGCCGGTTGGCCATTTTGCTACTGGTGCATTTTGTTTACCCGTTTAAGGCATTTAATCCACAAGACACTACAAGCCCCAACAGAGTGAACACCATTGTGAATGGAGATAGTGTAGGTATAAGTGTGGATGGAGAGGAGTAGAGAGAGATGGGAGTTGACCTAAGTAGGATTCTGAGGTGAGAGGCAGAAGTCAAGACATCAGGATACTGGTCTTTAGGCTTCTGAGAGGGAAAAAGCCAAATTCATTCCTGGCATAACAAAAGAGATGAACATAGTTAATAGCTTTTTCATCATGCACATCAATATCTAGTCGCATCTTGAGCTGCAGAATGGACCATGACATTGTTAATACAGACACGCACACTTCAAGTTTGGGAAAAGGTTATTTCCTATGCACAAGTGATTTTCAAATATTACCAATTCAGCCATTTTAAATTATTTTAACATATCCCAGAGAGGTCTGGTTGCCATTACAGTCCAAGAGCTTTGCAAATTTGCAAAGCAACCAAAACAAAACCATTTACAAGACACAGGACTATGAACAAGCACATGAAATCAATAAACAGCTTTTGAAAAATTATGATTTAACTTTCCCACTGAAATTAAAAACAACTGAACAGATTTCGAGAACTACCAAAAAATATGCTCTTTATACTGCCAAGTTGCAGATCAGAGGTAATTTTGACAAGAGCTACATACCCTTGGAAATAGGGTTGATCATGAAGTTCTAACACTCCAATAACCATAGCAACACAAGTGGCACAGCTAAGTGTTCATGTTAATGAGGGACTCGGAAAGCAGATGATTGCTACACTTCTTGTTATAATGGTGTTCTCAAGAGTTCTAAGGATCTTGTTTCAGCTTCTCCACAAGCCAACCAGAATTGTAAGGTTTTTGTTAGGAACACTTCATCGTACGTGCAAAAGTTACTTAAATGTTCTTTCATGCTTTTTTTCCTCCCCTCTCACCACTTTTTTGATTCTCCAGGTTTGGTATGCCAAGACACCTCTGGGGAAAGCACGAGCCAGAGCACTGATGGAAGGTGAGGAAGTAGGAAAAGGAAAAGGAAAAGGAAAGGATAAAGGGAAAAAGAAGGGAGGAAAGAAAGGGAAAAAGAAGAAAAAGTAATTTATTTCCTTGAGGAGATCTCATCTGGGAATACATCACAAGAAGCGTATTGATCCATTTCTCTGAAGAGGGATGAGGACATTAGAGACAACATACACAAAAATCTGTGGCCAGCTCCGGAGGACGGCTATATTTCTAAGTGTGTTCCATGAAAAAAAAAAAAGTTGCAAATAGGATGAGACACCAGTGTGACATTTAACTCCCACAAGATTAAGAGCTAATGACCACTGACTTTCTCAAGCATCATTTATTCTAAAGAGTTTTTTAAGAATTACTTAGGACTATATCAGACCATCAAGTTTTTAGGCAAAACTCCTTATTGAGTTCAATGAGGAATTTTGCTTAAAAACTGATGTCGTGTTAAGAGCCTTTAATTATTTATTTTTATGTTATTAACCTAGATGCTTTGTAAAACTAACTGCTTTCCATACCTGTATGTCTAGTGTATTCTAATTCCCAATAAAACAGTTATAAAGGCTCTTTTTAATTTTTCTCTGACCATGGGCTGTTACCAAGCACTTAATGTAGGCTACCATAGGCTGACCAACATTTAGTTACAGAAGCATGTACTTATTCACAGGAGGACCAGCAGAGCACTTCATCTTTCTACAAATGTCACCATGCACAAACATTCACGGATACAAATGTTAGCTCATACACAGAGGAAATTCACTTGAATGGCGTTTATTTCAAAGAGTGTTTGTGAATACTGTTTGGTGATATTTGACTAGCTCAAACCACAGTGCTGCAATATTCAGGTTGCTAACACTGTAAGAAGATTTAAAAAAAAAAAAAAGATTGGAACTTTAAGAAGCCATGGAAATACTTCCATTGGTCCTAGGTTTTAGGCTAAATTTGGCCTGACCTGTACTAAGCTTTTCAAAAATATGCACACCTTATAGCCCTCATTCTGCAAAGACTTCCATTATGCACCTGAGCAATTCCATTGACTTCCACGTAACAGATCCATTGACTTCAGTGGGACTTCTCATATGTCTGACATTGTGCATGCACTTCAGTCTTTGCAGGATCGGGGTCGTGGTTTGTGTATGTAGCAGCTTGTCGCAGCAGAACCTGAAGCTTCAAATGGCCTCATCTCTTCCTTTCAGGGAGACCCCAGAGGCTTCTGACAGACAGCCCTCCAATTGTTGGCTCCCTTGGGCATTTGCTATTGTTGTCCTTCTTGTTTAACAGCTAGAGTGCGGCGAGTCAAATAATGAAAGCATTTATTCACGAGTAACTTGTTTCGGGAATTGACAGAAAAAAATCCTTAAATGAATCACGCACTGAATATGACTTGATCAACAGAGTAGTCAAATAACGACACAATTTATTCACAAAGTAGTTTACCCACAGAAACTTACCTGAGACTGGACCAGCTCTAACGCCTTTGGAGGGGATTGCAAGCCAGAGCCCCTACTGGGTACAGTATCATCAGAATGCTAGTGATACCTCCAGAGGTCTTTTACCCAACATCTATCAAAGACTGGAACCTCTACGACAGCTTGCCAGCTCACAGTCCTGGTGCTTGGTGGGAGGAATAAACATTGAGGAAATGAAAAACGTTACACTGCACCTCAGTAGAGGGAATATGGCTGCTTGTTATCTAGTTAGCTCACAAACCTGGAGGTCTAATAGGACTCACGTGTGCGCCTAAATTTCCAGATAATACCTGCTTTCATCTCTAACTAGCCAAGTGATTGCAGCCTTTCCTTTCGGTGTGGGCTTCATAATGTATATTCGATCATAGTATTTAAGTTTATATACAATGCTCATCATCACCATGGTATCATAGTGCCTATACATACCTTTGTTTTCACAAGGCTAGAATACTGTAACACATGCTACACGGGATTACTCTAGAAGGCCGGCCAGCGGTTTCATCTAATGAAGCCTGCATCATCTCACTTTTAGGTAGGGCAGTCCAATGAGACCATAGTACACCTGTGTCCCATGCCCTCCTCTGGCTACCAATTCACCGCTGTTCTAATTCTTGTGTGACAGAGTCGCTGGGAAGGGGCCTCAGAGGAAAAAAAAAAGAGAATTTTTTCAAACAAACTGCCTGTATTCTTCTGTCTGGTTTGTTTGGATCCCAAAGCTAAAGTCCTGCGAGAAAAGTGGGTCAGGTCAGGGCTTCCCTTTCTCCCCAGTTTTCCACACCAGAGCACAGTGGTTTCAGGAAAAAAAGACCCAGAAATAAACCCTGAGAGATTTGTTCTTACCTAGAAAATGGTCAGATTACGCTGCCAAACAGGCGTGTCCTATTGAAAGACCAAGGGAAAGAAAAGCCTGCTTGTCAAGCTCCTCTTAACAAAGCATACTGGGAAGGGGAGGAGTCTGAGGCCCTATAAAAGGCATACTCTCTTACATCACAGTTAGTTCTAGAAAGGGTGTTGGTACTGAAGGTGATTCTAGCTTGGAAGAGAAACCTGGGCAAGGAAAAATAAGTCTAAAAAAGCTTATGTGAGAGATTAACTGCATATAGGAGGGCTTTGGGAACCGTATCCCAGAGCACAGTGGGAAGAACTAGTTGATTCTGGTTTAATAAACCCTCTCTTTTCTGCTACTTCCCAGGGGGAAAGGGCATGTTGACTCACTACTACAAGTGGTGATACCTCAGAAATAGGCCTCTTTGGGCCCATAACCACTACAGTCCCTGAGCAACTTCCATCATTCATGTATTCTTATCCTCCTCAACCCTGTGAGGAAGTATCCCCCAGTTTTACCAGTGGGCATTGAGACATAGGGAAGATTGCATGATGTACCCAAGGTCCTACAAGAATTTTGTGGTGCAGCTGGAAATGGAACCCATGTTTTCTGAGGCCCAGTTCACCACCCTGTGCACTGACCCATCCGTCCTACAACAGTACTTGCATTCAATGGAAATGAAATAATTCCCATTAGAAATCCATCTGAGCCTGACAATTTTTAGAGCAAAAAGCAAGATCTTTCTTTGTTCAGGTTTCTTTTTTCCCACCCCATCAGTAGCAGTTGGGATCCCATTGGTAATTAGTCCCCTGGCTGCTAGAGTCTTGACAGGTAGTGAACAATGAGATTCTATGAGCATGAACAGTGGCCTGTATTTAATCACTTGCACAGAACAGCTACAAAATTTGGTGTAATTTTTTACAGACGCTTGGCTGCAGCCTGTTGGTAGCTTTACAAATTCAGGCATCCTGATCTTAATATATTCCAAATAAAAAAATCTCCAACTATCCTTCTCAAAGAGTTCCAGACTCTAAAAATAATATTGCTCATCTTTGTATTAACCTTTTGTAGTCTCTACAGTCAGCAGGAAAACTAATTTGGACAAATTCTGCCCTCAGCCCCACTGACTTCTTACACATAATAGTTATGGTCAACTTCAACAGGGTGGCTAGGGAATTACTGATTGCAGGATATGAACTGATAAAAATAAGATTAGGTTGGACATAAGTAAAGCCATTATATAACATTCAAGGAAGTTAAATAGTATTATTAGTCTAAAAACTAAATTAACAATGGGTGGAATCCAGGAAGGGACTTTGGCATTGCCCCACTCAGCATCACAACACCTAATGTTTAGGCAGCTAAACTATCACAGGAACAACACTGAAATACACAAAACCTGAGTTAGGCATCTAGGCTCCCTGTACAATGAATGGAAGAGATGGGCACCTAAGAATGGGATCCACAAAAGCCAGCACACTGGGCAGCTCCCTGTCTAAGCTAGCCAGTGGGAGACCCCAGTATGCTAAGCCCTGCCCTTTCTCAGTGATAGGGGCCTCAGTCCAGGATTCAGGGAGGTGCCTAGCTCTGCTAGCAATCCACAAACAGGAACCCATGATCCTGTCTTAGGTACCTAATTTCTTGCGGGAATGAATTAGGTGCCTGCCCCACTACACAAAATGGCTGGAGGAGAAGGTGGTGGTGCCACTGCCAACTTACTAACTTTTAGCCTACTGGTTTGAGCGCTCACCTGGGAGGTGAGCAAACCAGGCTCAGATTCCCCTTTCCTGGCAGACAGAGGAGAAAGGATTTGAACGGGCGTCTCCCACCTCTCAGAAACATGCTCTAACCACTGAGCTACAGGACAGTCTGATGTGGGGGTCTCTCTCGGTCTCTCCTGTGGAAGCTGTTCCACTGTGGATAAATAAAGACAGGGTGATTGGGTCAGACACAGAATAACTCTCTAGTCCAGTGGTTAGAGCTCTCTCCTGAGAGGTGCTTACAGGGGTCCGTAGAGTTGTGTGGACCACGGTGGGGTTTAAGCAACCAAGTAGCTCCCTGGATTCCATCCAACATGACTGGCATAGTGTATGTCTCCCTTGGCACATTGCTCCATTTCTAACCTCGTACGCAGAAGTGCGGAGCATCTCATGCCCACTCACATGCCTGCACTGATGTGCATGACAGGAGAGAATTTGACTTCCAAGTTTTTTCCATGTGTTCTTCCAGGTTATAGAAGTAATTAAATGTTTCCATTTCTTCTCAATTTATCCTTCAACTGAATATCACAGTGGTCTCCTGGCTCTGCCCTTGTAGGCCATAAAGCTGGATTGTACGTGGATATTAATAGGACTGGGACTTGGAAACCACAATTGGCATATCTATGTAGCAAAAAAGAACATTAGGGGACAGTTTCACTGGCTGGTTAAGCGGGGTTTACAGCTGACTTGCATTGCTAGAATGGCACAAAGCCGCCAGGTTGCTTTGGTGTGTGGAGGTGTATACCTACATCACCTCCAAAGAGCGTCAGTCTTTAAAAAAAGTAGGGAGCAATTTTATTGCTATTTAAGTACAAGGTATAATTATTATCAGGGAATGTGTAGCTATTTGAAAATAAAACCCTTGCGTCAAGCAGGGGCAACACTCACTGTAATTTCAGTGTTAATGATTGAACTATGTAATTAAGTGGCCCCAGTTGATTCTCGAGCATTAGGTCCCACTGTGAGGCTAATAATACTTGCGAAAGTATTGCTGCTAAAGGTGTTCTGTGAGTCTTACGTATTTGCAAAAATTACAGGGTGGATTACTTCTAAGCTGTATACCAGATACAAGGTAATTAGACTCCTACCTCTTTTTAAGTCTTCCTGTTACCGCACTCTGATAGTACAGTTATTTACAAGAGCAGTTAGGAGAAATGCTGAGAACTCTAAGGGGAACGCTACTGCTCAGTTAACCTGGGTGACTTGCTCCTGGTTCTGAGCACCCAGGTTAGCCTGGCCTGGGTGTGAGTGTTAGAATCATAGAAGATTAGGGTTGGGAGGGACCTCAGGAGGGCATCTAGTCCAATCCCCTGCTCAAAGCAGGACCAATCCCCAACTAAATCATCCCAGCCAGGGCTTTGTCAAGCCAGGCCTTAAAAACATCTAAGGAAGGAGAGTCCACCACCTCCCTAGATAACCCATTCCAGTGCTTCACCACCCTTCTACTGAAATAGTGTTTCCAGTAAACAAAGCCACACCTGCATTACTGCGCCCTGTTTCTGCCCCCATCTGGGTGTGTCTGGAGGCATATTGCATGGTTCTTTGTGCTGAAAGTGTCTAAAACTCAGGTAAGAGCCAGGGTGAACTGTGCAGTGAAGACATATCTAAACTATGGCCCCTGCAGACATGGGTGTTGCTACTCAGTGAGAGTACTGTGAAGCCAGCAGGACTTACCCAGAGCAGACCAATAAGTACATTTGCAACATACCGGGTCTGATTTACTGGTCACTAAAATACTGTAGTTAATAATACAGTGAGTTGATTCCCTAAACCATAACTTATTATTGTTTGTATTGCAGTAGCATCTAGCCCACAGTCGTGGCCGGGACCCCATCAGGGCTTGCCTGTAGGGAAAGGCTGTTTATAACAGTTGCCACAGCTTGCAATACAGCAAATATTTATAATGGACAGCATGGTAGCTGGGCTCCCCATCTCATTCTAACATACCATGTCTCTTGACATTGTGCATTTATGGCAAATGGAGCCATGGCTCCAAAATAATCCAGAGTTTGCAGGGAGGGGAATCCCTCATCTTGAAAAGTCCCAGCAGAATAGGTACATTTCTTATAGCAATACCACTTTGCAACAGCGTAGAGGAAATCAGTGAAGTGTCTTCTGAAGGGGGCCCACCGTAACCCAATCTCCTGCTGATTTCTCTATTTTACTACTCCCAGCGGAATCCCAGCGCACATGCATGGAGCTGTCTGGCTGCCAGAATTGTTCTCTGTGTTGCCAGGAAGCTAATCCAAGAGCACCAGCAAAGCAGCGAAAGGAAGCTGTCACGCTCGTTTATATATGTGAGTGATCTACAGAATTATTGGTTAAATTATTTAAGTGTCCCATTATTATTAAATTACTGGGCATTCATTGTAAGAACAGTCATAATACAGTAACTAATTTGGTATTAATGTGAGTGTCAGAGTTTCATTGCAGTTATTCTGTAATTCATCATAAGATAATTTACCAATAAATTAATTGGCTTAATTGCTTTCTACAAACCCAGGAGAACTACATATGATATGACTTTTTTTTTCAATGTTCATATTTCCGTCCTATTTCTTCTGTAATCCTTTAGCGGTCAATCTCATCAGATGAAAAACTTGCTCTGAAATTTTCAGGATACCTCTGTGCCATTAAGGTTCCGTCATGAGTAGGGAGCAGAATTGGACAGTTCTACCCCAATGGGCACAAAGGACTCTGCATTGGCCCTTCATATTTTCACAGGGTTTTAAACATAGCTTTAGCTCCAATTTTCAAAGGAGCCCATTAATTTGGGTGCCCAGGTGGAGACTCCTAGATGTTTAAACTGTGCATCAAAAACTAAGCCCCCCAAAACTAATGAACTGTAGGGTCTAAGTATCTGTGCTTCAACTTATCTGTGTGTGAAATAGCTCTACTTCTAACCTGTCTCACAGGGGTGTTGTGAGGTTTAGCTAGTGTCTGTACAGCATTTTGGAGGTCTTTGGATAAAAGGGCCAGTACAAATTACAAAATGTTTTAGATTTGTTTCTGTTACAATAATGCAATGTGTTTTTATTTAAGCTAAGGCACTTACAAACTTGGTTGATAAGCCTAAAACGACACATGTCATTTACCAGTAGTATTTGGGAAAAGGACAGATAAGAAGTTGAAACTATTTTGCCGTTGCACTGAAAGTTTTAGGCAAATAACCTCAATACCAAAAAAACAAATGTCACCTTAAAAAACAAGTAATGGTCTGAGATAACAAATGCATGAGCTCATTCTCCGGGCTGGTAACTTCATGGTTTGCATTTTAGAAATAAAATTCCTACAAAGGATTACAATGAGATAATTGATTAGATTAGATAATTAGATTACAATTAGATAATAGTAAACTAAATCAATTTCTCAGAGCTGGGAAAGCCAACGACATGTATTATTGCGCGCGAGAGCTACAAATAAATCGTTTATATTCACTCATTAATTTCCATCCAACATTTATTACTCTAGAACAAAATATAGGGGGGAATTAAAACATTGAAAAGATGATTGTGGCCTTTGCAGTAGTTTCTAAACATAAGTCTAACAGAGCTTTTTGGCACTTGCAGGCCCAGATAAGACCTTTCACTGTTTACAAGAATTTATTGTTTGTTAATACCCTCAGATATGGAAAGTACCTAGAGTATTTTTCAACCTATTAAATGTACTAAGGAAAAATGCCAGATTTCAATCTGTCTTATTTATTCACAAGTTGTACTGTTTTAACTGTACTGGCATTTTGCTGTTGCTCTGAAGTTTTGGACAACTAACTTCGTTACCAAAAAAGAGGTATCGTTAAAATAGTATAACCTGAGCACTTCCAGCCAGTAAAATCTCTAAGTCACTAATGCTTTAGGCTGGATTTGAACCAGCAATCTTTATATGAATGGTTAAAACCTCATTATCAGGCCCATCAGCCCCCCGCCCCTTATGTGGGCTCAAAACCAGTGTAACTTATTCCCATAGGGAAATCAGCTATACTGGGATAAGCACATTTATACCAGTATAACTACTGGTAAAATAAATCACACCACCAATCAAAATAGTTATATCGTCACAAGTTGGGTAGACCAGGCCTAAAAAGCAAAACCAAAAAAGGAGGTGTAATCCTTTGAGAGTTAAGCATAATATGCACACAGTCTGCTTTGAAGTGGTGGCACTGTTTTGCAATGAACGTGAGGAGATATGCGAGTACCGCTCTGGTGGATGGACAGTCAATATGCAAAGACCAGAGGCGGGAGTTACGGTATTCCTGCTGTCAAGTGTCTGAGTATGGCAAATATGTCATCAAAGCACTTTAATTTCCAGCAGCAACAATTGCTCCCAAAAGTTAACATGGGAGTTCTCCATCAACCCTTCCCAAAGCATGGATGTAGGTTATTGTTATGTGTGAAGCAATAAATATCATATTTCAAGAAACAGAAATCACTTATGAAAAAAGTACCTTAGGAAAGAAAGAAATAAAAATACTCCACAAACTCAAACCATTTGGATATGTTGCTCTTGAACTGGCCCCAACAGTGCCCTCAACACATGTACATGGAGTGGGGTTCTTAAAAGCACTCACTGCTAGTCTAGCTTTGCGCCCAGAGAAGTTGGTAAGAAAGCTCCCATTGAATTAAATGAGGGACAGTTAGGTCTACACTGAGTGCTACAGAGAAGTCCACCCCTGATGCCAAGATATTATGGTGCTAGGTGCTTCCTTGAAATAATCTCATGTGAGATGGGGAGGAGGAAATGGAGAATATATGGAAAAGGGTCAGCGGGGCAAATGTTGGGAGGAAAATTAGCTGGGGCTGGCTGTTCATGGACTTTTCAGCTAAGCAAACATAATCTGCCCGTACACAGAGAATTTATTAAACTTCAAAACCACACATGAGTTCAGGCTTGGTGCAGATGTTTTGCACAATCCTACTTCTATGTTGTGACGTTGCACCCCATATTGCTTTATGGAAATAAGCTTATGAATGTAAATATGACATAACTGGAATATGTTTTATGCTACATATGCCATGTAACATTTCTCTGCAAAGATTATGATCTACTGAATATATTCATGCTATTTGTATGTATGTATCATTTTTGTATTTGAAGTTATGAATATTGGCTGTGTACTTGTTTGACTTTAAGTAGCCTCAGTAAGGCATTTGGTCAGCTTCTTTAGAAAGGAATTTACAAGTTAAGTGCCCAGTCAAGAAACACTTAATTGACAATGGATCTTGGAAGACTCCAATCCACATAAGAATTCTACCTGAGAACGTTCAAGATAGCATGTGAACAATGGCTGCTACCTATAAGTTCTGAGTCATGCATGGACATGTGACTTACCCATGTGACTCCAAAACTCCATTTTGTAGCTGGATTCTACACAGGGGGAGGGAGGAGTGTCCACCCACAAGAGAAAGTCTATTTAAACCCCTCCATTTTGTCTTCAGCTGTCTCAAGAGATAGCCTCTCCAACCCCAAAGGATACCTGAAAGAAACTGGAACAAAGGACAGTAACCACGGGGGTGTGAGTGATTGCTGGACCCAGACTAGAAGGAGGTTAGTCGGTAAAAGAAACTTACTGGAACATCGCTGAGGGTGAGATTTCATCTGTAATCATTGACTTACTGTATTAGTTTTAGACTTGGGTGTTTTCTTTTATTTTGTTTGGTAATTTACTTTGTTCTGTCTGTTATTACTTGGAACCACTTAAATCCTACTTTTTGTATTTGATAAAATCACTTTTTACTTATTAATTAACCCAGAGTATGTATTAATACAGGGGGCTCAAACATGCAGCCCGCTGAGTTATTTCCTGCAGCCACCAAGCTCCCCTCACCTCCTGCTCCCCCTCCCCACCCAGCGCACCGTGTCCCTGCTCCTCTGCCTACCTCCAGATGCTTCCCGCTGCCAAACAGCTGTTTGGCAGCACGTAGCATTTTCCAGGAGGGAGGGGAGAGGAGCGGGGAGCCACACACTCCGGGGAGGAGGTGGGGCAGGGGTGGGGATTTGGGGAAAGGGTTGGAATAGGGGCAGGGAGGGGGTGGAGTTGGGGCGGGGACTTTGGGGAAGGGGTTGGAATAGAGGTAGGGAAGGGGTGGGAAGAGGCAGGGCAGGGGTGGGGCGTCATGGAAGGGGTGGAGTGAGGGCGGGGCCAGGGGCAGCGGGGGAGGTGTCAGTGATGCGGCCCTCAGGCCAATGTACTAGTCCTCATGTGGCCCTTGTGGTCATTTGAATTTTAGATCCCTGTATTAATACGTGGGGGCGGGGGGGCAAACAGCTGTGCATCTTTCTCTATCAGTGTTATAGAGGGAAAACAATTTATGAGTTTATCCTGTATAAGCCTTATACAGGGTAAAATGGATTGATTTGGGGTTTGGACCCCATTGGCAGCTGGGCATCTGAGTGTTGGAGACAGGAACACTTCTTAAGCTGTTTTCAGTTAAGCCTGCAGCTTTTAAGTGACATGGTTCAGACCTGGGTCTCTGTTTGCAGCAGGCTAGCATGTCTGGCTCAACAAGACAGGGTTCTGGAATCCCAAGCTGGCAGGGAAAACAGACTCCGAGGTAGTCTCAACGCATCAGATGGCAGTTCCCAAGGGGGTTTCTGTGATCCAACCCATCACATATATACTTTAGGCTAGAAGCCTAATTGTTCTTTTGAGCAAAAGCTGCCTTTTGAAGAAAAGTCAAGGATGCAGCCAAAAATAGCCTCGTGAACCAATATTAGGCTTTAGACACAGCTTGTAGGATTTAATTTGACCTTTGAGTCAAGCACAGAAGAAATCCTTACAACACATACAAACAGTGCCTATACCAGATCATAGTAGCAAAGCAGGGACACCGAAGTGCCTAAGTTCCAAGCACTGGTCTAATCCAAGTACAAGACATTTATTTAAAAATGGAGATGGCTAAAAGCACTATGAAGTCATGTTTTTACAATGTAAGCATGTGGTATTATTAGAGACCTGGTTTATGTCAAGCTCTCAGGTTATGTCTTTAGTGCCAAAGTCCTTTAATCAGACAACGTAACTCCTGTTATAACCAGAGCCAACATTTGCCTTTGATCGCTGCAAGTTTCAAATGAAATATTTTTTCTTGGTACTCCTCACTGACCAATTTAGAGATAATGTATCTGTGATTGCAGTTGCTTTCCAGAAAGAGTTGACTCCTTTTGGATGTGGATTTTACAGACGGCACTTAAGTATTCTGGCCATATTGCAGTAAGACTCCAATAGTTTCCTGCTTCCTTGCAAAACTCCCTTCTCTGGGAGTTCAATAAACATATATTGTATTGTCTCAAGGCAGAAGAAAAAAAGTGCTCAAAAGAAGAGGGGTGGGGCAAGATATGCAAAAATTCTTGTGTTTTCTACACATTGCTCCACTCTACATAGAAATTAGATTGTAATTACACAGACTGTACAGACTGTAATAAACTGTACAGGATTCTACCAAAATCACCAATAAGCCAGGCTGTTCTAGCGTGTGCATTACTGCCATAGGGTGAAATTCACCCCAAGTGAAAAGTACTCACAAGTCCCTATGCATGACTTAAGCCTCAATGTGAGACTGAAATGAGATTTAAGTGGTGCAGAGAGCCAGGTGCAGGCTCCCTTAGACTGGAGCTTAACTCGGTGCAAACCCTTTCATACTTGCTCAGCTTTATGCATGTGAGTAGTCCCTTTCACGTCAGTGTGCTCCCAGATAAATGTTTGTGTGTATTTCCAGGGTCAGAGCCTCTAAATATATCTTATCTGCAGTGTGAGTCGCTATTTCTCATAAGCCCTCTCTCATTTCTTCCAATCTGCACTTATTCCAGGACTTACATCGGGAGCTGTAACATTGCCAACGTTGGGCCTGATACTGCGAGCTCCTGGCAAGCTGAACTCTTGCTAAAGACAAGGGAAGAGAAAGTGTTGTTCAGTGGCTAGGGCTCTAGCCAAGGACTTGGGAGACTGGGGTTCAAGTCCCTGCTCTACCACAGACTTTCTTCATGACCTTGGATAAGTCACCTAGGCCCAGATCCAGAAAGACATTTAGCTGCTTAGGGTACATCTACACAGCAGTCCGGGTAAATAGAATTGAGGTTGCACACTAAAAATTGCAGTGTGGGTGTTGTGGCACCAGTGGAAGCTTGGGCTAGCCACCTGACCCCCTGGGTCTGAGCTTGGGCGGCTAGCGGGTGCCACCATGTCCACCCTGCTATTCTTAGCATGCCAGCTCGGCTCAAGCAAGCGCAGGTCTGTCTCCCTCGGGTGGGGAGGCTCTCTCCCAGCTGCAGCATAGAGATCCCCTTAGGCTCTTTGTGCCCCAGTTCACCGCCTGTAAAATGCAGGTAATAGCACTTCCCGACCTCACAGGAGTGCTGTGAGGAGACATTCATTACAAAAATTCTGCGGTGCTCAGCTACTCTGGGAAGGGTGACCATACAGCTGCCTGAGAGTTCCAGGCACTGGGCTTACAGGTTCCATCCCTAGGTAAGTGACTTGAAAATGACCATTTAGACCACAAATAGCTCTTGAAGGAATAGCCTGCCTCTTCTGGGATGGCGGAGGGGGGAGAGAGAAAGTTCCTTTACCAACAAAGGTACTCTACCAGAGTGCAAGCGCTCATATTTCCTTCTCTTATCCCAACCTGGACTATGGTTTCTAATGAAAGAATGTTGCATTCAATCTCAAATTGACTGTAAAAAGTGACATTTCCAAATCTGGAATCCATTTCTCAGCGACAAGCACCAGAGTATACATTCCAGGCCACTGGTGCGTCTTCTCAGGGAAGGCTCTCAGTGTGGGAGGCCGTCTGGCCTGGAAATTAAGGCACTGGACTACAACTGTATTCTAGTCCCATCTCTGCCACTGACCAGCTGTCTGACCATAGGCAAGTCCCTTCTCCTCTGTTTCCACTCCCACCTCTCTACTGGTTCGAATATAACCTCAGCAGGATGTGGACTGCCTCTTGCCCCACGTAGGTACAGCGCTTGGCACAAAGGGGCCCAGATCAGAGCTGGGTCCTCTAGGCACTGCCACCGTAAATAAATCTAACATCAACCTTGTGCCTTACTCCACTCCCCAGGCATGCACCGCTGGTTGTAGCGGATTGTTTAAGTGGCCATTAAAAAATAGAACATGTTTCTCCCCAGCAAAAACAAAATCCTATAATACAAAGTGAAACTGACTGTTCTATTAACTCCCATCCTGCATCAGCAAGTTTCTAAAGTGTTGAAATGTTATAATTGACTTTTCTGCTAGTAGCAAAATGTCACTTTTTCGTAATACCTCATAAGTCAGTAATACATTTCAAAAGCCTCTAATGCTACTACCACAACAGGACTTACAAATTAGCACATTTTTAGCTTTTCATTAAACACAATACAAAAGCCGTCTCATATTAGGGTTTCTCTTCCCATTATTGAAAGTACTGGCACTTTGGAACTTCTGGTAGCAAATTATAATGCACTCAGCTAGGGCCTATTGTAAATCAGCACTTCAAAAAGTGTCACATACTCGCTCCTCTTTAAGCACTGAAAATATTGGAGTCTATTTGAAAAAGCCTTATGGAGTCTCTCTCTAGCCTTGCAAATCATCACAGCACTGTGTAGAGCTTCCTTTTATTTTCTCATGGCATTAAGCCATTTTTATTCTGACAAAAAAGAGGATTGTTTCTTGCTGGGATTAAAAAAATACATAAGATAACAAGCTGGATAAAAACCCCAAATCATTTAGGGCTCTATTCTCTTCCACATTTGTCTTATGTGCTCCTGGTAGTGCTGCATCCGTGGGGCTGACCTAGCTAAGCTCCTGCGGAGATGAGTCCAGATCTGAAATTCTAGACCTGTCCCGTAATTCAAAATCTGGGCTTGGACAACACAGTGTGCCTGCTGCCGTGACATGCCCACAGCACATAGAGATGGTGGCCTACAACGATGACATCAGGCTGAGGAAGGCTTTCACAGGCTGACTGATAGAACCACTGCCGCAGAGCAATCAAAGGCAAACGTGTACGTGGTTCTGTCTAATTCCCCACTCTTCTTCTAACAAAAGGTACTGACAAGGCTCTGCCTTGAAAAGCCTGGGCCCCGGGAGGACATCTTTCTGTTTTGCGCTGCAAAAGTGGGGCGGCTTCTCCTGCAGACCAAACAAGTGCTGGTGCACTTTTGTGTGCCTGCCTCACATGAAAAGACCTAGCATGCCCTCAAGTTGGCCCTTCGGCATTATGACCCTGATGCTGGATTCCCACTGCTCTGGGAAATCACTTGATTTGAAGAGGCAGGAAAGAGCTTTCCTGGCCCACAGCACAGCAGCCGGTGCCTTCACAGGTGACCCTCTCTGCTTAGAGGCAGCTGTCTCCAACTAATGGCCAGTAAATTGTAGTAATACCTGTACTGCCATGCTGTTTCCTGCATGTAAGTGCTTAAAAATGGCTCACGTTAGTGCTCTGAACAGAGCAGACGGGGAAGCTGGCAAGCTGAAATGTCTCCCAGCACAACACCCCAAGAGAGGCAGAAGGAGAGCCAGCATAAAGAGCTATGTTTAAAATGGGCACTGTGGCATGTAAAGAGACCAGCGGCGTTAAAATGGCGGAGCTAGCACACGTGGAGGAAAGCTGTAACATGATTATCACTGAGACGGACATTTCTATAGGACCTGGTGGACGAACGTGCCTGACCAATGGGGCCTAGTTGGAAGCCAACAGGGCTCTTCAAGCACAAGACTTGGGATTCACAATCCACTGACAGTTAGGGTGTCCCCTCCTCAGGACAGACAAGTAATAAACAGTTGAAGCCCAACTCATGCAAATGGCGTCCTCCTTGTTTGGTCAGCAGCAGAGCGAAGCCTAGCACAAGACAGAGCACCTCAGGGGAGTCGTCTTGCAGAAAAACTATCCAGCCCTTTAAAACATTTCTGGGGGAGTAAATCTTTTGGAGTCCGAATTCTGAATGTCTTAATTAAATAGAGCTGGTTGAAACTTTTTATCAAAAAGGTCTCGCGCTGGTGGGGGGAGGGGGGGCGAGGGAGTTGTGTCAAAAGCAAAATGCTTCAGGGGGAAAGAATTGACTATTTTTTAATTTTGTGACAGGAAATTTCAACTGAATCAGAATATTTTGATTTCTAATTGAAGTTTTCATTTCAGTTTTTGAAACCAAAAAACTTTTGTAAAGTTGGGATTTCTTTCTTTCTTTTTTGCCACAGAATGCAAAAGAATGAATGCCAGGGTATAGTTTTCTCCTCCTTCTCCACTTCCCTCCCCACCTCCCCCCCCACACACACACACTTGTTTTTCCCTTTCCTCCTTTTGGAAAAGTTAGAGTAGCAAAAAAAAAAAAAAAAAAAAAAAAGGGGGGGGTGGTGAGGAGGGGAAGTAATGGAGAAAACTAATAACTTTTTCCATTGCATTCACGGGCAGTTTTTATTTTGCCATTTTTCAACCAGCTCTATTAGAGAGAGAGAAGTAATTCTTCTGCTCTACTCCATGCTGATTAGGCCTCAACTGGAGTATTCTGTCCAGTTCTGGGTGCCACATTTCAGGAAGGATGTGGACAAATTGGAGAAAGTCCAGAGAGGAACAACAAAAATGATTAAAGGTCTAGAAAACATGACCTATGAGGGAAGATTGAAAAAACTGGGTTTGTTTAGCCTGGAGAAGAGAAGAATGAGGGGGGACATGATAACAATTTCCAAATACATAAAAGGTTGTTATAAGGAGGAGGGAGAAAAATTATTCTCCTTAACCTCTGAGGACAGGACAAGAAGCAATGGGCTTAAATTGCAGCAAGGGAAGTTTAGGTTGGACATTAGGAAAAACTTCCTAACTGTCAGGGTGGTTAAGCCCTGGAATAAATTGTCCAGGGAGGTTGTGGAATCTCTATCACTGGAGATCTTTAAGAGCAGGTTAGACAGTTTATCAGGGATGGTCTAGACAATACTTATTCTTGCCGTGAGTGCAGGGGACTGGACTAGATGACCTCTTGAGGTCCCTTCCAATCCTACGATTCTATGAAAAGGAAACTATTGAAAGAAAGGAGTCAGGTGGGAGTGGAAAGGGGGCGGTGTGGAGGATATCTTCCCTGAAGCAGAGAATGAGGGAAAACTGGTCAAGAGGAACAGGCTTCTTGTACTGAACATTATAGAGGTTAGAAGGTGAACAATGTTGCTAGCTCTGGTTGGGGTTTTTTTAAAGCCCCAGCTCCTGGAGCCATGTGATTGTGAGAATCTCAGCTTTCTTTTTTTTTAAAAAAAACTCATGGTTGTGGAGAAAGATTGAAAATGTGAACCTTAAAGGCTCAAAAACTAGACCGGAAATAAAAAGAACCCACTTTTTTAATAAGTTGTGGTTTTTTTAGCCAGTCAGATCTTAAGGGCCTGACTCATGATTTTTGACTGCTTGGGGATGGCAATATTGACAATAGCTCCCAGCTCTTGTCAGGTTAGACACAGAGCTCCCTCCGCCCAATACAGAACAAGGAAGGAGCTCATGAAAAGAGGCAAGGAAGCTCTTAGCCAAGGGTTGTGACATGAAATAGCTGAAATTCACTGATAAACACCTGATAAATTCAGCCAAGCAAATGGCAGAGCTAAGATACAATGGCCTCAAGATGGACATTGGTCCAGATAATTCAACCAACCTCAACAAAAAGAGGGCAGCATTTAATGGGCTGAAGTGGAATGTCAGATGAACTGATGGTCTCAAATAGCCTGATTTGGTGAATTCAACTCAGTTCTTCAGGACTCAGACTGAAGCATGGTATGCACCATGGAAATGCACGCCAAGCTAACCTAAACCAATAGAATGTTTGTCTCAATTAAAACCTGCCAAACAGTGCATTTCTTAAAGGATGGATTATCTTTGTTTTTCTCAGTAGAAAGTGTTACCAGCACCCTCCAATGTGGGCCTGATCCAAAACCCAGTGGGAGTCTATTGAGTTCAGTAGGCACTGATCAAGCTGTTCAGAATGTTTTACCAACTAGCTAGAACTGTAATAGATCAAGTATTTAATATATTAACACTACGGTGCCATATCACTTGTATAATTGCTGTACAAGCTTACAATGTTGCTGTCCTTGGTTTATTCTTTCAATGTTTGTTGTTTTATTCTATAGTTAAAAGAGCAAATATAGTACCTTTTATTAGGATGTTTGTTCTATTTTAAAAATAAGAGCATGTGCATCACCTTTGATCCTCATAGCTGCTCATAAGTTTTCAAAAGTGCCTAAGGGACTTAACTTAAGTTCCATTTTCAAAAGCAAGTTAAGCACCAAGGAACCTAAATCCCATTGACCTTCAGTGAGACTTAGGGTCCCAAGTCACACTGAGTCTCTGAAAATTTTACCCCAAGACTTTAACTTTTATACCACATGCACAAATTTCCAGTACAATATGTTATGAATAGTTTTATGGTAAATACACTTAAACCAGTGGTTCTAAAACTTTTTTTTACTGGTGACCCCTTTCACATAGCAAGTCTCTGAGTGCGACCCCCCCATATAAATTAAAAACTTTTTTACATATTTAACGCCATTATAAATGTTGGAGGCAAAGCGGGGTTTGGGGTGGAGGCTGACAGCTCATAACCCCCCATGTAATAACCTCGCGACCCCCTGAGGGATCCTGACCCCCAGTTTGAGAACCTCTGACTTAAACTGACATTTCTCCACGGATATAAATTTTCAGTGTAAACAGCAAAAAGCCTATTGTGTAACAAAGATTGGTAGCAAGTTTTTAATATGAAAATTCTTGATGGGCTGTTAATTCACTTGGAGCAGTCTGTCTGTTGTAAAGGCTAAACTGGGAATTGTTCAATATTCCAAACATACCCACTGCATACAAAGTTAGTTGAAAGTGGCTTTTGGGAGGGGCAGCCATGCCATTCTAGGGGAAAGAGAGGGTGTCCAGTGACTCTAGGGAACCTTAAAGCAGAAAGAAGGTACAACAAGCATTTCTTTATTCATCGTAAAAAGGTACTGTGCTACTCTGGGTGTCTGACGGTACTTAGGACAATACCACAAACCCGGCAGCAAACCAGAAAGATTCCAGCAAAATGGCACCCTGCCACAACTCAACCCAATACGCAGAACTTCTCCTATCAAACCTCCATCTCCCATGCGCCATCCCCCCCACTCCTGCCATTGGGCCCCAACCTTTCCCGAAGCTCAGAACATGATGGGCTTAGCAGCATGCCCTGAACCATCGGACTATTTCAGACAAAGGCAAAAGCTTGTGCCTCCTCTAAGAGCCCCTCACGGAAAACACTCTATGGCCAGTCCCCCCTCTATTAAAACGGACAGGGATCCAGCTTTGCAGACCACCGCTGACACTCAGACATGTTTTGGTGATGAAATTCTAGCTGTGCACTATTGGGAGTTGATTAGTAGGTGTGACATCAAAAAAAACCAAAAAAAACAAAGAAACCCCAGCCAGCCAATCAGAAGGTGGCTGTGGACACTCATCCAAAGCCACCCTCTGCCATTGACTTGCTGCGTGGCTTCTGGCAAGGCACCTCATCTCTGCCTCAGTTTCCCAATCTAGAAAAGGGGGATAATGCTTATCTCTGCCAGGAGAGGAGTGAGCACACTTTGAACGTGTCAGTCACTATGACCAGATTCTGCTGCCCTTAATGAGTGGTACCTTACTACGTGAGTAATCCCATTTAAACACAGTAAGGCATTACTCAGCGTGCGTAAGTAATGGGGTCAAAATCAAGCCTTAAAAGTACTGATCTCCTGGGCTGAGATCCTTTTACAGGTTTGTCTCACACATTTATTTCCCTACTTCCAGGGAGCTGCTGGTAGGATTTTTTTTTTCCAAAGCAGGATTCCACAGCGTGAGCCACTGTCACATGCTCCAGCGAGCAGTTTCAGCACTTGGAGCTATTAGACTTTCCACACCAGGACTTGCTCTTTCCATCCGCTTCGCCTAACGTGAGCTGATGACAGCCGCCGCATTCTCTGCAAATTATGTCACCCGTTTGCTGTCTCGCATAGTTCCAGGTAGACATGATATATCTCCCTGAAAAAGAGGGAGGGCCTGAAGCACTGCAATGTCAAAGAGACTGACTCCTAAGTGCATCGAAAAGCACATTGGTACCTTGGTGAAAGTGGGGTAATTTTCAGTCCTAGAGATGGGGCATAGCCTTTTACCAATTCCCCTGTAACTGCGGGGCTGGATAAGACAGAATCTGTATCTGCAACTCCCCTCGATTTGGATCTGAAAAAACAAAACAATCTCCTCTGCGGGTCTATTGCTACCATAGCTGAAATGGGTGTGGGAAATGCATACGGTTGTGCTTGCCCTGGCACTTACCCTCCACGAGTATGTGGGGGAGGGAGAGTGCAGAAATGGAAGGGGAAGTGTCTCTTCTGGTGAAGGGGCAGGTGCTCTGGGCTCTCTCCCTCTCTGGTAGCAAGCTGCAGGTTCCTTCTCACTCCTGCGGGAGCTGCTGAATATTTCTGCCTGCCTGCTCCTTGCAATAGGAGCAGTGATGTCATCAGCAGGGACTCCAGCCGTCTCCTCTCCTATTTCTCTTACAAGCAGTTGAGTCCAGCTGGACTGTCACATGTCCCCCTGCTGGGATGGACTGTGGAGGACCTTGAACTGAGGAGACCCCACTTATGTGCCTCCATCCCCATGAATGCCCCAAACTACTATTTCTAGAAGAAACTGAAGCACTTGCAGATAGCCCTATTCCTGTTTGGCCTCCCAGTGGCACATGATCTGAGTGTCAAAACAGGAAGCAGAAGGCTCTGGGTCCTACTGCAGAGTCTGACAAGCTAAAAGAAAGCAGAAATGCAGATCTAGTGCTGATTAGATCCCACTTATCCCTTGGACCTCATTGACCCAAGAGGTCTCAGAAGCTCTCAGTAATTCAGTGTTATCCAGGGTGCTACCAGTGCACTACCATAAGAGATACTACTTGCAATCCACCAACATGCCAGGCAAGATGAGACCTTGTTGTTTCCATTACTGTATCCCTACCAACACTCATCCCAAGCCTAAATCAGCCAGCTCGGCCAGCCAGAGAAAAGGCAGCCTGAATTTAATATCTTCTGCAGTTTCTCCTTTAAAATGCTAGAGTAACGCCCAAAGGAGTTACAGTAAAATGAATGCTTCTCTTAGCCTACTCTTTACATCCAGTAGGACCTAGCCAGGAATCATGGGATGTGAACAATTTCTATCAATTAGTGTCACTGAATGATGTTAACACCTATTAGGAATGGCTAATAAATGTAGCTAAATGTCCTTTTCTCCGCCTGAAAATACAGGCACATGCTCATACAGAATACATGCTCACACAGAAATGCTGGTATGAAGCTGACGTAACAACTTACCACCGTACCGACCTGCTGATCTTCCTTGTTTCCCACCTCTACGCGACAGTGGGTGAACCCAGGAACATATGATTAAGAAACAAATCAGCTCATCACTTCTCGCATGCTTCAGGCAAGGTTACGGAAGTTTCACTCCTTCCATAAACAGAGGGGATATCAACACACACTTTTCTCTCACCAGTAAACTGGGACCAGACATGTTCAGGACATGAAGGCCCTCTGTGGCCTGCATCTGGCCTTCCATAAGTCCATCACTGCTAGTTCACAACACTCCTTGGTGGAGAGGCCCCCAGGAGGTTCTGGTGAAGCCTGTTTCCAAAGACCATTGTATCTCCCTTGTCACAAAGGGTTTCTTAAAAGGGCAGCAGTGGCATTAGAGGGGCTCTGGGGGAGTAGTGAGGTGGTCAGAGAGATTCCCATAGCTGGAATGACAGATTCAAAGGCTAAATCTGCCCCCTGCAGTTTTGAGCATTTTTATCATGAACTCTTCAGCTCAGAAAATCAGGACTTCAGCTGCCACAGAGTTCATTTGGGTTGCTATGGCACCCACAGTGTAGGAAGACTGGTAATGGGACCAGTCATTACTCGCTGAAGGAAATAAAGATCTTACCTAGAATCTTTATGGTTGCCTCTCCTTAAAGCCGGTGGGAAGATTAGGGAGCCCAGGATGTGATCTGGCAAATTCTCCATGCTCCTCTTGAATTTCTTCACCTAGGGAAAAAACACCTTTCTTACATCTTCTCTTCCTGATGGTTTAGGCTTGGAGCTGGGAAATCATGCATTCCATCTGCACCTACAGGCCACGCTCATGATAACCTCCAACGGAGATTGCCCTCCCATCCCTAAACCACACCGTGGAGCCAGATTCCAGTCCTGACAAAAGCATGCAGATTCCAGGAAATGCACCACCTATAGTTAGCCTGTACTCATAGACTCATAGATTTTAAGGTCAGAAGGGACCATTATGATCATCTAGTCTGACCTCCTGCACAACGCAGGCCACAGAATCTCACCCACCCACTCCTGTAACAAATCCCTAACCTATGCCTGAGTTATTGAAGTTCTCAAATACTGGTTTAAAGACCTCAAGGTGCAGAGAATCCTCCAGCAAGTGACCCGTGCCCCACGCTGCAGAGGAAGGCGAAAACTTCCAGGGCCTCTGCCAATCTGCCCTGGAGGAACATTCCTTCTCAACCCCAAATATGGCGATCAGTTAAACCCTGAGCATGTGGGCAAGACTCACCAGCCAGCATCCAGGAAAGAATTCTCTGTAGTAACTCAGATCCCACCCCATCTAACATCCCATCACAGACCATTGGGCATATTTACCTGCTAATAATCAAAGATCAATTAATTGCCAAAATTAGGCTATCCCATCATACCATCCCCTCCATAAACTTATCAAGCTTAGTCTTGAAGGCAGATAGGTCTCTTGCCCCCACTGCTCCCCTTGGAAGGCTGTTCCAGAACTTCACTCCTCTAATGGTTAGAAACCTTCGTCTAATTTCAAGTCTAAACTTCCTAATGTACAGTTTATATCCATTTGTTCTTGTGTCCACATTGGTACTAAGCTTGAATAATTCCTCTCCCTCCCTGATATTTATCCCTCTGATATATTTATAAAGAGCAATCATATCTCCCCTCAGCCTTCTTTTGGTTAGGCTAAACAAGCCAAGCTCTTTGAGTCTCCTTTCATAAGACAGGTTTTCCATTCCTCGGATCATCCTAGTAGCCCTTCTCTGTACCTGTTCCAGTTTGAATTCATCCTTCTTAAACCTGGGAGACCAGAACTGCACACAATGTTCCAGATGAGGTCTCACCAGTGCCTTGTATAACGGTACTAACACCTCCTTATCTTTACTGGAAATTCCTCGCCTGATGCATCCCAAGACCACATTAGCTTTTTTAACGGCCATATCACATTGGCGGCTCATAGTCATCCTGTGATCAACGAATACTCCAAGGTCCTTCTCCTCCTCTGTTACTTCCAACTGATGTGTCCCCAATTTATAACCAAAATTCTTGTTATTAATCCCTAAATGCCCTTTACTCCATTAAAGGGCAGTCAGGAGAGCGAGTCCCAAGACTGGTAATAATAGGAACAGGACACCATGCTGAATCAGGCCAGCTGTCTCTCTAGTCCAGTATCCCGCTTCCTACGGTGGCTAGCTCCAGAGGCTTGGAGGGAAGGTGTACCATCACCATAATGGAGAATTATGCAATAAAATGCCTAAGGGGGAAAGTTTACCCTAAGCCCAGGCTGGGAGTGACTATCTTACGACCTGAAGCATAATATCTGATATGGGGGTAAAGTCGAGAGACCCCTATCCCTGACACTGGCCACAGAATGTGCTTACCAAGGACCTATCTCCTAGTTAGTTTCTAGGATTCCTTGCAAACTCTTTGGGGCTGGGGTTGTCCTTTTGTTCTGTGTTTGTAAAGCACCTATCACCATGGGGTTCTGGTTCACGATTGGGCTCCTAGGTATTACCACAACAGCAATATAATTACTATTACATACATTTTCCCGACCCCTTTCCCCTAGCTCTTACATTCATTTGTCTAAACCATGGAGTGCCAAACAAAGAGATTTGGGCCTGTTATGGGATCTGACCCAGCTCTGGTTGTCTCTTGTTCTGACTTCAGATCTTTTAAAAGTGTAGAATAAAAATTAAAGATGAGGCCCAAATCAAAATCTCAAACCCAAATCATCCCCAAAAGGCCGTAACTCGGGGGGGGGGGGGAGCAGGTTTGTTTACCACATGCTCCTTCAAGTATATGGCAACACTGGAGCTGAGACCGTGCCTTCCATTTTATTTTTGGCTATAGTCTGAGGTGGTTTGCCGAGTTCTCCTCACTATACAGGAATATTTGAGAAATTATAGAGGTTGCTTTATTGCCTGCCTGCTACAATACCTGGTAGGACTAGATTGGTCAGACCACCGATTCCCAATACTTTATCCAATGGACTTTGGCATGTATCATTGAACAGACTCGTGAATACAATTATTTGACCACAGTGTTATAGATTTGTAATACGGATGCTTGAGTAGTTGTTGTTTTTAAATCCCCCTAATAATAATAATAGAAGAAGAGTAAGAGTTAAAGGGGAAATGGAGATATTGAGTTTGATTATGTCACAAGCGACTAGAGGGAATTTGGCAAGTGACTAACACTCCAGAGCCACGCAGACCAAGTATTCAACCCAAAAGCAGATATTGTCATGCAGAACAAGAACAGGACACTAATGTTTTGCCAAAATATAAGCCAAAAATATGGCTGTCTGAACCCATTTTTATAGAAATTAACTTATAATGAAAAGAAGCAACACACTCGCATTTGAATCCCACACAGCACCATAACTGTGCTATGAATCTCAGCTGTTGTGAAACATATGGAAAAGTGGAGAGAAAGCATCAAATCTAACCACATAAACGTTATTTTAAGGAGTATGCCTTTAGGTATCTAACTAAAATTGAATTGAGATGAAGTACTATGGTGTATTTGAAAGCTATGCTGAAATTGTAAAAACTGTCATTTTAAATTTCAGGGGGGTTTCCTGCTTGAGGGTAGGGCGGGGGCTCTGTGGGGAAGCATCAGTTTGCAAACAGCCTAGAATAAGGTGGGTGAGTGTAATCTGGATGTTCTAGGGAGCAGCCTTCTTTGTCTCTCTCTATTTTGGGGTTCCCTTGTTCTGAACTCTAAAAAATAAAGTAGTGTTACATTGCAACCTTCCAGCAAGAGTACTTCTTGTTGTTTATCTAACTTCTTTGCTTGTATGCCATGAATGTAACAAGTACCAAACGAAGTGGGGTAGTTAAAATTTAAAGAAAAACACCAGAAAAATCAAAGAGCACTAGGGAAGATCATAGCTGTGAAAGGACCAGTTAGACTGGAGCGCATATAATATTATTATAGGCCACGCCCTGAATAAAGCAAACAGAGGTTAGGTAGACTATCACATTCTCATTATGAACAATTGGAGCAATGAACAGATTGGACAAACCAAACAAAGAAACAATGCAAAAGCTGAGGAACAGACAGTTAGCTCCTGCTTCCTACTGAGAGTTTTTGTAGTTGTGCCCACCGTTCCACTTTAATTAAAGGTGTGTAAAATGTTTCCGTTATAAACCCACCACAGGTACAGACAGACATCCAAAATGCCTTCGAAAGCAAATGCCGTAGCAGAACACTCGCTATTAAATGGAATGAATTTACAACAAATGCTGAGCTGCGTCAGAGTTCAACACCCTCTTGTCTCTAGAGTTATCCAGAAAAGAAGATGGAAAGATATGGGACCTGTGTTAAGAATGAACCCAGAGCATCTGCCATGACAGAGGACGCTATTGGGCAGTGGCGGGATGCACAAAAGGGACCGACTGAAAGAATCCCTCCATCAAACATACTCAGAAAGGGAAAACTTACGGCACGTAGCAACAGAGAGGACATGCAAAGAATGGCTCAGGCTAGACGGGGATGGGGGAGCCTCCTTTGTGCCCTGACCTAAGCGACATTCTGTTCAAATAATTGGCCCGGACGCTCCTGATTACATACTACTCATTTGAGCCTTTGGCTGGTAAAACAGTTTAAAGCCTGCTAGCTCACCAGCTGCTTCTACACTCCTGAGCCCCTCAAGCCAGGTTAGCCTATGAATAGCCAGCGGGAACAAACATCTCGGTTCCCTTTTCTACCCCTTGATACTGTGGCCTGTCAGTGTTCTGAGGAAGGCCTGTGCTTGATATTACACTGTTTGTGTTGTTTCAGGTCAAAGTACAGAGAGACTCCAAGCACTGTGAAAACCCACAGGGAACAGAAAGGGTCTAGTAAAAGACTGACATTGGCTGGTCCATTGTCGCTTATTTTGACAAGTTTCTTGAAGCTTTCCCTGCAGCAGCTTTGGACAGGACGGATCATTCTAAATGGACTTTTCTTAACAAGCTAAGCTGCTCTTTGCCAGATTGTTCCCCCTTGTCCTCTTTCTAAATGTTGCTATTTCTGTGTCAGTCGGTTCCTTAGCTTCTGGGTTCGTTTTAACTGTTCTTAGGGGCGAAAAGGCGTGTGTCAAGTAAGCAGTTCTGGAGATTATAGAGGGCTCACACTGATCTATAACCACCACTCGGAGCATCTGAAAGAGAAATTGGGGAAGATGAAGGCCGGGACGCTCTCTCTATCTGTATGCCACTCGCTCAACCCCGCTCTGGAAATGAAAATGCTTCTGATGAAGTAGGTTCTTTTGGAAGCACTTGTTTCACAGCTGATTACTCACACGCATATTGGTCAGGCATGAAAGAGTTACAGTGTTCCAGTTCGCATCCTCAAGCTACGCGCAGATTTCACATCTGTCTGAGATTTTTTTTTTAAGAGCAATGGGAGGCCAGATTTAAAATAAAGATAATCACAAACAGGTACATTCAAGTGTTTTTTCCACACAGATCCTTAACTCCTACAGGCCTGGATCCATTGCTGTTTCTACACTAGAAGTGACATTTATGCTATTCATGCGACACATTGCCACGCTGCAGAAGCACTGGAGTTGAAGCTCCTTCAGTATAAGAAAGGGGTTGGCTGGCAGGACAATCTGTCTTAAGGCTACGGGCCTTTAGAATTCACTTCCTCCCCAGGCCTGTAACAACCATTAGCAGAGTGAAAGGTTTCAGAGTAGCAGCCGTGTTAGTCTGTATCCGCAAAAAGAAGAACAGGAGGACTTGTGGCACCTTAGAGACTAACAAATTTATTAGAGCATAAGCTTTCGTGGACTACAGCCCACTTCTTCGGATGCATCCGAAGAAGTGGGCTGTAGTCCACGAAAGCTTATGCTCTAATAAATTTGTTAGTCTCTAAGGTGCCACAAGTCCTCCTGTTCTTCTATTAGCAGAGTGGTTAGCACTCAGGGCACACAGAAAGGTCCAGCTTCTCTCCAGGTCTCCTGAGGAGATAGGGGTGGGGGAGGTCAGAGACTTTGGGGCTTGTGTTTAGGGGTGATTGATCTCACTTATGATTATGTTACCCCTCTCTGAGGGGATCTGGGGGAATTTACGGGTCTGTTTATTTGAATGTGTTTCTAAAAATTTGCCAGTGCGTACAGCTCTGAATGAGTAAATGTTCACGTAGGGTCTGGTTCTGCCACCCTGATTCATGCTATGCAGTACCTTTCTTAGTAAGTTGTAGGTGAAACCAATGGGACTATTCTCAGGGCAAGGTACTACTCAACTTGAGTCGACATAGCAGACTTAGGGCCAAAAAATGCTATTTGCTGCACCCATCCCTGAGTGGGAGTAAAGTCGACTCATCCGTCGCTCCAGCCCCATCTCTACCACTCCAGTCCTTCCTTGGCTCCTATGGATCCTAACGACAAACCTCATCCAGAAGACGCTGAAGGCACGACCAGGTCTGCTGTCCCAAAGATGCTCAAGTGGGACACTCTCTATGCATCCGAAGAAGTGAGGTTTTTACTCACGAAAGCTTATGCCCAAATATATCTGTTAGTCTTTAAGGTGCCACCAGACTCTTTGTTGTTTTTGTAGATACAGACTAACACGGCTACCCCCTGATAAGTGGGACACTGTCACTTGGAACAAAAACATAGGTAATCTATATTTGAATGCGATATAACTAGCTTGAATGTTACATGTTGGACTTAGGTGAGGTCAGGATATTGATATGTACACGAATTAGCATGAAAGTGGCTGATTTCGTATCTTCTCTCCATCCTTATATGTGTCCTATCACATGAGAGCAACAGACACACACACACCCACACACACACCAGCATCATCATGCTCATCATATTTCCCATCCTATCCATCTATATATGTCCTTTCCACATGGGTCAGATTCATTGGACATTCCCCACTGCCAGCCACCCTGACAACACCAAATAGAGAGAAGGGAATACTTTGGAGGAGAGTCTGTTGCACAGCCCATTGTGGGAAATAGGTTTGCACAGGGATAGAGGACATATAGCAAGGTGGGGCATGTGTAGAATGCGATAGCACAGATAAGCCACAACTTTGGTTGCTTATTTAAGCCAAACTAGGAGACATATTAAGACCCCCCACACTCCGTTTAAGTTTTTCCCAGTAGCACAGTGATGCTGACTTACTGAGCCCGTCTAAGCAATATGGACTTTGCATGCGCAATTAGAAAGTCCAAGTCCCAGAAGCAGGACAAGAATTTAAAAGGGCAACAGTAGCTTTGATCAGCAGAGTATAAAATAATCATATTTCTATACATGACTGTAAATCCACAAGCAAAACAAGGGGGTAATTTTATAATTGTAAAACCAAACCCACCCCTGGCATTTCCCACCTCTACAATTCTCTCACAAATTGAAAAATCTCTTAGGACAGAAACCGAATATTATATTGAGGGGGAAATTAAACATGTTAGAAGACATTTTTCCAACCTGGAATTTGTTCAATTTGTCAGGGCTAACACCAGCTCTTGTGAAAAGCACCATGAGAGTTTTAATTACAAGGGGTCAAGCCCTTAATTATACAGCTCATCCAAAAGATGTTAGTTAAAATCACGATCACCAATGACGCCTCTAGTCCTCCTCGGCACTAATGCACATTACTGTACAATACGTTCGGATTTCTTTCTCTGGACCTTGTGTCTCATCCCTACAGTCTAAAACTCTCTCTAATAGACGACAAGGCCTCTGACAGTGTTTGAAATCCAGAGTCCTCACTGGGAAAGGGAGAACTTCCGCCCACACCCTATACTGCTACTGAACTCAGTCCTCTTTAGCACCACCTACAGCTTTGCCTAGAACAGATCCAATCATTAAGACCCAGCTGAAACACTGCAAAGCAACAAAAGGTGCAAACTGTTCGAAACCTTAGATAACAAGTAGACTCGCTGGGAAGACAATGTGACTTGCTATTCACATCAGCTTATATATATGGCAAACAATATTCTACAAAGTATATTAATGGGGAATATTGGAAACTATTTTCATAAGAACATTTATCCTTTATTCTGTGAAAAAGTTAAAATTATTTAAATCTGCTTCCAACCAAGATTATAGAGAACCACTGGCCAGAGCACAGCGCACAGAGTTTTTCAATGTAGCTGGCAGCTACTCCCTTCTTTAAAAGACAGGTGTGGGCCACAGAGACAACAACTGTTCCTCTGCATGACCGGATTTGTAGCATGTCCAGGCTGTACCTATGGATTGAAGATGATAGTGAGTGCAATCGGCTGTTTTATGCAAAGTAAGAAGCAAATCAGATGTCAATTACCCTTGAATCATAACCAAACTAATTTAAAACACGCCATAAAAATACACCCAGGTATATTTTTCTTTAACAGACCAGGCAATGGTAAAAGCTAGACTGTATCTACTTGACAAGTGAATTCCTCAAATCCTGGAAGTGAAATCAAATGGCTGAACTCTGCTCTCTGTTAAACCCATGTAACTGACTTGAGTTGATTTACACAGATGTAACACCAGAATTCGGCCCAAAGTCCCTTACTATCTTCCTTTAAAGACACTTTAGTTATGGCACATTTCTTTACCTGGCGTACTCTTCAGGAGAGATGAACGTGTAATTGATTTTTCAGTTACCCTGTAGGCCGTTAGCACGTTGGCTGTTGGTCAGAGGTGGTGGTTCAGTGCAACACTATGGCACGGAGGCTTAGGGTGCCCTCTATGGACCAAGTGGGCCTCTGACGGGGTTCGACTCACCACTGCGGTGCCTCCTGCTTGCCGCCCTGGGAATTAGCTAGGGGCTGCCAGTGCGCCCTCCTCAGCTGGTGTCTCGCCCATCGCCACTCCTGTCTCCACGTCCAGGACCCGTGTCACTCCCTCCCCCCCCCAGACCGCGTTGTCCTCTTCTGGACACAGCCCTCCGGCTGTGCCCCACTCGGTTCTTTCCCCCTTCCGGGGGACCGACAGTCCTCAGTCCTGCCACTTGCCTCGGTGGCAATCTGCAGTCCAGGTTCTAGCCCCTCATCTCAGTGGCAGACTGCAGTCCATCCCTGGCCACTTCCCTCAGTGGCCAGTGGCAGTAAGGGGGAGGGGGAGTCCGGGCCCGCCCCAGGCCCCGATTCCAGGCCCCGACCCAGGGACCCTATAGCCAGCAACCATGTATTGCCCCTCCTCCAACTCCGCCATCTCCTTCCCTGGGCCACTTCCCCCGCAGCCCCAGCATCTCCTCTGTCCTTGTATCAGGGCCTCAGTTTGGCAGCCATCAGCCTGGAGCTTTCTCAAACTCTGCTGACCCTGCCCAGCACTGCTCTGTCCATGGTGCTCCATCCCTATAATCAACCTGTCCTCCTCCCTTGAACTCCAGGGAGTGACTGCCTGTGCTCTGCTCAGCGGCCCCTTCTTATATGGGCCAGCCTGGCCCTGATTGGCTCCTCCAATAAACCTTCCCCTAATTGGCTGGCACTAAAAGCCTTTTCCTTATTGGCTGCCTCCCACCCAGCCTCCCCAGGGTTGCTTTAACCCCTTACCTACCAGTGAGGGGCAGCCGCCCCATCACAGGGCCCAAGTTCAGTACCGGGATTCTGACATCATCCTCCTCCCTTGGGGTAACCTCAGGGTGCTGAAAGATGGGGCTTATCTGGGGGGATTCTGTGGAAGGCTCTGACCGTTTGGGGAGCATGCACACAACGGGCTTGTTCCTGGGACAGCTCCTGCAGCCTGTATCCTTACACATGGGTCTGCCCTTCTTGAGGTGTTTGGCCTACTGCAAATGTAGGGCTCTCCCACCAGCGAGGGTCAGCATGATGTTTGCATGCCATGTTGGCTGCACCTACGTTTTGTTTCAATTCTTTCTCTGTTTGATGGATTTAATGAACCAGGTCTGAGGATGTGAGAACTGTGAGTGCCATGGGCAGTATAAGGTGGAAATACGGTTGGAAGCTATAATTTTCAAAGACTGGGCTCATCTTGGTCAGGGCATGGTCTGTGTTGTTGTACTCCAATTCCACATATGAAATCAGTGAGGCGCAGTCATTTTCATGGCAGATTGTGAAGCTTCGCAGGTATTCTTCTAATACCTAGTTTACTTTTTCTGACTGGCCATCGGTTTGTGGATGGCAGTTGATGCATGGAGACACCCCTCTAGTAGGCGGAACACCTCCCGCCAAAACCAAGATATGACTGAGTCCCCCAGTCTGAGGTGATGTGGTCCAGGAGACCATGAAGATGGAACACATGAATGATGAGCAGAGTCCTCGGTGGTGGGAAGACCACCACCTTTGGGGTGGGAATTAAGTGTGCCACCTTTGTCAGCTGATCCACTATGGTATGGCATCCCTCAGATTCTGGTAATTTGACAATGAAGTCCATTGTAATATCCAAGGCCTCAAGGGGGCCTTGGTGGATATTAACATCCCAACCGGTTTAGTATGGTGAGGCTGTAGGGCTTTAGCACTAAGACTGAGGTGCAGCACCGCTGAGGTGCAGAGGTTCAGTAGTGGGGTCCCGACAGCTAAACACTACATTTTTATCAAGTGGAAGCATCAGTGGGAAAGAAAGTCTAACACTCTAAGTAACTTCAGGAGACCATCACTGCACCTGCCTCCTTGTCCACTTGCTCGTAGATCAAGGCTCAACAGGCCACACTTTGGCTCACCCAGAGTTGCTGCAATGATGCGCCAGGTTGGCTGGTTTCCTCTCTACGCTGTGACTGTGGGGCAGCATTGAATTCACAAATCGTTTTGGTCAACCGAAAACTGCATTTTTCAGCAAATACACTACGTGTCCAAAAAATGTCACCCGGCTCTCGTCGTCTCAGGGCAATTGGTAAGCCTGAAATCAGATCCAAAATCTACTGGCTCCTCTCAGATTCACTCCCTGAGAAACCTAGAAGTCATGGGCCATTTTTCACAGACAAAGGCAAATGTACTGAGTAAGCACAATTATCACCCTGCAACAGTAAAGTTACCAATTACCATCTATTTTCCAATCCACTTCCATTACATTTGCTAGATTCTCTCACCCTCTGGCATTCCTTAGTCACCAGTAAGAATCGGGTGTTTACATTTCTCTTGTGTGCTCTATTAATCATAACCTCCCAAGATCATAAACATGCCTTAGCTGTTATTTTATATTCACCATTCAACACAATTAACTGAGTTTACTAGGGAAAGCGTAACTTGGGTTTCTTTATCTTAGTCTTAAATGGTTCGTGAAAGACTGTAGAAACAAATACCAGACAAACATAGCATTTAGACAGTGAACAATTTGGTAATTGTTGGGTATAGTGGCCGCTTCCCTATTGACAAATAGTTCACCATTAGGGAAAAAAGTTCCGCAGCAAAATGCTGAGAGCTGACAAAAATGATATATGGAACCAGGTGCAGTGCCCAGCCCAAAGAATCTAGCAAATTGTTCCAAAACTTCAGCATCCTGTAATTTAGAATGTGTCAACTCCCAGATACATTTTATTTCTAATTCAGAAACTGATGTTAACGAGGAATAACCCATTCCTTTGCCTTATTCCTTGCCATCCAAAAGACACATGGAATGAAGGCAGTGAAATGCAAGTAGATCTCAAGAAACCAGATGGTTCTTTCATTAAGCTACAGATGTGCCAAAAAGATGGTGTGTCCACAATTACACAGGCAGAGTCCCCACTAATTAATGCTGACAAGTGAAGTTCAAATGTATCCACTGGTAAGGAATAAATCAACCCCCCAGAAAAGCACAAATTTTAAAAGGGTGAGCAAGTTTATTGTTCTGCATCCCAGAAGGCAAGCAATTATCTGCATAACTTCTTAGCAGCAGGTATCTGGAGAATAGCTCCATAAATATGCTATTTTTAGTGTTTTCTCCCCACAGCTGATGGTCACTTTCTTCCCTGAAAAATGGGTCCACTTCAAAATTAACATCCGTCTCCCTTATCCAAATTTCTGCAGTCATCTTCCCATTATCCTGAATTTAGATTGTTATGGACACTACAGACTCTTGGACAAACATCATCTGTATCCTCAGCTCTACGCATCGGATTTTCTTGGTGACAAAGTGCCAGAGCTCACATCAAGAAAGTTTTAGAGCAGCCTCTTATTGCAGGGTTACCTGAATCGGGCAACTGAAGACCTTTTGAATAATGCCCAGATTCTCCAAATCTGTTTTTTTTTTCTTGTTTTTTAGATGTTGACAGAATTTCCTATTTTAAGATGATTGCATCCCCGAAGCAGCATGTAGCAAAAAAAATATGGGGTATGCCATAGTGAAATTCCCCTTCCTGCCAGGGGTTCCACTATCCTGAATCTTTGTCCAACTTTTAAGTTGTCCTTCAAAGGAAAAGAACAGGCTTGTGCCCTTTTGCTAATTTATGCTGTATAAAGAGGGATTGAGGCCTAGATCCTCAAAGGTAGTTAGCTATCTAACTCCACAAGTGCTGCCGCTCCCCCGGCTTAAAGTAGTCATAACAACCCAAATACATGGTTTCTGCCTTCAGCACCCTCACTATAAAAACTGTTCCATCACCAATGCCTAAATCCCAATGAAATCAATGGGAGTTAGACACCTATATACCTTTTAGAACTGGGCCTGAAAGCCTTTTTTTTTAATCTCCGAAGGGTTTCTCAGTGGAGCTACAGCAAAGTGCACCAGCCAGGGATCTAGCCCACAAACACTATGTAGAAGTATGAGCTGCAAAACAAGTCGGCCCAAATCTTCAGCTGGTGTCAGCTGATAATAACTCCAAAGTGAAGCTAGACAGATTTACAGCAACCGAGGAACTAGCCCAATGTAGGGACACTGACTTTAAAATCAGAAGCTCCAATGTCTAACGAAATGCAATGTTATTATTTTTCACTCTGCTCTTTGGCATATTTTCTAACTCCCTTCCAATGAGAAGATGAGAACACTTCTCATGTTCTCCACCCCCAAGCGAACAGCTCCACACCTTAATCAGCCACAATTCTCACAAATCAACTATCATTATCCAGTGTCAGAATTTTTAATCATCACGGCTCTATGTTCTTTATTCTTAAATCAGGAATACTGGACCTGGCTCACTCACGCAACACTTTAGGCACATGGTGAATTTTACTCACGCAAATCAAGTCATGCAGAGGCCTACATGTTTCCAAAATCAAAGCGTTAAGCCCCAGTCCTGCAAACACTTTTGCATGCGCTCAGCTTTACTACTGTGTGCAACATGATCAGTGCCTTTGATTGTAAACTCTGATATCAAAACAAGATGCCAGTCCTGAAATCGCGGCGAGAGACTACATTATTTGTATGATTGAATGTGTCTTTTTTGTTTTGATTTTTAATGAGATTTTTTTTCTGCTCTTTGTCATCTTCCACTCCACAATTTTCTTGTTGGGGTGGGGTGGGCTCTACACTTTTTCTCCCTTCTATTGGGGGGTGGCAGTGGGTCCCTCCACCCCCTGCTCAGAGGGGTAGGGGAACTCTGGGCTAAGATTTAACATTGTGCTTAAGAAGTGATACTTGTCACAGCTACCCTACTAACTGCACCTTTGACCCCTCCTGGTCTCTTAAAGCATCACCACCAACCCCCCCACCTACCCCTCCACCCCGCATAGACCTCTAGTCATCGCCTCTCTCTAAAGATGGAATCACGCAATTCTCCCACTCTCAGACTAGGCCCTGTGCTGCAGTCCCCTGTGATCAACCATTATCATCTCAGCAGGTCACTGTTGGCAGTCCCTATGCCAAATAGAAGCAGGTTTCAGGCCTTGCAGGTCAGTTTCCCATTGAAGGAGAAATTAGTGATGTGGTGGATGGATATTTTCTTAGTGCACATTATCACATTATTTACACTGTGTTCACCAGCCCCTGAACAGGGGTGGTCGCAAACAGCACATGGGCAAACCCGTTTCAGGAATCTCAGCCTAAACAGTTCTCAGGGAGCAGCTCTGTCCTAATCTCTCTAATGAGAGTCAATTATTGGCACAGAGCAACAGCTTCCCCAAAAGAACCTGCATAACAAAACTAACAACAAAGCAGCATTTCTTCAGAGACTGTACACAACTTGTCCTCTAAGGCCAGATGTACCATGACTTGGAGGAAAGTGCTAAAGGTGTGTCAGCTGCTGGGCCCTATAGACCATAGCCCTGATGGGTCACACATAAGTAAGTGTAAAGATATTTTAATAGGGCTAGTAGAAAAGGGGAAGGTTGCAAATATCCTATGTGCAGTAGCTTAACTAGTTACAATTGAAAGCAAATATGGGCGGTTCCTTGTTGGGCCCTGGGGCCAGTGGTGTAGTGGAGCTAGAATGGTCCAGGACACATTATGGAACTTTCAAGAGGTCATGCCACATGGTGGGCACCATTTTGTAGCACAAAATGGCATCTGCCACACACCATGCTGCTTCAGCCATGGTGGTTGCCAGACTGCAAGACCACACAGTGTCCTGGCTGTATATAATTGCCCTTTACAAGGGTAGTCCCTTGAGACCAACCCCAGTTAGGGCACACTGCCCAAGCTAATTCTCAGTGTCTAGGGCACTTCCTTGGAAGTAGCCTTCTCCAGGCCCCTGTCCCTCTAAGAGTCCAGGCCAGCTGCTGGTTCTGCACCCCAGCAAGTTCCCTCAGGCCCCTCTCTGCTCAGCCTTCTGGTTTCAGGACCCCTGCCTAGTCTCTGCAGCTTCCCAACAAGTTCTGTACAGACCTGAGTCCGGATGCAACGTCTGCCAGTCCGAGCCTGCTCCCCCACGTATCGCAGGAGCTCCCCCTGCAGTCAGCTGCCCTGAGCTGATCACCATATGGCTGCTGCCTTTCCCAAGGAGGAAGTTATTTCCTGGGTCAGGGTGTTTCATAGAAAAGTTTCTACCACTTCCCCATATTAACCAGGAGAGGGGTGTATGCCTGCGTCTCCACCCTGGAAGGTCAGCACTCAGTGGGAAGGGGATTGATGAGAATACTAGTTTCCTGCTTAGCCGATTCAAAACTGTGTTAAAGTTGGGCTCGATTCTCTTCTCACTTACACCAGTGAGAATGTCTAGTAAACTCCACTGATGTTATTGGGTTACCCCAGTGTATGTTCAGAGTCAATGAGGAGCAAGTCCAGCTCTCTCCTCTGCAGCTGGGCAAGGGACCTGTGCAATTCGTGGGGTTCTGGTGTGTTAATGGGGGAGCTGGATGTGAGGGAGCTATGCTGGATGGGTGGGCATGAGGCAGGGCATCCATTGCTGCACAGATCTCAGCACAGGAAGGCCACATAGGAGCCGCACCCAGTCCTGGTTAATACTGGGGCGTAGCCCCAACTCAACAATCAGTGGCTAGGGCTCAGGGTAGCTGAGCTCGTGGTGACCTCTACATGTAGGGGTTTGCATGCACTGAGCTAGTTGGGGTTTATCCCTACTTGCACTCGGTCCAAACCCTGACTTGCCCAGGCCTATACCAAAGAGTCAGCACCAATGCAGCTGCACTGATTGCTGGCCGATTTGTGGCCATTTCCAAATGTGCAATTCCATAGGCCACTTCAGTCATTGGGCTAAAGCAGCGTCTATGACTAGGGGTGGAGGAAGATTCCTGACAGCATCTCCCAGCCCAGCTAGTCAGTCCATGTTCTGCCTAGATTTTAGCCTGGGGACACAATTGAGCCACAAGGACTACAAAATCATTAACCAGCTCACCTCACTAATGAAAACACTTCTCCATCCACCCAAGCATTTTTTGATTCTGCCTAATACACAGTATACAGGATTTTTCCTTACATCCATCCTACAGTTCAAATGCTCCAATGTGTGATGCATTGTTTAATCGGCAGATTGTTTAATCTTTTTTGAGCATGGCCTTATCTTATTTGTCTCGCTTTCTTCGGATGATTATTGTCTTTTCAACAGACAAAGGGAAAACTGGAAATTAAAACAACGTTCTGTCAAAATTAGACCATTCTGGTCAGACCGGCCCCCTGCTGAACTAGAATTGATCTCTCAAGTGAGAGAAATATCAAAAGGCTTCTCTCCTGCTAAGCAGAGGTTTCGAAACTCTAATCTCACAAAACTATTTTTTAAACATTATACAGAGGGTTTATTGTGTTTTGGGTGAGGGTTTTTCTTTTTCCTCGTTCTGTGTGCCAGTTCTGAATGCAACAGCTTTTCCTCTGGAAGTCCTCTGGGAGGGCCTGTCTCAATTTCTCCCCTGCTACACTTATGGTATAAACACCAAGTTAACACAAAAAAAAAATCACCTCCACCTTTTGAAAGACAGTTTATTGTGTATGGTTCTTTTCAGTGGCTCCCTTACATCTGGCTCCTTCTCCCCTTGTAATTCCCAACTGGTGTAATATGAGCAGAGCTGTCTTTTTATAGCACACGCTTCTCATTTACAACTGGCCGCCTTTGTACGCTGTATTAAAAATAATAAAACGTGCTTCCCAAGTGCAAAGAATTGAAAATGTCCAGCTTTGACTGTATTCCTGATCACCCGGCCAGCTCCAATTTGGTGAGGAGATTAAAGGCTGCCCTGGACGTCGGGGATGAGAACACAGTGATGGATTTGATCTGCACTGAAGTTCAACATGTGAATGCCACCATCGAACTCTCTAATGATGACTGGATGAAGGAGCCACAAGCTCACCTGCACCCTTTAGTGCTAGTAGGTAACTGTGATATTTTTTAAATGGCAAAAATAGAGACTTAAAATGTCATTATCATTTTCATTGTGTGAAGAACTAGCATTCCTTAATGGGAAGACATTGACAGATGAAATTTTGTTTACCTGAACATTAGATATAGTCTAACAGGGCACCGGTTTTCCATGCTATGAGCTGGGACTTTAGACTAGCTCCAAGCTTGATCATCATCACACTAGTTTCACCTCTTTCCAGTATTCCACCCTATGCTCGGTGTTTGCCATGGTTAAAACAATTGAATACATTATTCTAGCAGACAGGCCACCGTAAGTGCAGCAATCAGGTCAGGATCAAAGATCAATTTGCTCTCCACACTGAAGAGTGTTTCTCAACCCTACCTTGCATTCGAACAATTTCCAGGCAGATAACACTCATAAATTTAATTCTGTTGGAGTCTGCCTCTCTTTGTAAATTAGAGTTTGGACAAAAACCTAACGGAGCTAAGTACGCCATCCACTCCCTAACAGGAATAATCACATGAATCTTTTGCAATCCCAGCACTCAGGCCTCTAAGTTCCAGGTTACTGAGTTTTGCTGGCTTCTCTGTCTATCTGGTATGCCCAAGGGTCACTGTCGCCTCCCAAACATTCACCAGTGGCTGCGTGTGGCTCTGCTGTGGCCTGCCTCGGTTTCCCCTATGACAAGGTAACAATTAGTTAACAGCCCTGTCGAGGAGAAGCCAGACTCTCTAACTAACTTCAGCATAGCTCCATTTAATAAATCATTCTGAAAGGACCACTTGCACAATGGTTTAAAAGCCCTTAGCACAGAGCCCAGGCAAAACGTTAAAAGTCCCCAGAACAACAGTTTCTGAATCTCTTCAGAAAATTCTTCAGGGAGCTAGGCCAGGATGAGTTTTCCTTGCTAGGCTCAGCAGCTTCTTGAGCAGTTAGTCTCAGCTTCCTCTAGCAGCAGCTCCTGCTACTGTAAGCCCCAGGCTTCTCTGCTGTCTGGATAGCTCTGTAGTCTCTCTCTGAGATGGTCAGAGTCTCTCCTAGGCCTCCCCAGCTGGACATCTTTGCAGTCCCTTCTATTGGTTCAGCCTCTGTCCCAGGCTTTCCTGCCTGATGCTGTCATAACATCTCCACCTTAGCTTGCAGCTTCTTTTTAATAGCCAGCTAATTAATACCCACATCCCAACTCAGCTGTGGTGGGCCACCTAATTAGCCCGGACTAATTGTTTCCAGGCCTCTGGCCTTAGAGGAGCAAGCCACCCTATGACATGGTGCTGACCCCAACATTCCCAGTCTCCTCTGTTACACTGAACAATTCATTACATCACTGCTTTTACAGCTACTTTTTCTCACCCTTAGGGGGCAGTGTTGCACCAAAACAACCGCCACACAACTATTTTGCCTTCCGTTTCAGCTGTTTCGAGTTCGATATTAACTCTTAAACCCTTTAAAGAAAATCTTGATACCAGAGTGCAAACAGTACTTCATTTCTTAAAATTAAAGCAACCAGAAGTTACCGTTGCATCGTGTTTATGAGGACAACATGCAGACAAAAGTGTTATGCCCCCAAGTGTTGGGGGGAGGGATAGCTCAGTGATTTGAGCATTGGCCTGCTAAACCCAGGGTTGTGAGTTCAATCCTTGAGGGGGCCACTTAGGGATCTGGGGCAAAATCAGTACTTGGTCCTGCTAGTGAAGGCAGGGGGCTGGACTCAATGACTTTTCAAGGTCCCTTCCAGTTCTAGGAGATGGGATATCTCCATTAATTATATTATATGCCTCTGTATCAACATAGGAGCCTCTCTTCCATGGAAACAGTGAAAAAAATAGAATGCGCACACTTCTGAGCATCACAGCCTCTTTGTCCAGCCAGGAAACAGAACAAAGTGGGATAGCTCAGTGAGGGGGACATAGCTCAGTGGTTTGAGCATTGGCCTGCTAAACCCAGGGTTGTGAGTTCAATCCTTGAGGGGCCCATTTAGGATCTGGGGCAAAAATCTGTCTGGGGATTGGCCCTGCTTTGAGCAGGGGGGTGGACTAGATGACCTCCTGAGATCCCTTCCAACCCTGATATTCTATGAAAGTACAATATGGAGCTAGCTCCAAGAGTGACCTATGCCCATTTCTCAGAGGAAGGCAGAGACTTGGACTCAGGACCCAGTGCATGGGAAGGAGATTTCACTGGCGCTCAGGCTGGCTTCCACGCATTCAGGACTTTTGGCCATGCTGGAGGCACCATGGCCACAGTCTCTGCAACTCTAATAGTCATGCGGAATAAGAGAGAGGAAAAGGATGAGTCTTGTCCAAGTAAGCCAACTGAGCATGTCCTGTCATTGTCTAATCCACGCGGGGGGTACATTATTTTCCTGGTTCTTCTGTTTTTAAACTGTTTTATATCATTTTTTTTCCAAATACAAGAGAGAACTTAGCCTAGAGAACAATCAGACGTTCTAATTTCCCCTTTTAGGTAAGTTGGTTTCCCATGCAGTGCAGCATTCAGAGAAAGAGCCATGAAGCAAGCACAGAGAATGCAGCTGGGAAGAAGAAGCAATGCTGTCAGAGGTCTGGGAGGACTGCTGATTAGGCCCAGTCCCCAGGCCTGGGGGGATCAGTGTGGAGAATCCACTGCTTAAATGCCCTGTATTGAATTAGCCTTTGGAGCCTGCGGGGTCAGAGTGCAGAGGTTGTGGGCAATGAAGACTAGTCAAGATGGGCCAGTGGTTGAGGCACTGGCCTGGTATCAAGAGATGGGGTGCAAGTGTGAACTTGGGCAAGTCCCACAGGGCCTGATTTTCAGAGGTGCCACCAGGGCCGGCTCCAGGGTTTTTGCCGCCCCAAGCGGCGCAAAAAAAAAAAAAAAGCCGCGATCGCGATCTGCGGCGGCAATTCGGCGGGAGGTCCTTGGCTCCGAGCGGGAGTGAGGGACCGTCCACCGAATAGTTGGACCTGCCGCCCCTCTCCGGAGTGGCCGCCTGTTTGGCAAGCTGGTGCCTAGAGCCGGCCCTGGGTGCCACACACCCACAACTCCTATTGACCTCAAGAGGAGATATGGGTGCTTAGAAGTCTGAGTACCTCTGGGCCTTTGCAAAATAGGAATAGAAGTAACGCCCCGTTTCACGGGGTGTTGCAGGGATAAAGTCACTAACAATCGTGAGGCACATAGCAATAGGACATATAAAAGCTGCTAGAGAGACAGAGGGAGCAAACTGGGAGTTGCTAACATAGAAAAATTCAAGCCCCTGCTCCCCTCATGTTTAAAGTCAACTGTGTTCAAAGGTGACGTTTCAGCTCTGCCCTCACAGTCATGCTGCATCTTTGAACAAGGCGGTAAAACCTTGAAAATTCACATTAATGACTGGAAGCCTCATTGCGAGTTACCAGATGTTGTGGATTAGCCATGAAGGGAACACACCGTTTAGGAGAGCAAGGATAATGCATCCTAGCATATTTTGGGCATTGATTTTGACAAATGGAGCTTACTTTAAATTATTTACGATACTTCCTGGTGTACAAGTAAGTATCTTCCAGCACAATTTATGAAAGTAATGAAGTCTTGGTAACATGAGACATCACTACTGTACTTAGCTATCACTGAGAAGTGGGGAGAGACCATTGTATATGTGAGAGCACTATGGAGTGTACTAATCAGCAAACCTACTGTAACTGGATGGAATTTCACAAGCCATATGACATGAGGCCAATTTGCCAAAGCTTCACACACCATTATTCACCTTACCATTTCATAGCTGCATGCCACAGGAAAAAAATAATAGGCAAAGTTCTCTTTGCCAACATCAACTTCATGGGAAATTTGATTTGATGTGGATTCAGATGAAATTTGTACACAGGTATTGAGGAAGTGGTCTTTCTTTGGCCAGTGAAAAACTAAATCCATATCTGAATGTCTTTATTTCTAATTAAACAAAGAACTATAATTTTTCTACCTGCACCAAACCAAATTTAAAAGACAGCAGAGGACACCAGTACACTATTATTGGAGCTGAACAGGAATTTTCTGTTAAAATTTGTTATATATATGTACGATATACGTGATACGAGTCAAAACAAAACATTGTGACCTTATCTAAATGCTTGGATAATTTCTCTTCAAAAATGTTGATGAAATCAATATGTTCCCACAAAACAGGGCAATTTAGTCAAATCCGCATTTTCCAATAGAAAGTTGTTGCATTGGAATAATTTTGACCAGCTCTGTGTATTTAACCACACTGAGCAGAGGTCTTCATTGAGCGGTCTGCAATGACAGATCTCTTTCCTGAATTAATACAGTTACTTCCGAACGTTATAAGGTGTACGAGTCATTTAAATTTTTCCCTCCAATGTGCATTACTTTGCATTTATGAACATTGAACTTCATTTGCCATCATGTTGTCCGTTCACTTAGCTTTGCTTGGTCTCTCAGGAGAGTCTCACAGTCCTCTCTGCTCTTCCCTGACCTACATAATTGTGTGTCTGATCCAGAGTCTAACCAAGGGTGTTGGTTCTCTCCTGCCTTGCACTTTGTGCCTTCATTTACATATCTAAGTGTGCACAAAATGCTCCCAAATCACAAGATACAAGACAGCAGAGAATCAGTCTCAAGAACAATAAGTTTATGCTTGAGCTGGACAAATAATTTATCATTAATAATTTATTGGACAAACTGCCTTTTTCTCTATTGCAGTTGTCTCAAATTTATTTATGATTCAACATCATTTCCTAATAATGTGGGTGGTAAGTTCTTAGCCTATAGTGTGCGTGCAATCAATTGCAAGAATCCGATATGTAAATATGAGCTGGTTTAATTGGATATTTAAGTCACATGAGTAATTTCCACAGGTAAATAAGCAGTACAATAATTATAAACATATCAACGCTACTGCAATAAAGCAAACTGTCTCTGGGAATGAGAAAAGGGCCTTAGGGAAAAAGGTACCATGCTTTGTAACAAGATAAATGCATCCTCCCTCTTTGTTTGTTCACAGCCTAAGAATGCAGCCCTGAAAAAGAATGGGTCCCTTCTTTCTTCCACAGGGTTATCACTCTGGAACAGAATGGTTTGAGAGAGAAAAAACAAAGTGAGGAAGCAGACCCTAGAAAATTCATCCTTACCTGGAGAACACACTTAAGACATGGTTAGAGCAGACATGATTCTCTGAAAGAGCAAGGAAAAGGGAAGCCTAGGTCAACCTGCTTTTAGCAAAGCATGATGGGAAGAGAAATCTAGGATCCTATAAAAGGCAGGCTTTTCTACCTCACCTTTAGTGTTGATAACAATAGTACTAATAAAAGTACTGTTCTGATAAGAATGCTAGAAGGTAAGCTCTGAAGATATTCTTCTACTTTAAAAATTTTAACTGTATGTTAATAATTAAATTAATGGATATAGCCTATCTCCTAGAACTGGAAGGGACCTTGAAAGATCATTGAGTCCAGCCTCCTGCCCCCACTAGGCAGAACCAAGTACTGATTTTGCCCCAGATCCCTAAGTGGCCCTCTCAAAGATTGAACTCACAACCCTGGGTTTAGCAGCCAAAGCTCAAACCACTGAGCTATCCCTCCCCCTCGACTGCATGGTTTACATGATGAATATTTTCCAATATTTGCTCAATTTCTTGTTTCCACAAAAACTCCTGTCAGCACTAGCACTTACTAGTACTTTCATGGACTACAAATATCAGAACTAAGATCACGGTCAAAGAGTATCTTACCTCTTTTAAGAATCTGAATGAGAGTTGACTTGCATATCTCCTGTGGGGGAAGGGATTGTTTGTTTGTTTTTCTGTATTTACACAACTGTGAATGAAATACTCATGTCTCAATTACAATTAGTTATTTACTTTTAAATTTGTTAATACACGATCATTAGAGAGGACACTATTAATTAGTGTTGACACCTCTTGTGACTATTGTTTCTCATGCTTACTTGGAATTTTTCTTAAAATATGTAAGAATCTTAAATTTCATTTAAAAAAATATTTAGTTCTCTTGGTTGTGGAGCAAGGCTTCAAAACTTAACCAGAATACACCCTAAAGGTTTAAAAGTCATCTGGATTCTAAAAACCCCAAAATGTATATGTAAAAATCTCCTGATTTTTAAGCCAATCTTGTGATTTTGAATCCTTGGGGTTGACAGTATTGGAAGTTATGATTTGAAGCCTATATAATGTTATCAACTAACAAAGCTGTTATGTAGCAGCTTAAGGGTAATAAATTAGTAAACATGCTCTCAATTTACTCTTTTTAGTTTTGCATATTGTGCTCTTTCACATGACAATAATGAGTTTTCCTAATAATGTGAAATCAGCTCAGACAATTTGAGTCATTATTAATAGACACACTTGATCTGAAGAAGTAAAATTGCTTAATGTTTTGTTAAATGAGGTGTACTCTACAAACATTCATATTCAGAAAGAAGGGTAAGATACTAAACATATTAAAGATTAATGGTTGTAATGCTATTGCTAATGGAGGGGGCATGCTTGTGAGCTGTACCTTTATGGGCCCTATCCTGCAAATACATCCGAGTAATTTACAGATCTGAGTTAGTCCATTAAGTAGAGTTACTCACGTGCATAATTATTGTCCGGATCAGGCCCTAAACCTAAAACCTGTTTGTTAGTCTGCCCACCCAAAATAATAAAGTGAAACTATATATCAAGGACTTTCTCTTGAGGATTAAAAGGAAGGAAGAATGACAAAAACACTGAAACTAGGAAGATTACTTTGGAACAGATTGTGGTGCCCTTAGTCAGGTAGAGAAGCATTTTACTCCACAACTAGTGCCATTGGTGTCAATAGAATGAGACATAAGTAACTTATCATTTCAGTTGGGCGACTTTTTTTTTTTTTTTTAAACAAAAAGGGCATTTTGGAGGGCCCAAAACTATTTGCCAAATTCAGGTTGAATTCAAAGAATAGTTTCAGTTGGGAAAAAAAAGTCAGAAGAGTCAAAATGTTTCTTTTTCACTTTTTTGTTTTGAAACATTTTGGTTTTGATTTTTGCTTTGAAATGGCATTTGGATTTCAAATTTGACCAACTTAAAAAAAAAACCATACGCACACCAAAAAAGATGAAAAATACCCAAAACAGGCGACTCAAAATGAAAACTTTGACAAATGTTTTGGTCCATTCAAAACAAAATTTTTCAATTTGACAAAAAAAATCATTTCAGTTTGAATCAAATCAGATTTTTGAGGAGGTTGGTTTTTTTTGTTTTTTTTTTTCAATTTAGCCCACAAAGTGCCCGAAATAAAGTGCATTATTTGCTCAGCTCTGCTCATCACCATCAACTAATCAGAAACTGACCCTCTGTCAACAGCAGTTCCTACTCTGCATATGAATAGACAGGAGAAAAGAGCATCCAAAACAAAATATATAAAGGCAAGCAAAAGAACATAGCTTTGTCCAAGGTCATAGAGTGATATTTCACCATCACTGATGTAATTTCTGACCAAGTCATAACAAAAATTAATTTCCCCATACAAATAGAGCAAGAGATCTGTTTCAGTCTAGATTACTTATTTTATGTTAAGAAAAACAACACAAAGAACAAATATCAAGTCTCCATGAGTGAGAGATCACTATCATTAACATTCTGCATGCTGACCTGAAACGCAAGATAGTAGCTGTGTCACATGTTCCCAGGTTGCAGGCAGGAAGAGAATTTTATACTTTTAATGATGAAGTACACAGAATGTCTACATCTCCTTCAAGTTACATAGAGAATATATTTGTGGTCTATTGGGGAGGCAGTGCGGCCTAGTGTCTTGGTTACTGAATTAGGACTTGAGTTTAATTCTGAGCCCTGCCACTGGTTTGCTGGGTGACCTGGGGCAAGTCACTTCCTCATTCCGTGCCTCAGTTTCTCCATCTGTACAAAGGGATCATTGATATTGACCTCCTTTGTAAAGCATGTTGAGATCGGCACATGGCAAACAGTATAAAAAGGCATATTTTAAGGAGCATAGAACAATATCTACTGCAGTTTTGATCAGGATTGTTTATGTTCTGAAATGGATTTTAGTTTTAAAAATACAGTAATTTCAGACCATTGAATATCATTCATAGAAAACAAAAGAAACCCAGTAACACTTGATTCCCAGGGAAGAGTATCCGAAAATGGTGCACGGGCCAAAAGCAGGCAACTCAAAGTGTCCAGAAGTAGGTATATGGGCTAAAATCCTGGCTCTACTGAAGTCAATGGTGCAACTCCCATTGATTTCAATGGGGTGAGGATTTCACCCACAGTGTCTGTATGAAGTTCCCTTTCTTGAAAATCTATTGACTATACATCCAAATTCTGCCACAACTATGAAGTTTCTTCATTCTAACAAATTAGGACAACTTTAGATCCAAAGCTGCAGGTTAGTTACAGTCTTTTCTCTCGTGGAGCAATGATGGGGTTTATATCCTCGGCTTCTTTAGCAATCCAACTGGGGAACCTTCCTTGCTCTTTCCTGTTTATTAGCCAGCAGCATTTCTATGTATCCAAGATTTCACTCAGAAGTGCACAGACTTCAGAAAGTGACCAACAAACCCACAATAATCCACCTGCCAGGAATCAATGCTAATTTTATTACCCCTAAATTTAACTAAAAACATGAAAATATGGCTTCATCCTGATCTTCATACCGTAGCTTCTAATGATTTGGAAAACCAGCTTGCCTTAGCTAGCATATGAGTGAAGTAACCGACACAGAGTGGTGTTGGTTACATGCCCCACTTAGGGATACTTAGGGATTATTAAAATCCTCCCAGTCATGGCTAATTTTAGCCTCACATGTTAGTAATGCTGTTATTATTGTAACTGTGTCCCTGCACTGACCGCAACATTTGAGTAATTGGATGGAAATAATGGCTCATAAAAAGGGGGAGGGATGAAACGCGGATCTGAATATTGTAACACACTGCCTCTGGCTGTTTAAGTTTTGGGGATTTTCTCCCCGTTTTTTCCACTCCTGTGCTACTCACACCCCTCTTTTCCAGACACAATACGTCCCACTTCACATTCTTGTGACCGAGAAGGACTAGGTTCTCTACTGAACATATCAGCCCTGCTCCCTAACTTGCATGTGGGGGGGGGGGGGGTGAGAAGATAATCCCTTCCTACATGTTGATTTCCCAGCTGCACCTGGGGTGGGAAATAAAAGATCAGGAGCCAAACCCAGATTTCCTCTATGGCAACCACCAGGTTAATTGCTGGGAGACATTATGAGACGATATGAACCAAACACCAATCTGAATCTCAAACCAAGCCCAAACTACTGTACATTCAGGTTCAAAACAGTTCAAGTGATACATTCATTCCTGCCCCTACCTTCCTTCCTTACCCCAAAAGTTTACTGCCTTTGCTCAAAGACACCTCTGGGATGCAGAAGGGTCAGCAAGATGTATTGGGACATCTGCCATATTACAATGGTGCAACATTCAAGTGAACCACGTAATACATGGAGGACGAATAGAGCACATCGCCAGAGACCTCCCCTGCCCGATGGAATATCAACAAGCACAGAGGCTTGGATGAGACGAGGAAGAGGCACTGGAGGCTAAGGATCAGCTGAAGGTTGGAGAGGCAAGGGTGGAAAAGAGGATAGGAAGAATCTGATTGGATTTGGAGGGAGAAGGAAAATTAAGAAAAACGTTAAAAAGTTTTGGATGATCTTAGATAAACTTCAGGTGCTGACACACCTGGAGACATCATTTTATGGTTCAGGAAGAGTCCCTCTCTCAAAGCCAAAAGGAAAAATAAAATATTGAGGAGTTGAAGCCTTACCAGTTAGGATAAATCCATGTTCTATTCTAGTTCTAGTTTTCTAGCAGGTGGGGCTGAGACACAAAAGTTAGGTCCGGATCTGATTTCAAATTCACCCGTCCCTCAAAAGATTGAAAGCGTTCAGATCTGGGAGTTTGGCTGGGGTCTAGCGCAACTTTCAAGATGCTGCACTGTAGAAGAAGCTCAATGTGACTTTTGCAACATGCTTCGTTACAAGGTCCTCTGATTCTTTGCAGTACCGAGGAGGTGGCACAAGAGGCTATAGTGGCGTCTATACTGCAGACATGATAGCACAATGATGAATGCGGAGATACACATGGGTCTGTGGGAAAGAAGGTAAAAGGAAAACAAAGCAATACATTGACAAACTCTGGGAAACAATGGAAAGCTGTCAGATTGTAGAGAACACCCTCTACAGAAACGCCAGAATCACTTCCATCCTCACCTACATATTCTGTCAACTATTCCATCCAACTAGTGACCCTATTTAGTTTGGGAGCTGTAATAGAATTTCAGCACAAGGCCACAACTCCTCCATTTTTTGTACATTGTTTGCTAGCTTCATTAGGTTGCAATTTCTTTAGGTCATTGTGTTTTCTCAAGGAGATTTCTTTGGATATTTACTCTGGGGGGGCAGTTAGGACATGGCTCTTAAAGTTTTAGATTATATGAAACCTATTAATTGAGAGGAACGTTCTTGGGCTTAAGCCATCAGACTGGGAGTCATGAGATCCATCGTCAATTCTTGACTCTGCATAGTCATCCTGCGTGAGCTTGAGTATATTAGTTAGGGCTTGATCCTGCTCCCATTGTAAAACTCCCAGTGACTTCAATGAGAGCAGCTGAACTGACCCTCACATCCTTGCAACCCCATTGAAGTCTATGGGAGTTTTGCCTTTAATTTAAATGGTAACGGGATCAGGTTCTGTCTGTTTGCTATACATAGCACAAGGATATTAATTCTTAGATCAAAAGGTGCTGTGAGTTAATTCATTCATGTTTATAAAGTGCTTTGAGATACTCAGAAGACGCTATTCTGAGCACGACTTCTGCAGCAGAGTATTATCACTTAATGTGAAACCCAATTGCACCTAATGGCTCTTTTGTGCTCAAAAGCATATGACAGTGGATTGCGCTGGAAATATGGATCATAGTCCTGAAAAAAATCAGTCTCCCAGCTAAACCACTTACAACATGTATTTTTACACAGACTCCAGAAGAATACGAGTCATATAAATTCATTCAGCTAGGGAAAAAGAAGTTAAAGACCTTGGGGTGAGTGGTTTCTTTTATTATGGGGAAATTTTCCTCCCAGATTAAACTGGTCTCTTTCTCCGCCAACCTGCTGTCTGGAATTAAAACAGGAGTTTAATCAAAGAGGTGCTGACACAAAGCTGCACTGTGAACATTTGACCTTAGCTATCACCTTGTGATTACATACATACATATGTATATATATAACTAGGCAGGCTTGCTGTTGCTATATCCAGGAGTCCATATGACCCCTACTGTATCAAGTAACCATTATCATCTGACCCCACTGGAGTTATAAATACAACAACAATAGAGCTCTAACTGGATTATAATTGGACAATGGTAACAGGACAATGGAAAACTATAAAAGACCATCTATCCACACAGCTAGGTCTTGTACTAAAATAAGTTGCAGTGCATTGCAATGGATGAGCTGCCAGGACCCGTTATAGAGAAGCTACAGATCCTTCGGAAAGTGGAATCAGAGTACCCATTAATGGCTCATGCTCCAGCGGAAAAGTACTATACAGCACTGGTCACGGGAGACCTGAGAAACCTCAAGGTCCTGACTGATAAATATTATGAAGACGTCAATCTGATTTTTGAGATCAGTAAAAATGAGCTGGAATGGCAAGTGAAAAGCCTGGCCTCTTTTGGATTGTCAGGTACTCTTGCTTTCAAGGACCAGTTTAAAAAGTAAACAGGCACTTACTAACACTGCTTGAGAGAAAGGTGCGGTGTGTTCATATTAAATGAATTACACTCTGTTTTAAGTAGCCTGCTAATATGTTACCGAAGAGTCTGATTTCTTTTGAGATGATTATACCATATGCTCCATGGATGCAGCCTTTGTGCTAAATGTTTGCAGTGCCTCGCTGTTAGCAAGTGCTCTAGACAGGGAAAATGAAGGGCCTGATTCTGCAAATTCTCACTAACAGATCTAGGGTACAAATGTTCAGTGATTTAGGAGCCTAAAGTGCCTAACTTGTTTTTAATGGGTCAGTTTGGCATGTTTGAACATTGTATCCACAGTGCTTACTACCAAGCATAGTCCCATGGGGCCAGTTTGTGCCACTCACGGGCAGCTTTGCATTCGGGGCAGGATGCTAAAGGGGTGCAGAACAACACTGCAGCAGGGGGCGCTCTGGGGATGTCCTGCGCTGGGGAGATTGAAGGTTTCCTGGAGCTCTGCAGTGACAGGGGGAGCGTGCAATGGGCTATATCCCTGCAGCATTTTACACCCAGGTTCTGCCTATTCTTAGCCCCTCGTTAGCACTATGACCCCGTAGGGAAGTAGAGAGGGAGCAGAGCCTGCAATACCCAGAGCACACAATGCCATTCTGCACAGGCTTCCTCCCTCCCACTGCGCACCTACATAATGCCTAGGCTGAACCTAGCCCATCATGGGCAATGGAACGATATACCCAGTGCCAGGGCTGGATAAAAACACTGAACAAAACACCTGAGTGTCAGAAAATGGGGCTTCACTGAACACAAAATCTCCCGTGGGAAAGGAGAGGGCTTTTCACAGGATTTTCTATTAGAGAAAATTGAATTAAATGTTTTCCTTCAGGTCAGTGTTAATCCCTGTGACCGCCTAAGCTGCCACGGGGCCTGATGGGAGTTGTACTTCTGGATTCCTTATGCTCCCATTCTCCCCTATAAGCCCAGCTCACTGGCTGGACTACATTTCCCATGATGCACCACTGCCTCTCCATGGTGTTTCAACCTTTCCAAATCAAAGTCTTTCTGAACTCCTTAGTGTGCCACAAGCGTCGTTATTTCAGGTTTTTGTCCCAGTTCAGGGCACAAACAAAATATCCATTTCCCACAGGATAGAAATTCCATTTTCCAATCAGTTTTGCCCAGTCAGCACCGCACATGGGGAGATGGCTCCCAGGTCCCACCGCAACCAGGAATAGAACTCAGGTCTCCCAAGTGCCAGTCTGTCCACTAGGCCACACTGCAGAGGCATATGGCTGCTGAGGCAGGCTTGAAAAAGCAGGGCAGGGCTCCTACCAGTGTAACTGAAACGGCCTCAGTCGACAAAAAAAAGTCATTCAAGTCAGAATGGGGCTAAGTTGCTTTAACGAGGTTTATTTTTAATTGCTCTTATTACACTGTACATATTAAAATATGCAGAAACCGAGAGTTTGACTTTTAGGCTGAGCCAGAGGTGAAAGTAAGCCGGTACGGCGTACCGGCAAGAGCCAGTACGCCGTGCCGAACTGGACCGGCTTCCGTGGCGCTGATTTAAAGGGCCCAGAGTTCCTCAGCGGCTGGAGCCCTGGGCCCTTTAATTCGCCCCTGAGCCCCAGGGCTCCCAGCTGTCTCTGCAGCTGGTAGCTCCGGGGTGATTTAAAGGCCCTGGGGCTCCCAGCCACAGCAGGAGCCCCAAGGCCTTTAAATCATAAAAGGCCCCGCCTCTTCTGGTTGAGGCCATGCCTCTTCCGGTTGAGGCCACGCCCCCGCTCAGGACTCCAGCATACCGGTAACTCCTTTAAGTTACTTTCACCCCTGGGCTGAGCCCTCGCCCCCTACGAACAAACACACGACTTGTATGAATGTGGGCCTCCCCCTAGAGTCGTAACTGCTCAGTTGTAGGTCACAGGCCCTGTACTTGCCCCTTTAGTTCAAGTGGCTTCTGAAGCAGACGAATCTGACTTCCATCTCTGCTGTTGCCATGAAGTGGTAAGTGTCCTGGCTTGGGGAGTGGGGTCAGAAATATGATTTGAACGATCCCAGAGGCTCAAGGGGAGACATTTGTCTAGGCAGTTCTTTAAACGCTTCCTTGGATACTAGGGATGTGTCACTGTGTCTATACTGAAAGGAATCGGTAACATTTCATAGCGCTTATCCAGCACCTCCTTTGGTTCAAGGGATGGGAAAAGCTGGGACAAATGCAGTCCCAAAATAGGCAGTCAACGCAATCGCAAAATCTTCCCATCCTAAACTTTGGTCTGAAACAATAGCCTCCATCCTTCCTGCAATGGAAGGGTCTGGGGGAGGAGTTACACCATACATGCATGCACCATTGGCCGCTGGATTTTAATATCCTGAGGCTACAACTGAAGGGAAGAGGATAAAATAATTTGCAGGATTTCTACCTGTGCATAGGGAGGAAGGCTGGTTATGTGGCAATAGACCACTAGAGGAAACCACTAGCCTGGGACTTGGGCGACCCCAACTATGCCCCAGACTCCCTGTGAGATCTGGAACTTCATCACTCCACACTTCATCTCTCTGCCTCAGTTGCCCATGTCTAAAGAGGGGATAATACTTCCCTTGCCAATGCCTCACCAGCAAGCTGGGGAAATCTGTTTATGTATGTTTTGGTGGCACAACTTGGGTATTCTAGAGCTACTGGAGTACCTAGAAAGGGGGTGTACCTGCTCCCAAACACATGTAGCTCATGATCTACAGAAGGCAGGGTTTGACCTGCTGTGTGTGACGGCATATTGACTTTAGGGGACTGTGTGTACATAAAGCAAGCAGGGGATAGTGGAACTGAATAGCCAGGACATCTCTGATGGCTAGCTTCACACAGGAGCTACGAGGCAGAGAAGCCAGCCACTTGAATGAAATACACGCATATAGTTCTTTGCAAATCCAAACTCTATCCGTGCAAGGGCAGTTGTCATGTCCAGGGTCACTGTAGTATCAAATTCCTGGTTGGCTCTGTTACTTCAGGCCCACTAAAATGTCCAGTTAATGCAGGCTTTCCCCCTGGATGAACAGTAAGCTGCACACCCAGGGGCCAGGCACGGCCCTCAACAGGTTACAAATCTGTATTAGATGCAGGTGGGTAATTAATGAGCTGTCTTTTAAAACTTCTCTGCATGGGCTCAGGGGAAGAAGTTAAGTCTCTGAATAAGGTACCCTTTGCGGCTCATTACAGGCACGATATCGATTCTTCCATCATTATAAGACGGTATTCCTGCCATGTGAAATCCTGCCCATTGATGTGCATTCACTGGGGAATTTTCTTTTCCCCTATAGCCACCACTGCTCAGAGTGGCTAACAACCTTAAACAGGCCTTTTGAAAGCCCCAAAGTTTTCAGAGAGCGAAAAAATGTACAGTGCACTGCTCTGTTTTATTCAGCAAAAGGGCAACGGCTGCACACACAGAGAACTAGAAAGGGGGAAAGAAAGAAACCAGAATTGTGTTGAATGAGGAGCCGGTAATCCTTTTCGAGAGCAATGTGCATTAAAGAGCTGCAAACGCACAGGCATTTTCTGCAGGTCAAAACTTTCTCAAATTCCTTTTCCTGTGCACTGTGCGCCAGGCAGGAGAAGGGAGGGGGCCCACAGGTGCCAAGTCTCTTGGTTTTGCTTTGTATTTTAATTGCTCCCGCTGTCAGGCCTGGTCTACACTACTTGGTTAGGTCGACATAAGCTGCCTTACGTCGCTGTGGAAATGTCTTCACTTAAATTTGGCTCCCATCAATGTAATTTGCCTATCTATGCTGATTTAAACAACAAGGAGTCTGGTGGCACCTTAAAAACTAACAGATTTATTTGGGCATAAGCTTTCGTGGGTAAAAAAAACCTCACTTCTACAGATATTTTTTACCCTCGAAAGTTTATGCCCAAATAAATCTGTTCGTTTTTAAGGTGCCACCGGACTCCTTGTTGTTTTTGTGGATACAGACTAACCTGGCTACCCCCTTATACTTGTCTCTATGCTGATATAGTTACACCATCTCCCCGAGCGGCGTAGAGTCACGGTCAATGGACACAGGCCAACGCCGCATCATTGTAGACACTGCACTGCATACGTTGACTTTTTCTGCCTTTCGGGAGCCATCCCACAATGCACCACACTGACAATTCCTGGTGAGGCTGCACACTACTGACATCAGGAGCTAAGTGTGCTTACACAAGCCATTTTATAACTGCCCGGGCTGTGTGCTGACGTAAGTTAGGTTGACATAACTTTGTAGTGTAGACAGGGCCTTAGTTTGTGCAGCTGGAAAGTATAACATTTACTGTATGTCTTGTATAAAATAACAGGTCACTTCACCTTGAATGGGCCCTTAGCGTAGCAGAAGCAGTTAGCAGCACATATGTTGTTCAACCTGTGTTTAGCTGTGACACTGGGAGTACCTTTCCCAAACCTGAAGAAGAGCTCTGTGTGGCTCAAAAGCTTGTCTCTCTTACCCACAGAAGTTGGTCCATAAAAGATATCATCTCATCCACCTGGTCTATCTGGTTTAAAAGGGCAAAGTCTCTGACATCTGTGTCTGCCACTCACCCCAGTCTTTTATTGGCTTCCCCCTGGCGCTGTAATGATCAAAGCTGGGCAGCTGCTAATGAAGTTATCCTCAGCCCTGGGAGGAAGGGAAGCATGGCTACCACTTTGCAGATCAGAAATTGAGGCATTTAAAAATTAAGAGACTTGCCCAAGGTCCACAGGAAGCCGGTGGCAGAGCTTGGATCTCAGGAGTCCCTCTCCTGTGCCCTAACCACAAGTCCAGCCTTCTCACGTCTCTCTCTCTCTCTCTCTCTCTGCCCTACAGGCCTGTGGTCCCTCGAATACAAGAGGGAACTGACCACCCCACTGTGCATCACCGCCAGAAATGGACACACCGCCTGCGTGCGTCACCTGCTGTTCTGGCGGGCAGACCCCAACATGGCTCCAGGAGGCCAGAGTGCTCTGCACGAGGCCTGCGTGGGGGGCCACACGGACTGCACGGAGCTGCTGCTGGAGCACAGAGCCAACCCCAACCTCCTGAGCGAGGAAGGCTTGGCACCACTGCATCTGTGCACCAACCAGAACACGCTGGGGTAAGAAGAGGGCTGTGCCAGGCAGCATGTACCCACACACACACACATACCCTTCTCTCCCATTATTAACCACCACCGCCCTTGCAATTGTAATGTTCATTTAACCTTCCCTGTGCAGTTCTCTCCACCAGTCCATATATTCTTCTCTACATGGGCCTGAGCCAGAGCCCTTTGGAGCCTATAGAAAGACTCCTATGGAGCTTATAGCATCTTGGCGATTGCTCAGCACAAACCTGCCCCAAGCAAAGTGACTTTCCCCTATAATACTCAGGGCCGCCCAGAGGGGGGAGCAAGTGGAGCAATTTGCCCTGGGCCCCGTAGGGGCCCCGCAAGCCCTGGCCCGGCAGCGGTCCGGGTCTTCGGCGGCATTTCGGTGGCGGGGGGCCCTTTAGTGCTGCCGAAGACGCGGAGCTAGTGAAGGGCCCCCCGCCACCGAAATGCCGCCGAAGACCCTGACCTCCACCAGGTGAGTACAAGCGTTGCAGCTCCCCCGCTTTGCCACAGGGCCCCTGAATCCTCTGGGCGGCCCTGATAATACTGAGTTCAAGGGGAATTAGAGTCAGAAGAACTTGCATCAATTTGACTGCTCCTTACACGCCAGATGTACATCCTTTGTGTAGTCAGCATCTCCTCGCCTGACTCTGTTAATGACGGGAATAGGTTTTTACTACTTGTTAGCCCTGCAGAGCCCATATAGCAACAGGGAGCTGGATTCTGGCTTGGCTAACCTCCAGGCATAGAATCTTTAAGTCCAATGCACAGGTGTGTACACGACAATAGCAGCTTAACTCCATCTATCATACCCCTCTGCTTTATCTAGGTGATGAGAGATTATGCAACACCAAGACCAGTTAGACTTTCAGGCTGACAGAACAAAAAGTTGATTTAGATGGAGTACGTCTGAGCAAAACCGGGAAATGTTTCCATTTTCCCACAAAACAAGTTTAATTTTCATATCTTGGAATAAGGAAAATTGCAATGCTGTCTCCAGGAGAGATCTCGGTGTGAACGTGTGGCTCTCTCGCCTCTAACGTCCTGTATCAACTTTGCCTCACTAAGTCAGCCAGGCAGATGTGACACATGGGGCGGGGGGGGGACATGCAGGATCATGTGCCCTCCCCCCCCCCCCCAATTTGCCACTTGGTTTGTACTGAGCATGCTCACACGGACTGAGCATGCTCAGTGACACTGCTGAAGTCTGCTGCCCTCCCTCTGCCCCCCCCCCCCACACACACACACACTATCGGCAAGCACCAGTCACCTCTGCAGCCAGGCAGACTCCTTTTAAAAATATCAAGATGCAGCAGTACATATAAAACAGTTAGGGTGACCAGATGTCCCAATTTTATAGGGACAGTCCCGATTTTGGGGTCTTTTTCTTATATAGGCTCCTATTACCCCCCCCCCCACCCCCTGTCCCAATTTTTCACATGTGCTGTCTGGTCACCCTAAAAAAAATGCTAATAACCACAACCTACATATGCCACAGTCCTGGAGAGAAGAATAAACATGGAACACCCAATGCCAAGTGGATGAAAGTGATACAGCTGTGTCGCTTCCACTGATTTGGTATTCGGTGGTTGTGCAAAACGGGTAACTTACATGCCAAGGGAGTGAGAGTTGAGTATAGCACGAAGAGCAATGGACAACAAAAGTTAAAGCCCCTCCTACTGCACCATCTAGGTAATTTCTATTCTGATGGAAAAAGCTGAAGTAGTTCCCCCACTAGTGTCACATTGGCATTACATCACGTGGCTGATCAAGATTTACCTGCATGCAGGGGTACCAATTCAAGTGATACTGTTACCCCTCTCTGACCCTTGACATAACTTTTCACTACTGTTTATATTCAAGCCGAATTTGGCCCTGTTGGCCGGGTTCTGACTGCAAGCCAAGTCCACGCTACTATCATGCCATTCAATTCAGTGGAATTACTCTTGATTTATTCTATACTAACTGAAAGCAGAATTAGGCACAACCCTTTTCAGGCAAACTTCCAAAACAGTCCAGTCTTTTTTCCAGCAAATAAGGGCTTGTAGGTTTCCAGGCCTGTCTCATTGGGGACCCTCTGCACTGGCTCCCTGCTCAGCCACTGCTGCTCCCCCACAAGCCTCACCCAGACCTGCACCCAGCTGTAACACCTGGCATTCACAGCCTTGTTCCACACGCAGCTCTGCATACAGTTCCTGGGGACTGTTTGCGTTCAGGTTCTTTGCCGCTCCTGGCACGCCACGCAGACCAGCTGCCACTTCCCAACTAACCCCAGCCACTTTCAGGACCTTTCTCATTACCTAGCCAGCAGGAAGGATGTGCAGTGGGGAGGGAACTGATGGGAGTTGTAGTCCCCTGCTTAGCAGATCCAGCACACCTGCTTTACCAAACCTATTACTGCCATGTGACCAGGGGCAGCTCCAGGCACCAGCGCAGCAAGCGCGTGCCTGGGGTGGCAAGCCACGGGGGGGGGCCTGCCAGTCGCTGTGAGGGTGGCAGGCAGGCGGCTTTCGGCATCAGTGAGCCACCCCAGAATAGCCCTCTTGTCAGTGCCCTCACTGGAGATGTAGAAGACCCAAGTCCAAGTCACTGCTCTGGTGGTGTCAGAGCAGAACTTGAACCTGGGTATCACACATCCCAAATGAGTGCCACTAAGCTATTGTCAGGCAGTGCTTGCCATCTCTCATACACCAGAAATTCCACCATGGAGCCGAGAAATCTTCCTGATAAATTGGTATTTTCCAACAGAAAGACATGTCATCTAAGAATCCTGGCCAACTCTAGTGAGGACCTTAATTTGTCTCTGTCAGATGGACTCCCATGGGGCCCAGGAATGGAGCACAGCTACTTCTGGTGACAATGGGTGGTGGCCAACGTTTTGTCTTATCCAGTCTTATCAAGACTAAGTGTCTTTCTTTTAAATGTGGGTTCGTTTTGAGCTACATGCCAGCAGCTAAGGAAGACAGCCTGAAACTTCAGATCTGGCACCGCTCAGCCTTGCGCACTTTAAGCCAGGCCATTTAGGATAATAATTTACTTTTTCCCGCTGGATCAAAATGTTACCATGGACCTATCATCAGCTGCCATGCCCTATCACTCAGCAGAGCTAATATAGGGACTTTTTGTACGCTCTTAGCTAGTCATACTGCTCTCTCCACCAGTCAGTTCATATGCATGAAATAACACAGTCTCCCAAAAGCATGGAATTCAGAGCTGGCAAACTGTGGTCCATTATCAGGGACTCTCTCTTTCCAGAATGCCACATGAGACAAGATGTTTTGACCTGGAGAGTTGAAGGTCTAGTTAGAACGTCTACAGATGTAAAAAAATTGTCACTCCACATCGGTGTGTCCCTTTCACGCAGCTCTGGTGCTATTCTTTCCCAAAGGCATATGCAGTGTCTGGAACACTTACATGGAAGATATGAAGTTCTCTGAGATGTCTTCCTGGTCATTCTGCAAGACTCACGTGATTCTATCTTAAATTTTAGGCTCTTCCCTGTGCTGGGCCACCACACTGCCAGTTGGGTTCAATCATGTATCCTGCAAGGACTGTTGGAGTAATATCACCATCCTTAATCAGACCTTCAGCTTCAGAGCATAGATTTCATAAGCTAGATGTGGGACCGTGGCAAGTAACTTGGCCAACAACGTCTATTGCACACTGTTGAGGGGGTGTGCCAGCAGTAATGGCTATTTTAATCAGTTTTGTCTTTGGTGGTGGGTCTGGCAGAGGCCAGGTCTTTTCTAGTTACTAATGGCAAGTGCAGTTTGTGGCTGTGGGCAACTTGAAATGATCAAGACTGTACAAGTAGCATATTAAACTCTTGCACACCCCTACAGAGACAAACATTCTCTCTTTGGGGGACAAAAGTACCTAGAATAGGCTATAAGCTGCCAGCCGTATCTGTGCCACTAGAGTAGCAACTCACCAAGGGTGTAGCTGTTGGCATTTGCTGAAATGACTGTAGGCTTGGAAACACCATCAAATGCCAGTAATGGGGCTATGGTCAATAGAATCCTGCTTAAGAGATTGTTTAAATCCTCTGGTGCCCCTTACTATTGTATCTACACCACTCCCAATGTGTCTGTGAGGTAGGGATGTATTACCTCCATTTCACAGATGGGGAACAGAGCCACAGAGTCTGAGGTTACACAGGAAGGCTATGGCAGAGCAGGGCCTTGAACCTGGGTCTCTGGCTAGCACCCTAACCACTGCACCATCCCTCCTCTGGTGTCTTGGCTCACACCTTAGGGCTTTAGAATCACATAAATAGCTTGGCCTTTTGAGGATAAGTTAGGTATAAATTTGCCTTCACTCTTTATATCTAGAAACAGCATCAGCTCTAATACAGTCCGATAGCTTGGCTCTAGGAGTCCTCTGGCTCTTCCTTCAGCCTCTATCAAGCACATGCCCGAAAACATGCCATTGGGTTTGCTTCAGTGTACACTCCTCATCACTTTAGCCAAGCAGCCACACAACTCCCTTAAGAACCTACTTCAATCTTAAATTCTTCCTCAGACTTCCCACAGACAAAAACTTCATCAATATGAACTTCCTCCCTCCAAACTCCATTGAATCACATTCACTTTCCCTTGTAAGATAGCTGGCTGTGTCACCAAACAGACGGTGATCTCAGCTGTTTCTTACATTTCCTGAGCATGCTCCCGGTGGCTGAGCAAATCTCATCTGTCCTGCGTCAGTCCTTACCACACCTACCATGTTACTGCCCAGTGCTCTTCAGAAGCCATGTCTATGGCACTTCTCTTCCTTTACTACTTGTACCTTGCTTCTGTGGAACACCCTGCCCCCCCAGCTGAACTGCAAAATCAGTACCCTTTTCTTCCATAATGCCTACAACCAAAAGTTATCCATTAATAAGATAGGTGATAGGGCACTTGGATATAGCTGGGACGTTTAAATATGTTAAATGTGCATACTATGATTGCATCTCTCTTTCCACCCCATTTATATCGCTTCTTGTCTTAGGCCCCAATCCTGCAAATACTTACACAGGTGTTTGATTTCAATGGGACAACTCACGGCAATAAAGTAAAGCATATGCATAAGTGTCGACAGGGTTAGGGCCTTACAATCCATGCCCTTGTTGTCTATGGCCAGTAGCCAGAACCAGGGTACTAGCAGGATTCAAATAGAGCAGGTCAACATTTTTCAAACTTGGATTTTTTTGACCACGTTTCATTGATTGTGAATTTCAAACAGGGAAATAAAGCCCACCAAAAAAAAAGTACAAAAACTAATCTTTTTGACCCACTATCCGGTTATTTTTATTTCTGAAAATATTTTTGAAATTTAAACACAGTACAAGTTTTTTATTATTGTTAATTGTGAAAAAAAATTTACTGGCATGAGAAAATAATTAAGTTGTAATAATCTGAAAAGAAATTCCAGGTATGAAATTTTTACCAGCAGTCATTCCACAGAGAAGTGAAATTTCAGGAGGGATGGTCTGACCACACTTTATGCAAACGTGACTTCACTGATCATTTACAGAGGATCAGCACAAATCAGAGACACCACCCCCCACACAGCCCTCCTTCTGACACATGGCAGCTGGTGAAGACAAGCAAATGTATTGGTCACAGCATTGCCATGCTATGCGGACATTGTGCATACTCACACAAAACCATATTTGTTGGGAGTAAAAATGCTCACTGTTTCAACACTGTTGCTCACCAAAAGCCCAGCCCTAAGCTAAATTCACCCACTGTCTTCCCTGCCTACGGGTCCTGTAGAGGGGGAATGAGTGAGGGAAGGTGCCTGTGGCTGTTTTCCACAGCCACAGCCTGTAAAGGGCTCCCCACTCACTGCTACTGTGCCTCCTTGTGGCTGGGTCTGAGGATTTAGCTTTCGCCCCCTCTGGCGCCCCCTTCCGACACTTACTTACACTGTGGCCCCCTCTCTCTCCTTGACTCGGTCCACTTCGTTGTGGCTCAGCTTTCAGGGTAGGTCACTATATAGTTCTCCCTTCTGGGATAACAAAGTCCCACTGGACAAGCCATCCAGACAGTGTCTCAGACAGTCTCCTCTTCCAACTCGAGGTCCTGTGCTACTGGGAACCTGGGCCAATTGTTACCCCAGTCCAGGGCCAGTCAAGGAAGTTTCGCGCCCTAGGCTAAACTTCCACCTTGTGTCGTCCCCCCCAGCCCTGCAGCATCTCCCCGCCCCCCCTCCACCCTGAGGCACCCCCCCTGCAGCAGCCCCCCCCCCTCCCACCCTGAGGCATCCCCCCGCGGCAGCTCCCCACCCCCCGGCCGGGGGATCCGTGCGGCAGCTCTGACCCAGGGGAACCCCTGGGCTGCCTGCTGGCGGCTCAGACTCCCTCTCCCTCCCAGTGCAGCGTCCGCTGTAAAAAAAAAATTGGGGGTGCCACTTTTTGGCACCCCCAAATCTTGGCGGGGTAGGCAACCGCCTAGTTGGCCTAAATGGCAGCACCGGCCCTGCCCCAGTCCCAGCCCAGGGACCCTCTCACTGGCAATCCAGGTCTGCTCAGATTCCAAGCTGGCTGCTGTTTCCCTGGACTCCTCCCTGCCTCACCTCTCTGTCTCCTTACCTATCTCTGGCTTTACCCCAGGAGCTTCCTCCACTCCCCACGGCTACTTCACCTCCCTAGATCTCTTGTCAGACTCTCTAGTCCAGGGCAGGACCCCAGGGCTTGATCTCCTCCTGTCCCTGGCCAACTCTCTTCCCTCTAGGGCAGAGGTTTTCAAACTGTGGGGCACACACCCCTCAGGGGGCATGGAGGAACATTTGGGGGAGCAAGTGGCAATGCCAGGCAGCTCATCCAGCCCCACATGACAGGGTCTGGGGCAGCCTCTATGGGGGGTGGGGAGGGAGCACCACCTCTCTCCCCACCCCCCCCGACTTACCTCAGTGAGCCACCCAGCCTGTGGGTCAGCGTCAACATCTGCCGTGGCCACACTCATTTCTGCTCCAAGCACTCTCTGCGTCCCACGCTGGCTGTGCCCCCAGAGACCGTCTCACATGCCTTCCCAAGAGGGGTGAGAGGCCGGTATTGGCCCTGCCCGAGTGGTGCTGCCTGGCTGGAAGGTAGAAGCAGCCCACTGCTTAGGAAGCGCTGGCCGTGCCATTGGTAAGCAGCTGTGTATTTGAAACTTACAGGTGCAGGTAACTTAATTAAAGCTATGCAAAAGTCTCTGCTAGGTTTATGAGCAGCTCTATTGAGCATACTTTTGCATGGGTCTATTTTTGTCTCGGGGATGCAACCAAAAATTGTAACTTGGGGGATGGGGCTCAGCTCAAAAAGTTTAAAAACTGCTGCTCTGCAGAGTGACTGCAGACCTCCACCCTGCTCTCACTTCCTGGCTTTCTAATCCCATCTCAGCTCCTGCCCAGCTGGGCTGCATCTGCCATTAAACCCTGGTTTGCCTCTAGGTGCACCAGTCTTAGGTTAATGGGCCCTTCCAGGCCCACATTAACCCCCTCAGAGTTTGTGTGGGGCAGACACTAGGGTTACCATATCTGAACTTTCAAAAAAGAGGATACTCCATTGGGGGGGTAGCCCCACCCCTTAGCCACTCCCTCCCACTTCCCGCCCCCTGACAGCCCCCCCAGAACCCCCGACCCATCTAACCCCCCCGCTCCCTGTCCCTGACTGTCCCAACCCCTCTCCACACCCCTGCCCCCCTGACAGCCCCCCCGAACTCCTGACCCATCCAACCCCCCCCCGCTCCCTGTCCCCTGACTGCCCCCCTTCTCCAACTCCCCGACCCCCTTACCGTGCCACTCGGCTTAGAGCAGGTGTCTGGCTCCGCGCCCCAAGGAGCGCCCCGCCCGAGTGCTGCCGAGCGGCGTGCTGAGGCTGTGGAGGAGTGGGGAAGCGGGGGAGGGGCTCTGGCCGCCACTGCCAGCCCCGCCCCCGCGTTCCCTCACAGGCGCACAGCCCCAACCCCCAGCGCTGCCAGGCGGCGTGCTACGGCTGCAGGGGATTGGGGGAGCCGGGAAGGGGCTTTGGCTGCCGAGGCCCCAATGCGAGCGGCGCTCGGCCGCCCTGTCAGCCGCTTTTCGGTCGATAAATAGCCGACTGGGGGGAAATCCCGGACATTTTTAGATTTTTAGAAATCCCCCCCGGACGGCTATTTAAAGAGCGAAAAGCCGGACATGTCCGGGGAAACCCGGACGTATGGTGCCCTAGCAGACACCCATCACACAGCCTCCACTCCACGGACTTTCTGCCATGTGCCCAGAGCCCCCAGAGGCAGAAAGTCCACGGAGTGAAGGCTGTGACTGTGGAAAGCAGCCACAATACCCGCCCTCCTCCACTCCCCCTCTGCAGGGGGTCGACAGAGCAATGGGGCAGGTGATGACTCGGGAGAGAGTATAGCCAGGATACCATGGAACATGATGATGATTCAGTGCATCTGCAGGGTAGTTGCTGCAAGCAGAGCACGTAGGGGTCCCGGCAGGTTTTAAAGCAGCCCTCTGCTGGAATATCTCCTCCAGGGGTGTGGTGGTGGAAACACTGCATGCCCTCTTCCGGGAGTGAATTCCCTTAGCTTCCGTGAGGCCCTGAGAGTAGAAGGAGATACCCACTTCGTCAAGGTTGTGGGCCCTTCTGTCTTGCAACAAATACTGTACTGTTTCTTGTCTGACATGGCAGAAAAGTAATGTCTGGAACCTCAGGACGAATACATGTGCCATGCGTTAGAGCAGGATAGATTACGACGCTGGTATAAATGTTTAAAGAAACATTCATCATGACTGTGATTTACGTCAAGTTTCAGCCCAGTATGGCTTGAAGTGTCTGAATCATTAAAACTTGGAAAGCTTTTTATTTAAAAAGCTAGGCTACCTTGATATCTTGGTAACAATGCTTACAAGTGTAGTGAACTTCATTGCCTGCCAGTTTCAATGAAGTGCCACCCTGGTTTCAAACCAGTCCCCTTTAGATAGGTAGAGACGCTAAACAAAACTAGGTTGAGAGTCTGGGGTAATGCTACAGAACACAAATATGATGGGCCAGATGTTGGACAGGTCTGTGAGTAAGGCTCCTGAGAAAAGAAGGTATCCGCTCTGGGGAGGCAGATTTCAAACATAAATCTCTCAAGCATTTCCTATAAATGTGAATCTTGGCAAAGCACCAAAAGATACTAACAATTCAACCAAAATATATGGGTGGATCAAAGAACAACTTGATGATACAGGGAAGCTCTTGCATGACACAAACAAAGCAAAAATGACTTTCCAAGAGGATAGCTGGATGAATATTGTGTTGTGACACTGAGCCACAATTACTAATCAAGGACCTGAATTTTTACCCCATTCATCTCTATCGGAGCAGGATTAATCCCTAAATTTCCCTTTTAATATTTTCTCTCTTGAAAGAGAAAGCTTGGTCCACAAGCCTATGACCTAAAATAAGTGTTAACCAGACTTGCAATCCTAACTATTTATTTGCCCAGACGCCAAATTCACTCTCCCATGCCATAAAAATGATGGGAAGGAGGGTGACAGTTTTACTTGCTGGCATAAAAGATAAAAGTCTCGCACACAGGATTTTTTGCCTGGCTCTTTTAGTCACTCTCCAACCTTAGCTGATTTACATGTTTTTACAGGAATGGGGAGGCAGGGGTTGTTTTTACAGGAATGGGGAGGCAGGGGTGACATGGCATTTGAGCTGCCAACCTGTAATCAGACGGAGACAATGTGGAAACAGCTGAGTTAGAAGCCCTTGAATATTGGGGCTTTATAATGGAAATGTTGGCAGACCCTTAACTACAGCAGCGCTACCGGGCGCCTCTACAATAACTAAGCCAACTACCTTGCAGGATCAAAAATTAATAGACATTTCAGACAGGTTTTGAGGTTTCGACCACTGCTTTTCAATTGCAAAGACTTTTGCTAAAGTTAGACCCTGAGGAGGTCAAGCTTTTGGTAACATAAACATTTTGTCTGATTAAGAGAGACTACTTGTCCCTGATTTTGAGTAGTAGATTTTAGGTCATCCTTAATTTTTTACTGACAGTAAAGAGCAGGTCATTGACCTACATACAGAGCTATTTTATTTTTCTCCCTCTTGATAACAATGGCCAGGACACCTATGTGTCGGGTTCTTCTGTATTCCCATATAGTCGGCAATTCACCATGGGGGCAGGACTTAAAACCTTTGAGCCTCTGAGTGACTGGGATAAAAAAAAATTACCTGGGCTTCCTTCCAGCCATTTGAGCTTCAGAATCCATGAGAATTCAACAAAAAAAAAAAGCATATCAGAGCTTTAATCTAGGAGCTTTTTGAAGAGATTTAAAAAAAAAAGTTCCAGTAAAGTTCACTCTTACCTTCTTCGCTTTAGGAGCCATGCATGCCAACTTCGCCCTATTTAGTAGAGAGTTCCTCTCCTTGACCTCCTTTTTACAGCAGAGATAATTAACATGGTGGGGTAAGACGAGTCTCTAAATTCACTGCACTCGGTCGTTTTTTCCCTTTTGTTAAAGGTGGGATGATTAAAAAGAGGAGCATTGAGTTGATTTTTCCTTTAAAGAGGCTAAAATTGAGGGGGAGAAAAGGTTCTTTGCTTCTAAACTTTGTCAGTGGCGGCAGGAGAAAATAAAAACAGGAGCCTGGAAAGAGTCAGGTGCGCTGGTGCTGAACTACTGGGATCTGTGGAAAATTTCTGTCTGCTTTAGCCTGAGATGGAGACACAATTGTATGAAATGAAAATATCCATTGTTTTCAGTGAGGAACGTGAGCATTAGCAATGGGCTGGCATGCTCCAGGTCAACCTGCGCATGCGGCGAGGCCCCTCCATTCACACATCTCCTGCTTTCCACATGGACGGGAAAAGAGAGATTCTGCTGTGGCAATGCATCACTCCACCCCATTGCTTCATACAGATGGGCTTCTGGAGCAGCTCCGTGGACTGGAGGCCAGCAATGGGAGAGGGTGGAGCAGGTACTCCCAGGCCCCTGTCCCAGCTCTCCTCCGAGGCTTCTGTGTGGTACTAATGTTCTGGGACCCCAACCCATGGTGGTAGGGAGCCTTGCCAATCGCAGCTGATGGTTGGTGCCATCACAACCAGCTACAGCTCCTCTGTCATGGTGGCTTTTGGAGATCCCCATGGTTGGAAAGGGTGCAGCCTTCCAGAACCCACAGCACCCCTACACTCTCTTCCCAGCAGTAGGGATAATACCAGGGAAATCCAGAAAAGGGGAGGGGGAAGGTGCCAATGGCAGAGCCCATGGGGAACCTGCATGGAGAGTGGAGTAGTAGTCATCAAACAGCGATCCCTGTTACAGGGTGCCACCTTTTCGTAACCCTAACCAGGTCCTGGGGCGAGGAAATAACACGCAGCCTCTTACTGTCATCCTGTGTGTCTCCTGCTCTTGTTATATGGTGTCAGAAGTAAACTGAATCTTTGCAAAAAGACAGCAAGTTAAGCCACCTGAATTCCTCAGTCTGAAAAGGAACCTGGCAGCAACCTGGGAGCGACGGTTTTTTATGCTTCCAAGTTTTCCATGAAATAATGTTTGCAAGAAATCAAAAGGGTAGAGGGAGCTGCTGCTACTGCTAAAGACCCATGCGTGAAATTTTCAGCCTAGGAAGATGGAGGTATCACAGATGACCTGTATGCTATGCTATAGAAAACAGAATGTAAAAGATCCACTGAAACGACGTGTGATTTCAAATGGCCTTTGGGCTAAGTGAAGGGCTGGTGAAGGGCTACCTGAATTAAAGGGGAAGGATAATTCCTTGGTAGCAATCTACCACTCAGTCATTTTTAAGACTCAGCTGTTGCACAGACCTATCAAGGGGCAGTGGTACAACACAACATGTATCACTTCTTGCTCATGGAAACCTGGTGAACTAATAGAGAATGGCCCACAACTAGTTAGTGGCTCATTGTAGCCTTTCTTTTTGAAATATCGATTCAAGCACACCACATCATACTCTTCTGCTAATGTATTTGATTGTGCATAATAAGAGTCATTACAAATAGCAAAAACAATGATTTAAATATCCCTGGCAAATTCAGGGGACCCATATTTAGCATTGCTGGAATATTGCAATACACTCCACAACATCTTACGATCCATCGGTTCATAGACTGGCACTAAGGTTTTTTTATTCTTCTGCCTAACCAGGCCCTTGAGCTAGAAATAATTAATCTTCAAGCAGTTTCCAAAGAGCTCTGCAACAGGAAACTAGAAGAGAAGAAATATTACAACAAGAATGCCAAATACTTAATCCCCACCCCTTGCTGGAGGAAAAAGAATTTTAGACTCCAACAAACTTTGTGCACCAAGGTCCTACGTCAGAACAATTCCTGAGATCAGTCCCACAGGAGGAACAGGAAACATCTCAACAAAACCAAGGAGGATACTGCCTCTGCTTCTGGAGAGCACCCAGAAAGCCACTGTCCATGCTTCTCTGCTGAGAGCTGTAGTACACAGCAAATAGACGTTCCAGGTGATGCAGTCAACTCAATGGCTAAAACAAGCCTCTGCAGAAGAAACAGGATCAGCCAACCACTGAATTTCAGAGTTGTTATTGACAGATGTCCACCAATAAGAGGCAGATAAGCCTCTTCTCTGTCAGGGAGCTCAGAGCATTTACCCTGAACTTCCAGCCTGGATGTGTCCATATGTGTTACATGAATTAGCTGGACTGGCTTGTAGTTACTTTTGGTTGATTTAATTTACATACGTTTTCTTTAAAGGCAAGATGTAACAGTAACCACTGGAAAAATAGGATGCTGAATTCTGATATGTGAAAGGGATGTTATCTAATATAGATAAGGGTAACAACAACAGGACCAGGAGCAGGAGGAAAAAATTTACTCTTACCAATACAGCTGGTCAAAAAATCCATTTTTTCCCCTGAAAAAAAATTGCAAACAAAAATTTGCCATTCAAAATTTTGATTTTCTGTGGCAAATTTTTGGAAATGATTTGAATTTTTTATTTTAGATATTAAAATAATCAGGTTTTTTTATTTATTTATTTTCTCTTTTTCACCACAGAACGAATTATGTCACAAAGTTTTTCCACTTTTTCCTTGATTTTTTTCCATCCTTTTCCCTCTCTAACTTTTCCAACATTGGAGAAGCTGTAAAAAGTTAGTTTGGCAAAAGGGGGGAAGAGAGGAAGAGTGTGTTGAGGGAAGAAAACTTGGACATTTTTCATGTTATTGCACCTCGTCAAAAAGAGGAGATGAAAATTCTACATTTCAAATATATTTTGATTTTTAAAAACCTAAAGAAAAATTTCAGATAGAAACAAAATGAAAATTCTCCTTGCCTCCAATTAGCGAGACAAGGAGGGTGAAGTAATGTATTTTATTGTTGGTGAGAGAGACAAGGTTTCGAGCTGACACATAGCTCATCATCAAGCTCTCTCACCAACAGAAGTGGGTCCAATAAAAGATATTACTCACCCTCCTTCTCCCTCTAATATCCTGGGACCAGCCTGGCTACAACAGCACTGCATACATTGCATCAAAGGACATTTTCCCACAAAAATCTTCCTTTCGATTTAAACCCCATTTTCACAGTGGAAGATATTTTCAGTCAAAAAATGTTGACCAGCTCTACTTCCCCGTAATCTTATGTGTCGCTCACCTTTATTACCAAAATAGTTATTAAAGGAGTGACTGGAGAGGTAGGAGGAAAATCAGGAGAGGAAGGAGTCAGGAAAGCTAAACGAGCACATGAATTCAAGGAGTGTGTGATCAATAGTGTCAAAAGCAGAAGCGAGGTCATAGAGTCGTAGTGTGTAAGGACAGAAGGGACCATCAGACAATCTACTCTGACCTCCTGTATATGTCAGGCCACCAATATCCACCGGCCCCCGTAATCTAGAGGTCAAGGAGGAGAAGATGGCATACAGGCCCTGTCGCCTAGCTACGAATATATTTACTTACATTGATAACATGGAGCGATCACCACACATTTGCAATAAAAGCAATATTATAGGTCAGCTACACTAATGCTAACGTACGCAAACCTAACAACGTCTCCTACAAAGGAACTCTCCCATACGTACTCTAACACCCTTCTGGCAACCCCCTCAGAAGCCTGACTATACAGTGTGGCCAGAAAGAAGGCTGGTCAGAGTTGGGTTTTGTCACACCAAAAAGTGGGGACAGAATTCAGGAGTCAAGAACCTTCTTCTCAAATGCCCTGTCTCCAGCCACCAGAGAAACAAACCAAGGAACTATCAGCTTGACGGTCTCAACTGTAAGAGGAAGACACAAAGAGAGAGGCAGCCACTGAGATAAACAGGACCTCTGCTGTACTAGTGCATTCTATTCACATCTGTTTGCAGAGATACTTTTAACTTAATAAAGTTGGTTACTTAAGATAAAACAGAAGCAGAACAGAAGCGCCTTGATGTGCAGGAAGCACCCTGTAGGGTCTCTAGGGAGCTTCATAACCAAGGAAGGGAGCTAGCCTCATTGCTGTTTTTCTGTCTCCTCCCCAGAGGTAATTACATGGGCAGCAGAGCGCTCTCAGAGATGGACATAAAGTTAAACCCCCCTCAAAGCTAATGTTGCACTTCGAGTATGTCTACATTGCATTGTAAACCCAAATCTGTCAGACCCAAGCTTGTGGGTTCAGTTTTCCAAGACCACACTTGAGAATCCATACTGCATTGTAAACCTGGGCTTACAGTTTCTGGACCCAACTCTGGTCTCACAACTGTGCTAACACATCCATGCTGCACTACGCAGACCTTTTAACTTGGGTCTGTGGCTTGGCCTGCATTCACACAGCAGAATGACAGGGCTTAGACCTAAGTCTCAGCAGGACTTGGGCTCTGACCCACCTCCCCTTAGCAGGGCCTGTGTCCTGAGTGCTTGCTGACCCACGTCAGACTGATTCATGTGTAGACAGAAGGAGGGCTCGGGCTCAAACGTGAGTCAGAGCCTGGGCTTTGTGTGCAGTGTAGACATGCTCAAAGTGTCTCCCCAGCTAGTGGAGAAGGAAGTTAAGAATTCTGACAAACTGCCTAGAAGGACGTGAAAGGCAGTGTCTGTATGGTCGTGAACTTTGGGAGGAAAGAGTTTAAGAAAATAAATAAAAAAATAAGAGGCCATAAACATTGTTGAATTTTCTCAGGCATCACCCAGCCCCTCAGAACCAGCCATCTGACTTTGTGAGACGATGAAGAATTGTTATTTTAGAGGCTAGTTTATACTACACTTATTTATGTACTGAATGTCCCCCTTATAAGTTCAATGGACGAACTAAGCTCATCACCGACAATTCAGGAAAGCATTTAAGCAACGCAGAAACATCCCCATCTTAACCAACCATGGGGACTGAATGTGGAACCGCCAAAGCGGAAAGCACAAGTGAAAAAGCCTCGAGCTGAGAGCTTCAACAGACCCATATCGTCTGTGGATCAGGCATAGCGGCAGGTACATAGTACACTAACCAGTGGGTTACATGCTTCCCTTGGAGAGAAGACACTCATTCTCAGGCCCACAGCAGTCCAAGTCCCCATGAGCCCCTGCTATGTGATAGCCACCATCTTGACTAACAGTGGAGATTGGACCAGGGACCTCCAGAGCTAAATATGTGAGTCTCTAGAGACTGATCTAAAGAACCAGGACCTGTAGCAGGCTGTGAACTGGTTACAGAGGGGGACACATAACATGCACCAAACAGTGGTATGCACATACGCTTAAGGGCTTTCCTAAACCAGGACTACAGTGCTGAGGTTAGTCTGATTTTAATTTGTCCTTTACAGGTCACCTTCAAAAACCAAAGGGCCAAATGGAGCTATGTCAATTTGCACAAGTTGGGGATCTAGCCCATACCTCCAATTTCCATGGAAATATATAACCATTGAATGAAAGAAAAATGAGAGAAGGGAGGAGAATTAGGTGGCTACATAACCTGTTGTCAGAAGGGTCTCCAAACAGATTTTTCATTAGGCATCTGGTTGGTAGTCTTTAACATGATTACAAGTCAGACTGTTCTAGGCACCAGAGCCAAATGGCAACGTATAAGGAGAGCTAAGGGCAAGAAAACCTGCTTGAAGTTTATGTGAGTCAGTCTGGACCCGAGCAAGGTTCATTTCAGTTAAATATCAGCACTGAATACCACTAAACTCTGTAGAAGCAACCTTGAGCAAAAAAAGTAGGTGCACAGTATATATAGAAAGAAACTTTAGACACGATTTTTACTGGCCAAGCCACAAAGGAAAGTAAATATCTCCTCAGAACCAAATAAATCAGATGTGGGCAATATCCATGAGATAGGGATTGCTGTACAGCTGAGCCCAATACTGTCACATCAGTTTCTATTATGAAACCTACATCCCAGAATATTTTCAAGGTCTTGCATTATTACCTGTGAGTCTCCCCTCCTCCCTCCTCTCATTACCTAATAGAAATCCTAATCACAGCATGGCCAGTTGTACCGGCATTGGTGCCAACTGCCCTTTGCATGTACTGCAGAATTTGACATTGTTTTGCCACCATGTCACCGTTACAACGGTTACAACGTCAACTTCTAGTAGAAAAAGTAGCAGTAATTTTGATTCATTTAGACTGGCTTATCACATTCACTTACTTGCACTAAAAAACCATTGGTGTGGACTGTTTATCTTTAACCCCCTTCTGTTTGTCAGAAGGCATTCTGTGCTGTGATAGAATATTGTAAAGGGGGGGGGGGTGTCCCTTTAATGGCCAAGGTTTCATGACAGCCTGAGATCACTCTTTTGTAAATTTCCAAGATTACTTATATTACAGGAATGTTTTTTGTTTAAACACAAACCCTGTTCTTCTTGAAATGGCAGGTGCTGCTACATGGGACAGTCCCCAAAGTTGGGTAGCAAGCAATTCTGTACACCGCTCACAAAACACATTCCTTTCGGTGGGCTTGAACCAAGAAAGAAAGTGTTCCTTTGCAGTACACACAAGGGGTGAAATCCTACATTCCTTATTCAGGCAAAACTCCGAGAGACATCAGTGGGATTTCTGTCTGAATAAGGAGGGACTCAGGACAGACTGCAGAGCTTAGCCAAGGAAGAAGACAAACCGGAAAAGCAGTTCTTGTTGGATAATTGCCACTCATGCCCCAACGCACTTCCAACTCAAAGGTTTAACCTCAGAATGAAAACATCTGTTCTCCCATTGATGCAAGGCAATTGAGAGATTTCCCTTGCAACAATTTGGAAATAGACCATTCTAGTGTGAGTAAAGTTATGCTACGTTTGGAAAGCCAGGGAATATGTTTCAGCACCTTACAAGTTTCTGAAACTAGGAGAAGGCACAGGTGGTAGTTTTGGTCACTTAAATGGCAGAGTCAGAAATGGGTGGAGAAAGCATTTTTAATGCCAGACCTGCCCGTGTACATCACCCCATGCGTCTCAAAGCAGCCCAAGTCAATGCATTAGGTAGCTATAGAAGTTTTTTTCCCTTCTAGTTATTCTGGCTCAATACCAGTGTGAACAGCCTTGACCACCGGCAGCCAAGGTCCAGACAGTGAGTTTGATGTTTTCAGCTGAGACTCATTCTCTGATTCACTTACAGCTGATGTCTATTTAAAGAACCTTGCCTTTCCACACGGCCTCCCGCCTACACACAGACCCTTGCCCTAAGGCATACATGTCAGACAAGAGTTGGATTATATGGATAGTCTGCATCACACTCCGGGGATGTTATCTACACCAAGAGATTAAACGACTGCAGACACATTGATTGCATGAACTGGCTGATGGTCTCATGTGTCCTTGCAATGGTTTAATGTGTCTCCAGAACAACATTGATTTTGACAAAACCTTTCTGGCACATCCACACGCAGTGCCCGCCTTGTAACCTTGCCTGTACCAGTGGACGCTGGGTCTCCAGGAGCACCTATTATGTAGTGCCCAGAGCCCTTGCTGAGAGCTGGGGCTTTGGGGCAATTCCCAAATGTGTAGGGATGGCACTGGGAGGACTGGCTGGAGCATCGTAGCTTTCCGTACGGAGAAGAAGCCGCAGCAGGCTACACTGACACAGCCAGACCCCATCGTGGCCCAGGCATTGCAACCAGGCACTAAGGAGTCTGGTGGCACCTGGAGGAGAAAGGAAGGGCACTGGTTGGAGAGGTTCACACTCAATACCAACCCCAGGCAGTTGAGAAATGTTGGGTGTCAGTGCCTGGTTGTCAAGTATCAGGGGGTAGCCGTGTTAGTCTGTATCTACAAAAACAACAAGGAGTCTGGTGGCACCTTAAAGACTAACAGATTTATTTGGGCATAAGCTTTCGTGGGTAAAAACCTCACTTCTTCAGATGCATCCTTGTTGTTTTTGTAGATACAGACAAACACGGCTACCCCCTGATACTTGTCAACCAGGCACTGACACCCAACATTTCTCAACTGCTTGGGGTTGGTATTGAGTGTGAACCTCTCCAACCAGTGCCCTTCCTTTCTCCTCATGTGGCCAAGGCCCGGGACCTTAGCCCAGTGTTTGCACTTGCAGCAACCAGCCAGAGTCACAGCCTTAACTTTTCAACAGCTGGGGCTAGAAGACTCTATCACATAAGCCAAAGACGACCGCCTTCCTCCCCTGCGCCTGGAAAGCGCTTGTGGGTGGCTGTGTGGACCGTAGTCCCCAAAGCTGGAGAGATGAGCTAACGGCTAGGCACAGCCATGCCATGCAGGGGGCAGGCTGCTCTCACCTTGCTCCAGTGTTGATAAGGCTGTGGATTTGGAGAATTATGTAAATAATACCCCAATACGCATGCTCAGTGAATATGCATGACCTCATTTCCATAACCCCTCCCCCACGCTCCTGCTTCCTCCTTGAGTTTCACCTTCCCCCCTCACCCCTGTATTGTCTGAGGCAACAAGACCTTTTCCCCTAAGCTCTGGCCGGGCCAGGGGATCCCCCTTCTCCCTATGGAGTATTTTCTGGGGCGGGGGAGCCAGAATCTTGCTCTCTCCCCAGTCTGCCCCCTACTCTGCACTGCAGCTTGCTGTCCCTCCCTCCCCCTGCTGACCAGCTGGCTCTGCAGGGAAACCACAGCTGTTGTGTAGCTCTGCCAGCGAGACCCAGGTTCAACTTCCTACGCTGCTACAGCCGTCCTGTGTGGCCATCGCTGAGCCTCACCTTGCTGCAGTTCCCCCTCTGGCTGGGGATAGCAGCTCTGCACTCCCACGTGAGAGTGTTGTGAGGATAAATGCTTTAAACACTGAGGTGATGGAGGCCATGTAAGTACCTTGGATAGATAAGGGAGAGGGAAGCAAGGAAGCCATCCCTGCCAGGATGCAGAGCCTCTGGGCTCATTTCAGGCTCCCTTTTGGGGGTTCCCGAGAGGTTGCCTGAAAAGCCCGGCAGAGGGGGCTGGAAACTGGATGTCTTCAGAGGAGACTTACCAGGTCTGATGACTCCCAGCTGTTTGAAGAGCAGAGGGCGCTCTACACTGGATCAAGGGGTGTTTGCCTCAAGGTCGAGTCGCCAATGCCATGCTGTTACCAGACTCCGAGCGCTCTCCCCGCACATCACCCTCAGTGCTTATTCTGAGCGGGCTCCCTTGTGTGTGGAGCCCCTTCCGGATGCAGCGGCGTGATGATGCAGCCTCGTGCTGGGCTCCCTATCCTGGGTGGGACGGTGCCAGAACCCCGGTCCTGACCACCACCCCCTTCAAAACACAGTTGTCTCACCCACTGATTTGACCACAGCATCAACACCTGTTTAATGCCTCCATTGTCCCTCCTTTCCTCGCTGCATCAAGTTTAACCTTCTTGTTCTCCCTTTCCAGGGCCTACGTACCACTCTGTCTCAGACCTCCTATCAGGTCACATCCAGCCCACCCAGGATGTCCGCCTGGTTCCTTTTACCAGTTTCATCTTATGCTTCCCCCTGCTCCTGCACACCACCCTCGATACACGGGATGTCCACACAGCACCGGTTTGCCAAGCATCCCCCACTCCCTCCTCCAGAACTTGCCAAAAGACTCATTTCTTCTGCACTGGCCATAAGTAGCACGTTAAGAGTGTTTTCTGAAAAGCACACACACAAAACATTTTTCCCCCTTCTGGTAGCCCAGCATGTGCTGGCTGCGTGCATCTGCTCCACTGTAACCATCTCAGGCAGACGCTGCCGATTTTTCTGGGCATTGCTCTTAAAGAAAACACAATTTACATTACATTTCAGTTCATTTTTAAATAAAGGCTGCTCATATGTTTTGAATGAGCGTGGGCACCCCGTCAAGGTGGGCCACCCCAGCCTTAACCGCATTGTTTCCATTCCTTCAACCTCGTGTCCCATCAGGCCAATAGTACCTAAGTGAATTAGGAGCACAAGTCCCATCAAAAGTCAGTGGAGGCCACTCGAACTTATGGGCTCGTAGATCTGTTTTCTCTAATCTTAGTGGTCTCGCTAATGGGAGGTGGAAAAGATGGCCCAATAATAACCAAGTCATACAACTCAGCTTCCATTTCTCCTTCAGTAAATGGCCGTGTCACTTCATTACAGATGTGCCAAACTTTTGGTGAGGTATGGAGCGATGGTTGATCTACCTAGTGAAGAGACACAGGAGACACCACTTCACATAGCAGCTAAACATGGCCTCTATGATCACGCTCTCCTATACTTGAGGTACGGCGCCAGTGTGGATAGGAAGAACAGTCGGGAAGAAACGGCACTCAGCGTGACTTGCGGACAGGCAAAAGAACAAGCGGCTCAAGGAAGCTACTTGCAGGTGTGCAGATTGCTGGTTATGTACGGAGCAGATGTCAACACCACGGATGAAGAGGAGAAGAGTCCTCTCCACAAAGCCTGCAAGAACGCCAGTCACAGCTTGGTCCAGTTTTTGCTGCAGAATAAAGCGGATGTGAATGCCATTGATTACAACGGCGCCTCCCCCCTGTCCTGTAGCCTACAGACCGCAGCCTTCAAGCAGCAACTGAGGCCACGTCTCACAGTACAGACACTGCTGAACCACGGCTCCCAAAAAATCTGGCCTATGGCCTTTGGGAAGGTACAGTCTCACGCATTGGCTAGAGGCAGAGGCAGTTAGCCAGCTTAAATACCGGCGAGGCTTTTCCAAGGGGATCGGTAAAGGGCTACAGTAAGGTTGGCCAATTGGTTGTTAGTTCTAATCCAGGCCAGTAATGGTGGAGGGCAATTAACATCCCTGGGCTGTGCAGTGGCCGATGTGAAAAGGATTTGGTGGTTTCAGGCAACTTTCCAGCAGATAGGAGTTCACATCACAGCATTACTGGCATCCTTGTTGGCCATCTCAGCAGAGATTGACCTGCTCTCTTAGCCCCATTTGAAGTGACCCTTTTGGCTGCGGTCAGGGCCGGCTCCAGGCACCAGGCACCCAAGCACATGCTTGGGGCGGCACCTGGTAAGGGGCGGCGGGGGGAGCGCGGCGCGGCATTCCGCGGGGGGGCGCTCCGGCGGCGCGGCGCTGGGGGGGGCGGGCTCCGGTTGCGTGGGGCTCGGCGAGGGGGCGGCGCGGGGGCGGCGCTGGAAGGGGGTTCCGGCGACGCTCGGCAGGGGGCGGGGGCGGGCTCCGACGGCACGCCGCTCGGCGGGGGGGGGCAGCGCCGGGCTCGGCGCTCGGGTTCCGGTGCGCGGCGCTCGGTGGGGGTGCGGCGCGGGCGCGGCGCTGGAAGGGGGTTCCGGCGGCGCTTGGCAGGGGGCGGGCTCCGGCGGCGTGGCGCTCGGCGGGGGGGAGGGCGTCGCGGGGCTCGGCGCTTGGGTTCCGGTGCGCGGGGCTCGGTGGGGGTGCGGCGCGGGCGCGGCGCTGGAGGGGGGTTCCGGCGGCGCTCGGTGCAGGGGGGGTGGGCTCCGGCGGCGTGGTGCTCGGGGGGGGCGGCGCAGGGGGGGCGGCGCTCTGGGGGGGATTCCGGCGGCGCTCGGCGGGGGGGGGCGGTGTGGCGCTCGGCTGGGGGGGGCGGCGCGGCACTCGGCGGGGGGGGCGGCGCTTTTTTTTGCTGCTTGGGGCAGCAAACAAGCTAGAGCCGGCCCTGGCTGCGGTGGGGCGGTGAGGGCTAAAACTTGCAGTGCAGCTTGCTGGACTGTCCCCGGTCTATAACCAAGCAGAGGAATTAGCCCTCTGAGGCCAGCCACCCAGCACCTTGCCTGAGCACCAAATTCACTCACCCATTTCTTTTAAAGAAGGGCGGAGAAAGCGTCTTTCAAAAGGCCGATGTCAGCACTCAGCTGGCTGCTGAGTGAGTGGTGAGCAGCTCTATTCGATGTAGGAACGGGAACAACAAGCTAATAGCGCCCGACTCACGTAGCGTGTAGTGACAGTGGGTAACATTTTCAACAGCACCTAAGTGACTTAGGCTCTGAAGTCCCCTTTTCAGAAGTAACTTAGGAACTTAGTACTATACTGGCATTAGAAAAGGTTCAGAGAAGGGCAACTAAAATGATTAGGGGTTTGGAATGGGTCCCATATGAGGAGAGATTAAAGAGGATAGGACTTTTAAGCTTGGAAAAGAGGAGACTAAGGAGGATATGATAGAGGTATATAAAATCATGAGTGTTGTGGAGAGAGTGAATAAGGAAAAGTTATTTACTTGTTCCCATAATATAAGAATTAGGGGTCACCAAATGAAATTAATGGGCAGCAGGTTTAAAACAAATAAAAGGAAGTTCTTCTTCACACAGTGCACAGTCAACCTGTGGAACTCCTTGCCTGAGGAGGTTGTGAAGGCTAGGACTATAACAGGGTTTAAAAGAGAACTGGATAAATTCATGACGGTTAAGTCCATTAATGGCTATTAGCCAGGATGGGTAAGGAATGGTGTCCCTGGCCTCTGTTTGTCAGAGGGTGGAGATGGATGGCAGGAGAGAGATCACTCGATCATTACCTGTTAGGTTCATTCCCTCTGGGGCACTTGGCATTGGCCACTGTCGGTAGACAGGATACTGGGCTGGATGGACCTTTGGTCTGACCCAGTACGGCCATTCTTATGTTCTTAACTTACACCTCATTGCAAGTCACTGGAGCGTTGCAAAATAGACTTAGAAACCTGAGCTCCACTGATTTGCAATGAGATGAAGGTTCCTAAGTCACTTTTGAAAATGGGCCTGAAGAGCTAAATCAACAGAGGCACTTTGGAAAATGTTCCCCAGCGCGATAATAGCGACTCTCAGCTTCCATTTTGAGAAGGAAACATTTCTTGCGGTAGGTTTACATCATTTTCTTTAGAAACTCGTCATTTGAATCCAGCACCCAAAACAGGGTACAAACTTGAAATACGTTGCCAACATGCATTCAATTAACTTACATGTTGAGGACTAAACATTTCCTCTGGGTAACGCCAGTGAAGAAAACGGAGTTACCTTACATATTAACCTGGCCCTAGAAGGCTTCTGTGTTATGAACTCTGTCCCATGTACACAGGCCACTCTGTGCTCACACATGTGTAAGTAGAACCGACAGAGCTGGGAGCATCTAGCTAGTAAACTCTAAGCCAGGCAGGGCATCAAATAAAAGCTCTCAAACTGCAACAGAATGTCAGTGTCTTTCACAAAACAAAACAAAAGTCCAAGATAAATTACATAGATAAACCACGTCCCACTGCTTGGCCCCTTTCTAGGGCCTTCTCGCCTGAGCTAGGGGCCTTGTGCAGGTGCTTACCTGCTCCCAGCAAACAGCCGGAGCTCAGTCCCCATTTAGCTGCTTGTTGGCCTTTGATCTAAGGACCAGGTGACCTGCAGCTATGACCTGAACCCTGGGAGGCAGCTAATTAGTTCCATTGGGGACTTAAAGGACCATCAGCTCCCCTGACATAAACAAATAGTTCTGGGTTTGGGAAGGAGGCAAGGCTGGGTTGTTCTATTTAACCATCTGTCTCCAAATCTGTGATGTTCCTCCCTGGGGTAACGGCACTGAAGTCAGTGCAGTTACACTAAGAGTTCATGTGAACAACTGTGTACAGTGTGATTGTTTGATGTGCCCAGTTCAGCACTGTATTAGTTCAGTCTGAGGCTGGTGTGCCTCCACGAAGGCTTTGTCTACACTGGCACCTGAATGACAAAAGTTTTGCTGACGAAAAGCATCGGTGTGAACAGCACTTTGTCGGCAGGAGAACTCTCTCCTGCCAACAAACAGTGGCTACACTGCGCACCTTTTAGTGGCACGGCTGTAGCAGCACATCGTGTAGACATAGCCTAAGTCACATGGTGGTGAATCACACCCCGTATATTTTTTGCCGCCTGACCTTGAGAGGTGCTGAGTGCCTATCAGGATCAGGCCCTTAGCGTCACATATCATGTGGCTTTAAATCACGTTTTAATGAGCAATGCTGGTCACATGCAGTCAGAGGATAAAGTTTTCAAAAGTGCAGGGGTTTATTGCCCTCCATATTTATGTTAATTAAAAACATGTTGGAAACTTAGTTCAGTGATCAGAGAGGTTTATATCCTGCTGAGAATGTTCCATTGGTCTTAGACACCTAAGTCAGTTAGACACTTTTTAAAATTTTACCCAGAGTACTTTGCTTTGTAAAGGGATGACTTTTTGATGCCCTGTGAAAGTGCTCAAATTCAATCTGACTTGAGAGGGGGTAACCTTTCACTGGGATCTTGCTGCCTGGAGTAATGAACATTGAAATGTTTCGTGGTGATGGGTGTATGATGTCTATAGGAGGGTAAGGGGGCAAAAGTTGGATAGGCTGAAACTAGCTTTGTTGTAGAGACTAAGAAACAGAGTGCCCTATCTATCTATCTATCTATCTATCTATCTATCTATCTATCTACCTACTTATCTATCTATCACAGAGCCATGACAGATCAACTTTGTATTTTTGTCATCAAAGTAGTCTTGCTATAGCTTTGCATTTCATTGATTTTACCTCAAACCATAAAGAAAATATTATCCTGGCTTATCATGTACAAGCAAAGAGTGTAAACAAAAAGCAAATGGGGCATCCAGTGAAAATAACCTCACACTAAAAGCAAGCCTTCCACTGGTTTTTGCATATGAAGGAGATTTAGGGACTTGGTACAGAGCAGAACTTCTGTTAATATGGTGTGCACCATTCCCAAGGACTGCCTTGGTTAAGTGGGTCACACAGACAATTAGGCTGTCATTGGCGGAACCTCTGATCCTTTCATCTAGTGACACGATGAAAAGTGAAACCTCTAGTCGTCCATATTTGAGTTTTTGAAGAGCCTCAGTACTGAGGCATGTACATCACCCCCCGTGAAATCTCACAACATCACTCTGCATTTGTTCTTCTAGGTGCTGAGGTCTTGTGCATCAGTGCCAGAGATCATTGAAATCCTCTTCAATTCCTACTCTCAAGTCCCCATCTCTGAGCAGTGGCGGGAGGCTATTCCAGAGGAGATATTTCAGGTAGGAAAGCTCTGGGCTGGTTTCTTAGATATGCCTATAGCCAGTGGCGTAGTTTTGCCTCCCAAGACATGGGCTGATATCCCACAAGACCTGAAGCCACGCCACCATGAGACTTTGAGCACTGCAAGTTCCTTCCCACACCACTCCCATATCAGAATGGTGCCTCGTCCACCTGCCCTGCACAGATGTCAATAACCAGACCAGGTGCAAGGCAAGGAAAAATCAAGTCCCTGCTTTTGCACCCAATTGCTTGGGAGCCTGCTCTAAAAATGAAAATAGCCAAATGGCATCCAGGGCAAGTACAGTTTCCTGTATGGCGCAAATGGAAAAGAGCAACTCCAAAATGAAGGTTAAAATATGTTCAAACTGACCTTAAAAAAAGAATGCTCACTCTGGGAACGTTTTATATAGACCAGTCCTAAGTTTTATCTTTGCAGTTATACAGTGGATTAACGCCATCCATTCAAAAAGCGTTACTCCTGATTTACACCGGCGTGAGAGCACAATATGGCCCAACGTGGTAACCGATAGGTGCATTTGTAACATCACTTCCCTGCAGGTCCTGCACGGATGACAGAGAAATGAGTTGCGATGGTCAACGCAAAGCCAAGCATACAAAGTTACAGTCAAAAGGGCCAACAACCGAACACTTGTTTTGAATGTTCTTTCCCGTTTTCTCCATAGTGACAGTCTGTACAAAGCCTGCCTTACTTAGCTCAATGTCAGTTATAAGAGAAAGTCAGAATAGCTTTAATTTTCAGTTTGTTTGGTTTTTTAAATATTGGAAAGTAACAAAAATAATGGCGGGGCAGTGCATAGCTGAGAGTAAAGGGAAATACAACCTGAATCCTCTAGTCAATTCTTTTTCGGATCCAAGCTGGAGGCAGCATGGTACACAAGGAGTCCATGGCAGAGCTGGGAACACAACCCCGGTCTCCAAGCTGCAGCCTTAATCACAAGGCCACCTTCCCTCCTGCTCTGTCTCCTCAGGGAACGTCTACACTACAGTCTAAGGCCTTGGCTACACTTGCAGATGTACAGCGCTGTGAGTTAAACCTGACTTCGTGCAGCTGAGTAGGGAGAGCGCTGCAGTCTGTCCACACTGACAGCTGCCCAGCGCACTGTCGTGGTCATATTTGTGGCAATTGCAGCACTATTGGGAGTGGTGCATTATGGGCAGCTATCCCACAGAGCACCTTTTCCCATTCTGGTGCCGTGGGTTGTGGGAAGGGGGCGTGGGTGTGGGGGATTCTGGGTCCTGTCCCAATGCCCCGTGATGCATCACTTTGCATCCCAGAAATCCCATTGTTTCCATCCACCTTTGGCGCCATCTTTCAACGGTTTCTGTGCAGTGTGATCTGTCTGCGGGAAATGTCAGCATACGCCTCAGCAGTTCGGACTCCGAGTCTCGCCAGCATGTCACGTTTGGCTATCGAACTATTCCTTAAGAGCCAAAGTGACAGTGAGAGTGCGGGTAAGGAGTCTGACGATGCTATCGAGCCGCGTAATGCATACGACACGAAATTGCTTGTGGCATTCACAGACATGCTCAGCACCGTGGAATGCCACTTTTGGGCTCGGGAAGCAAGCACCGAGTGGTGGGATCACATCGTCATGGAAGTCTGGGATGACAAGCCGTGGCTGCAGAACTTTCGGATGAGAAAAGCCACTTTCATGGGACTATGTGAGGAGCTTGCCCCCACCCTGCGGCGCAAGGACACGAGAATGAGAGCTGCCCTGCCAGTGGAGAAGTGGGTGGCTATTGCAATCTGGAAGCTGGTAACTCCAGACAGCTACCGGTCAGTCACAAACCAGTTTGGAGTGGGAAAGTCGACCGTTGGAATCGTGTTGATGCAAGTTTGCAAGGCCATTAATCGCATCCTACTCAGAAGAACCGTGACTCTGGGTAACGTACAGGAAATAGTGGATGGCTTTGCACAAATGGGGTTCCCTAACTGTGAAGGGGCGATAGATGGGACGCACATTCCTATTCTGGCACCACCCCACCTAGGATCTGAGTACGTTAATCGGAAGGGGTATTTCTCTATGGTTCTCCAGGCGCTTGTGGATCACCATGGGCGTTTCATTGACATTAACACAGGCTGGCCCGGAAAGATGCATGACACACGCATCTTTTGGAACACTTGGCTGTTCAGGAAGATACAGGCTGGGACTTTTTTCCCAGAGCGGAAGATCACGGTAGGGGAAGTTGAAATGCCCATTGTGATCTTTGGAGATCCCGCTTACCCGTTAATGCCGTGGCTCATGAAACCCTGCACAGAGAGTCTTGACAGCAGCAAGGAATGGTTCAACTACAGGCTTAGCCGGTGCCAAATGACTGTGGAGTGTGCCTTTGGCCGTTTAAAGGGCCGCTGGCGATCTCTGTATGGGAAGCTGGACTTGGCCAAAAACAGCATCCCCGCGGTTATATCCGCGTGCTGTGCCCTCCATAATATTTGTGAAGGGAAGGGTGAAAGCTTCACTCAGGCATGGACCTCCGAGGTTCAACACCTGGAGGCTGAATTTGCACAGCCAGAGAGCAGGGCTATTACAGGGGCCCAGCGTGGGGCTGCAAGGATTAGGGGTGCCTTGAGGGCGCAATTTGAGGCTGAAAACCAGCAGTGATATCTGGTGCCTTGCACAGGAGTGAAGTGCAGTAGTTCCAATCTTTAGGAATCAGTGTTTGCTAAGCAGACAAGCAGACTTGCAGTGCCTGTTTCTTTCCTGGGCTAAGGAGTCTTTTACTTTATGCAATAATAAAGAATGTTTTCAAAGCCAAAGAATCCATTTATTGAAAAGAAAAAAAAATTATTTATTGAAAAGAAACAAGGGGGTGGAGTGGGGAACAGTACAATCACAGATTCGCGTATGTCCTGTCTGGTGTGCTGTGCAGTGAGTGCTGCACTTCAGGATAGCTATACTGCATGGCGATGGGGGTTGAGTGCAGAGGGTAAGGGTCGTGGTTTTCAGGGCTGGGTGGTGAAGATACTGGTGTTGGAGGCAGCGGGTGGCGTGAAGAACACGGAAGTTGGAGAAAGTGGGTTGGAGGTGACAGTGGGGCACAACGGAAAGAGTTTTGGGACAAGGGCTGTAGGGGGGGTGGTGTTTGTGTTTTTGGTATTGCTCCTCTTTCTGCATGGCTACCAGCCCCTGGATAGCGTCTGCTTGGCACTCCAGGATGCTTCTGAGCCTATCAGTGCTTTGCTGCCAGTGTGCGGTGCTTTGCCGCCGGGGCGCTGCGTTTTCCGGGCAGATCCTGCTTTCTCTCTCTCTCCAGTCCTGTGCTTTCTCATTCTCTTTAATAGATTGCCGCATCACTTCTTGCAGCATGTCTTCTTTGCTTTTTCGCGGTCTCTTCCTGAGTCTTTGCAGTCTCTGAGCAGGCGATAAGTGGGATGGCAGAGATCTCAAGGTTGATGCAGCTGTATAGGCAAAATGCAACATTTAACAGAGGCAACATTGTTTATTCCAGACAGAGTAATGATTCCCCCCCGCACTTAAGGAGTAGAAAACACACAGGGTCTACACAATAGCATAATTTTCCCATCCGAAACAGAGCACACATATCCCAGGGGAGCCTCAAAATGGTGAGTAAGGGGGACTGATTGTTTCAGGGCTGCACTGTCCTCTGGGTTTCTGTGCCTTGGGGAGAGCCAACAGCTTCAGGGGGCACCTACACTGAACACTGTCCCAACATTTTCCACAGGAGTTCGTCCTGGACGATATCTCGCTGCCGAGGGTGACCTGGGAAGCAAGGGAGGGTCTTCTACTGCAATGCGGCTTCCGCCCTGGCCCATATGCAGCTTGCCTGTGGGCAGCAATGGTCCCCCCCGCCCCTCCCAGCACAGTGGCGCGGACACGTTAGCTTGGCTGGGACAAGGACCATGGTGGCTCTCCCGATAAACCTGCGCAAGTGCATTGCACACGTTCTGGATGAGACATTCGAGGAGATTACCGAGGCCGATTACCGCGATGTGATAAACCACATCAATGCACTATTCCGCATCTAGGCATGCATGCCTAACCCTCCTCTCCCAAAGAGCCCGCACCGAAAAAATTCCTTCCCAAAAAAAAAAATGCTTACCAGGAACCTGCTCTTCTGTTTGTTCTCCACCAAGTACTGGCCACTGCGACTGGCTACCTTCCTCCTGGCTCAAGAAGAACTCCTGGCTGCATGGACCCAGGGATTCCGGGGTGTCTCCATCCGGCCCACCACCCTCACTCCTGTTTTCCTCCTCCTCCTCCGCCCGCACACCAGCTCTGAAGTGTCCATGGTGGTGCTCGGAGTGAAGGTGGGGTTAACCCCAAGTATCGCATCCAGCTCTTCGTAGAATCGTCAGGTCGCGGGGGGAGCACCCGAGCGGCCGTTTGCATCGCGGGCTTTGCGGTAGGCACTCCGCAGCTCCTTCACTTTAATCCTGCACTGCAGGGCGTCCCGGTCATGGCCCCTTTCCATCATGTCCTTTGATACCTTCCCAAAGGTATCGTAATTCCTATGGCTGGAGCGCAGCTGGGACTGTACAGCTTCCTCCCCCCAAACACTGATGAGGTCCAGCAACTCGCCATTGCTCCATGCTGGGGCTCGCTTGGCGCGTGGCGGCATGGTCACCTGGAAAGATTCGCTGATAGCACTCCACGCCACGCCGGGCTGAGCAAACAGGAAGGGGATTTTTAAAATTCCCAGGAAATGTAAAGGGTCGGTCACATGGTTGTTTACCTGAGGCCAGGGCAGTAGAGTTTGAACTGATGACCAGAGTGGCTAGAACAGGCATTGTGGGATACTGCCAAATAATTCTGGAGGCCATTCACAGAGCATTGGGCGGCCACACTGGCACCGCAGCGCTGCAGCGCAATACTCACTATTCCTCTCAGAGAGGTGGAGTACATGCAGCGCTGCAACCACGGAGATACAGCACTGCAAATGCCTTGCCAGTGTGGACAGGGAGTGAGTTACAGCGCTGGGGGAGCTTTTACAGCGCTGTAACTCGCAAGTGTAGCCAAGGCCTAAGATGATATTGCAGTTCAGCTAGGGATACCAGTACCAGATTTAATCTAGCTAGCAGGGATAAAAACAGCAGTGTAGACACAGGCACTGACTTTTCATTGTGCCAGGGGGTGCTCAACCCCCGGCTATGTCCCAGGTCCCGCCCCCACGCCACCCTTCCCTCAATGCCACACCCCCGCCCCGCCCCCGCTCCACCTCTTCCCGCCCCGTTCCGCCCCCTCCCCTGAGCGTGCCCCATCCTCGCTCCTCCCCTCCAGCCTCCTGCACACCGCGAAACAGCTGATTGCAGTGGGCGGGAGGCACAGGGAGGGAGGGGGAGGCACTGATCCATGGGGCCCATGGTGGTCGGGAAGCACTTGGGGGGTGGAGGAGAGGTGATAGGGGGGCTGCCGGTGGGTACTCAGCACCCACCATGTTTTCCCCATGGGTGCTCCAGGGCTGGAGCACCCACGGAGTCGGTGTGTATGAGTGTAGATGCAACAGTGTGAGCTGTACATGCCTGCCCAGGGACCCTGAATCTGTACTCATGTGCCATCACACCTTCACCGGCACTATTTTTGCCATGCTAGCTAGATTAAAGCACACCCAGGTTTGCCTACCCATGCTACAATCAAACCTCCGATTTACCCTGAGATGTGCTCGCATCCCCTCTCCCTGCTCAGTCCTGCCAGTGCCACCGTGGGACAGTCCTCAAATATTCTGAGTTCACACTTGGCATCGGTCAGGGAAGGAAGGCAAGAGTGGTTCTAAGCCACCGTTACACCCTTCCCAGTCCCAGGAAGCCACCGCACAGCTCTAGCTAGCACCAGCCAGAATTGTTCCCTAGGGGCTGTTCCTTCAGCCAGAGCTCAGTGAAGCAAATTGCACTCTGGCCCCTCCCTCTCTTGTCCCCATCATGTCCCCTATTACCTGGAACTAGGGTGACCAGGTGTCCCGATTTTATAGGGACAGTCCCGATATTTGGGGCTTATTTTTACATGGGCTCCTATTACCCCCCACCCCCGTCCCAATTTTTCACACTTGCTATCTGGTCACCCTACCTGGAACTGCCCCAATATGCCCCCTGCCTAAGGAGGCAAGTATCAGGGGTACCCATGTTTGTTTTTGTGGATACAGACTATGAGGAGTCCGGTGGCACCTTAAATACTAACAGATTTATTTGGGCATAAACTTTCGTGGGTAATAAACCCACTTCTTCAGATGCATGAAATACCCATGAAAGCTTATGCCCAAATAAATCTGTTAGTCTTTAAGGTGCCACCGGATGCCTCATTGTTTTTAAGGAGGCCAGGAGGGTCTGGGATAATGCCCCATACCAGGGCAATCATCAGCTGCCCCTTTATGGCAGCATTCAGTCTCTTTGCACTGCTCCTGTAACCACAGCCGTGATCTATCATCTGTTGCTTGGTGTATTTGTGAACGGCTTTGAATGGATGCAGTACGTCACCCCCTATTTCTATTGCTTCCTTCCACTAACGGAGTTGCTGCTTAGCTCACCAAGTTCAGGTCTGTGTTTTTTGTGTCCTCGGGTCATAAGAGCCAAGCTAACTGCTGTGGGACAAGGCTGGGGTTTACAAAGTGCAAACCCCCAGCCTTCCTCCACAAAGTCAATGGAGGCCAAACTCCTTTGAAGACCTAGGGCTACAACATTTAAAATATCCACCCCTTCCTTTTCTGGGTGCACATCAAATTGTTAGACAGGGAGACCAGGCCTCAGCCCAGCTAAAATCTCACCCTTGTATGTTCACAACTGGTGAATGGCAGCATATAGGTATGCGGCAATGAGCACTACAATGGTAGTCGTTGATTGCTGCTACAGCCTTTGATCCTTGTAGATCTACCCCAGCCACACTTGGAAAGAAAAAAGAAAACTGGCATCTAAGGGCTGTTCTCTGTGCTTTCTGCAGTTGTTTCTACCAAGGATTGAGCAGCCATCTTAGATGCTCCATGTCTCCTATACTTCGCGTCAGCATGCTAATGCTTTATGAAGAATTCTACTGTCAAGTATATTTAAAATCACTAAAAAATAAAACTGTCTTCCACAATGAGGTGTTGTACCTGCAGAAATTTTATGTGTGTCCTTTCAGATGGGAATTACTTTTATAGCTGTGTTTCATCTCAGAGAATCCTACCAATACCTAGACTTCTTAACGTGCGAACAAGTTTCAGTAGTTATGTTACCTTACTTAATCTAATTATGCCATTGATTTTCAAAGTTTGAAAATGCTCTGTTTTGTCTCGCCTATCCAAAAACTTGAATTCAAGGTTTACTCTCTCTTGCTTTACAGATGCACCTGCCCTTTTATGAATCCTTTTTCATGCTGTCATGCACACCTCGGTGTCTGCAACATTTGTGCCGTTGTGCCATTCGGAAAAAGTTTGGCAGCAAATGCCACTACCTTATCCCCTCATTACCTGTGCCCAAACCCTTACAAAACTACCTGCTGCTGGAACCTGAAGGAATACTGCTTTGAACTACCTGATCCTCCGCAGTGTATTACAGTATCTTTTGTGTGTGCCTTTAGAATTAAGGATCTGTCATTTCTATTATAAATAACTGTTTTTCGGGGATATACACTGTAACTTAAACATTTGCTTTCAGTTGAAACTTTGTATAGAATGTTTTTTAACCACATTATTAAGGTGACACTTATCAATAGTCTATAAAGGGTTAACAAATGAGTAATAACTGTTATAAGCATATTACAGACATGAGTAGTATGTGTTATAAAAACTTTATTGAAGTCAATGAGACGACGCAGATGCAGAATGTTAAATGGGGGTAAGCATCAGCAGGATCTAACCCATGTGCAGTCCTAATGATTTCAGTGGTATTATTCCCATGAGTAAAGAAAGCCAAATCTGGCCCTTAATAGAGTCACTGCTGTAACCTTTGGCCGAATGCTGGAACTGATGAGGATAATCTATAATATAGAAAGGCTTGGCAGAATTCTATTTTTATTTTTTTACCATTTTGATAGATAATATCAATATTTATTTTTGAGTATCTTTTTAGATTTTCATCTATGTAAATTTTCATGGTTAACCAAATTATGGACTTTAAGCACTTTTTTATCAATTAAAATGTTCAAAGTTGCGGGAAATTATGCGGGGGCAGACAATTAATTAATGGCAGCGGCTGATAAGATTCAAAAAGTCAAAGCTTTATAAGCCACTCAAGCACAAATTGTCAACATCCCATGTCAAAATATACAAAGCCTTAAAACTGGAAATCATCCCTGTTTTTACTATTCATTTGCTAGTCCATTTGTAACAAGCCTAATTCAAAGCTCTAAATCGCTGGACTTTGACTCTAATAAGTTCTCAAGCAACATTTGTCTTACTTTACCTATCTGTAAATGTTGATTATTATCAATGGAAATATTTTTTCATCACTCTGTGTGTGTATGGTGAAATCAGCATTTACTGACTTTTGCCAATAAAAATCTAATTCTTCCAAGGGGGGAGGGATAGCTCAGTGGTTTGAGCATTGGCCTGCTAAACCCAGGGTTGTGAGTTCAATCCTTGAGGGGGCCACTTAGGGATCTGGGGCAAAATCAGTACTTGGTCCTGCTAGTGAAGGCAGGGGGCTGGACTTGATGACCTTTCAAGGTCCCTTCCAGTTCTAGGAGATGGGATATCTCCATTAATTTATTTATTTATTTATAAGCCTAAATAGAGACAAGACCTATTAGCATTTTAATTGTCCTTTAAAGAACAGGCTGCTGGCTGAAAGCTGGCTACACTACATACACACATAAACTTTTTCTTTCATCCCTATATTAAAATTAAAATGGCTCCATCCTACCACAGGCAGTTTGCAGTATCTCCAAAGATGCTCTTGGCACCACATATGAGTGCAGCTCTGCTCTGAGCATGTGTCACGATGCACTGACCCTAGTCACATGGTGGGGCCCCTCCAATCACGCTGGTATGGATTAACGCAGGACAGCTGGGAAGTGTTCATTTGAAAATTAAGGGAAAACATTTAGGATCCTTTCTAATTCTATATAATATAACTTTAAAATAATAGTGATCTGACCAAAACATGGAGCATTAAACTAATGGCAGTTGCTCTCTCTTTAACCCTCTTACATCCAGGCACTGGAGCAGGGATGTTCAAAGGAGTTTTGGGCAGTCACGTGTCCAGCTCCCTATGAGTTTCATTATTTCACGTCTTCCAATGGGAACTGGGCACTAACCTCCCTTAGGCTCCTTTCGAAAGCATCCCAGCCTACAGCAAAGAAACATTACACTGTGGGTGAAATCCTGGCCCCATTGCCATCAATGGCCAAACTCCCATTGATTTCACCCAGTACGTGGGGATAAACTCAGAGATTCCAAGGCCAGAATGGAGCATTGTGATCATCTAGTCCAACCTCCGGTATAACACAGGGCAGAGAAATTGCCAGAATTAATTCCAGTTTGCACTACAGCACGTCTTCTAGAAAAATATCCAATCTTGAGTTAAAGATTTCCACTGACAGAGAATTCACCACAACCCATGGCAAGTTGGTCCAGTGGTTAATTACCCTAGCTGTTAAAAACTAATGCCTTATAGCAGTGTTTCCCAAACTTGGGACGCCGCTTGTGTAAGGAAAGCCCCTGGCAGGCCGGGCAGGTTTGTTTACCTGCCACATCTGCAGGTCTGGCCGATCGTGGCTTCCATTGGCTGCGGTTCGCTGCTCCAGGCCAATGGGAGCTGCTGGAAGCGGCGGCCAGCACATCCTTCGGCCCGCACCGCTTCCCGCAGCCCCCATTGGCCTGGAGCGGCAAACTGCGGCCAGTGGGAGCCGCAATCAGCCGGACCTGCAGATGCAGCAGGTAACAAACCGGCCCGGCCCGCCAGGGGCTTTCCCTACACAAGCGGCAACCCCAGTTTGGGGGAAACTGCCTTATAGAATCATAGAAATGGGCTGAAAGGGACCTCGAGAAGTCATCAAGACCAATCCCCTGTGCTGAGGCAGGACCAAGTAAACCTAGATCATCGCTGGCAGGTGTCTGTCCAGCCTGTTCTTAAAAACTGCCTTGAGGGGAAGATGCCACAACCTCCCTTAGAAGCCTGTTCCAGATCCTAACTCCCCTTAGAGATAAAAAGCTTTTCCTAATATCAAACCTAAATCTCCCTTGCTGCAAATTAAGCCCATTATTGCTGGTCCTACCTTCATTGGTCATGAAGAACAATTGATCACAGTCCTCTTTATAACACCCCTTAACATATTTGAAGACTGTTATCTTCATTTCTCAAGACTAAACATGCCCAGTTTTTTTTAACCAGTCCTCATAAGTCAGGTTTTTCTAAACCTTTTTTCATTTTTGGTGCTTTCCTCTGGACTCTCTCCAATTAGTCCACATCTTTTCTAAAGTGTGTCACCCAGAATTGGACACAGCACTCCAGCTGAGGCCTCAGCAGCGCTAAGTAGCGCAGAACAATTATCTCTGATATCTTACATACAATACTCCTGTTAATACACCCCAGAATATTAGCCTGTTTTGCAACTGCATCACATTGTTGACTCATATTCAATTTGTGATCCACTATAACCCCCAGATCCTTGTCAACCATACTACCACCTTGCCAGTTATTCCCCATTTTGTAGTTGTGCGTTTGATTTTGTCCTTCCGCAGTGAAGCACTTTGCACTTGTCTTTATTGACGCTCATCTTGGTGAAATCAGACCAATTCGCCAAGGTCATTTTGAAGTCTAATCCTGTCCTCTAAAATGCTCACAACCCCTCCCATCTTGGTGTCATCTGCCAATTTTATAAGCGTGCGCTCCATGCCATTGTCCAAATCATTAATGAAAATACTTAATTGTACTGGACTGACCTCTGCAGGACCCCACTAGATATGTCCTCCCAGTTTGATAGCAAACCATTGATAATTACTCTTTGAGTACAGTCTTTCAACCAGTTCTGCATCCATCTCATAATAATTTCATTTAGACCAAATTTCCCTAGTCTGTTTATGAGAATGTTATATGGGACTGTGCCAAATGCCTTACTAAAAATCAGGAGATATCATATCTACTGTTTCCCCCCATCCACTAGGCCAATAACCCTGTGAAAGAAGGAAATTAGGTTGGTTTGGCATGATTTGTTCTTGATAATTCCATGCCTGCTATTCCTTGTCATCCTATTATCCTCTAGGTGCTCACAAATTGATTATTTAATAATTTGTTCCAGTATTTTTCCAGGTAGCAAAGTTAGGCTGACTGGGCTAGACTTTCCTGGGTCCTCTTTGTTCCCCCTTTTAAAGATAAGTGCTGTGTATGCCCTTCTCCAGTCCTCTGGGACCACACCCATCCTCCACGAGTTCTCAAGATAATTGTTACCGTTCCAAGATTGCTAAAGCTAGTTCCTGAAGTACCCTAGGATGAATTTCATCAGGCCCTGCCAATTTGAATGCCAACTTATCTAAGTATTCTTTAACCTGTTATTTCCCTATTTTGACTTGCATTCCTTCTCCTTTGTTGTTAATACAGTATTAGTTCTGTTGAGTATCTGGTCACCGTTAACCATTTTAGTGAAGACTAAAGCAAAGTAGGCATTAAACATCTCAGTTTTCTTGGTGTCATCACTGTGTAGAAGATCTACACTTTCCTTCTGCTTTCTCTTGGTCCTAATGTATTTAAAGAACTTCTTTTTATTGCCTTCTATGTCCCTTGCTAGACATAACGAGCCTTTTTGATTTGGCCCTAACGTTCTTGTTATTTTAAGTCCGAAGTTGTCTAGCTTCAATTCCCAGACATTGGGTCTTGTTATGCCTTTGTTTGCTAGACTGAAGAGCCCCCATTACCAAATTTCTGCTCCACACTTGAAGGCTTAGGTGGTAGCGGGGGCTGCTGCCAGCAGCATATATGCACAAGAGAATGGAATGGCAACAGGAATTAGGCCCAGATTTTGCCAAGTACCTAAGCATGCGCTTGTCTGTAAGTACCCAAATAGTCCCAGCGATTCATATGCATCCAGAACTTCAACAGGTGTTGCCCATACTGCTGCCCATCACCATTCTGTCTGAGCACCTTTCACGTCAAATCTAGAGCAGTCCTGAAGTCTCTGGTGGACTTCATGGAGTCTCTGGCACCCTATTAAAGGCAAAAACTCTGTTTGGTGGAGAGTGTTTGTTTTTGAGTTGTAAGATTTCATTAATCTTCTTTAAAGGTTGATTGTTTCGGGGGAGTGTTTTGTTTTGGGGGGTTGTTTGTTTTTTGCTTTGGGCTGGGTTTATCTGGGGGAAGTTCGGTATAAGGGGTGTCAGAGCTGGGTTCCATTGTATCCAAACTAGGTCTAGTTTTCATCCCTGTCTTATTTTTCATAGTCTATCTGCACGGTTGCATATAGAAAAAACCATTTTCACTGTAGCATTCACATATCCTACTGGTACTTTTTAACTGTCACATAATTAGTAGGGCCACTTCTCAGAGGGGCATACTCAATCAAACAGTACATATTTAAATGTAGTGTTCAAAACCTATTTCAGAATGAAAGCACAGGACAAGGTAGTAAATTGGCAGCCCAGTGTAGAAGCCAGCAGAACGTATAATGAGAAAGTAAACTGGCCTTCACGCCTAAGAAATATGGCCTTCTTCATGTGTGCTTAGCAAGGAAAAAGGAGATTTTCCCCATCTTATTATCAGAGTTCTCCTGTCCTGATCGACCAGTACATCCAGAAGCCAATAGGTTTCCCACCTCAGTCTCTTTAAATATCTCTTCCTGTGTCGTCATTGCCAACCCAGGTATAGAATAGGAAACCTGTGTCAGCTTGAGATCTACATGCATCAACAGCCACTGCAAAATAAGAGAAGGCGACATCCAGCCCAGCATAGCCCAGCTTGCTAAATCAAGGGAAATTGCTGATTGCTGTATTGTTTAAAGGCATCTTCCCTACATCCTCCAGGTGGCGCCATATGCACAACAGTCGTACTATTAGCCTCGCCTGTGGTAGTTACCTGCGTTTCATCCGAATTAAGGCGTATGGGGTGGGGAGTGGATTGTTCTCCTTTGGGGTATGGAGCAGTCTTCTTTAGCTCTAGTAGAATATAGAACTGCACTGCCCAGCCCAAGACATTCAGTAATTAAAATATCGATTCGTGGATTGTGCTAGTGCCTTCTCTGTATTAATCACGAACACTGTATAGGTTATGAGTTTGTACATAAATGCAGAGCTAAGCAGCCTCCCTTGATCACGATGCTCTAATGACAGCATCATTCTCGACCGTGTGTTCAACGAGTTCTTTAGCAGAATGATACACTTAACCCTGGGGTGTGAGTACATGGGCTTTTCAGGCATCGTTTTTTTTGAGATTGGGCATTTCAGTGCTACTGCAATTCTAAAAGTGTTTGCTTAAGCACTCCACTAAAAAAAAAGTAGATTTCTTTTGTAACGTAATTTGTAGGCAATAAACATGATTGAAAATGCAGTATCTGCTGTTGCCTCTGCTCAATGCAGTGGGTTTTAACTCTCTGTGTCATTATTCATGTGGTAGGCAGTTTTCTGTACATATTTTGTTCCCCATCTCTGAGCAAAGTTAGCAAGTTTCCGAGGAACATTTTGAAATGCACATTTCAGTGTTTTCCTACCAGCCCCTGGTTTTGATGCAGATGTTATGGGAAGGGATCATTTTTTTCATCAGCTAAAGACAGGAGGTCACATTAACTTATAATACAGAGACACATAAAAATGCGATTATGACTGCTAAACAGAACACAGTAGGCTGCTAGTTAACACAATGAGATTTCTAGGAAGCGATGCATAAATTCTTCAAAAATGACACATTTTTCACGTTTCATTCCAATTAAGTTACTGAGGCAGCTAACACAGCAATGAGCACACAATACATTTGGGTAAAATGAGGGTTTTTCTGGTGGTGGGTTTTTTTGTTGTGTTTTTCCCCCCTTCTCTCTGGATGCGCGTGTGTTTTATGAAATGCCGTTAATATTAAGCTGCTACTACGGATGAAATGTCAATGACCTTAACAGGTCTCCCTTTCTCTTTGCACGAGTTGTTTATCCAGCGTGTGCCTTGCAACAATAAAAATACGAAAACACTCTGCACTGAGCTTTGGTGAACTGGCTTTTTAAAATATACGTCGTTGGGCAGAATAAAGAGCAACGATAAGGGAGTGTTAAAGGTTATTATACTCGCCAAGTCCATTTCAATAGTTAGATGCTTCCAGGAAACTTTAAAAAACAAACCTTTTAAATAAGATCTATTCAATGGACTCTATCTAGCGATGGTCTCCGTGTGTCTTCTTATCACCCTGCATATTTAGGACCAACAGCGAGCTACAATGCAATCTTGGCCAACTCTTACTTACATTGTGACTCAGGTTTTTAACCTGGTAGGGGCGGATTCTGGCCCATTCCCAGCGAGTGGCTCTAGACACAGCAATCACCGAGCTGACCTTACAGACACAACAACAAAACTCGCCTTGGCCCAGGCAGGATCCCCGCACCCCCGTTTGGACAGAGTGTTCCAATGTCCTTTCCTATATTTGTGTGTGGGGGGGGGGGGTGTTAGCCTTTCAACCACATACACACTACTGAACAGGGTCCCGATCCAGCACCCATGGGAGGCAATGGCACAACTCCCATTGGGGTTCAGGAGCGGGTCCTCATTTTTTTAGGGGGGGGGAATATACTTACAAAATGATCTGGTGCTGAATGGGTAAAACGCTAACCGCAACAACAACCCCCCAAGCTGGCCATTGTAATGAAATAGCATGTGATTTTAAAAGCAAAGGCTTTCCACAAGCTGCACTGAGGCGGGTGATCCACAAAGCAATACAAATCAGAAATGAGATTTCGGAGTCCTAATGAACCTGATTGCATGAACATTTATAATCCCCCATGGCTTTAAATGAAATCAGATATAATCAGGAGCTATGGGGAAAGGGAGTGTTTACAGGCTGAGATTGGGAAGTGCTGCAGTATTAGTAAAGATGCTGTTCCTTCTATTGATGTCTAAAATGATGGATAATGTGAGAATGGCAAATATACTATTTGTCTAATGGCTCTGCAATTAAATTCCCCTGTAAATGACCCATGCCTCATTTCATCCTAATCTATGGAATTTTGATTGAATTCGTCAGCTCTAATTGAAAAATACTGCACTTTAATGTCTGCATTGCAGTTTCAGGACCATGGTGGTTTTAATGAGACAGTGCCCCTCTGACCTGGGAATATTTTAGATTTTTATTCGGGATTTTAAACCAACAGATTCTTCACCTCTATTCCATGCAGGAGTGAGTGAATATGCATGTGTTTGTACAGGTATATCTAGATAGAAAGAGAGAGAATTTTGCAAACCACAGTTTTATTAACCTCTGCTTTACTTTACTTACAGTATTTTTACTTTTACTAAAACAACAAGGAGTCTGGTGGCACCTTAAAGACTAACAGAAGAAGTGAGGTTTTTACCCACGAAAGCTTATGCCCAAATAAATCTGTTAGTCTTTAAGGTGCCACCAGACTCCCTGTTGTTTTTGTAGATACAGACTAACACGGCTACCCCCGATACTTTACTTTTACTACTTTCAAAAAATCCAGTGAAATATATTTCCAAACCTGAGTCACCAAATCATCGGAATTAATTAATTTAAGAACATAAACCACGATTATTCAAACCATCTCTCATTTTTCTGCCATCCTCTGATTTTTTTTAATCTTGTAAATCTTTTTCGTTAAGATCTGCATCTATGGTTTCCTTTTATGGCAGCAAGTATGAATTAAATAACAAAGCAAATGTGTACAGTAGCCAGGAGCCATGTAAAGAAGGAAACCTACAACCCTCCCCAAAAGAGACACCACGGAGCACAGAATTCATAGATATGCTTTCTATGCAAATGGGGAAAGCAATCCGGGAGAAATTAGCTAGTTGTTGAAGCATAGTCTCTAGATTGAAATGAGTTAAAGAGAAACATGCAAACGAGCTAATTGGATTAAGCATCGAATGTTTTCTCTTTTCCCGAAGAACAAAAAGAGAGAGATTTCAATCAAAGGGGCTGACAAGCAGTTTGATGGAGCGTAGTTGCTGGAACTGCACCCCCTGGCTTGCAGGGGTTTCCATCATATACAGGATTTACAGTTTAATTCTATGTCTTTCAACACCCCCACTAGTCCAATTGTTCCAGCACCACTGATGGGGAGGATGGAAAGACCCAGCTCACTCTGAAACACTCCTCATGGATGGCAAGTTTGATTTGTAACACTGGTCTAGAGTTTTGCAGGGATCCTGCTTTTGGGGTCACATTCGGCTGTGAGATCTCCCAGTGTCAAAGAGCAGCAGCCTGATTGCACTTGACAGGGGGATAATTAGCAGGCCTGTCACAGTAACTGTGATTTGGCCACAATCAGCCCTGCAGAAATCAGTGCAGAACAGCCTTCTGCAGCCTCCTCCGCACAGGATCCGATCCTGCCTCCCTCATGCAGGCAAAACTGCTGGGAGTGAGGCCTGCAGGATTTGCCCTTTGAGCACAAAAGGGAAGTGGCTAAGGAGAAAGAAGGGGATAAAGCGGGAATTCTGCCACATGCTAGACACCAAAAACACTTCTCCATATCCAGCTGAGCATAGCGAATCACAATAGAGCCATCCCAGGAGTAAATATCCATCGGATGAGCAGACAGTGCTATTAGGGGGAAGTGGTGAAAATGCAGGTATATTCCTGCAATCTTCAGTCAGGCAAAATTCCTAATGAAATCCTAAGGACTAATGCATACTATCTGTGTCTATCTAATCCCAAGGACTAAGGGATACTATCTGTGTCCCTTTCCTATTTTAAAGTCCTCAGTGATCACATGTAAACTACATATCATTAAGCATTGCCCTGGCACATTATGTTATTTCCCCCCCCCCCCAATTGATTTAATTGCATGTAGTTTACATATTAGTGTGAGGAGCTTTAAAATGCATGTACTGTGTAATTACAATTTCAGCACATCTCCCAGATGAAGGCAGAGCTTGTTTTAAATGATTGCCTTGTTAGGGCCTTTGTAAGTTAGTTTTCCTTTATAATTTGTTAATTTATTTTTGCAGTATTTGACTTTTTTTTTTAATTCTACCTAATGCCAGGAATTAAACTGAGCAGATTTAAAAATAAAAAGCTGCTGTTACATAATCCTAAAATGTACAGCCCTGCACAATGGTGTAAGATTTGTTTTTGTTTGTTTAAACCACAAAACATAAAACAAAGCTTTCCAGATGGTCCCCTAGGGTTCAATCCGGCAGTTTAAGTCAGCAGGGCTGCTAACCCTGATTCAAAGCTCATTAAATCTAACACAAGTCTTTCCATTGGCCTCAGTGGGCTTTGGATCACACAAATAGTTAGGAACAACAACTTGCCGACTACAGACCACATGCATGTTCAGCACAGATCATTCCATGGCATAGCGCTGCTCTTCAGATGCCAACAAGGCGAGTCTCCACATTTGGAGGAGTTGGCCCTTAAATTGTTTAATATTGTGAGCATGTTCCTGCATGAGCTAGGCCTTGTATGGCCCCTCTAACAACCCACTTGCATACCCCAAGGGCCTTGTCTACATGAGGAAAATTAGAACCTGTAATGCAAAGCACGTGCAAAGGGGGCAGCTGTAGTGTAGTCAAGACTCAGGCCTTCTAACCTCTGGCTCATCTAATCCTGCAACGAGACTGCCCAGTGGAACCTGCAGAGGCTCTTCCCATCCCTTGTCTACTCAGCCCGCCTGTACAGTAGAAGCAGCATTGGGTTGGAAAGGAGGCACATTGGAGTTCTGCATGCTGGATATGTACGGCACTTCATCCCCTCGGACATGGAGTAACCGCCCGCACAGTCCTTCCAGGGGAGTTCTGAAGTCAGGGGCTGTAAGGTTTCTGTACAGTTGGCAGGACCGGTTCCAGGGTTTTTGCCGCCCCAAGCAGCCGGGAAAAAAAAAAAAAAGCTGGATCGCAATTGCGATCAGCGGCACTCCGGCGGCAGTTCCACCGCACCGCTTTCTTCTTCGGCAGGAATTCGGTGGCAGGTGCTTCCCTTCGAGAGGGACCCGCCGCTGAATTGCCGCCGAACAGCCCGACGTGCCGCCCCTTCCCCTTGGCTGCCCCAAGCACCTGCTTGCTGGGCTGGTGCCTGGAGCCGGCCCTGGCAGTTGGATAAGGAAAGATAAAGGGCTCAAATCTCCTATCACATCAATGTGACTCCCTTGGTTGGAATGGGGTTACTCCTCTTTTACACCCATGTAAGCGTGGGGCACAAAGTTAGAGAGCCAAGTGCAGTGCAATTCCAGGTGTGGCAGTGTATACCGCCCTGTAGCACTGAGTTTTGTCTACATTTAAAGGGGCCGTGCCACTTTCCCTCGCTTTTAGTCCTTGTGTATTGCAAGTTGCCTTTCTAGCCATTTTCCTCCAGCACCATTTCCCAAACTTCCCCTCGCCCCCCTTGGGGAAAAAATGGCTAAAATCTTAATGAACCAATGACGATCACGGAGACAAAATCCTGTGCTACCCCACTTAGTGCATACACTGTAATGCAGGGTTGATGACTGGTGCAAGACACCCCACATGCAAGGACAATCCCCCCGTTTTGTTGTGTAACTCTAACACGGGTGGTCAGGTGAAGGTTTGCTTACTCCCAGGAATGGACAGGAAAAGTGCCACACGCCCAGTAAATCCTGATCCTGCTCCCCAGCTGAGAACTGGGAAAGGGGGCAGCAATGGAAATCCCACATGAAACAGGATCCCAGGATTTTCAAAGCGAGCAAGAGCCGCTCCCCGGAAAGGGAGTTGGTATTCACCATGGGAGTGTACTGTTATCTGATACTGATGTGCTCCCCCTTGTATGGTGCTCAGCCATTCCCATAGGAGCTCACGGTTAGTCCAGCTGTCTTGGTTACTTACTGTGACGTGCTCTCTTTCATGTAATTTTTTTCTTGCCTTTTAAGGTTCCTCTCAAATTAAATCTCCGCCACTAAATTGTGTCCTACTGAAACATAGGATTTTTCTGTTTACCTTACATTTGCTTTTATGGGGGATGACTTGAGCAAACTTTTCAAAGGTGCCTTAGTGTCTTAGGAGCCTGAAACGCAATGGGACTTCGGCTCCTAAGTCATTCATGTGCTTTTGAAAATTTTACCCTTTGTCATTTTTTTAAGCGCGACTCAGAGGAATTTGCCTGGCTACTTTGACCCTCCTGTGACAGCCCAATGCTGTGCTTGTGGCATTGCGATCACTTTCTTGGCAAGACTCTTTGATGTTATAGGTCTTTTGTCACTTCACTGCAGCTGCAAGGGCAGGCAAAAAGAGAAGCCAGTTTGTAATGGAGAAGTCTCTTATTCAGATACAACTACCATCCATAACTGAGGGCTAAATCATCCCCTGGGTGGCGTATTCCCATACTATGGCCTGATCCAAAACCCAGTTATGCTAATGGGAGACTTCTGAAGTGCATGGGAATACTGTTAGTGAGCCCTGAGAGAATACTGGAGTAAGGACTTGCAGAGTTTCATTCGCCCAGGGGAGTAGCATTTACCTCAGCTCCCGGTCCACACAGGGGAGAGGCAGTGGATGGGATACCCATGAACCAGGGGAGTAGCATTTACCCCAGCTCCCGGTCCACACAGTGGAGAGGCAGTGGATGGGATACCCATGAACCAGGGGAGTAGCATTTACCTCAGCTCCTGGTCCACACAGGGGAGAGGCAGTGGATGGGATACCCATGAACCAGGGGAGTAGCATTTACCTCAGCTCCCGGTCCACACAGGGGAGAGGCAGTGGATGGGATACCCATGAACCAGGGGAGTAGCATTTACCTCAGCTCCCGGTCCACACTGGGGAGAGGCAGTGGATGGGATACCCATGAACCAGGGGAGTAGCATTTACCTCAGCTCCTGGTCCACACAGGGGAGAGGCAGTGGATGGGATACCCGTGAACTAGGGGAGCCACCAGACACCAGAACTATCCACATGAAGGAACAGAGCCTCCACATCCCTTCACTCCAACCTTGCAGAGGAGCCGGGCTGTCAATTGCTGTGTGATGGGGACAGCCATACACATTAATGCTGGCTGACTTGGTGCAGCAGAAATGCCCACGCGGCTGAGGGAGGGGATAATGCTGGGGAAAGCAGCCGTTCTCTCTGCCTTTCTGTGAAGTTCCATTTACGCAGAACATTAACTCAGGGCGACATGTGACCATGCCAGGGGGGGAAAACCTATGGAAAAGGCCCACAGCTCCAGGCATGAGACTTGGTGCCTCCTGCTCCCCTCAGGGAGGAGGGACTTATTGCCTCGTAGAGGAGAGAGCAGCAGGGCCTGTAGAGCGCGTGGATCCACCTGCTCTGCAAAGGACTCAAGTCCAAACACTGCAGAACCTGTGATACCTGGGAATGGGATACAGCACTCCTCGGGGCTGGGTCAGCACGACTCTCTGAGGAACTCCCCTGCCATACTCACCTTCAGCCCATGAGAAGCTGGAAGGGTCATTTCATGTACAGAGAGTTGATACTTTCTTGTAACTCTCCGCCACATTGTTCCCCTGGCTGGCCTCAGCGCCACTGGCAGTTAGGGAGGCCATGGAGCTACAGCATGAAACCACAGCCAGGCTTGGCCTCTTCTGCAGAAGGAGCCTGCAGACCACACCACTGAGAGAGAGTCCTCAGCACCACAGCTGGGGCTGATCCTGCCTTTGAACCTGAAGGGAGCCCAGGCAGCCCCAGCAATTCCAATGTCAGAACACAGGCAGGGTCAAAAGCCAACCCAGCCAGGGGGAGCCTAGCCCAGAGCCCAGCCCAGGAGAGCTGTGTAGGCAGCACTTTGGAGAATGCCACCCTTCTCCTTCCCACAATCTGACCCTAGGCACTAGCCTCTTCCTGGGGTGGAGGGTGTAGAAGACATAGATGGAAAGTAAGGCTGGTTCCCTACTGGGACCCAAAGCACTGCAGTTGCTACCCACCTCTGCTTCCCTCCTCCCCTCTCCCCATCTTGCCTCAACCCCACCACCTAAACCCACAGAGCCCTGCCACATGCTCAGGAATAAAGATGACTCCCCCCATTCCACAAGTTTAGGGGCCTTCCCATGCTCCCTTGTACCCTGGCATCCTCTGCGCCATTTGGCCCTCCTGCATTCCATGTCCTGGGCGCAATCACACTTGGCTCACTTCCTCCCCAATCAGAAATCGCAGCGGTTCACTAGAGAAAAATCAGCCAGTTATGTGGTGCGCAAAAGCCTGGCCTCATCTGAACTAAGACGCCTGTCTGACAAGGGCACTTGTTTGTGGGCAGATTCTTAAGGGGTCAGACAATGCAAGAGCTGGAGTGTTGGTGCACAGCGCCATGTGCTGACGGATTACCAGGGCATGCCAACAATCCAAGGGCCTTTCCTGGAAGTTTTTCTAATCGATTATATGTTCATAAATATTTACTTTTCTGCTCTTCGCAGCGTAATGCTGTCTACTGGGCTTTTGGATTTCCGCATTGGGTAGCCTACCATAAGGCAATTGATTTATTGGGAATTGGTCCTGCTTTGAGCAGGGGGTGGGACTAGATGACCTCCTGAGGTCCCTTCCAACCCTGATATTCTATGATTCTCACATTAGCTGTGTCACAGGAGTGCTTAAAATGCAGAGTCAGAGAAAGTTACCTAGGGAGGTGGTGGAATCTCCTTCCTTAGAGGTTTTTAAGGCCCGGCTTGACAAAGCCCTGGCTGGGATGATTTAGTTGGGGATTGGTCCTGCTTTGAGCAGGGGGTTGGACTAGATGACCTCCTGAGGTCCCTTCCAACCCTGAGATTCTATGATTCTGTGAGGTATGACACTCTGGGTTAGCTGCACCTCCTGAGATGGGAAACGCAGACAGAGTAGCCTAGGGAGAAGAGACGACAAAGGTGACTTTTACACTACTTTTGCGCTGATTCTGGGCTTCTGCAGGAGCCAAACTGGCCCCTAAGAGCTGCTCTATCTTCCAGCCCCCTCCTCGGGGTTGTCTACAGGCTGCACCAGAGCCCAGACTCCTTCATAGTGCCTATGGACACATCCCCTTCCACCCCCAACACATCCCTACGCTGGGCTTGTAAAGCAGCACAGGGCCACTTGCACCAGTCTGGGGAATTGTTTCCCTCTACCTCTGCAAACTGCCACAGCAGCAAACAGAGGCCAGAGTGGAGTGCAGAACTGATTCCTCTGAACTCAGGCTACACTGATACTTCTGATGCATCTGAATGTAGCTGTGCTGACGTTAAAGTTATGGACGAGCTTTTCGAAAGTAGGGCCTTACTCTAACCTCCTAACTCCATATTTTGGCACCTCAATTAGCAGCCTGATTTCTCAGCGTGCTGAGCACCCCACATTCTGCAGCCCCGATGACTTCAGCGGGGCGACACAAGGTGGAAGCCAGAAGAGAGGGCAGCCAAAGGTGTGTGAGATTAGGATGCCTCTGTTAATTAAAATGGGCCATATACCCCTCTTTGTTGTCAAGACGTATAGAGAGGGCTGAGGTCACCGAACGATCGCACAAAATGAACCTGGAGAGATCCTGCAGTCACAAGAAAAAAAGAAAACATCTGAGGGAACCAGCAGTGGGCACGCTAGAAAACACTCACTGAAGAGATCAAAAAGTTACAGACCCTGCCTTGGGGGAGCTGCAGAGCCCTGAACTATTACACATATGGCAGCAGCGGTAATATGGGGGCAGGGCGTATGGAAATGAGTAGTAAAAGAAAACTTTTCCAAGCCTCTGAAAGTCTCAGATGAGTAAGTCTGAGGCTCTTTGGTGCAGATTTTTAGAGGCATTTAGCTGCTGCTCCACTTTGAAAGTGGTGTAATTCTACCGGAAGAGTCTAAAAGTCACTTTAGAATAGAGTGTCCAAATGTGGGGTTATATCAGCATAGCTGTAGCTGGATAATTATTCTATTCTAGCTATGCCTTTCCATTTCCACCATGTAGACAAACCCTTAATCTCTCTGCACCTCACTTCCCTGCCTGTAAAATGGGGTGGGAATCTTTCCTTTCTTTCCACCTTCTGACCGTCTTGCTTAGATTGTAAAATTAGATTATGTTAGTCTAGATTGCAAAATTAGATTAGATTTTGAACTGTCTGCGGGAGGGACTGCTTCTTACTGTGTGTTTGCACAGCACAATGGGACCTCTAGGAGCTACCGTACTTCATAGTAACTCGCCACCGGCCAACCTGAGACGTGACCCTGGGTTCCCTGAAGTTGGAGGCTAACAGAAATGATCAAGGCGGACATCGGTATAGCCAACGCTGCAGTAATAAGGGCTATAAATCAACAAGTGGAGCTTCAAGCCAATCTACAACTTTGCAGGCTATGAGTGCAAAGGACAGCCCACTGAGCGGGTCACCCAACTGTGCTGTTCTGTCCCATGAACCCACATGCTGCAGCCCCCTTGTGCACCAGCTGTGAGGGAGGCCCTGAACAAAACCTTTTTATGAGGAAACTGCAATGATCTTGTGGTCCTCTGGGCATGTATTGCAAGGTCATTGTGGGATAAGCAAGGGACAGCCTGTCCCAATTGCGGGGCCGGGCAAGACACGGCCCTACATAGCACAGCATTGACTTACTGTCCGCTTGGTGGAGTAGCTGAAGACCAAATTCTCTCATTTACAGGGGTTGAGCTCATGATTAACTCCACTGATTTAACTGGATTGAGACAGAATTATTCTGAGTCCCACCCTTGTAATGAGCAGTATTTGGCCTTTTAATTGTTTTTCCAGGATAGCAGCAACAGTACCTGTCCCTAACTCCTCCCACATCTTTTCAGGCCATGCCCCCTTTCTCAGGGGTTGCAGTGTCGTTTTGCCTGGTGTGTTGTAATTTACATGGCAGCTTCCCAAGGAAAAGCTTATCTGGGCTGTGCATAGAACATGGAGGCAGGTGTCTAGCAAGCTGCTGTGCTTTACAGCTTTGCAAGCCATGGGAGCATATGGCCCAGATCCTTAGGACTCCACCATGTCTGCTTCCCTTGTGCATTCAAAGCTCCTATTGAAATCAATGGGTGCAGGGGTGGAGAGAGAGAGGGGAGATGAGACCCCTACCCTACAATATGTGATTGTAAAGGGATATATCGATGTACCTAAGACAATACACCTTCACACTGAAAAGAAATCCCACTATATAATGAAACTCTGTCCACCTTGGCCCAGCTCCACAAAGAAATCAATGGAAGTTAGGAGCCTACATACCTTTGTGACTCTAGTTGTTTACTTCTGTTTTGCTTCCCTTCTCCTTCTCTCTATCTTGTCTAGATGGTAAAGTCTCTGGGACTAGGCCAGTCAGTTTAGAGGGCCACTCAGTATATGTGTTTGCACAGCGCCTACCGCAATGGTGGGGCCCTGAGCTCTCCCGAAGCCCCTAGATGTGGCTGCATTCCAAATACACCAATAATAGGGGACTGGGGAAGGAATGAAAACACAGCTCCCCCTGGAAATCTTGAATCCCTTTCCTGACATGTTGCTGTTCCCGAGGGGGTTCTCCAGCCGAGCTTTGGCCTGCTTTGACAGCGATGCCTTGGCATGGGCTCTACCTCCGAGGGGTCGGCAGCAATACCAGAGCTCATTTACTCTGCATTTCATTTGGAAAATCTCAATAAGCACTGCATGCATGCCAGTTATTCCTCCTTCCTGACCCTGCTCCTTGGCACCCATCATTCAACCTTGATTTACTGTCATTTTGCTCACTTCTTCCCTCTCCTCCTTTTCAGCCAAACGCCAAACATCTGTCTTGCTTTTTCTTGCATTTCCCCAGAAAATATTTGATCCAATTATTTATAAATGACTGTCATGTAATTAAGACCTGCCTGGGCACAGGGGCCAATTTTTTTTTCCCCTTCTTCCTTTGGACAAGCAGCTCAACAAGGTTGGATTGTTTCATTTTTCTTTCCTGAGGAGTAATTTCAAGGCACTTTGACTCAACTGGGCCATTTCGATTGCAAAGGCTGAGATTTGTTTATTAAGCTTCATAAGCGTTTGGTCTTAGGAGATCAATTAGCTGGCGGGGAATATTAATCAGAGTTGGGGGGGGTTGCTAAACAGCCCTTAAAGGCAGCCACTGGGAGTCACAAATCCACAAACACAAGCACACAATGCAGTGCTTCGGTCACCCCTTTCACCCTTCTCCTGTCCCCGCCCTCTGTTTACAGGTACCAGGGATTAGCATATCTGTGATCTCTCCAACAATACTCTGTGGAAGCAGATAAAAAAAGCGAGGCTACTGGGCTAAAGAGGGAGATAGCAGCGCGTTTGAAGTTCACAGGAGATCAGTAGCTTTGTTTAACAGGTTGGAGGCAGAAAAACAAATCTATCGGGCGAGGAGATAAGGACTCACCTGGCCACTGGAAACCCGCAGGGGGAGCTTTCCAAGACTTCCTACCTGCCAGAGACTGTCGTCAAACACCAGTTCTTCTGCCTGCTTCAGCAGCCCAGATGTGACCGTCCCGGGGGCAGCCCCGCTCTCATGTGGGAGAGGTTCTGCGAATTCAATTCTCCTTGGATTTTAATTTCTTTTCCTAACCTCCAAAGTGTAGCATTAGCCCCCTGAATATCTGGTCATCCTCCTTCGGAATCAGGGTTCTCCTGATCTCCTCTAGACCAGCTCGCCCTTTCATTTACCAGCTGTTCACTCTACCCTTCTTTTCGGTCCTTTCTTGGTCTCGGGTCTGACACTTCCCAGCTGACCAAACCTGGCATAGGCCCTCTGGTTTGCAAGAGAGTTTCCTGCGAGCCATGGTACGGAGTGTGTGTTCAATAGTGTGCCTCCACTAACTTTGCAGCTCGCCACAAGCTGTATCTAGCCGATTGAAATAGGGGTCTGGTACTTTAGTTATTTACTGCTCGGGAGAACTGCATTGGTCCTCTTGCCTCTGATCATGAAGCTAGTGCTGTGTGTATGTGGTAAATCAACAGCTTGGCAGAGAACAGTAAGAGGCAGGGAGAAAATTATAAGAGGAAAAAAGGTAAACGGGGTGGTGGGAAACAGACAAGGTTATTCATTACCCCGGTGGTCACTCCGTAATCAATAGTTGCCAACCCCACCCCAGCCATCAGTGAAATACCGAGGCAGAAATAGTGGTTTAGATTTGGCAGGCTGCGTCCAACAGCCAAGGAACACGGCACGGGACAACAACAGCTTTTAAACACATTGTGACTTTCACAGAGCCTAGCGTTATTGACTTCTTTTGTTACGTATAGAAATGCTAATGAGAGGCGATGAAAACACGGCCAGAGAATGGCAAAGGATCATTCAACACAACAGCAAGTTTAAAGTAACCGAGTTATAACCCGGAGCGTGTAAGGCAATTCCTTTCAAAGAAAAAGAAAGGGAAAAGTCATCCGGCTGGATGCAAAGTTTCAAATTCCCGCAAGCCAACTTTGCAACCAAAACAAGAATACAGGCTCTACACTTCCTGGTTAGAAGTTTACCAGTAAATACGTGTATTTCCCATCCCCCAGTGATGTTTGAAGCAGACTGGGGTGGGGAGAAGGGGGGGCTTTGCTGCCTACATTTCTAAATTCCACCGCGGCAGAAGAATAGAAGTCAAACTTTATTTTTATTGTATTTTGTAAAGCACTTGATCTTTGCTTGGGAAACTCTATTAATTGAATGGGTTTGCCTTTTTGCCAGGTCTCTTTATCATTATTTATGGGCTTTAAATTGTTTAAAGTTCCCTTGACGTTCAATTTACAAGTTGGGGGACTTTTTTTGTGTTCTGCCTTTTGTCCTCGAGCAAGACATCGTGTTGGAAGGGCTTTGAAACGCCAAACATGAGAGGCTTGCCCGTGAAAAGGGAGCAGGCTAGATCGCTTTTAATTCCACCGTGTTAGTGAATGGCTCTTTTACATAATTGCAGGAGCTGTTTCAAAGCCAAGCCAGAGGCTGACTTCACTTAGAACCGCATGGAGTCTATTTTGGGCTTTCAGATTAAAAAAAGAAAGAAGCATGAATAAAATCGTTTAAAAAGATGAGGCTTTAATGCTTTGCCACTTGCAAATTGGTGTGTCTGATGGGGAATTTTACACAAGAACCCCTTTGTGAGCCCATATTGGACACTTGAGGGACTCTTCTAGGTTAGCTGGCTATGAATGCAATCGCCCTGCCCCTAAATAAAACCATCCCGAGCTATTTCCCAACGCCTTGCCGGGGAAGGTTGCAATAATGCTTGAATGATCCAGGCGTTGTAAAGAACCCCAAATAAGAGTAATTCCCGGAGAATCCAACCCATTTCCCCGGGCAAATGGGGCTGTTCGGGTAGACAAGCAAGAAGTGCAGAGCGACACCGCAAGCAAAAGGAAGAGTGTTGAAAGCTGACATTCACATGCTGCCTGTGTGTTGTGTTTCATTCAGTTCTTTCCTCTCCAATCCCAGTAACATCAGCAAACGACCAGGTGGGCGCTTCCTCCACCGAAAATTACAGGAATCCACATTACAGTTCCCTCGCCCTGCTTGTGTTCAGCCATCAACCAACCCTTTAAATGTTGTTAACTCCAGGCACTACACACCTACATGCAAAAATGGGTACGCTGAACTAAACAAAATCTAGCGTTGCTATAGAGACTTCTTAGCTGGTGCGGGTGATACTGACTAATCCTGGCCTCTACCCGGTCTAAAATTGGTGTCAGGAGTGTTCTCCTTACCTAGTGTGCTGTAAACTTTGCTTACGGACAGAGTGCTTGCTTTACCCACGGAGCTAAACTTGTGCCTGGCTTGTGAAGTAGCGGTGGCTTTCCAGAAATGATTTTTGCTCTTCCTCTGCTGATCGAAGTTGCAAAGGAATATATGCAAACTGGCTTGCATACAGTGCATGAGAAGAATAGACTGCGGCCCTCTGCTAATGATAGATAGACAGATAGATACTGGTTAATCTGTACAAGGAGCAGGCTAAAAACTGTAAAGGATTTTATTATCCGCAGCCCTCAAGCTTTAAACGCATTGCAGATAGTTTAAGGTGTCTGGGATCGATCTTGTTAATCACCACAAAACTCAAGGAGACTTTTATGACACGTACAGTTGTTTTCTAAGCAGTTAAACATTAAATGAGAAAATATGACTTTTGCGTTTTAGGAAAAGCACCCCAGTAAATAAAACCTCCCATTGATGGGTCTATGCCGGAATCCCTATACAACAAGCCTCTGCAGTCGATATCTCCAGTAGCACTTTTTATATAGATGCAAATTATATGCCATCAAATTATTCCAAATGTGGAGGTACTTCGAGGGATTTTAAACCGTCTGGTGAGTGAAATCTAAATACAGAATGATGGCAATTTTCCCGAGACATCGAAAGTTCCCACCATGATATTTGAAAGTACGATTTCAGATGTTTGTTTCTTGATTGATTGGAAATATTTGCTCGCCTGGCCATTTAAAAATCAACTGATGGGCACATCTGTGACAAGTAGCAGAGAAAGATAAACCGAACAACTTTCGGAAAGATTAAGGGTCTGTCATAACCATTTTGACACGCCAGTAAATGAGTGAATTGCTGTGGTATTTCAATGAGTGGGATTATTTAACGTCCTCCGGGCTTCAGAGTTTCTATTTGGATTTTGACTCAGATGACATCAGTCGATTCTGAAGTAGTGTTTCATGTGAAATGTACTCGTTTCCTGCTACATGCCCCCTCTGTCTCTGCACCCATAACGAATTGATGTAAATATACACTGGGCTCTAATGGAGTCCCTCCAAATATACAGGCATTCTGATGGCTCTCCCGGTACACTTACCAGATGTCTTTAAAATTTGCTGGGGTGTGTTTTTTTTCCCCCCTTCGGGATTAAGTACAGTGAGGTCTCCAGCATTACAGACAGTCTGGTGTGATGCAAAGTGGATTTCCCCCCATCATGGAACCTCGCTGTAAGAGTTATACTGGGATGAAGATATTCCCTACCGTGCCATAGAGTTAGGAGTCTGAGAGAGAAAAAGACAGACAGATTTGCAAAGAGTTGGATCGATAAATTCATAAATATCGATTTGCCTTTATCTTCCAATTAAATGTACATGTGAAAAGACTCCCATCACTGGGGTAACAGCACCCATCTAGAGAGATCACTGTCTTGGGTAATGTTTCAAAAGGATGATATCCCACCCCTCAGCCCCCATACACACACACTTCTGTCCTATTGCAGCTGTTAAAACCGAACAGCAAAACATTGGTACATCAGTGGGGATCTGTTCAGTAGATCTGTTTGGCATGTGCACCGGTTAGATTTGTATTTTCCCCGCTTAGGTTCCCGTGGAATCTTTTATATTTTAATCTTAGTTTTAAGAGAGAGACAGAGCAATCAACTTTTGATAACCTTTTAATAACAGAAAATCAGCCCAGTGAAAGACAGTTTTATGCCTGTAGGGGCTACAGCTCATCATTAAATCTTCGTTTTCCTACTAACTAAGCGGATCTACTGTCCTTTAACAAAATGATTTAATTGGTGCATCTTTTTAAAAGTGGGCTTTTATTTGGACAAACATCGTAAAACCTCCATCGGGCTCCAGCGATGTAATCAGGCGACCATTTCAAGCCCCCCACTTCTCCTTGAGGACCGACCACATTCAAAAAACCCCCAAACTCGCCTTTTATTATCGTAATTACCACGGCCGTTATTGTGGGTGGGAAGGTGCACGGAAAATGTGTATTAAGGTTTCAAAAGACCAAGATCTTTTTTTTTAATTCTGTTCACCGCGAAAAAGGAAACAAACTGAAGAAGGGGGAGGAGGGAATCCCACCGGGCCAACCATCCGCGAGTTCTCCCAGCCCCTGTGAAATACACACCGACTCAACCCCCAGCTCCAGCCTGCGGAGGGGGAAAGGGAGATTTCTGTTTGCACACGCCGAGCAGCGCCCCGAGGCTGCTGCACGGGAAGGGGCGGGCGCAGGGTGGCCCCCGGGCAGTGTTAATGGCTTTTCACAAGTTAGCCCGGCCGGTCCCCTCGCCCGCCGCCTCCCTGACCCCACCCCGCCCCTTCTGCTGCTGCCCGGAGCCCAGCTCGGGAGGGGAGGCGGGGCCAAGGCCAGCTCCCGCCCCGCCCCCTCCCCCCGCCGCCGGCCAATGGGCAGCCAGGCGGGCGCCCACGTGAGGCGGGGCAAGGTTCGGAAGCTGGCAAAATGTGAATGAGAAGCGGCGAGCGCAATTTAAAGGTGCTGGCGGCGCCCGGAGAGAGCCCCGCGCGCTCCGACCCAGGCACCCGGCCCGCGCGGCAGCGGCAGCGGCAGCAGCGTCTCGCTCACCGCCCAGCGGGGCCCCAGGCGCCGGCGAGGGGATGCCCCCGATGCCCCCCAGCAGCACCGGAGCGGACCCGGCGCTCCCCCTGGCCTGACGCCTGCTCTGCCCTGCACCCCCCAAGCCAGCGCCGCCGCCCCCAGCCCGCGCGGGCTGCGAGGCGCCTCCTGGATCTGCCTGCGCGCCGCGGGACTGGCCGCCTGCTCCTGCCTTTCTGCTCCGCCGGCTCCGGTCCCCAGCAGCTATATGAGTGCAGCTTTCCAGCCCTCCCTCATGATGATGCAGCGCCCCTTGGGAAGCAGCACGGCCTTCAGCATAGACTCCCTCATCGGCAGCCCGCCCCAGCCCAGCCCGGGCCACTTCGTCTACACCGGCTACCCCATGTTCATGCCCTACCGGCCGGTGGTCTTGCCCCCGCCGCCCCCACCCCCTCCGACCCTCCCGCAAGCCTCGCTGCAGCCGGCCCTGCCGCCCTCTCACCCCCACCACCAAATCCCCAGCCTGCCCACCGGCTTCTGCTCCAGCCTGGCCCAAGGGATGGCGCTCACCTCCACGCTCATGGCCACGCTGCCCAGCACCTTCTCCGCTTCCCCGCAGCACCAGGAGGCGGCCCGGAAGTTTGCCCCCCAAGCTCTCCAGGGCAACTTCGACAAAGGCGAAGGGATCCAGCAGGAGAGCGAAGAGGGGAAATCCTTCCTGAGCAAGGAGAGCTCCCTGCTGTCATTCGCCGCCGCAGAAGCCGTGCAGGCTTCCCTGGGTGAGTGGCTACACGCCTTGTTCTGTGCGCGCACTTAGAGCAAGTTTCTTCCTCCCTTTCCTTCGCCCCCTTTCAGCGGAGCCAGGGTGGGAGGAAGGGTGATTGTCAGGCGATAAAGACAGATTTTGTTTGGTGTGTGTCCAGCCATACCATAACCATGTAAATTTCACACACGTAGCAATTCCATTCCATTGGGAGAGGTGATCTCCAGATATTTTTTGGCTAGGAAATAAACCCCTCTCCGCCCCCCAACTCAAATCCTAGGGGAGCTGATGAGCTCCCCACGTTATTTCCAAAGGAATGCACTCGACAAGGGTGGATGAGATCTAACACTGCAAAGCGCAACCTTATCAAACCGAAAACTTAAAATCTATGTCACATGTAATTACTACCTTCGGTCTAATCGCTATTTAGAACAGCGCTGCCTGTGCTGAAGGAGGCCAGTTTGATCTTACAATTGATTTTAAGCGGGTTTAAAAAAAAAAAAATCGCACGCAGGAAAAAGTCTCATCAATGAAATATTTAATCCTCCCATGGAAAAAGATGTTTTCCAAACAGAACTAATCTCGCTGTAAACACTTTCTTCCCCCTGTTCACAGTGCTATCGAAAGAGAAGTTTTAAGTACTTCCCAAACAAATTAAGTTTCCCTTGCTCCGTTTTTTTGAGAGGTAAAGGACCCATCCTCCGTTTTCCTCCCATTGTTACAAAAATATTGGCAAGTGAAATATACATGGCTACCGGTAGGTACATGCAGAGAACTGTCCCTTCAATCTTGAGTTGTGACAGAAGGTAACATTTCATAAATCGGTTTGGTGCGAGGCTATGGGGAATGATGTTCCAACAAATCTATAATGATGAGAAAATATCGGCCAGTGAAGAAGTGTTGAACCGGGCAGTGAGAAATTCAGTCTGAAGGAAACTGCTATCTGTCCCGAAATGTTACTTTGTGTCTGCCAAGATCGGTGTTCTCTTTCCTCCCTATAAGCCCGCTTGCTTTCTTCAAACTCGAATAGAGCTTCCTCCCGTATATAAATACAGAGACCTAAATCGAGGAGGATTTAATTCAGTAGAACTAAAATTTATGCTGGAAAATGTGCTGGTTGAAGCTAAACATCTGCAGAGCTAACCGTGCAAAATGTAACGAAATGCCTTTGGTTTGCTTTCAGTAGGGGCTGTCCGGGGTCAGGCCAAAGATGATTCCAAAGCGGAAGACGACTCCAAAGGCAAAGAGGAAAGTTTCTCGATGGACAGCGATCTAGATTATAGCTCTGATGACAATATCACAAGCCAAGCCGCTCATAAAGAAGACGACTCTGGCAACGCACTAGAAGAAAACACCCAGAGCACAAATAACTCAAACACCACCACATCCACTGGCAAAAACAGGCGGAGGAGAACAGCCTTTACCAGCGAGCAGCTGCTAGAGTTGGAAAAGGAATTTCATTGCAAAAAGTACCTGTCTCTGACAGAGAGATCCCAGATCGCTCATGCCCTCAAACTCAGTGAAGTGCAGGTCAAAATCTGGTTCCAGAACAGAAGAGCCAAGTGGAAAAGGGTGAAAGCCGGCAATGCCAACTCGAAGACAGGAGAACCCTCCAGAAACCCCAAGATCGTGGTACCCATCCCAGTCCATGTCAGCAGATTTGCCATCAGAAGTCAGCACCAGCAACTGGAACAAGCCAGACCCTGATACATTTCCACTACCCCTTCCCCCCATCCAAAAGTTTTGATCCACGTTTCGAAATCGGGTTAAAAACAAACAAACAAACTTTAATCTGAACCTTTCGACATATCGAGTAAAGCAAGAATCCATTCATAAGAGGCTTAAAACTGTCTTTTGTTTTGGAGCGGGAATATCAAACCCTTGAAGAGACATAATAAATATTTATTATACTGTCCTACTTTGTATATAAAGTGCTGGATCTCAGCTGCAGTGTTTTGACTCTTATGGGACCAAATAACCAGTAACATGAATTCTTACATTCCAGAAGAAAACCACAACAAAAAACTGCAATGCATATTACTCATCTTTTGGTTTTTGTTTTTTTTTATCATTTTGAAAGGTAAAAATGAAACAAAACTAAGAGGTTTGTTTTCCCTTTTTTGGGTTGGCTGAGTGGCAGACATTTGGGTGAATTATTTTCATTATTATTATTATTTTGCCTGGCTTGCTGTCGATTTGGTTGCATCTTCTACTAAGCCATGTTTGAAAAGCACGATCCTCTCTATTGTGTTTAATTTATTTCAATGTAGCTTTTTCCTGATAAGTTATGAAATTTAAAAAGAAACTCAGTCTTGTGAATAAACAAAATCAAAAACGAAAAAGAAAAAAAAAAACCCAACCGACTTCTGTACAGAATTTCTTGTGTGAGAGTGGGAGCATTTTCCCTCCTAGGACAGTATCATTTTAGGTCTGGGTCCTCTACTTCTTCAAGGTTTATTGTCAATAGGAAACATTTAGCAAAATAGCTAGAGTTGAACTCTGGGGGAAGGCAGAGCTTGTCCCTAAGCTGATGTCTGAGTTTATGGAAGCGAATTTCTTCTATAATAAATTGTAAACAAAACGCTGCTGAAAAGGATGTTATAGAAACAGGCTGGCATTGCAGAGCCTAGTCGAGGAGGGAGCTGACCAGAAGGGAATAGGGTAGCCATGCCTGTGATTCTAGGTACCTTGAATTGAAAAGGACCAGACCGATCTGCCCCCTCTCCGTAAATATCCAACACACACCCCCATGCACCAAACTACCTGGAGCTTTAAAACCAGCCAGTACTGAAACGTCTGTAAATGAATTGTTCTGATTTTACTTCCGCTCCAGTCCTGTGGCGTGTCAAACAATGAGAGAGATGCAAGCAGTTTACTCTAGCAAGTGGGACTGACTGTGTATTGTTAGCTGACCTGCCGCGCTGTAGCTGATTAACGCTCTAGGAAATTAACAGGGCCAAGTCAGTATCTATTCGCTGCCTCCGATCTGTCCCATTAGGAGGAAGAAAATCTGCAACCCCGCAAAGTTGTCAGAACTGTGGAGGGTCTTTAGTGATATTTAAAAGCAAATTCCCCCTGCTCCCCTCCAAGTTGTCATGATGCCACACTAATTGGTATGTGAACAATGCAATACTCTGTAACTACATGACAAAAATGACAATATTCCGCTAAAAACTCGGCCAAAATAAACCCATCGCAATGGGGATTTTTTCTTTTCCACATGATCGTGGGATTAGGAGACCAGAACTTGTTTCCCCCCGCCTGGTTATTAAACATATATTTGATCGTACACTTCCCTCCTCCCCTCACCGAAAGCTTGTTTGCTAACAAAAAGACTTTGATTATTAACAATCATTGAACGCAAAATACTACCTTTCCTCCCACAGATATTTAAACAAAACCATTGTCTCTATAACTCACCTATAACGCATCTACTGTGGGTATCAGGGACAGAGGCGATCTACAACTAGAAAGACAGGAATTAAAAGCGCGAATTTGCTAAATAAAATTAAAAACAAACCAAAAAAGCAGCCAACTCCTAACTGGCTGTGAAAGTGGGCAATTACGGAGAGCTGCAAGGAGCAATTTGCTATGCAGATAGCGCTGAGACTTGTAGTTTAAGCTTCAGTGAGTAAATCAAATGTTCCAGAAGGTCAATACCAATATTGACATAATTTATATCAGTTGCACTTCATCATTTTTTTTTTTAAATCCTGGGGTTTAAATTGCATTAGAACGGCCTGGAAATGAAGCTTTGTCAGGACTTAGCATCTTGTGTGTGGTTTCCCTTCGAAACTGCCCTAAAAATATTCCAAGTAAGTAGCCTGATCAACATCGATTTTTCCCCCCTTTTGCACGACGGACTATATTATTTATAATGACTGATAAACGGCCTAGACGGGTTAGAAGAGAAAGAGAGGAGAGGGTCATGAATAGCTAGCCTACATTTGAATCATGGCCACTGAAAGGACAAGGCCAAATATTTCGGCACCAGCAGAGAATGACTGGTCCTTTAAAAACAAATCTATTGATACAGAGGCTGTGACATGAATCACACCTCATAGAAGACGATTTATAGCCACAGAGGCATTGAAGGAATAAAGTATGACTGTGAGCGGTGTATCACATGGATGTGGGTTGTTTTAGGGGAATCAAGTGCAGAAGAAAAGTCATTGCTATCCTGTACCTGTGCTCATTAGGAGGGGGGCTGGTGTGTGTCTGCATGGAATTTTGAGTGGGGGGGGGGATTCTATATATAAAACCCACGTGCGGTCCCCATAGAGTTGTCAAAGACAGACTTACTGACACACCCAGGTCAAGCAGAGAAATGTAGGCGCTAACTACACCCCCTGGAGAAGTCAAAAGAAAGTATGGGGTATATAAAAATGTGCAGCCCCAAGACTAACCCTAAATTTTCAATCTAACACATGATCTCTGTGTATTTTTGTAAGCGATGCCAGTAGCACTACAGTGCAATCTTTATTCTACAAAGGGAAGCGCAGGCAGTTATGGGGCTACCGTGTGTCCCTTCTTAGAACACCCTGAAAATAGAAGCTCAAGTCACTTAAGAAGTTTTCCAGCCGTCCTTAGCTGGGAGGAATGCGGGAATGACGCCAGCGCTTTGGATTGGGGTCAGTTCTATCGCTCCAGAGCTGGGAGGGTTTCATTTTTAGGAAAGAACAGCTGTTCTTCACCCCCTTTTCCGCCAAGGGGGCTGGGAGGGGAGAGACACACGCGACAGTAAATACAATAAAAGGAAGCAGCTGCCAAACGCTTAGCAAAGTTACTTACTAATCAAGTCCCCCCCCCCCAAAATAAAATAAAATAGCTGCAAAGTATGTGAGAGAGAAAGGGAGATCCAGGGCTTGAGGTGCCCTGAAGTGGAAACAGGGACAGAAGAAAAGAAGATAAACAAGTGAGGGGGGTTGATAGCTGTCATCATCACCACTATCATGGCTTTCATTTGGCTGCCTAATGAGTCAGATCACAGGCAGAGAGAAAAATTGTCAATCGCCCAGGCTCTAATGAATTTTTTTGCAAATTGTAATCAAGCCAGGCCGTCTCAGCTCGCTGATTAATGAGACCCAGGAGGCTTGGCCAGCACCTCAGCTTTTTATCCCATCCCGTCCTCCCTGCACTAAATTAACAGCAACTTGTCTGAGCTTCAAATTAACTCCCAATGATTAATTCTGATGGGGGGGCCTGAAGAATCGCTCCTCCTAATAGGCATTGGCCTGTGATGCTGTTTGAAATTAATACGCTTCCCCTTTGGCTGCCTGCTTTAATCCAAGGTTGGGGTTTGACATCACTATATTTGTTGTTACAATAAATTCCAGTTACATCTGCAGATCAAATAATTACAATGCCTCAGTCTCAGAGCAGAAATCGGGGCCCAAGCTCACCAGCCCAAAGTTGGGAGTTTTCTCCAATCCATTCGCAGCTCATCTGGCCCGCTTATTTGACACTTTATTATAAAATAATTTTCCAAAGAAGTAAATTTACCACTAATGCTCATACAAACAGTCCTTCTAATTTCTTGGTACAATGCTATTCTATTAGATCAGATTCATTCATTTTAAATACACTCCTGGCATTTATAATCTCATTAGGAAAATATTGGGGGGAGGTTATTTTGGTAGAAAATACTCTCCACCACTACCACACACCCACACCCACACCGAAGCTAAAACAAAGCTCTGAGAAGAGCCTAGCTTTGGTTTTTGCCAAGCTAGAGTTGTGCTTAACTGACAAGCAGACTGTGTTTAAACTTAGCAACTTTCATTGCACGGATGTCAGGAAAGCAGGAGAAAGGGCTAACCGGTGTTCCCTTAGAGACATCATTTCAAAGGGAAAGGCACTCACATTGTCCCGGTGATCAGGAAGGGTTGTGTGGTGGGTCTGCTACCACTCGAATCCTTGTATCCAATTTGGATTTAATACTCCCCTACCCGCATACACACCACAGCGATTTCTTTAGTCCTTGAGCCCGCAGGTCTGGATTTTTTATTATTATTAACATGACCTCCCATCTCTCCTTGGTGGCGATCTTTAGGTTCCCCATTGACTGCGTTTCCCACTTGTGTTTTTATAGCTTTGATGATCATCATTACATGTTGTATTATTGTAAACTCATCATGCTATTCCCTATATTGCATGCAATTTACCACTACACATATGTCTCTGGGGCAAACACATCTGTTCTAAGAAGCCGAGACACCTCCCCCCCTCCGAAGGGTCAGACCTCTCTTCCATCTTGTTTCTGTTTGTATTGACTTAATTGGTTTAATTATTTCAGCTGTGATTGGCAATACTCAGCATTGTACCTTTTTAACTGCCCCAGGGGTCTGCCAGTGATCTCTGTCAGAAGGATGGAGATTGCTTAGCCATCCTGCAATTTACAAAAGTCCCTTTGTGCTGAAGAATCGAGATAAAAGTAGAACTGTTCGCTTTCCATTGGGAACGCCGGATGAATTTATTATCCCAGACCCCAGCAAAGGTGGTGTGGGAGGGGAGATTATGCTTTCGCAATTAATTTACTATTATCGGTCGCCGATTGTCTTCTCAGACCGGGGGGTGGGGGGAAGTAACCCGATTGGCCTTCACCGGACAACGCAATAGGGTGGAGATTTGAAAGAGATCGTTTGCAAATAATCGTGTCGTGAAGCCGGTGGCCAAACAGAAAGGTTAGAGCAGCACCTGAAACCCACGCGAAGCAATGGCACATAAGGGCCCAAACAGGAGTAAAACTGAACCAAGCTTGACATTCTTCTGCCTTTTCCCGAGAACGACCAGTTTGCAAAGTGATCATTGTCCCCCTACGAAATCCGGTGTTTGAAATCAATTTCCTTTCAATCAAAAAAATGAATTTTATTTCAGTGTAACCATTACTTTATATCGATTTAAAAAAAAAAAACCTACCTGAAAATATCTAAAATCCTCCCCTGTGGCTGAGCTAATATTATAGTGAGGAATATTTCCAGAGAAAGTTTGTGGCTCTCCAGGCAGACTGAGTAATTTGGCCAACCAGCAGTCACTGGAATGAAGAGAGAGGACACATGGAATTGTATTTAAGAATAAGAACTGGTGGCACTATATCCGCATTTTTAAAATGCCCGGCGAACAGTGATCGGACAGCAAGATCTGGACCAAGCCACGCTTACCTATTTCTCTACTGCGATGTAGCAAACCTCGGCAGCGAGATCAATCTTCATAATTCGGCCCTTCTGGTGTAAACAAGAGAAATATGAGCAGGGTAACTGAACGTGAATGCAAATCACACTGTCACCGTAATAAAGTACCTGAAACACTGACACACAAAAGCAACACCATATGTATGAAGACAACCTGTATGAATTATAAATTACATCATAAAAATTGATTGCCTATTTTCCCCGTTCCGAACACACACACACACACACACACACACACACACACACACACACACACACACACACACACGTGTTGACTTTCACCTCGCTCTCTCTTGCTAAAGGTCACGGTGCCTCCCGGGGATCGCACCCATGTTGCGAAGCCAATAGTTTGGCATGGGCCAGGGAGAAGCTGCCCTAGTGATTTGCCAAATTCCCAGCCATCCTGGGGTGGCCTCTAATTACACGCCAGCACACGACTTCCTGACTGGGTTCTTGACCTTCCCACCTCTCAACACAGGTAGTTTAGGCACAAGCCTCATTTTCTCAAACCCGCTAGTGACACCTGGACAGGACTAAGGGGCCTTAACTTCCAAGCCACAAAAGTCCAGGTGGCCCCTCCCCGCAAAGTCACTGCAGACTGCACCGTCCGCCACCGCCCTCTGCTGGCCAACTCGAGAGGCAGCAGCACTGGCCACGGAGACAGCTGCAGCTGGGGGGCGAGGCGGCAGAGACGCTGGGGCTCACTGGCAAATGCCATCTGCCAGATGTCACCGAGTGGCCCCCTTAGGCACCGCTAGCGGAAGTTACAGCTGGGCCCGTCAAGCTGCGTAGTGCAGGCGGGCAAGTCCCAGCGCACCCCTTGGATAGGTGCCTTGCTTGCCCCATCTTCCTACCCTGGGAGAAAGTGTTAGACAGAACCACCCCCGGATGTGACAAGGGGAGTGGGGGGGGGTAGTATCACAAACAGAATCTAAATCCAGACTCTGTTGCATAATAGACAGGCCAGCAAATTCGGAAGCACCGCTGGCCAGGTACTTACCACGAGCACTACACCCCCACCCCACTCTAGAGCAGCTGACTCCGGCGCACGCAGCAACGGAGCCAAGATTGTTTTCCAAACGCCTAGATTACCACTCTTCATTTAATCTGGTGCTAGACTCCCAGCTGCGCGCCACCGTTTGCCGCATCTCTTCCCTACCCTCGTGCGTTTGCAAAAAGCAAACGTGTCGCTTGGGTGGTGGCTTGTTTCGATCTACCTTGTGCATCGCGGGCATCGTGCAGTCATTAAGGTCACATGTCTATTAGTGTCTGCCTAGAAACACCCGTGGGTTCTGCGCTCGCCCCAGCCGAGACGAGGACTTCAGGAATTTCAGTTTGTGAAATCATTTGGAGCCTCAGACACCTCTGGGGTTTGCATTGGTTTTAGATCCTTGGCTGCTATGGTGAGTGCAGGTTTCCTCCCCCCTAGGTGGACAGTTGCTTCTTGCGCAGACGGGCTATTTGTGTTTGGGCTCTGAGGAAACTCACGTGGCGCTAGCATTCAAGGGCAGGAGAAGTGTAATACATAAGGGTGATAGATTCTCACCAAACAGTGAGATGTTTGCACCTCCTTCCCTCCCTGCACAGACCCCAGCACCTATAACAATAGCCTCGGGGCAAACAACAAGGGGGGGGGGTGTGTGGAAACATCACCGAATTTAGGAGAGAGGCATATGGTTTCATTTTGCCGTTTGATCCAGCCATTCAGGTTTCCCTTTGATCTTCCTTAATTAAACGATTCTCTGTTCTCTCTGGCTTGCTTTCCCAATCAACGGTACATGTATTCCTGGTGTCTGTTGCAGAGGGACACAATCCTCTGCCCCCCTCAGAAAATTACCGGGCTTCCCCCAAGTGCAGCCCGGCCCTGGGAAAAGAGGAAGGGCCATGCAAAGGCATTCGAGAACCGAGTCTGCAGGGCCCTCGATTGCTCTTTTTTCCTGCTGTGCCTCGGCCATAGAGAGAACGCTAATCTATTTATTTCAAGCCACTTCATCCACTCTCTTGCTTTTGTCATGGCACCAGCCCCTGGCTTTGTGGTATGGCCGCTGATCTTTTTAAAGCCCCTTCCCCTCTAGTTCGGGGTCTCCTTGGCTGCCTGAATTACAATAGATAAAACAGGATTACACTGACCTGATCCTATTAAACTCTGCCAATCGATCTGCAGTGACCTCCCTTCAGCTTGCTCTGCAAACTTACTTAACTTTGCTCTGGCGATTTACACCCTGGGACTGATCTTAGCCAAAACGTCAGCAGGAAAAGGTTGATTTTCGAGTTGGGTCTCACATGGAGTTTTGATTATTCTAAGGCAGTTCTGGCCACGTGTCTCTTAAGTCACCCCAGGAACGCTGTAGTGAATCAGGCCAAGAATACCGGAGATAGCCGTACACAGAGAACTGCTTTTGCCCAGCGAGCCTGCATGTGCACCGGTTAAGGATTCACCGAGTTTTGCACATTTCTGGAGGTGCACAGGAGCAAAGGACAAAAAAACAAACAAACAAACAAAAACCACCACCCCATAGTTCCCAGGACCCCTGGAGGCACAACTGCAGTCCCTGCAAATGTCGCTTTTTTTATCTTGGAAACTGGGAGCAGTGGAGGACAGAGACGAAGGTCCTGATGCTGCTCTCATCAAAATGAGGGACAAAACTCCCACTGATTTAAATGGGAACAGGATCTGCCCTCATTATTATTGTTTGTGTCACAAGAGCAACCCAGCTCAGGGCCATGATGTGGTAGGCTGTAAATTTTGTGGGGCTGGAATTCTCTTACTCTCTTACTTATCTTAGGACAGATAAAATGTGGAGGAAACAAGGCATTATCATCCCCATTTAGCTGACAGAGAATTGAGGCAGAGAAAGGTTAAGTGCCTTGACCAAGGTCACACAATCTGTGGCAGGGCTGAGACCTGAACCCACAGCCAAAGCCCTGTGAAATAGATGGAAAGGCTCTCACTGACTTGGGATCAGCCCTCTTTGGCTACAGGAAATGTCAGAAGTACAAAATGTATTTGCATCAAATGAGTGTCTGTTTAATGATATTTCTTTAGCTTTGGATAAACAGACTAAACTCACTGAATGACATTATCCATTGCTAGTGGAAGCGTCACATTTCGTTCGTGATAGGACACACCACCATTTGTGAAGGAACGGATGCTTGGAATTAGTCCCCGCATTCCAAGGGGGAAAATGATCGCAAAGATAGAGCATATTCTAAAAACATGAGGAAAAATATGGGAAATTTATATCAATCCATCAGGATGATTGAATTAGTGAAATCAATGGGAGTTTGGTACCAAATCCCTTTGAGGATCTGGGCCCAAAAGGTCTGAGTCTTGTCCCATTGGCACAAGTACTCCTGTTCTTAGTTTTGCCATTGACTTCCATAGGCGTAGTTTCAATGCTCAAACAGTGTAACTGAGATGCTTCAAGAGACAAACTGAGGGTTCCCATAAACTTCCTAGGACTAGTGTTATAAACAATGAGTAGATTGTCTGAAGGGTGTAAATACACATTTCAAAGTGTCTGTTGTTGTTCTCTTTCCACAGCAAGACAAAAGAGGAAAACGAATAAGAACACAAAACATTGCTGTTTCTTAAACCCATAAATGCAGAAGTTAAACATACATTATGAACAAATATGGCTTATCTGCAGTCAGCTGACTGGAGTTATTATGAACTTCCTCCGAAATCAGCTAAAGGTTGTTGCCTCGCATATGGGCTTTTCCTTTAATTATTTTTGTAAGATGACTTTTCATGATGTTTTGTGTGAGAAGGGCCTGATAATAGGTGGCAAAGGTTTACACGCTTTTACTCCTCAACACCATAGCTTGCTATTGTACTTTCCAATACGCTTTTCTGGATGACTGCTACTGCTTTTTAAGCATTTAGAATTGATCAAGAGAACAATGAAAAAATGTACTGTTGCCACATACTAGCAAGCATTTTCAGGGACAGCCTCACTACATCATCTCCTCAGAACAGGAACAATTACAAAAAACAGGGATATCAAAATGGTGATGTAATTATGCAAATTAAATAATTGTTTATCCGCTGGCCAATTCAGCTCATCAGCAAAAGGAGAAGCGGACGGGTTTGGCATCAGTGACATGTGACAAACAGGATTCCTCCCATTGTTTGACTTTGAAACACTAGAACGCTGAGGTCACAGATCCTCCATGGGGCCAATTCCCACAGTCCTTACACAGGCAAAATTCCCAATTGAGTCAAGATGAATGTCAGTGGGAGTTTTGCCTGTGAAAGCTGTGACACAGAACACAATAATACAACCTAGTAAAACAAGAATGTCTGAGAGCTATGCCTGAAAAAAGAATCACAATGAAGAAAAAAAATCTTTAAAGCAAAATGGGCTCGTTCCTCCTTCCTGCTGTAGGAAATGGAACTGATACAGTCCAGCAAAACCTTGTTTATCTGAACCCTTTTAATCTGAACAGGAGTACTTGTGGCACCTTAGAGACTAACAAATTTATTAGAGCATAAGCTTTCGTGGACTACAGCCCACTTCTTCGGATGCAAGAAGTGGGCTGTAGTCCACGAAAGCTTATGCTCTAATAAATTTGTTAGTCTCTAAGGTGCCACAAGTACTCCTGTTCTTCTTTTTGCGGATACAGACTAACACGGCTGTTACTCTGAAACTTTTAATCTGAAACTCTCTCATCCAAGTCCTAGTAACTGCCCCAGACTGTGTCTCTTCACCAATAACTCACTCAGTTACTCCAACTGCTATACAGCCAAATGCCTTTGATGCATCCAAGGGATTCTGGGTAAACATAGTTTTACTGTATATGTAAAGGACCCAATTATGAAACATTCCTGGTGGCTCAGCAGACGTACAAGGCTATATAAACATATAGGGAACATTACCAACAATTGGCAAAGTAACTTAGTGGATCCAGCAACAATGGCTTCCTAGACCAATGTAGTGCATCCCCACCTTGCTTCAAAGGGATTTAGGTGCATAACTTCCATTGAAAGCAATGGAATTACCTTTGAGGATCTGGGTCTGAATATACGATATAAAGGAACTTTGTAAAACCATTGGTAGTTCTACAGTGACATGATGCACTAAGCACTTACAAATAACCTCTTCACCGCTAAAAACATACTTGTGCTTTGTGAACATCATTATATTCCTAGTTTAATATTATCTATCGATAAACACATTGCAGTCCACCAACAGGCTAATGGTCTTTTTTTAACACACATCGGTATTTGTTTAAGCAGATGCCCTGCTCCTAGGTCTAACATTGCTATATTCCTCCCTTCTCCCCTCTATTATTTTCATATTTCAACATTTCCAAAGCTTTGATAAATTGCCACGAAAGAAGGATAATAGCAAGTCTCTCCAAGAGAAATTGTTAATTTGGGATTTATAAAGGACTTTCCTTAATGAATAATAGTTGAGATGGATCTGTCTTCCTGACTCATTTTGCAAAGTAACATTTGTAAAGTTAGGTGATCCCAATTACTCCCTCTAATAACTCTTAATTCAGAAGGAGGTTTCACAGTTATGCTGAGGAAACCAGGGGGAAAAAAGCAGGTCTTTTAATACTGAACCAATATCAACAGAGAACTGCTTTAGTGGTAGCCAAACACACTATCCACATAATGAATGGTGGCTACTGTCGTGTATTCAGTTACATAACTGTTTTTGTTTTCTGTGCACTGCACCTTTAAATCTCCAAGGTCTCTTCTGACCACAGAGACTGGCAGCCAATTGTTATTGAGATCAATGCAGACCGTCAAAGAGAAGACATGGACTCACACCCAAGGGGAGTTTACTTTCTGGTGGTCCCTCTGGGCCTTAACCTCTATGTTTTTTGTTCTTTCTTATAATTGTCTTTCCTTAAGCTAACATCGAATTAATGTTACACCAGAAGTGTACGGTTGCTGTTTGTGAATGCAAAAACATATGAAATATAAGGCAATACTAGCAAGCCTCTCATTCCACATGCGTACCTTCTACAATGCTCACCCCCTTTTTACTCACTAACCGTAAAGTCTTTATACCAACTTTGTACCCCTTGTCGGTGAATTCTCTCTTGTGTGTGCTGTTGCTTATCCGTGTAACAGTGTCTAACAGAATCCATTCTAGAGTGCGTCTCAGGATTCATGTATTCTACATACTAAGCGATTACTGCATCTCTATTACAATCTCTTCCGTTCTCATAATATCTCACCTCTACTTGCTTCCACTGTACTTGCTTGTAGTGTGGGAAGCTCTTCAATTAAAATGAAGTCGTGGCTCTTCGATTTTTCATTTGTTGGTGGCACTGAGTGGTTGAGAAGGTTGGAGATGGGAGACAGAGCTTTTCCTACTGAGTCACTACTTGCCATATGACAACTGTTCCACGACCTGTGGTGTTCTCAGTGCACATCATGAAAGCTATACTTGTATGCAGTCCTAGCAGAGGTCAAAGACTGACTGGCCACAGGACTGGGACTCAAAAGAACTGGGTTCTATTTCCAACTCCGCCATTGACTTGCTGGGGGAGTTAGGGCAAGTCACGTCATCGCTTCGCACTTGTTCACTCTCTCGCCTTTTGTCTGTTTACACTACAAACTCTATGGGGAGGGAACTGTCTCGTACTATGGGCATGTACAGCAGCTAGCACAGTGGAGCCTCAATCTCAAGAAGGACCTCGCACCCGAATGGACCCAACAGCACCAGTTTGACATTCTGGTTTAGGCAGTGTATTTAGGACCTGAAAGAGCAACCTGATACCCACCTCCCAGAGTGAAAATACCTGTGCAGCCACCTCCCCACAGCACATACTGACACCTCGGCTGATTGCTTGGGGCTCAGCAGCTGTGGGTGAGTGGAACCATTTCCAACAGGATTCACTGAAGTTGACCCCTACAGACTTAAATTATCTTTAGCTAAGGCCCCTACAGAGCTTTTCCGCAGAGAAAGCGGGCAGGAGAGCAGAGAAAGAAGAAAAACAAGGTGGGGAAGGGGGGAAGACTAGAGTTGTGTCTACACTCTGCTGGCATAACCCCGTAGTGGAAACCCAGCCTACACTGATGGAAGGGGTTTTTCCATCTATGCAGGAACACCTCCCCTCCCCCGCCCCGAATGATGGGAATTAGGTCCGTGGAAGCATTATTCCATCAACCTAGCTGTGACTACACTAAGGATTAGGTCAACGTAGCAATGCCGGTCGCAGGTGTAGTTTTTTCACTCCCATGACCAATGTAACTCTACCAACTGAACTTTTAAGTGTAGACCAAGCCTAAGAGTTCAGAGAAGGAGAAAGAGAAGGAAAGAAACAGGAAAAGAGGGGGGAGGAGGAGGAGGAAGTAAATTCTGACTCCTCCATAGGTCAGGTCCTCAGCGGCAAGTCCTCTCCCAGTGTTGGGTCTCTGACACCTGATGTACACAACTGCTGGCTGCTGTTGACCCAGGGCTCCCCGCACCCAGCAGTTCCACCTTCCTCCCCCGCAGGCCCAGGGCTCCCCGCACCCAGCGGTCCCACCTTCCTCCCCCGCAGGCCCAGGGCTCCCCATACCCAGCGGTCCCACCTTCCTCCCCCGCAGGCCCAGGGCTCCCCGTACCCAGCGGTCCCACCTTCCTCCCCCGCAGGCCCAGGGCTCCCCATACCCAGCGGTCCCACCTTCCTCCCCCGCAGGCCCAGGGCTCCCCATACCCAGCGGTCCCACCTTCCTCCCCCGCAGGCCCAGGGCTCCCCGTACCCAGCGGTCCCACCTTCCTCCCCCGCAGGCCCAGGGTTCCCTGCACCCAGCAGTTCCACCTTCCTCCCTCTCGCCTGCAAGCCCAGGGCTCCCTGCACCCAGCGGTTCCACCTTCCTCCCTGTCGCCCGCAAGCCCAGGGTTCCCCGCACCCAGCGGTTCCACCTTCCTCCCTCTCGCCCGCAAGCCCAGGGTTCCCCATACCCAGCGGTCCACCTTCCTCCCTCTCGCCCGCAGGACCAGGGCTCCCCGCACCCAGCGGTTCCACCTTCCTCCCCCACAGGCCCAGGGCTCCCCGTACCCAGCGGTCCCACCTTCCTCCCTCTCGCCCGCAAGCCCAGGGTTCCCCATACCCAGCAGTTCCACCTTCCTCCCCCGCAGGCCCAGGGCTCCCCGCACCCAGCGGTCCCACCTTCCTCCCTCTCGCCTGCAAGCCCAGGGTTCCCCGCACCCAGCGGTTCCACCTTCCTCCCTGTCGCCCGCAAGCCCAGGGTTCCCCGCATCCAGCGGTTCCACCTTCCTCCTGCGCAGGCCCAGGGCTCCCCGCACCCAGCAGTTCCACCTTCCTCCCCCGCAGGCCCAGGGCTCCCCATATCCAGCAGTTCCACCTTCCTCCCCCGCAGGCCCAGGGCTCCCCGCACCCAGCAGTTCCACCTTCCTCCCCCGCAGGCCCAGGGCTCCCCGCACCCAGCAGTTCCACCTTCCTCCCCCGCAGGCCCAGGGCTCCCCATATCCAGCAGTTCCACCTTCCTCCCCCGCAGGCCCAGGGCTCCCCGCATCCAGCAGTTCCACCTTCCTCCCCCGCAGGCCCAGGGCTCCCCATATCCAGCAGTTCCACCTTCCTCCCCCGCAGGCCCAGGGCTCCCCGTACCCAGCGGTTCCACCTTCCTCCCCCACAGGCCTAGGGTTTCCCACACCCAGCAGTTCCACCTTCCACCCCCTCAGGCCCAGGGCTACCGGCACCCAGCGGTTCCACCTTCCTCCCTCTCCCCCACTGGCCCAGGGCTCCCCGCACCCAACTGTTCCACCTTCCTCCCAGTCCCGCACAGGCCCAGGGCTCCCCGCACACAGAGGTTCCACCTTCCTCCCCCACAGGCCCAGGGCTCCCTGCACCCAGCAGTTCCACCTTCCTCCCCCGCAGGCCCAGGGCTCCCCGCACCCAGCGGTTCCACCTTCCTCCTCCTCCTCCACAGGCCCAGGGCTCCCCGCACCCAACGGTTCCACCTTCTTCCCCCATAGGCCCAGGGCTCCCCGCACCCAACGGTTCCACCTTCTTCCCCCACAGGCCCAGGGCTTCTCCTATCCCCTAAACAGGCCAAGGGATTCCCTTGGTGGTCAGGAGCCACCCTCCCTCCCAGGTGCTCCTCCCTCCATCCCACCCCATGCCCTAACCCCATGCATAGGCCCTCTGCTCTGGGTGGTCAGTCCCCCAGTGTTCTGCTCTTCTTCCTCCGTGGCCCATTCCATTCTATCAGCCTCTTACCTATCCCTCGCTGGTGTGAATGTAACTATTGCAGTGAAGTCTGCAGGAGTTAGCTGCCATAAGCCATCCCTCAGAGGCACCTGCCCTGCCCCTGCACAAATCAGGGGCTGGCCCTCTGAAATGTGATGGTGATGCCTTAGATGCCAAAACTATTTACTACTATCTTTGAGAACTCCTGGAGCACGGGAGCGGTGCCAGAAGACTGGAGAAAGGCAAACATAGTATCTATCTTTAAAAAGGGGTGCAACATCTGGGGAAGACCGCACATATTTGGGAAGTTACACAGAGCACAGCAAAATCATGCCCCGAGTATGTAAAAACTAGCCAGAATCACCCTTATTAAACATATACACATCACACCAAAGTGGGTTCTCCTCTTCCATCCACAGCAAGAGGACATCTGACAAACTTCCAGGACACAATGGCCTTCCAAGCACCATTGTCCTAGAGAATCCTGTGCCGTGAGGTCTCTTGATACGTCAGGTAAAGCACAGTGCGTGTGTCACATTCTGGCACCTAACAGGACAATGGACATAGTCAGACTCCCTCTGTTTTTTGTTCTGATCCCTCTATGCTTAAGGGTTTTGCTTCTCTGTTTCTATCTGCCTGCCTCTTTTTCCCGCCAGTGACCTTTTCTTTCCCATCCTTTCGCCCTATAAATCTTTCCCTGCATCCTTCCACATGTGTATTTATATTGCACAAATCACCCCAGTATGACACCCAGCTTCATCCTCCCTCCCTAACCTGTCATCATCTTCATCCCCAGATGCCCCCCCACCTCACCTCCTGGGGTCTCACAAGTGTTTCATTAGAGACGTTTTTTATGACTCCCCTCTCCTGCATCACTGTAGTAGCTAGCTCCTGGCCAGCATTAATGGCTGAAGCTCAGGATACCTCGGCTAGACAGGAAAGCGTAATCCCCATTTTAACGAGGGGAAACTGAAGCACAAAAGGCGCATGTCAGCAGCAGGGATTAAGTCAAGGTCACATAGGCAGCCTGTGGCCGAGCTAGGACTTGAGCCCAGATCTCCTGAGTCCCAGCGCAGTGCCTGAATCACGAGGCCAACCTGCCTTTCACGACATTGGGCCTCACCTCCTGGGGTCTCATCTCCTTTAGCACTCGCTCCTTGAGATGGCTTGATCCCCCTGGAGACTCTTCCTGTCCCTGCCCTCTCCCCCTCTCACTTCCCCTTCTTTACAATCTCTCCTTCCTGGATGTCTATCGTGTCCCTCCCCTCCTCTCTCTCTCTCTCTCACGCACCCTGGTTATCTCCCTCCCCCACTCTCCAGCAAGGCATATAGAATACACCCAATACTGTGTTATCTAGGAGCACCCCCCCAAAAATGTATCCCTCCTGTGTTATCAGTACACCTCACCCTTCCTCTTAGTGCTCCTTTCTGCCCCCCATACCACCTCTGTATGTCCCCAAGACCTCTCAGCACCTCTGAGATCCCCTCCCCAGCTCCCCCTGTACCTCCATCCCACCATCCCGTGTGTTCTCCTCACCTATGTTCCTCCTTCCTGTCTTTTTTTTTTAATTAATGGAGATATCCCATCTCCTAGAACTGGAAGGGACCTTGAAAGGTCATCAAGTCCAGCCCCCTGCCTTCACTAGCAGGACCAAGTGCTGATTTTGCCCCAGATCCCCAAGTGGCCCCCTCAAGGATTGAACTCACAACCCTGGGTTTAGCAGGCCAATGCTCAAACCACTGAGCTATCCCTCCCCCCTCTTCATCCCCTGTCCTCCCCTGTCTTCATCAAGTTCTTCAAATCATCTTTTCTCGTGTTTGCTTGGCACTTTGCGGCGCCCTCTCCTGGCTGGGTGTTGAACTGGGGAGTGAGAGCGTATCAGCGGTGGAATACTGCATACCGTTCTGGTGCCCAGGACTTAAAATAGGTGCTGAAAAACTAGAGAGGCTCGCTTGGCCCCAGTACCCAGAAGCTGAGCTTGGTTAGGGGCAGCCTGCTGCCACCACAGCCAGGCTCTCTCTCGCAGGCAGTGGCCAGCATGAGAAGAGGCTCTGGGCCTGCCCCTTCTGTTCCCTGCCTGGACTGGCTGCTGGGGGGGGGGGACAGGTGACCCCCACATGCCCACCCTATGTTTCGCCTCACCAAAGGGCTCTTTAACCTAGTAGACAAGGGCAGAACCAGAACCAATGGCTGGAAGTTGAAGCCAGACAAAAATGAGAAATAAACCATTGGAACAAACTATCAAGGGAAGTGATGGATTCTCCTCTTGCTGTCTTGACATCAGGACGGGAGGCCTTCCAGGAAGATATACTTTAGCCAAACAGAAGGCATGCTTTGGTTAAACTCAAGTTACTGGGCTCAACACAGGGGTAACTGGGTGAAATGTAATGGCTTCTGTTATACACCCAATAATGGTATCAGCTATCCCTTTCTTATTTCCATTAGAAATGTAGGTCCTGTTTCGGGCTGAAATATTCTGGTGCCTAGAGAGCTAATGAAAACATGACCTCATAAGAGCAAAAACAATGAACACTGAAGCGATTGAGAGGGGAAGGGATTTTTAGGCAGACTGTTTAACAAAGACATCCTTTCCCCAACATGTTAATTAGCCATTGATGTAGAATGTTAACAAAACCACTGTTTTAAATATTCAAACCACCTGCCTTTTAAATTGCTGTGAGAGCACCAACAATGCACATCCCCCGAGAGAGTCACAGCTGCTTCTAGGAAAACCAGAGATCAAGAATGCCACATCTGCTGCTATTTTTCCTTCTTTCCTTTTTAAAGGAAAAAAAAAACCCCCACACTTCTCATATCATCTTTATCCAAGGTAAACAAACGGAAAAGGGTACAGGACAAATGAAGGAAAAAGCTCTGTTGTAGGTAACCATTAAGAGTGTTGACAGGAAGGTGATGGAAATCAGGAAAGAAGGGTATTATTGACTGAAGTGTCTTCTACATAACAAAGCTCCTCAGTAATTTCATCAGGGTTGTTAAGTAGTATGTTTTCCAAGCAAAAGGAGCCCTTTTCAGGCTAGATGACTTTTACTTTTGAATCAGGAAAACCACTTCCAAAGAAAGAACAAATACAAAGTCTCCACAAAAGAGATCACAGTAACTCAGTCATGCTTCTGAACTGAGAAACATCATGGTAACTTCCTCAAGCTGCCTCTGCAGCTGGCAGAGAGACTGCTCTCCATTGAAAGGCGCAGCACACAGAAAATAGAATGCCACCTTCTCCTTTCAGTTACCTAACTAGGTACACCATATCACTGACCATTCACATTCAGCGGAGCATTACAGCCATTACAGCAGGCTAACTCGGAGAAATTCCTTAGCTCTGTTCAGTTTCCCCCACCATTAGGATAAGTCAGAACACGTGGTCATGTCACATGTATGTAGGTGAGTTTTTGAATTCTAATTCTTGTGACTCTGAATGTTGCTTCACAGCCTGTACAGTTCATGCACCTCTTTTTCTAATTGACCACAGAGAGGTGGTGGGATTTTTCTTACCAGGCCCTCCCTACCTTTGGTTGTTACCCCTTGTCACTGGAAGATGATTTTGTGATTTGCAGCTACTGTCCAGCACTCCAGCCCATCGCTTTTTAAAATCTAAGGGCAAAGGCTTCCCAGTGGTTTAAGAGGAGTTTGCCAGCTCTGTTCAAGTCACTGCATGGCTGAATGCATAAATCCGGTTTTATTTATTCACTTGGCACAAAACCTCAACTTTGTGGATATTAACTGGCCAGGCCAATTTGTGGGATGCCATCAGCCAATAAATAAATTGGAACCATCTCCAGACCTGAATGGCTTGCTAATTAAGTTCAGTTACAGGGAAATCTGCAGTCAATCAGCCTGGCCATTACCAGTTGGAACCGTGCACTGTGAGCACTAGATGGGTGTTATGATAGCTTTCTGTTGTGGAGGGTGCGGTTCACAAGAGGGGTGGGCAGGAACAGTGCCCCCAAGTCCTCTTCATCTGTCAATAGTCACAGGAGACCATTAATCTTGGGGATCATTAAATAAAGGAGAAAGTACAAAGCCTAAAGATATCAGTCCCATTGTGCAAGGTAGAGTGACAGTACTTTGATTCTAACCAGAACAATTTGGCAACACAACCACTTTCCGGGCCACAAAGTCTGAGAAATCAAGGGCTACTGTCACAAAATTCTGCATATTCAGAAGGGCAAACACGGCATTTTATTTCTATTTCTTTGGCCTATTTTTTTTATCCCGCCCTCCCCCCACCCCCACGCACTGCTCAATTTTCTCTGCCTGGCTCCAAATTCTTCCCTCACACCATCTCCTTCATCCAACCTAGAGCTCTGGGGCACGGGAGTCCTTAGTGACGGCTGCCAGCAATGGCAGAATCTTGATGTATGGCCTAGTGACAGCACAATGTTGAAGAGCTATCAGTAAAAGAGATTTTGTCTGGATTCATCACACGCTGCATTCATAGTGTCTCCCCGGTGCAGTCTCCATTGACAGAAGCATGACGACTTTACTAACAAACATGTACAACACAGCAGAGCAAAGATTTGTGATCATCAGATGGGAGGCACCATATACAACGGCAAAGTATTATAATGAATATGCAAATACAGAACACCACAGATTACACATAAGAGTCATGAAAATCACATGATGATGGGTTCGTTCTTAGTTTACATTTTCCCTGATGTATTCTAGTTTTTACATATATGGCAGGGAAGCTGCTAACACAGCTGTGAGGTGAGGGGCAGGTGGGATGTCCCAGGTAACAACCTTAATCTGCAAGGTATTGAGTCCCACCACGTCGCACTGATGTGAATGGAAATTGAGGGCATTCAGCACCTTACAGGGACTGTCCAGCATCTCCGAAGAGGAGGGGTGGGGAGGACTCCAAAGAATTATGCTGTCCCACATACTTCAATAGCAAAGAAACAAAGGGAGGGGAAAAAATCAAACGGTGAGTTGGAGAGAGCTGGTTGAATTTGTTGTCATAACAGAGCTCGCCATTTAAAATCACAGCCAGGGGTGTGTCTGCCTGGATGAAACCTATTTAGTGTTGGTTGCTGTTCAGCCCTTGATGAATTTGTCACAAAACTGAGTACGGGTAATGAGGTAGAATCCATGACAGCTGGCAATGGTAGCTTAGCTACCAGGTCTGAGACAGCTACACTATCTGCCCCTTAGCCAGCCTCCCTTCCCCCTAAAAGGGATGGCACCCCTCAAGATAAGGACCTAGTTCATTGATAGAAAAGGTTTGAACTGCACCTGGCATGTTGGATAAATGTAGGAGAGAAAAACCCTCAAGGGGTCCTGCCTCAATCAAGCAATTTCATACAAGCAGCATGTCAGTAAGGTGTCAGGCCTACTCTGACCCAGCAAGGTTTGTCTGAGGTATTGTCAACTGCTGTAGCAAATCATAGTCATTTTGATCAGGAAAATTTTTAGAGTCTTAGTTAAGCCACATGCCTCTTTCCCTTCCTTGCAATAGAATTCAGAATCTCAGCACCAATTAGTAATTTTTTTTTAAGAAGATGCATTGCATTCAGTGCCAGCATAAAATTAATTACAGAAATGCTGTACCATGCCCAGCAGCTAGCTTTGCAAGGCCAGATTCCTTTATCATTCCTGCTTGCTGGTATGGTGTTGCCTTTTACTCTTTAGCTGTTTTAGTTTCTCTCTCCTTTGTGGCAAATGAGATTTTTCCTGGCTTCAAAACAAACAGATCTTGAAAACGAGTTGCGCTGGAGATCGGTCAATATCATATGCAAATAAATAAGTGCTAATTGCAGGCAGTGTCACTGTGTGTCAAGTGCAGTTATTGTGACCACATTTATTGGCCAATTAAGAGCTTTACTGGACTTTAGAAGAGATAAATTACAGCTTAGTGGGTTCGCCCAGCATGTCACAGACGGAATGTGGTTTGTGGTTTTACTGCATTACATTTAGTGGTTTCACCACAAGTAAATGCATTTTCTTAATAAATTCCACAGCCCTTTCCTAGTAACTCATCCAATCTAGGGCTTTCAGGAGTACCACTCCAGCTGTCAGTGGTAGGAATTGTAACACAGCGGCACTATAGAGACACAGCACTGCATCAGCTGGAAATCATGCTACCTGCAACCCATTCAGAAGAATCTCAGAACCTGGGAGTGGGAAATGAAGAATTCGAAAGGAAATTTACCAAAGCAAGGACATGTTTTGCTCAGATCTACTCAAGCCTTAATATGGCTTCCTGGGCTTGTATTTCTATTGAATTTGCCATCTATGAGCATAATGGCAAACTTCCAGTATACAGGATAACAGAACTGGAATCTGCTGATCTCTTTTCTAGCCCCAGCTCTGCCACTAATTTATTGTGCTACTTTGGTCTGGTGACAATCTATATTGGCTATCTCCGGTGCCTTAATTTATCTATTTGTAAAATAGAGATAGAAATGTTTATACAAAGTACAACGTAATGGTAACATTTATGTAAAATACTGAAATCTATGTATATACTAATTAAATCATTTTTAATGGCACACACAGAATGGCGTTTTCGTCTTCCAGGTTTTCATGACTACTCTGCATTAGTCTATTTGTAATTGGCCTTTTAATATGGTATTTGTAGTGAAGGACGCAGTTTTAGATGTAGGAGCTGGGGTTCTTTTAGCCACCCCTCATTTAGGGGAGTAGGTTTCTCAGCAAGGTGGCATGAGGTTAATCTTTGCCCTAGGAGCAGAGGAGGTCACTTTATAAGGCTCCTTCCTCAGGGAGTGTGAAAAAAATAATCCAGTATTGTCCTGAAAGGAATGAGTGATACCGTAAAATCTTGATTTTATGAACACAAGTCTTACCAATGACCAGTTATAAGAACCATTTTTCCCAAGGGGGAGAAAAAAAAATCACATAATGAAAGTGATGTCAGTGAAGAACAAGTCACCATCCTTTCACATCTCAATGCCGTCAATGCATTAGAAGTTGCTTTGGAGTAGTTTGAAGGACAAGAAAGCAATTCAGTTCACCATACTGCCACTTATGCACCATGCCTACCGTAACTTGGAGATGTTCAATTTTATGATCTTCTCAATTCCCAATTAATTAATACAGTACAACCCCTATTTTTTTTTTATCACATAGGGTGTTTGAGTCCTTGTACTATTGTGTTGCTATGTGTAGGACACAGAGCTCAGTCAAAGGAATGAGACTGCTACAAGGTCCAGCATGACACAGAAGTTACCTTTGCATAGTCAACATTTGCTGGACAATACCATCCAGTTATTTTCTATTCCAAGTAGGCAGGAAAACCGTGATAGCCCTGGCACGTTGGAGGATGAGGAGAAAAATATGTGACCATAACAAGGAGAAGGTGGTCTTCAACCCATCTGTGAAAAATGTCATGTTTGAGTGAACTGAAATGTTTATTTAAACAAATGTGGATCTGGTGTTGCTTTTTGTCTCAACTCTGCTGTGGAATCTCAAATGGGAGAGATTTACAGCTCTGATGACAGCATCGCCTCGTGTGAGATGTGTAGGTTTCGTCCGCATTCTCTCTCCTCCCACCCGGTTTTTCCCATTTGGATTTGATCCAAAAGAACAAAAGGGAAACAGGGCAAAGTGTTTCAACGAGGAGCCAAGGGCACTCGGTACCAGGGAGGATCAGACCTATGACCTGTGTGCTCTGTAGGTGTCTAAGTTATTGCTTCTCAGCTGTGGCAGTGCTGATTCTTTGTAGGGGAGGGTGGAAAATAATGGAGGGTCCTTATGACAGAGCAACAGTCTTGTGTCTATAGTAATAGTCCTAAAAACGGGGGCTCCCCCACTCCCATTAGGGCTGCAGTGTTTTCCTTTCAAATCCCCCTTTTAACCTCTCCTGCCTTGCAGTGTTACATTTTCTTTTCTTTCTAGGGATCTGTGAATGCCACCAGCTGAGAGCATTTTCAAGGGTGTGTGGAGGTGGGTTTTGGGTAGTAAGAAACATTGGAATAAAAGATATCTTTACATCTGCTCAGCTATTCTCACACCAGAATCTTCCATAAGAAATCAGAGGTTAGAGGATGTGTTATTAAGGAAGAGAGGGAAACTCAATCAGAAGCACTCAGCCAGGACTGTCACATAGTCAACAGTTGTGTTTCTTTAGGAAGGCAGGAGGTTTCACATTTAATCTGGTAAACTCAACCACTCAGTCTTCCCCAGTTTCTATTTTCTCTCTTTTAGCCTGTTCTTCCAGAGTTCTGTTGTACCTGAAGTTCTAAACCATGGAGAGACCAAAAACAAACCCTCCATTCCCAACATCTTCATATTTCAGACTTGGAGCCTGGATCTGATCATGCCTCCTGATAGTGCAGGTTTTGGTCAATCCAAAACTCTAGGACCCTGTGGGCGTGGGAGGGTCCTGGAGCTTGGGCTGCAGCTCGAGCCTAGAAGTCTACCCAGCAATAAAACAGCCCCGCAACCTTAGCCCTGAGAGCCTGAGTTGGCTGGCCCGGGCCAGCCATGAGATTTTTTGGTTTTTTTTCGCTGTGTAGACATACCCATAGGGATTCTCCAGATTTGGAGAAGGGATCTGCTCCATTTGCTGCTGGGGCAAACCGCACCCTCTCAAAGCGATGATGTGGAGGAATCTTGATGAACATCTCTTCTCCGACAGCCTCCTCCCAGGATTTGTAACATGTGAGGTGGGCTTGATTTAAAAACCAGGCCCCTTGGCAGCTGGGCTGCAGATTCACCCAGTCAGGGGTCTCATGACATCTTTAAGGAAGGGGATGTAGTACTTGCCTCATTGTCATGAGGCCTTTGTCTGCGTTCTGTAACTGAGTAAAGCAACTCATGGTAACACAGGACTCTCCATAGTGGATCAGACTCATGGTCCCTCTAGTTCAGTATCCAGTTTCCAACAGTGGCCACTTCCAGATGATTCAGAGGAAGGTGCAAGAAAGCCTGCAGGTTGGGAAGAGGGATAATCTGCCCTCCTCCCCCACATGGCACACTGACCTAACACCAGAAATGGTTAGGGATTGGTGTAAACTCTGAAGCATATAATTTTATATCCCTTTTAAAACTTTTTTTTTTAGTATTTATTACTACAATTCTGGATAGTTTTGATATCCATATAAATGTCCAATCTCTTTTTGAATCTTGCTAAGCTTTTGGCTTCATTAATATCATGCGACAATGAGTTCCACAGCTTAACTATGTGCTGTGTGAAAATGTCTATCAGTTTTGAATTTGATGGCTTTCAATTTAGTCTTTTGTTACAACACTGGGAGAAAAGAAATCCACCTTAGAATCATACATCTTAAGACTAGATTATCTAGTCTGACCTTTTTGCATATCACAAGGCACCACCACCACTCAGCACCCGCACACAAAACCCAACAACTGAAATTAGACCAATGTATGACAACTGACAGGAGACATGGATACTACATGTCGCCTTCTTTATACCAGTCATTATTTTGAATAATTTCATCATGTCTCTTCTTTTTTTGTCTTTCTAAGGTAAACAACCCCAATCTTTTCAATCTCCCTTCACACGAGAGCTTCTCCATGTCCTTAACCATTCTCCTGGCTCATCTCTGGGCCCCCTCTCTTTCTGTGATATCCTTTTTAAGATGGCATAATTGGTAATGAACAGAGTATTCCAGATAAGGATGAGCCATTGATTTATATAATGGCATTATATTTCCCATGCTATTCTCCACCCCTTTCTTTATGCATCTTAATATTTTACTGGATTTTTCCACCACAGTGGCGCATTGAACAGAAGTCGTCTTTGAGCTGTCCACAATGACTTCCAGGTCCCTTTCCTGAGTTGATAGTTAACTTATTGCCCAGTAAAGTGCATGAGTAATTCCAGTTTTTCCTTCCAACTTGCACTATTTTGCATTCATCAATATTGAATTTAATCTGCTACGGCGTTGCCCCATCCACCTAGTTCGATTAGGGCTTCATAGTCATCCATTGACTTGACTAATCAAATAATTTTGTGTCATCTGCAAGTTTTGCTGCCTCACTGCCTGCCCGCAATGCAGAGCATTAATGAAAACAATAAACAGACTGGTCCCAGTAAGGAACCTTGTGGTCCTATGCTTTTAACTTTTTGTTGTGATGAACACTCACCACTTACTACTTAGATAGTTTTTGAGCCATGCCTTTCACCCCAGGCGTACTTAGCTTCTTCAATAGCCTTTGTGAGGAATCTTGTCAAAGGACTTTCAACATAAATTACGTCAACCAGTTGTCCGTTTATGTGCTACTTTAACTGACCCTTCCAAAGAATTCTAATAAAATTAAAGCATCTCATATCATTCATAAGAGGAAAAAGTAGAATCTTGGATAGGTAGGGCTGGAAGGGCCCTCAAGAGGCAATCTACTCCAGCTCCTGAGGCGGAGAGAAGATTGAGTATATTTGGACCATGCCTGACAGGTGTTCTGAGTAGTTATCTCCCAACATCCTCTGTGGTGAAGACTAAGGCAAAGAACCAAAGCCAGGAGAGAGATGTTTTGTTGTCTTTATTAGGAAGAGACCTATACAGTATGGCAGTCCCTCTCCGCATTACTTTACATTTTTTTTTTAAAAACTCAGAATACTGTACAGCTGACACAAAAATCTCAAGGTGGAGCACGGGTTGAGGGGAAACATAATACAAACTGGCATATTTAATCAAAACAAGATCATATGAAACAACAAGCAAAGTGAAATGTCTGTCAATTGTTTTAATTACAGTACAAACAATATAAATAAAGCATCATTGCGTCATTGTAAAACAAACTTGCTGAATGAGGTAATATAAAAACAACAACAGAAGAGACTTTTTTTTTCTTTTAATAATTTCCACACTGCTTTGTCATCATTTATACATGACTATTTACAGAAACAGAAAAAAAAAACACACTATAAAGTCTGTCGTGTGCTAGGCATTTCCTGCCTCTACCCAAGAAACATTTCTTGGGCATCACCATTCACCGGTTCCCTCCCCCACTCCCCCAAACCCCACTTTAAGAAACATGCCAATGTGACAATGCAGGGAAACTAAAGGGTTTGACGGCTGAATGGGACAGAACGGTAAAACAGTTTAGAAATCTAAGGTTTGCATTCAGGCAGGTATAAAACACAAAAATTTAACCACCACAAACGGGTGATCAATGGGACTTCCAAAATAAAGGAATCTTAAAAGCCATGCTGGCTGGCTTGAATGCCAAATTCTGATCTCAGTGGCAAAACTCCCCTTGACTTCAATGAGTCCAGAATTTAGCCCTTTGTGATTTACAGCCTGATCCTGCAGCCCTTATTCAGGCTCTGATTCAGCGAAGTACCTAAGGTCGTGCTTAAATCCCACTGGAGCCAATGGGAGGATTGCCATAGTAAAGGCTGCAGGATTGGGCTCACAGCAAACATGAAACCTAGGAGAGACGAAGTGAGAAACTACAAAGAGCTATCGAATCTTTTCTACACAGCACAACTCCCTAACAAGTGTTTAAAAAGACAATCAGTCCACATATTCCCTCTCCCTTTGTGCAGGCTGTACAAACTGTGTAACAATTAAAAACTATCTTGACGTTTTCTTTAGCCTAACAAAAATAAAGTTGATTGGACCAATTTGTGTCCCTCATTCTGTGGCTCAGGAAGCCTTGTATTTCCACAGAGGAGAGGGCTGTGCTTTAGAGGACACTTTAGCCAGACTATCTGTGGATTGGCAAAATGACCCCAGTGTGGAGCTGCAGCGTGCATCTTGAATCCAATTCAAGCCTGGAATACATCAGTCATTTTAAAGAATTATCCTGTCCTAGAAGATGTTCAGGTACAAGAAGGGGGGAAAAGTTTAAAAAAATATTACACCCCCACAGCTGTGTTTTCCAACATACCTCCCTTCACTGCAGAGAACTGGCATCTTTACCTTATCAGGTTTGAGCTCTCTAACTTATTTCCCTACCACGATTATAAACTGCAATGGTGTGAATCATGATCTAATATTTATGGACTGCCCACTATTATGCAGTGCCTTAACATACCCTAGAGTCGATGCTTACAATCTCTTCAGAAACTAATATACTGCCACAATTTAGCTAACAAACATGTGAAGGGAAGGGCAGGGAGAGATCTAAGGGAACTATCAACCTGGACAGTGCTCTTTTAAACATCTTCCTCCGAGTGGATTCCTGAACTATCCTATATATATATATATACACACACACATTATATAAGTGGCAGTAAGACGTCAAATGGCATTTATTTAAAACAGCTGCAGAAGGTCAGACTGTCATTCTCAGAGTTCAATTCAGCCAGTCAGCTGAAGTTCTCAGCACTTTCCCCATAATTATATATATCAAAATGGGCTTCTGACTGGCGAGTCCCTCTCAACTTCTGCATCCCTTTCCCACCCTAACATTTTACTCATCTTTCATAGAATATAAACACACCACTATGGCTGCCTAGAACACAGTGGTTAACCATGCAGGCTGACTATGCCATTTTTAATCACGGTAGAGTTGGCATATCCCGCGACATGTGGTGAGTTTGGGTTTTTTTGATAAAGACTCTGTGTGCGCCTTTAGTTTGAAGGAGTTTTCTGAATGAGCTGAATCCACGCTCACAACCAGTTGCCTGCCCCACCATCATCTGAACTAAGAACCCCATACATTCAGTGGGCACCCAAAAGTACTACTGTGTGTCTCTTTCTGCATAATTATATCTACATAGACAGCATCTACTGTTGACCGGACATCCACAGTTCCGTGCATCTATCTGTGCATGCCTCATTTATGCTTGCAAACACCTGCTTCATGCATGCACATATTCATGCACATAAATTAGGCATGTGAAAATGTGCAGTTATGTACACCTAACTGAAAACCTGGCACTCACTATAGATTTGCATATATGTAAATATATGTACACACACTATATATAAAATTATATCGCATGTGTTATATATAGCATATATATATATATATTAACATATGCATACACAGACTGCAAAATATTTGTAGATCATACATTTAGTAGTATCCATCCATTACCTTTATCTTGCAACTTTGCCAGTTTCTCTTGCACTCTGCCCAGTAATAATCCAACTCTACTGGGTCTCATTCTAAGATTCCAAAACACTGAGCTGCTCGCCAAACCACCACCATTACATTTGTATACCCTGGCCCCCCCATAATGAACCTGCCACACATTTCCTGCCACACATTTCCCCCCACCCTAACTGTGGAATTAGCTTTGAGAATTACACTGGCCTTATCTACAGGCTGGGCAATATTAAGTCCTCCACCAGTGGCAGGTTTAAGGTCCCATATCTTGTGGTCCATCAGGACTAGGAAAAGATTAAATACTACTGGAGGGGAGCAAGGACAGACCCAATTTTCTAATCAGCTAGAGTATCTGTTTATAGCTGTGACAAGACACAAGATTTCAGACTAAAGCGACAATATTATGACTTGTAAAAAGTTTTAGATAATTTTTAAGAGGTTTCTAAAACGTATTCGTTTTTCCCATCCTCCACCTTAACTTAGATAACTTGGCTTTAAAGGTGGAAGGACACAAGAAAAATTGTACCATTGGTATTCGCAGAAACCGGAAATCATTGATCAGTTTTTCTGTAAAATATGCGGCACACAATGTACCTGATGGTGTAACCACTGCTGGTCAATGATACAGTCATTCCAAACTCATGCCAATAAAAGCTTTATAAACACCCGGCACCCCTTTCTCCCTCACATTTTAATCTAACATACACACTATATTGAAAATGACTACCTCTGGAGCACTGGCAAAACCTCAGCTGTTAGAACTATGAGCAGTAGGCGTTCAATACAAACACCCACAGGTTGGTGGCCAAGAGAGGAGAGAGAAGACTAAAGTTTTGAGAGTCACTGAATCTCACCTTTGTCGTGTGGATGTGCCAGAAATGTTAGATGTAAATAAGAAAGCTAAACATGTTCAATATAAACATCTTTAAATGTTTTATCTGCCCATTAAACAAGTCTCTAAAATGCTCAGAGGACAAGTATAGGGAACAAATTCACCCATATATTGCTGTCACCTGAAATAAAACAACAAAAGCCATGATTTCCAAAAAAGCGACTAGTGATTTTGTGGGGGCCAGTCTTAGGGCCTTATTTTCAGTAAGTGTTGAGCACCCAGCCCTCTGAAATTCTCAATTTAGGCAACCCAAATTACTAATTGCTGATGAAAACCTTTATCTCCTCTGCTTAAAATATGTGACTTGGACTCAGTCAAATAAAGATTAGTTTCCATCAGATGGGAGCACCAAAGATTTAAAAAAAACCTGGTTCATGATAACCAAATAGAACATGGTCATATAACAAATCTACATGCCTATGGCTTTTTATAATTTGCCCTGTAATCTATATCTTTTCCAGCTAGGAGATTCCTTCAAACTCAAACTACTTAACCATTCTTCTTCTTGTAGTTCAATATGCAAGAGGTAAAACCCTGATCTGAAAAACACAACTTCAAACTTGAGATTTATTTTATTTTTTCATCAAAAAGAATTGCGACCAGGAGTGCTTTTACAGTGGAGCAAACAGATAAAATGCCAAAGATTGCCTTTCTAAATGACAAATCTACAAAAATGGAATAAGAGATGTTAAAATAAATCAGGGGTCTGAGACTAATGAAGCAAAGGTCAGAGATCCCACACACTAATGACGATAATAGCCCACTGTGGGAAAATAAAGGTGCTTTAATATAAAACATGAAGGGAATGATCAGCGTTTTCCCAAGCAAGGGCTAAACTGCTTAAAATTTGGTCCCCTACATTTGCATTCTCAAAGTAGAGTAGTGATAGCTTGAATGAACACATGTTCCCTCTTGGGGTGCAAACACGGCTCCCCAAGACAGTAGTGAAGGAATCCACTTATTTAGAAATCTTTTGTGAAATCTGTGCTTGTCTTAGCTACTGCTACTTTATTAGACCCACATATTATTTCATCTTTCCTGATCACTGTACAAATATAAAAGATGAAAATAGCAACAAATTGGACCCTCAGTGCCAGCCCCATGAGTAATGGTACATTGTAGTGCTAGATACAATTTTTAGGGGAGTGTATTTAACATTATATATTCACAATCTTTCTCTGACTTCTTTCCTATTTTACCCAACTTCCCCTTCCTATGAGCAAATCTCATATCAAGTGAAGGGGAAGCTCTTTGCTCCCTACAAAGTATAATTGAAGGAGGTGGGGGAAAGAGACAGCAAAATAAACAGTATTAATCTTTACACACCAGTTATACACTGTACCTAGGTAGCAATGCCTAAAAATCTTCTCCCTTTTCCAATTAATAGTTAAACAGCTTTCTAAATGGCACGTGAACCAGAATGCACCAACACTTTCAAGATACATTTATTCTTCTACCCCATTTAGTAATAAAATTGAAATCGATTAAACAGAGAGGAGCCCTGACCAAACCCCCGATCTGGAAAATCCTAAACTTTCCTGAAGTTTGGATCTGGCCCCTCTGTCTACAAGATGAAACGCAGCCTTCCAAACTCTGGGAACATCAAGACCCAGGTGTTGCACATCAGGCTCATCTCTATGGTTCAACAGCAATTGGATTAAAATAAATAGAATGGAAATGCCAATGCTAATAGCAAAGATGGCTTTGATTTTAGTGTCTTATTACTTGTGGATAAACTGCAGAGGAGATAGGAAAGAAGATAATGGGAGCAGGAAAAGGGCTGAATGGGTGACATTATGGATCTCCGTTATTTGAGAAAACAGAAATAGATTTAGCTCCCCAGCATGTTTCTATTGGGATTTCTTATTGCCTGGCCTTCAATTGTTTTTTAAGTTGCTCCTAACACATTCAAAGGACATAAACATTCTGGTAAGTGGGTTCCAGAATCGCAAGAAGAGGGGCTAAAAGCAAAAGTGAGGAACTGAAGTGGACGGATTAAAAGAGACGAATCAACGTAAAAAAATTACTGTGACATCTAGAAGTCTTACTGTATTCCTTTGTGTTTCAATGGCTTGGCAGGGTCAGGATCACCCTCTGCAAAATGCTACCACATCACCTATAAGCGCTTAGTGTCAAACATGTCAGCTTCTAATGCCGATCAAAGTCAGACTAGCTCTGCTGGATATCTGGGAGATATTTGTTAAGCATCAACTCTGGGCACCTTGTACCCTAGTGTGTGAAGGAGATAGACCCCATTTTATCTTATAAAGGAAAACATGAGACTTTTCTTAGTTTTAAACTTAGGAGACAGACTGGAACACCAAGCGAGAAGATTTTTGTTGTTTCTTTAAGTACAGTGCATATTATACTATACAAGACAGAGCGCTAGCAACAAGCAGGGGATGTTATTCACACTGGCCTGATCTTGTCACATTGCCTCTCACGGTGTGAGTCCTAAAGACCAAAGGCCCAAGCAGTGCCTTACCCCTTTCCAGCCATTTCTGACCAAGCTTCCTTGAATAAGTACCTGAGGACTCAAACTTCCTGGGAGACAAGTGTACCTGAATCTGCTCATATAAGTAACTTGTGCCTCATTAACCCCTTTGCTACTCCTCCCATCTCAATGGGAGGTGAGGGGGGAATTGGTTACAGGCATGAATATTAGATAGTACAAAAACGTAGGTTTGTCAGGGCCTAAGCCACATCTATCAAAACAATGACAAGCCTTCCACATCTAGTGCGCATTACATTGTCTCCAGGGACAATGTCTGGGTGGCATTTTCTTTGAAAGACTGGGAAGGTCACCAAGTGGATGGGCTGTATATTTTCCCTGCAGACATCCCTTGACTTTTGGGATATGCCACTACAAAGAGGTAAGCTATCTCTCATTCTACAAAAGCACTGGTCTACACTGCTATTATCATCCCTTACTAATATGTCAGACAATGATGTGCTAATTTAAACACAACTGTGTTACTGCTTTATCTAAAGTAGTGTGTTAATATTCTGTTTGTCTGGATAAACCATCCTTCCTATGATACAGTAGAGTTTCCTTTTCTAAAGATTCCTTTGCTACAATTTCTGAATGTCTTCCTTTACCACAGAAGGATATGATGGACTTCTACAGTGTCAGAAACTTGTTACAATTTAGCCTGGTTCCCCTTATTTCTCAGTGCCCTGGTATGTTTCATGCTAGGAAGACTGGTTTAAAGAGATCATTGAAAGGTGAATGGAAAAGCATTTTAAACTTGGAAGAATACCAGCTTTGAAAAAGCATGTGTTATAGGCTTAAAAATGGCAACTTGTTTTAAAACGAAGTATTTTAAACAGCGGGGGGCTGGTTTGCACTTCTGGAAATCAGACTCTCAATTCCTACTTCACCGGCCTGCCAAGAGACTGGAGATCAGGGTACTGTGTCCCCTGCTACCGATGGTAAGATCACCAACACCCAGCAGCAGAATGCTGAGTGTGCAGTTTCATGTTCAGTTGTAGATGTTAGTGAAGTCATCCAAGGTTGGAGGAAGATACCTGTCAATATCTAAGTCCAGACGGCAGTGTGTGAGTAAAGATGGCGCCGTTATGCAAACTACTTCCAAAAAAAAAAAAAAACAGCCAAAAATAGCGTTATCATTTTGAATGCACATGTGCACGCATGATGCTGCTGGCTTAGGCTGGTAAAACGAACATTAAAAGCTTTTTCCATTCCCCTTTAAATGCCCCTATTGCAACAAAGCATAAAAACAGAATTCTAAAGGACCAGGAAAGCCCATCGATGTCCACCTGCTTGAGCCCTTGGGGCTTCTCTCACCTGATCATTGGGGGACTCTGGCTTTCGGGCCAAACCTGCCTCTTTTGGACACCCACGGGATATTACATTTCCCCCCCCCAATTTTGTCCACATACATTTTATTATTTTCTCTTCCCATTCTTACCTGAACAGACATACAGAGCCCCAAGAAGTACAGAAACTCGTGAAATACATGAAGATCAGGTAGATTAGCAAATCAGTGTGCTGTGGTGCACCTGACCAACTTCATACACTTGTTCCTCTGCCACATGATTCAGATCAGATTTCAACTTCCCCTGAAATACACCCTTCTCCCACCTTCATATTACCATATGCCACTTAAAAATCACTTCTCTTTTTGCCAGAAACCTTGCCATCTACTTCTCTGTGCCACAATTTCAGTTTTTAGAAGACTTCAGAAACCAGCATCAGTCTAGTGCTACCAAAATATTGAATCAAGTATTAAAACTGGTAGATGGATGAACTGTCCAAACTCCTTCCACATTATCATTGTTGCTCCACAAAGCAGCCAAGTTCAGAGTCAAAGAAGCCAGGCCAAGCCCACCTCAGAGAACGACATTAAGTTTAGCTATTAGACAAATCTGATCTCCCCTCCCGCCCCAAGGCTGTGTGTCTGTGAAAGCATCATAGCTTCTAATGTAAAATATGTTTACGCTACTGAGAGACATCCTCCTTTTCTTCCTAACAGATACTGTACACCTTTTTTTTGTAAGCCAAATATGCCATCATCTCATTCTGATATGTTCTTCAAAGGTTTGCATCAAACAAATGGAAATACAGTTCACTGCTGGGAATATTTTCAATGTGCAATTATTTGTAAACCTCAGATCCTAACTACTTGCACATTATTTAGTTCACATCCATTATAGTTTATAAATTAACAGAGGTGTCATTTGTCTGTACAAAAATCAATGCATATTTATGAACTTGTTTATTCAAATAGATTTACATACATATAATCTAAAGACACAATACAAAATCTGTATAATTTAGGCAATGCATCACAAGAGTGACCAAAAAACTCAACACACTTACTTGGCAAAATGACATAACGTATTTCTTGTGACTGAAAAAAAATAGTAGCCTTTAATGCATTTATTTATTTTACTAAATGTACTTGAAATGTTTTTCCTTAGCAGTATTCATTATTTCTTTTTGTGTTTCATAGTTATCCTTATTTATTTTTTCCATTTTGTTTTTACACCAAGGAGACTGCAGTCAAATAACACTCAGCAACCGATTTCCTCTCTTTGGACTGAAAAATTAAACAGATACTAAATTATGACAGTGAATTTAGAAAGGAGGGCTCCAAGGGCTTGAAAGAACATGTCTGAGATAATATGATGCTTCTAAGAATATTGCAATCACATCCAAGCAATCACCGAAGCGTGCCATGTAACTACCTCCTCAGCTAATATGCTTTTTTCTCCGTGATGACTAATCATGTTCTATTAAACAGCAGTAATGCTGGAAGAACTCAACTATACAAGTGTAATGAAGCCAGTATTCTCCCTGGACAGATTAGCTACAACTGATTTGACACATACCATCATAGGAGCTTCAAACCTGACAAACTCTGTGCTTGCTTCTGATTTATGCCGTCAAGCTCTTCGGAGAAGAGAATGAAATCCAAGTGTTCCGTTTGGTAGAGGTGAAATGTACTGATGTGCTTAACTGTCAGTTAAGGAAAGTTACCATTTCTTCTTTCATCTCCTCTTCCTCCTCCTTTCTTCTCCCTCCACCCCTTCTTTCAACACTTGTAGAGCCTCTGCCTGAAGACAACTAGTAAAATGGTCCCATGTCATGTGCTATAATTAGAGACCTCACTACCACTCTCTCTCACAAACCCTCCCTTTTTCAGTTTTCCTTATTAGAGACCTTTTATTAAAATAAAGGGTTTCTGCAGCCCCCTTTTCTCCTCTGGTCCCTTCACACTGTCCAGATGTGATTTTTCTGGAGAGGACAGAGATTGAGGGGAAAAGGGAGATGGGGAGGTATAAGACTCACAGGTCAGAGCTGGGAAGAAAATGGAGCAATATGAGGCCTGTGGATGTTACTCAGGTCAGTGAAGAAATGAATAAGTTCCTCAGATGATGGTGGGCATTCTTCCACTGCTGTTGTTCCTGTTATTGTTCTTCCTGGACAAATTGGGAGTAGCCATCAGGACAAAGCGCTCATCAGGGCAGCCATACTGCAGGAGAACATCAATGCATTCCTGGCCTGTGGCTTGCCTGGCATAGGCTAACGCTGTGTTCCCATGGGCATCACGGGCCATAACATCCACGCCATACTGTGGAAAAAACAGACGCCATTTGAGACCCTGCTTCTAACAAAGCATTAAAATGGAGTGAAAGAAAACAGCACAGCTAGACCTGAGTTTAAGGGGAGGGATGCGACGGACAGAGAGAAATACTCAAGATAGACGCTCCTTATTTTAAGGGGTTGTAAATCTGAACATGACAAACACGCTTCATGCACATACAGCTTTCTACTGAAAGATCCTCACCTGCTGCCGGTCCCGCAAATAATCTCTCACCATTGCATGTTATGCGGATTTTCCACAGTGTGTGCACCTATCCCTCTCCCCATGTCTCACTCCAGTTTTTACCACATGTAAACAGATGTGGCGAAAGACACATTTTGCAAGTGATCTCCAAGAAGGTTTAAGTGCCATCATTTGAATGGAATAGGAACATTTAAACTAAGCAAAAGAGGGAGATACCTTGAGCACCCCACTGGAATATGCTCAAAGCAATAGGGACCAGTGAAAGGTAACTCAGCACTGCATACCCAACACCACAAGGCAGGTACTCACCCAAATTAAGAGCTGAACTAACACTACATTTCCTTTCCTACATGCCAAGTGAAGGGCTGTGCGCCCATCCCCATCTCCGCAGGTCTCATTCACTTCTTCCCGGGTTCCATGGGCCAGGAGCAGGATGACAGTCCTCAAGTCCTCATCAGCTGTAGCTTGTAGCAGATGCTGGCCTAAAGAAAGTTCCAGGCACTGCAGCGGGGCAAGGAAGAGCTTCTGTTCATATTTAGCACGTATCCAGCGCTCTTTTTCTTCCCTAGAGAAGCAAAAAGAAACATGCCATTCAAAAACTGGTTCCATTGCCTTTGTGTGATATATAGTCACCTTTGGAGACAAACAATCCAAAACCACACTGCCATACAGAGAGGCTAATTAGCAAGAAAACATTTTCTTCTTGAAAATGTCAGCAAAAAAGCTTCTCTCAGAAACGTTTCTTTTATGCCGGATAAGTGCGACAAAGTTTATGACATCTACACATTTCTCCCCTGGCTGTACCTGGCCAGAGAGCTACACTACCTATTGAGTTCATGTACCAGCCTTTCACCTCCAGAAACAGAGGCTCAAGCATGCCTTGGGTCACAAGTGGAACAAGTTTGGTGCCATGCAGTTTGGCATAGGGCAGCAAAACCGGCCATCTCTACTCAAGAGAGACCCAAGACTGGAGCAGCCAAGCGGAGCTCCTGGTCAGGACTGAGATGTGCTGGCAAAGCTACACAGGGGAAGTGTGCACAGAATTTGCCTGCATTGGGCCTAGACGTAGCCATTGGCAGCACTAAATTCCCCAAAGTTCACTTCCATGAAAAAACGGACTCCTGCTTGCATCTAAAGAAAGAAAAGGGAAATGACTGAAAGATACTGACTTGCTTTTTCAGGCTGTCAGATTCGGCCACTGAACAATAACATCCCAATTTGTTTCAGAACGGGACAGAGGTTCAGGAGGTTTTTGTTTTTTAAGGAAAATCTCAGGACTTCGAAGCATCATTTCCTCTCACTGTACCAAGTAAGCACCAAAAGCTTCCTAGATACAGTTGAATTGTAGGATAATGCCACATTTTACAAGTAACTCCAATTTCTATTAAAATCTTTTCAACACACACTGATGTGCTTTGGGGGAATCTGGTCACAGGCAAATTCCCATTTATAGGGGCCCTTTGCCTAATACTTCAGGTATCTGTATGGTAATCAGTCTGTCCTGTGAAAACCACATACAGCACATAGCAGGAAAGCTACTTACTGGTGACATTTTTTCCCTCTCAAGTACAGAAAGAAAAGCTCTGTTTACACCTTTCAGCAGTGTTTACACTACTCCCAGTAATCTAGTGTCAGGTTAGCCCTAATCTGTTTTTAAATACTTATGTAAACAGATAGTTCCAACAGCAAATCTGGATTAGTTTTGCATCACTTCCTGGTACATGTGGAGTGACCTTACATTGACCCCTCTGGATGCTTTCATGCAAAGCTTTCCAAAGCATGCACTTTTCTACACAAATGACAATTCAACCTATAACTATGCAATATATAGTCATTTTTCCCCATAAAGAAAAAGTTTTTCAATGTATTCCAAAAATTATGGCTTGGACAATCCTTCAAATGGCCACCACACTCTGAATAATATTGAAACCATCTTGTGTGCTGAAAAATATCCTGTGATGCTGCTGCTTAAAAGTACATTCTATTTTAAAATATTCAATATGAGAAAAAAAAACTTTTGAATAATGTTAAAATTGTGACACAAACATACATTGACAGGGAAGGTTAATACTCCACTTATCTAGTGCTGTTGTGTACAAATAAAATCAAACCCAACAAGTACCAGTGCTGTGAGAAGGATGGAATAGCATAGCTCCAGCTGCCTAAAATGTTATGCATATTGTGGAGTTGTGTCATTTTGGTATTCCATGCACTCTTAAAAAATAACCACAGTTGGTTGTAAAACTATTATTTATCCAGGTCTTGTACATCTCCAAGTCAATGGAGTAAACAGATACAGTACTTGGAAAGCCTCATTTAAAATGTTTTAATATTTGTTAAAAATAAAAGTATGTATAATATACCAAGTATTTTATAAATATATAATTTACTCTTACAAAATGGGCAGGACTCCCAGATTAAGTGCATTTCACAGCATTATTTTAGGACCACTGCCTAGGTCAGGGGACAGTCAATTTATCTCTCTTAAAATCATACATCCAATTTTTTTCAAAAGCTGCTTTTACCCAACTGCTCCACAACAAAACATTTAAATCTTAAATTTAAGGACTGAAAGGGCACTGGGGACCGACAGCAACAGCAACCAGTAGTTGTTTCTGCAACAGGTTTTCCCAGTTCCAATCCCAGCTGTGGCATCAGTTGTGGGAACCATGACTTGAACAGAAATTGCTCTCCGTTCAGAGAAAGAAGCTGTTTTGAACAAACCTTCTATTCTACTCACAATCCAACTATGAGAAAAAGGATTTTTGTTTTGTTTTTATTAAAGATGAGCGTAACTTCAGTACGAGCCAGGAGAGCGGATACCTCAGTGTGCACAGACGTAGCAACTAAACGTGCCAGGATCAGCTGGAAGTTTTCAGAGCCGTAGGTTGCCAAAGTTTTACAAAATTCATGAGAATGGATGTTATGTTTACACTATTTTTTAACAGTTTGTCTATTTTTCCTCCACAGCATTTACATACGCTCAGAAAGCAGTTTTTACAGAGGAACATTAACTCTTCTAAAAATGTGTATCTTATGCAAAGGGGAAAAAAAGCTGCTTGAGAGTGATGCAAAGGCTTATCAGACAAAGAGAAGCTGTCATTTTTGGATGGCCTGGGGGAATCAGGAATCAGCCATTAAGCTCCAAACTGGGACCACATTATCACCCTGTTTCAAAAAGAGTAAGGAGGACAGACCACAAACTTGTTAGGTTATTATGGGTAATCCATTAATAGGGTCTGTCTATGGGGATGGGAACAGGCCACCCACCCTTGCTGTCCTGTTGGCTTAGGGGGGGGGAGGCAAAGTGCAGGACACAACCGGTCCCCCTCAAAGATTTCTACTGCTACATAACCTGGTGAAACAAACCCCTGTCTCGCTCTCTGACTCTTACTGTGTGCTGTGAGCAGAGTTCTGTACAACCATAGTAAATCTGTTGCAGGGCTGGGCAAAGGCTAGAGTTACTGGTAATCCAAGATATTCAGGAAATGGGAGAGTCTACTTGCAAGACCAGGGTTCTGCATTCTATATTAGACTCTGCCACTGTGTCATCTCATTGGCTTGCTCTGTGACCTTGAGCAGGTTACTTAATTTTACTTTACTTCAATCTCTTCAATGTGTAACATGGGCATAATACTCACCTACCTCCTATGGGTACTGAGTCTCTTAATTAATTAGGGCCAGATTCTGCCACCCTTGCTCACATTGAGTAAAGCCTTGATCTATAAGTAGTCCCGCTGAAATTAGTGGGACTATTTGTGAAATAAGATACAATTCAGGGTGGGTAAGTGTGGCAGAATCTTTTCCTTACAGTCTGTAAAGCACCTTGAGATCCTCAAATGGAAGATACTTCAATGTCAATAATTGTTTCTAGTTTGCAAGACTATTTAAAAACAATTCTAGACACAGTAGTTATTGGGGAATATACTGGATAGCAAGTGTCAGTCTGTTATATATCTAGACAGACAATAGCCATTTAAGTACATTCCTGATTAATCACACAGAAACTTTCATCTGAATACCACATGACCTGCCTGGCTAAAGATTCCCAAAATTCCACTTGAGGGTTCTAGCGGAAAGCCATGGGAAGAGCAATCAGCGCAAACACAAATAAAAAGGCTTTAAATGTTTAGCACACCCTGGGACAGCTCATTTCTGACCTCTGATGGCAAGTGAGGTTCCAAACACAACCAATGTGCAAAATGAGGCACAAGTGAGACATTCCATTTGGGTATTCCTATAGCAAATCCTATAGCCTACCTTTGATTGGCTGACCATAGTCTGGAGCTGGCAGTGTGTTCCCCAAACTCCCCTGGGTCGGTACGTTAAAACTTCAGAATTACACCTCTACTCCGATATAACACGAATTCTGATATAACGCGGTAAAGCAGCGCTCCGGGGTGGGGGGTGGGGGCGGGGCTGCGCACTTCAGCGGATCAAAGCACGTTCAATATAACGCCGTTTCACCTATAACGCAGTAAGATTTTTTGGCTCCCGATGACAGCGTTATATCGGGGTAGAGGTGTATTACTCTTTGGAGTGAAAATCCAGAAAGGCTCACAGACATCCTCTCCTGCTGTATTTCCCCTAATACAGGCTCGCTCTCCTTTGGTGTGAGTGATTTAATTTAAAATGGAAAGTTCTCACGATTTTCCTGGAAGACTGTTTTGGCTCCACTGTACCTGCTCACCCTAGGAATTATGACACGAAGACATAAATACTGTAACTGTTTCTCTGATGTCACAATTTCATTTCTGGGATCCACAGCTTGTCCTGGTTGAGCTTTCATTTTCCCAAAGGAAGGCCAGTCCAAGAGCAGAGTTGTCAGCAGTAGATCACTTAACCTCATTCCAATCCCCTGGAGGACCACTGTTCACATCCCCCGTTAGCTAATGAGCTAAAAAATGAATGATTGGAACGGTCAGCAATAAGCAGAAAGAGGAAGCATAGTACTTCACTTCAGCCTGTGCTGACATACCTTTAAATAAATCAACTGCATAAGAGTGAGAGGAAATGAGAGAAAGAGCAACTCATCAGGAGAAAGACACTGAACCAATCCCTAAAAATAAACGTGCAACTAAACATCTGCTAGTAAATATTTTTCTTCTTTTCACGTGTAACCCTGTTAACCCCTTTTCTGGGTAACCGCGCCTGTGCTAGAGACCCCAGATGTAGCCCTAGCATGCCACATCCTAATCTTAAACAAAATTAGCTTGCTTGTTTACTGTGACTTCCAAAATTCATTAACATACTTTTCTCTGGATCAGAGAGCAGGCCAAGGCCAGCTCCTCGGAGATGTTACAACATGATGTGTCTGGATCTTCTCTAGCTTGCCTGACCCAGGAGAATGCATGTGCTGCCTCTCCCAGTATGCAGAAGGACACAGCCGTTCTTCAATGACCTTCAAAATATAGCCTACTTGCACTGTACTTTTTAAAAAAAACACATGTGCACAGGGTGGATTAATAACACCGGTCTACAATTTTTGAGAAGTCGTCTGCTTCAGAGATAAAATGTTCTATTTATTATGTATTTTGATGTGCTGAATTCAAATATGACAATTAAAACAACTGATTGGCTACTGTTTCTAAGATATTTAAGTTTTTATATTTTATGTCTTTGTATATTGTGTAGATAGTAGAGTTTTAATCATAAATTGTAAACCTAGGTCTTTTCATGTGTTTATGGTTGCTTTACATGATAATATTTCACCTGTCCTGTTTATGTAACACTTTAAAAATCAGCAAAAGGGTTATATAAATACAATTTATTATGATTATAATCATCTACAAACTAATGGATAAACAAATAACACTAACAACAAGCAGAAGTACAGTAAATTAGATAAGGTGGTGCTTGCACCTTTTACCTTTATTCAGGTGAACACCAATCCATTTGAACCTTGTTTATTGATATAAACTCAAAGCCTTGTTGTCTATATCAAGGTCTGATACAACTGAATAATCATTATCATGTTGTTCCTCTGTGTCAAGGAAGTGATGATCCAATAAGTCTTGACCAAAAAGCACCATCAATTTCCTAACTTTAGTATGTCTCCATCATCACAGAACTCTAATCCACTTTAGTGTGAATAATGAAAACTGGGCCATGTTTCTGATACTATATATGAGCCAAAGTTTATGAGAAATCGAACAAAACTCAACCCTCGGTTTATTCTGATCTAATTAGGTGCTTGCTTCTCAAGATAATGTCCAATTATATAAATTACTCTGCTAGCCACATCAGATCACTATTATGGAAACATAAATACCGGGGATTGTAAAGGAGGGGGACAGAGTAGGTAGGATGAGAGGGCAGAAACAGCAAAATTGTTTAAGACACAATTATTTTGCTTCATGAACTTGCCTGTGTTGTGTGCTTGCATGCTGGAGCATACAATACTCATTTAAGAGTCCAGACTCACTTCTACTGCACCTTTTGGCTCTCTTTTTTCTATCAGGAATGCAAGTTTATATACCTGACACAGATCCAGGTAAAAGCTTAATATTGCTGGCACCATTCCTACTCGCCCTCCATACATTCACTTCTATGTCCAACCTCCTTTCCCCTCCTCAAATGCACTAAGTAGAGAAACCAGAAAGCAAGATAAGGAAATAACATGCACTTTGGAAGCAGAAATAGTGTTAGTATGGGAATTTACAATTCATTGTTTAGTCAATACAGTATATGAGAGAAAAGCCTGGAGAACTTGCCCTGAGAATTCACCAGCCCAGGCATAAAATCTACGAGCTCCATCTTATTAAACTGATAAGAAAAAAAATTATATTCTAGTCACCCTTTATCTAAAATTATTCACCCCAAGTAAGTAGGTGAATGGAATGTTGCAAGGTTGTATTAGAAATGCTACAAAAAGTGGGAGGTGGTTTATTGCATCAGGAAATCACTATCATGCCTATTTCATGTACCAGCCAAAATACAGTGTTTTAAAATGTATTTTTATCTCCCAACCGATATCCCCCAACCTTACAAAAATACGTAAACAATACACCTCCACTGTCATAGATAATGCTTTATCTGAAACAGTCTCAGCTCTCACTATATTTTATATATTTGATAACTCAAACCTTAGCACACTGTGTCTGTCACATGTATTTTACCATTTATGGCTGCATATTTAAGGCAACAAGTTTACTAATGTTTAACAATGTTTAACCTGGCTATCTCAGCATGAGTTGTTCAGCCTTGCCAGCCTGTGAGAGGTTGACAAGGATAATGCGTTGGTTCCAAGAAAGTGAGGTAAACTCCCAACCCTTCAACACCCCCTAAAACTGGCTTCACCTGCATCTCCCGTAGTATCCCAGGATGTGTCATTAACTTAGTGATTCAGTATGTAGGGAACATGTCTCATACAAGCAAAGCTGCAACCTCATCATAAACTATCTTGGCATTAGATCATGCTGCAGATTTTCTTTAAAGAAAGCTATTCAAGACAATATGTTTCAGTATTCGATAAATTATCACCTGGTTTTATTGGAATTTGCAATGCAGTGTTTTGGTAGGGAAAAGCAATGGAACAAAGACATTTGGTTGGAAGGGTGAGGAAGGAGGCATTTACAATTTTTAAAAACTGTGGACTGGAAAGGGGGGGGGGGGAAGAGAGGGTCAGAAGAATGGGCTAGCAGCAAGGAATTTCCAAAGTGTCTTCCTGCCTCTAGCAAAGCAGGAACTGGGAGGAGAGGCATGGAAGAGGAGCTCGGAACAAAATGCTGAGAAAACAGAGGGGGCTTCCTCTCTCTGCAGGAGAAGACCCCACTCTATTGCAAAGTAAGTGCTTAGCAGTTGACTGCTTCCTCACATGCATGCCTTCTCTCCTAGGCTGCGTTGCTAAGGGGGAAGGAGCACAGGCCTGCTAGGGATGTAGGCCCCTGGCCAACAAGGGGGCCGCAGACAGCAAACAAAGACCGATGGATATTTATTCCTTAATTACCAAAAGCCTTTAAGAAACTGGCCACTGTAAATCCCACATGCCGAGAAAGGGAAGCAAAGGACAAGGATTTATGTGCACTAGGCCACAGAGGAAATAAATATTCCTGTGGCTCTTGATCAATATTATGAGTGTTTTGCCAAGCCGCAGGGTGTTTTATGAACTTTAAGGACAGAGAAGGATAATTAAATAAATAAAATCAACCTATTAAGCTTATTACTTCTTACAAGTTACAGTTAGATACATCAGGCAGATGAAATAGGGCCATGCAGAAAAGCTGTGGAGAGGACAACATCCAAATGTATTGCGGCAATAAGCAGACAAGCAGGGCCTACAATACTTGGCCAGTGAGTTCAGGGCCAGTCAATGCAGGGAATCTTGCTGAGAAATGCTTTTATTCTCTGTTGTAGGCAGAGAAGCTATCAGGATGAGGATGGTGTTCAATCTATTTCCAGTTTACTAGAAAGGAGAGGTGTAAAATTCATAATGCAGTGTTACAGAACTACTCCACATTCAAGTTTATTCTCATTTCATAATGAATATGAATACAGGCCCAATTTCTCATTAATAGCAGGCCTGTTTTTCACATAGAAATGCTCCCTCCTCCTCCCCACAACTTATTTTATTTTATTTTAAACAAAGGGGGCTTCACACCAAAAGGATGCAAAAGACACATTTTCTGATGTTTTGGAAGTTTCACCTGATATTTAACAAAACAAAAGATCATTCATGAGAGATTCAGTAGCCCACAAATCAAAAAGTTTTTCTATCAGTAACTCCACAACTGTACTTCGTACTTCAGTCATACCATTACAAACTGATGTTACAAATTTCAGGAGCTCCTAATAGCAACGATTTCTTATACAAGCATTCTGACTTGAATCATTCTATCAGTTTAATCACTTATTGAAAGCTAATCATCCTTTTGATTTTCTGAAGACACCAGCCCTGCATATCTACTTCGTTTCTGACACTCCACCACCAAATAGCTGCATTTCATGTGTTTTCAAGCTCTGTTTTTCAGTGCTGCCATGAAATAACCTGAGCTTCCCTCAGGTGCTAGACAACTGCTGGAGTTACTACTGTATAACATTAATTACCAGCCTGGCCAGGACATCAAGGCTTACTGACATGAAGTGAACTGGATAAATATACTGTAATTGTGGACTCTGCTACACTATATAAATCAGCAGTAAATTTAGTGTTTTCATTGCAGTACACACCACTAAACCTAATAATTTTTAAGGCACATTTGATAAAATATATCACAGCTGAGGATTACTCTGAATGTGATTAAATAAAAGTCACACAACATAGTATAGGGAACACTGCAGATACTAAGGAAAGCTTTCTTAAGTTATCAAAGACATGACAAGGTTGTAAGTGTGACAACTATAAACCCTATAAATATGTTATTAAGTCTTTTCCTGTTTCAAATCTAACCATATTTTCTGTCAGACATGCACTTCATAAACCATGATGCCTTCCAGAGCTTGTATCTTCTCATCGAAGCCAAAACAATTAGTAATTTTTATACAGTACCTGTACTACCAACAGCTGTAAAGAAAGGAAAAATGATATAGCGAATTGTAACACTTTTCAATGCACAGCTTGGAAAAATCTGTAATAAAATTAAATTAAACACTAGGGGGGGGGGGAAGAGAAGGGTGGCTTGTGGGCCATGGAATCATTCAAATCCAGACCACAACAGAAGTGAACAAAAGTTATCTTCCAATAGCTGTTTGAAGGTGCACAGAAATTGAAAAGAGTTGGTGCCATCAGAACAGTTTCTAGCAGACAGATGTCCCCACCCACAACACATTCCTGAGCGCCCCCTCCCTTCCATATTTGTTTTTCTTGCAGGCAGTGTCATCACTAGGAGGCGATGGATGTATTCAAGGGACACAGAGTACATTATTTCGTCTCTCACAGAGATGACCCCCCGCTAAGAAGAGGGCTGAGGCACGCTGTCAGAGCAGCATGGGGAAATTTACATTGAAACTATGTATCAGCCCCTATTAGATAGAGCCTGGCCAATCTGGCAACTTTTAAGCATACTAAAAATTAATTAAGAAGAAGAAAGTCACCAAAGTTATTTTACAGCGGATACACAAACAAATTATAAACCCTGGAGTACATTCTTGGTGATTCCTTAGACCTTAGTCCATCCTGTGCTTTGCTGCACATTGGGCTACCCATATTTGCCACCCTTGCCTGTTAACTGCCCTTCTCTCCACATCTTCCCATTTCATGTTGAGGTTCTTGATGTTGTTCAGAACGGTTCGTTTCCATGTTATTCACAGTCTTCCCCTCTTTCTTCTTGTGTTTTCTGGCTTCCTTTCAAGGGTGGTATTTGGTAAGCGTTCTTTTTCCATTCTCAACACATATTCCAGCCCCTGATTTTTTAGATTTGAGAGTAATTTTTCTGACTTCCTCATTCGTCTTCCTATCTCTATATGTTATTCCCAATATTCTTCTCAGACATTTGTGATGAAATGCATCCAGCTTTTGTGTATCTTTCGTGTTAAGTTGCCATCAGGGCCATCCTTAGGCATATGCTGAGTGCGGGGAAAGGATCGCCCCCTGCACTCACCGGTGGCAGGAAGTGGAGCCACGCGGCCCCAACCCGCTCCGCTTCCCTTGCTCCGGCCCCAGCTATGTCACTCGAGTTCGGGAAAGGACCACCCTGGCTCTCACCGGCAGCGGGAAGCAGAGCACCGTGGCTGGGAGCTGGCGGAGTAGAGCGGGCGGGGAAGTGGAGCAGGCTGCTCCTGGCTCCTCGCTAATCCCCAGGACCACTCTGGGCCTATGGGGCCCCCAAAAGTGGCCCCCCACAGCTCCTGCCTCCCAGACCCAGGGGGGCTGCGTAGGGCACCCAAATGCCTAGGGACGGCCCTGGTTGCCATGTCTCACTACATGTTGTGATGGCGATAACAATTGCTTTGTACACATTCAGTTTTGTCTTGAAGGAGATTTTTTGAGTTGCCAGATGTTTCTGAGTCTTCCAAATGCAGCGTTTGCCTTCCTGATTCTTCTTCTTTCCTTGGAACTAGTACCATCTTGGCTGATGATACTTCTAAGGTTCGTAAAATTGTCCACCTTCTCCAGTTTCTCCTCTTCAATTTTGATTTCTGTCCCTGTAGTCCCCATTAACATGACTTTACATTTCTTTGCATCATTACTTCTTTTACTTGGTTTGTGCATTTTTGTAGTCGGCTGGCATCTTCACTGATAACAGCGATGTTGTCAGCAAATTCTAGATCAATTATCCTTGAATTGTTCCATTTTAGGCCATATGTTATCACTGTTGCATTGTTTTTATCCATAGTCAATGACTAGCATAAACAAAAAAGGAGACAGGATGCCTTACACCTTACACCTGTCTTGATGCTGAATGGCTACTCAATCCATTTTTATGCGGCATTTTGAGTTGGCATAGAATGCCTTCATCATGTTGATTGTTTTGTTGGAATTCCATATTGTTTCACAATTTTCCACATTGTTTCTCTGTTTACACTATAGAATGCCTTTTAAAAGACCACAAAATTGATGGCAAGACTGCCTTGGAATTCAGTAATATGCAAATAAAGAGAATATTAATTGCAATGGTATGCCCATTGCATTTCCTCATACATGTATAATCTGATTTATCTAGATATCTATTAAGTATGTAAATGATAAATTTCCATTGTGTGATTTCTTAAATGCAGACTGATTGGAAATTTCAGTTTACAATTTAATATATAACACTAAGTGTTGGAGCATTGCATTAATTTGCTGGTTGCTACGGGTATCTCTCCCCCATATGGAGACCACATTTCCGAAAAGTGAAAGCATTTTTTAAAGCTCCATTCAAGGGGTTGAAAATAATGCTTTCTCTTTTTTAAAAAAACAGCATACCAATTTCTATGTTTATGCTAATTAGTCACACTAAAGGTAAACCAAAAACTGGAGACTTGCTTTGAATGGACATTTCAATTCAAAATGAACATGACAACATTTTGTGCAAATGAAGGCAGTTTTTCATCATATTATTTATGAAAAAGTGACTATTTTAATATAAATTATACCAAAATCCATCAGGCTTCTGCTTTCACGTTCATATAATTGTAGAGTTTTTTGTACAATATTTAAGCAGTAGAAAAATGTGACACAAATATTTCAATGCATAAATTTCAATAAATCTGTGCCAGGTGAGAAGCAGACCGAGGTAGTCAAGTGAGGTTCTCAGAGACCCAGTGTAATGTGGCATATAACAGGGATGTACATCAGCAATGTACTTTACAGCAGTTCTTTCTGTGATGCGACTATCACACTGCATTAGGGATACCATAACAGTCGCTGATGTGATCTGCTTTGGAACATATCGCATCATAAACAGATGAAAGAAGAGAAATGGAGCTTTTCTTCTGCTCATAATATTATAAAGTGGATAAGTATCATAGCTATGAGTGCACCAATGCTTTACAAATAATGAAAGGGAATAATCCAGGCTCCACCCAAGAGCTAATACACGTTTGTGATTTACACATTAAAAAAAATGTCTCAAACAGGGACTTGTCTATAACCAAAACGGATTGCACAGGAGTAGTTGAGTTGCGTGGGAATGGAAAGGCCTGGGAAGACCTGAGATACAGAATCTGTATACAATTTTTCTTTGAAGACTAGAAAACAGAGGAGGATGTTCATATTGTGTATATGTGGGCGCTTACATAGAAAGTTTAAAATCACTAGACAATCCAAAACTCTTGCTAATGTTAATGTCTAAAACAACCTACATTTGGGCTACAAAAAAAGAAAATTACCCTGTTAACTATTAGAGAGGCAAGGGGGTGAGGTAATATCTTTTATTGGACCAACTTCTGTTGCTGAGAGACAAGTTTTCAAGCCACACAGAGCTCTTCTTCAGGTCTGGGAAAGGTACTCTGAGCCTCACAGCAAAATGCAAGGTGGAACAGATTGTTTAATATAAGTAGTTAGCACATATTATAAGGGACCATTCAAGGTAGAGTAGTCTGTTAACACCTCTGCAGTCATAGGACAAAAAGAGGGGGTTAGTGGGTTACAGATTGTTGTAATAAGCCATTAATCCAGTGTCTTTGTTCAGCCTGTGATTTGTAGTGTCTAGCAGAGTAATGAGTTTAAGCTCTCAGGCTCGTCCTTTGAAAGTGTTGTGCAGGTTTCCTTTGAGGACGAGGACTGTTAGGTCAGATATGGAGTGATCGCTTTGGGAAAAGTGTTCCCCCACAGGTGAGAGTGTGTTTTTGTCTTTTATCATTTTCCTGTGTGAGTTCCTTCAAGAGAGCAGTGATTGTCTGGTTTCACCCACATAGTTGTTATCAGGGCATTTAGTGCACTGGATAAGATATACCACACGTTGCATAACAGGTCACTCTATCTTGAATAGTCCCCTACAATATGTGCTAACTACTTATGCTAAGTATCCAGGGTAGCCTTGTTAGTCTGTATCCACAAAAACAAGGAGCCCGGTGGCACCTGACTCCTGGTACTTACGCTAAGCAATCTGTTCCACCTTGCCTTTTGCTGTGATTCTCGGAGCAGGTTTCCCAGACCTGAAGAAGAGCTCTGTGTGGCTCGAAAGCATGTCTCTCTCAGCAACAGAGGTTGGTCCAATAAAAGGTATTACCTCACCAACCTCGTCTCTCTAATATCCTGGGTCTGACACAGTTACAACTACATTGCATACTGTTCACCATGTTAGAACATTACAATTTAAAAACAAATATTTTACCAGTGAAACCATCACGGCAGATATATTTGTTATGCCTCCATAGAAAATAAAAACACTCTTTGGGAGGAAGAAAAAAAAAAAGATTATACTGGCTCATACATATGAAATTATAGCTAAACAAAAATCTTCAGTACTAAAACTCAGTACTTGAGCACAGATTATGAAAAAAACTTGCATTCAGAGCAACAAGCAAATGAGAAAATGTTTTGATATTGTCAATGTCAGAAGCAGAGAACAGGCACAATTTCAGCTGAAGTTTTAGTGCATGAAAACCAAAGAATACATCACAAAAAAATCCAAATTATAAATGGTAATCGAAGTTTTAATGCACAAAGTTCTCCTTGCTTTGCTGCAACTGACCTCTATAGTCTTTACCTCCCTTTCCAGTGACTCCATTTGAGACCCTTCAATCATCACTGCTTCCCTTTCCAATCCTTTACCACTATGAGCTTCTCTCGTCTCCTCTGTCAGACACTGTAATCTCTTCTCCCCTCCCCCCCCCCCAAATCTCTCTTTGTCCTGCTTACCATGAAACCTTTCATCTCTACTTCTTCAGCCACTCTGGGACTCTCTTATCTCCATCATAATTTAATCCAAGGTTCTGGAGCCAAAACTGATAGAAGTCTGGTGGTGTATTAACAATGTTTAAAATGTCACATCACTGACTGCCACATTTTGTGATCAAGCTCTATCTATTGGCGTGGTAGGTCAACTGAAGGAGTGCCTTCTTTTCATCAATACATTATATTCCCCCTATAATTTAAGAGCTAAATTAGAAGCTAATGGAGTACAGGTGCTCAGCACCTTTGAAAAATCAGGCCAGAAGTAACATTTAAAATTGGCGTTGGGAAAGTGCATCGTCCAACATTTTCTGAAAGTGTACAGCATCTCAAGTACTTCCTCTAGAAACAAAAATCAAACTAACAATAACTTGAACAGCAAAGGAATCTTAGACTCTTACCAACAAAGTAACCATTAATGAGTTGTTTAATTGCAATGAGGAAAACAGAAGGCCTTGTGTAAAATGCCTGTCTAGTTCTGGCTGCCCAATTCTCCTGTCTCATGCACTGTTTCGAAAAAGTGCCATGAAAATGGAATTCAGCTGAGTTCCAGTGAAGAACTTTCACAGTAAGTTAACAGTTGTTGACATGCTTGTAGGCACTGGAGGAAAAGGAAAGGAAGGAGTTTCATTCTGAATGAGTTACCTGGGATTTCAGTTGTGCGATTCCCATTTACTTTAAAGGGAATAATACAACTAAAAAACCTGCACAAGTCTTTGAGAATGCTCTCCTAGATGCCCCATAAGGAATCACCACAGTCCAACTGAGTTTTGAAGGTTCTCTGCTACTCTTCTAGTCTAACATCAATGAAAAATTGCCAGGAGCATGGCCCTTGGTGAACACCATCCTCAGCCCACTATGCAGCCTCACGCTGTGGTATTCTTTGGGCTGTCAGTGTGCTGCCAATGTAACCATGCTGCCAGGAAGAAGGCGAGGAGGGAGATGAGATTGTGATGTTGGGGGAAGAGGTGAGAAGAGAGGATAAAAAGATCTGCTTAGTTTTACAAAGTTAGAATAGTCCCTTGGCCAAAATGTTTGGGTGTCCAACTGGAGACACTTAAGAGGGACCTGGATTTTCAGTGGGTAGGTGCCCAGCACCTTCTGAAAGTCAGGTCTCTCTAAGGTGACTGAAGTTGGGCACACAAAATCATTAGTCATGCCTGGAAACTTTTAAGCTTTTATGGTTTAGTAGCAATAGGCTCAGAACCTGCATTTGTAAAATATGAAAAACGCGCATAAAATCTGACAGCTTGTAAGCAAAAGAAAATATGCACAGGTGATACACGCCAACTGTAAGGCCAAGAAGTTCCTATTATACAGAGACTCGATGGAAGTATCTACAAGGAATTTCAGATGTGCACCAAAATGGATTATTCTGTTCCAATTTCCAAAGCAATATTGGCTTAAAAGACTTTGCTGTTGTTGCCGTTTTCCTGCACAGTCTCTTCAGGTCACATTTGGAAATTATTTAAAAAAAGGTAAAATGTCTAATCTGTTACCAATTAGAAAAAACATGTGAATATTATTTTCTAATTTGCGACTCTTGAGTGTCTCTCTCAAAACCAGAGAGAAGTAATTGAAATAATTATGTCTGCTCCTGAATATTTCTATTATACTCTTGAAATAAGAGGGTGGGTATGTCTTCTTTTGCCTGATGTGCCCTAGGGCTGAATGTATCAATAAGTACATCAAAGCCCTGAACATGAACTGCCACAAAATTGTAATTTCTACAAAGTGCGTACATTGGTCCATGGCAGCTGCTGCCCAAGGGCTGCCAAACTGATTAGTTAGCTTCTAATGGGCTTTGTGCAAAACTTGGATGGGGGAGGGAAGTAGTAAGAAGGGAAGGAAAGTTTAACAGTAAACACTCAGCCTGCCATGCTATTCAAGAAGTCTACTAGCAAAATGACTAATTTTCAGAGGACTATTGATGTACACGCTATAACCCCATGATTTATAATAGCAGCAAAGAAGATTTTTTTTTAAACCCAGATGCAGTGCGACTTGAGTGACTAACTCCTGAAAATTGGTAATTTCCTGGTGGTTAGCAGTAAAGGGCCTACCAATGAGAAAGCAGAACATGCTAATAAATTTATAGTGCGTTATATGCCAATTAGACCCCTTCAGCCATTCAAGAGGCAGTGCCACCAATCAGGTTATCATTCCATAAATGTACTCTTTAGAGCTGATCTCATCACAAATCAATCTTGCATTTAGATTTCCAAAGCATAATTCTCATTAGTCTTAACCCAGAAATGTATTTGTGAAACAACACACTGGGGTTATTTTTCCCCTCTAAGTGCCCTCTCCCTATACCCTGTGCACAGTTATTCTTCTTGTGTACAGTTGTGTCTGTACTTCAAATGGTAAATAATAATGCTGAATACCACATTAATTCTGTACAGACCCAGATTTATTACAGACTTCATACTTGGGAGTTTCACCGCCATTCACAAGCCATCCGTGAATCTCTTGGTTAAATTACATCCTTGTATTTAATCATGCACCATGTATTATTCTATCAATACAGTGACTCATATTAGATTCATCATCTCACATTTTTTTCTCACTATGACACCCAAAAGTGCCAGATACCCAATAATGGCTTGGTTTGGCATCACAGTCAGCGAGGAAAAAATCAAGTATAAGAAAGAAAAAAAAAAACCAGTCTGGTTTCGGCCTGCTCAGTACATTTTCTACCCTGGCCACTGTTTTTGATACCTCTTGGTGCTTATATCTATACAAGAAACACTGTATTTTGGATTACATAAAGTGTATTTCCTTTCTTCCTTCTCTGCTGAATAAGGCCACATAAGGATTCTGGTTTTAACTCTGACTCAATGCAATGTAAGATGCACATAAGTCAGCATTCTAATGTCCAAAGCCATGCCAGACTCATCAGTTTACATTTTCACTGCATTGACATGGATCAAGATGCTAATATGTACAGGCAGTACAAGGCACCTGAGATTAATAATTCGGAGCACATTTTCCTCGCACCACCTTCTTTTCTTTCAGCAGTCTTTGAGATCTGAATCTGACAAGGGTGTCATGTAAACATGCTGTTATATCACTGTGTGGGCCTTTACATATTTCATTTCAAAACTACTTGCCATTTGTGCTAGCAGTTGATCAAATCTGATCTGATTGAACTAAATGTTACATGATTTGCCTCAGTAAGTGTAGCAGTAAATTCTGGCACATGCTAACAGCACCATCAGCAGACAAAAACCTAACACAGCTATTGCATCTCACTAGTTCTTGCAGCCATACACTTATGGGGGCTCAGAGAAAAGTCTCTGGAACCTCAGGAGTCTGTTGATTGAATTGCTGCCGAGGAGAGCAATGAACAAATGCAAACTCTTTCTACCATCTTCCTCTATAACGTACAATATTATTAACAAGCTGTGAGATATTGGCAGACCCCACAAAGGGTACTAACCTTCTGTACAGACCTGAGTGAATGACTGATTTTTTTGGTTTGGTGGCCATACTGAAAGATCTGAAAAAATGTTTGGTTCCTGCCAAAGCAAAAACGCATTTTTTTTTAAAAATGAAATGCTGAGAAATGACATTTTGAAACGTTTCCATTTAAACAAAATGTTAAAACTGTCCATTTAGAAAATGGTGAAACAACATTCTGACTTTTGCAAGTTTTCCCCCTTGTTTTTTATTTGGTTGAAACTATTTGCCAAATTTCACCCGACCTCTCAAATAGTTTCGGTCTGCATTTTTCGGTAAATTTGCTATTTGCTAAAAAAATGTTGCCCAGCTCTACTCATGTGGACAACTGTCGTACAGTTATAGAATTTCTATCACATAAGCAAAATGGAGTGCACTTAACAGGGACTGCATGGCTCAGTGGTTTAGTAATGGGCTGAGCCTTTCACTGGTCCAGGTTGGTACTGAATTAAAGTCATTGCATTGAATGCAATCCACTTTTTGCCTCTCAATTAGAATCCATGTGGCCATAAAACAAAAACAAAAAAAGTGTCCAGTCCCTATGGTAATAAAGACTTGAAAACATGGGGAGTGTACATCTATTCAGTGTTATTCTCTTTTTTAGCAGACAAGCTGAAACAATAGCTATGCGAGGTGCAAACTGGCCCATTCACTGTGCTTACTCTGAAAACTACAAGTGACAATTTAAATGTTAATATTAACTAATTCACTGCTGATAATTTTAGCAGAACCATCACACTCAGGTGCTTATCCTACAATTCCAGACTACCGACAAAAGCTCCAGCTGTCTCCTACTACCAGCTTTCCCAACCACTTTTACAATGCAGTTATGAATTGCCAATACGAAGACCTGTGGGTATGAAAAATTGAAAGTATGTGGACAGCATGAAACATGTCAAATTTGTTGTCAAGGGAAATAACAGCGGGGCAATTTTACTGAATGTACTCATCATTTCTAAACTTCATTTTAAAGTTGAAATAAAGCTGCAGCTTTATTTAATCTGCCATGCTAGAGGACCTGGCTCCATCTTGCTGCATTGCACAACAGGCTTAGGTCATTACATATCATATGTTCTGTGGCCTGTATTAAATGAGTTAGTAGTTTTAGTTCCGTTCCTAGGGGACAAAGATGACATTAAAAAAAAACCCTAACGCGACATCCCTATGATATCCTTGTTTGCAACCTTAGCACTGACCGACCATGAGCTAAATGGCCAGGGAGGCCAAATTAGTCTCCTATCCCTATGCTAGAAAGTCCAAGTGAGGATTGAAAGTCATTAGTGGGCAGTGTGAAGCAGCTCTCATTTCTCACAACCTATGTTACAGCTATTCTGCAGATAGAGAACTTCAGTGACTGCCAGTCTGACATCTTTCACGAAGAGGAATTCTGAACACTAAAATTCACTGAAACAAATTTCCAAACCGAAGGGAAAAAATGGACTTTCTTTCCTGCTCTCTTGGTTTGTGTGGCTGGGAGCGCTAAATTTCAGTCTTGATAAGATTTTATTTTGCTTGCTATAGAAAAGCTACCTCTGCCCTCACCCATTTTAAGTTTTGCAGAGCCTTTCCATATAAACATATGAACAGTGTCAGAAGATGCCTCGGCCTTGGGCTGTCACCTGCATTTTATTTCTACTTAACCTCTTAAATAACTTTGGAATGCACTTTGTCCCCTGATGGGCACCGTAATGAGATCCAACTGTCAATCACAGCTCCATTAGTGTGGACAGACTTTCACTTCCTGAAACAATTTATTGGATTCCCAGAAGCAAATGGGCCTTCTTCCTTTTCAGCTCTGTTTTTAGGGGAGCTATTCAGAGGGAGTGGGTATCCCTTCTGTTCCTGCTGAGCTGCCTTTGTTTCCTCCGTTTACTCATGAAAACAGTTTCCTGAGTTTACCCACCTCTTCTGTCCTGGGTAGGCCAAGTGTTTGCCAAAACTTTTTTTTTTTTCCCTACTGCTCAGTTCACCAGCGCTATACAAAACCCACCAGCTGTTTCCAGCTCCTGGCTCAGGGAGAAAGCGAATTTTACTGTTAACCCCTTCCCAACATAAAGTTACTTCCAGAACTGGAACTTGTTGGGTAGTGGTTTAATTTCATGCAGAGAATAGAAAAGATACTACCGTAGTACAATCACAGGCTGCAGAGTGGGATTCTAAGGTACCTATTTTTAATTTGTCCCTGCTCCACATCATTTTAGTTTGATGGCTGCTTTTGCTTTCCTTAGCTTCTCTTAGTTAAATTCAAATTGCAGCTCAAGATAATCTTACTGATAAAGGATAAAACTGCTTTATTTGAAACACTCTCTTTAAAGGAGCGTTTTTATTTCACTGAATGTATGCAGTTCTTATGGGGTTTGTTTGCGATTTGAAAAATTGTTTTGATGAGATAAAAACTTATTTTATTTAAAAATATTCCAATTTTGCCCCAAAGGAATTTAAATGGTTAGTTAATCTTTCTGCTTCAAGAACAACCCACTGAGTAAATACAAGGGCTCAAGATTATATAAAACAATATTTTTTCTTCTACCACTGGTCTTGAAGAATCAAATACACTGCACAACTGCAGTTCAGCATTAGCAGTATGCCCTTTTAGTATAAATCAGTTTAACTTTTAGCCTGGGAAAAAAAAAATTGAAACAAGAGGATAGTTATCTCTAGCCTTCTGTGATTCTCAAGTCAATAGTAAATTGGGGGACTCGTTAGTGCCATAGAGATCCAATCAGGATGAAATTATGCAGTCATGTAAGAAATAATATCTATTAGGCTAATTTAATCAACGAATACTTTACAGATGAATTAGAATGCAGAATCCAATTATTTCAAACATTTGGACTGTCAGCCACTGTGTTTTTTAAGCAGAAGGGAGGTTTAGGGAACCTTTTTAAAAGGCAGTGAATGAGGTGCACTTATAACAGGAGAGCTTATAACAGCAGAAAACTGACAACTACAATCAGTACCTTACACTGATCAGACAGATCGCACCCAAGCGGGCCTAATCTAACCATTCTACCCAGCCTCTGCAGCACATTTCTCCTGTATATTGGCCCAGACAGCTTGATTTGCTGTCTCAGTGACTGATAATTACTGTCTCAAGTCTTTATAATTTCCCCTTGCCACTCACCCTTTAAAAAAAGTGTTAAAATTCTTTTGCTATGGTATTTCTTCTTCTTTGGTTTGTTTTAAAGGTAATATGCATGCGAGAAGGGTGTTTCTGTTTCACAACTCCCCATTGGTTGGCTATAGTATCGTCTAAAGAAAGGACATACTGGTTTGCAATGCCAGCTAGAGGGAGATGATGAACGACACTTACTACTAAGGAAGGAAAGGGAGAATTATTTTAGAAGAAAACCTGAGTGAAATGGGTCTTGCAGCACAGTTTGGTCCACATCACACTGGACAGCATGAAGCCTTAGTCACAATTGTTACTAGGGCTGCATATACATAATCCATATTCTAGGTCCAATATTTGTATACCAAATAGAATAATATACATTTTGCCCATACTTTGCAGGAAAAAATCACATTTTACCCACCCAAAGACACTCTTTTCCCTACATTTTCTTTTCTCTGAGATGAGACCTTTGAGTCCTTTGCCATAGAACAGAAAAATAGGAATTGCCATAATGGACCAGATTTATGGTTAATCTGGTGCAGTATTCGGTCTCCAACCGTGGCTGGCACCAGATGTTTCAGAGGAAAGTGCAGAAAACCTTGCAGGACAGGATGTGGGAGAATCTATTCCCCAGAACAGTCTTCTTGTAACCCTTAATAGTCAGAGATTGGTGTAAGCCCCAACAGAAGTTTTTAGATTCCTTCTTAAACTGAGTTCTGGAGTACTGTAAAAAGTCACAGACCTGTCTCCCAAGAGTGCTCTTGTCAGGAGGGACCGTCCACTGCATTAACCACAGAAAAAGTTCTTCCAAAGCTAATAAACCAGTAATTATACTCAGGCGAAATTATGAATAAATTATGCCAATTCTTCACTACAAATATGGGCAGTAAATCTGACCTTTTTTTTTTTTTGGAGAAAACATTTGATTAGTGGACAAGCTTCTTTTGAAAGCATATGTCCACTAATCCAACACTTTTGGGAAATGCTAAAATGCTAGCAAACAGGAAGGGAAATAAGATCAGGAAAAAACTAGTAAATCTGACCCCTCAACAGCCTGGAAAACCCTGGTAAGTGGAAACTTCATCTTGTGGCACTCTCCTTCCAAAGGATTCTCAAGTGAATACTGAAAGTTAAATCTGTGCTCTGTGAAGGTACACATAATGGACGATACTGATGGTTACGTATTTCTTCTATTAGGACACTCGCTTTTTCAGCCAATGACAGAGACACAGATGCTGTGAAAAACTTGTTTCCTTGTTGCAGGATGCGTACTTTCTGTTGCTTTGTATGTTTCAGTATGGCAATTCTTGAGTCATCTAGGTGGAGTCGAATACTTTTTTGCTCTGACATCTGGAGCAGTTAGCAGATTCACTTATGGAATGACTCCTGTGCTCATTTAAATCTTTAATGCTCTTCTGTCCAAATTATGCCTTTTCATGTGATGAATTAGCACACAATGTGGGAAGGACAACTTTCTGTAATCTGTGGAATATCAACTATTGATTACTTTGGGAAACCAAAGAAAAGAGTTATAAGTAAACTGTTTTGATTGATAAGAAGCAAAAGGATACTTCATGCAGTGGCTCAGTGAAGGCCTTGATGAATGCCTTAAGGACTATGGTGAGTCTTCACTGAAGGCATTCAATAGCATGGGGAAGATTAAAGATATTTATTGCTCAACAAAAACAAGTGAGATGTGTGGGTCAACTGGGATGGGATGATTGCAATCTGCTGATGAGACCAAGCGTAAGGCTGACACTTGTAATTTTTGCACAGCTAAAACAAATTCATTTTCAGGCTCTGCTATAGAATATATAAGATGTTGGTTATCTCCTTTTCCTTACCCCAGTTACAGAAACTCATTCTAGAATCAATTCTTGCAGTAGATGTTCTTCTAGATGACATCAGCATTTCTTCTACTTTGGGAGCATAGATTATTTTCGATCATCTCCATTTTAGTAATCCTTATGCTTACAGAAACCTGAAATAGCTGATCCAGGAAGACTGAAAGCGCCTTCTAGTGAAATTTAAACCACTTCTGAGAATCAGATCTCCTGGGCTAATGGAAGGACCATTAAAATGACTAATTCTATTCTAATTTGTCTGCACTTCCTATGTGAAGAGAAAGTGGGGAAAGGCATATATAAATTGACTAACTAGTTTTATGATAGCAAAATTACTGCCTTATCTTTGAGATTTTTTTTTCCTGTGGAAATGTGCATCTTACTTTGTTCTCTGCTGAGGCAGAAGGATTTATCATTGAATTTCCTGATGCTACCATGATCTGCTGCAACTTGGAGTATTTCAGGTTCTGTTCTTCCTAATGGACTGTTTGGAGACTGTGCCAGTCCATGTTTATTGTTGCACTTCTTTTACATGAACAGATGTAATTGGTAATTCAGCTACTCAGCTGAAGAAAAATATTGTTTCCTTGTCTGCCTTTTGCACCTCCTGGCATGTTAACGTCTGATCCAGGAATATTTGAGGTTTTGGATACTCAGTGAGAATCAGGCTCTAATGGTCTCATGTTCCATCCTTCTAATGGCAGAATTTTCAGGCCATAAACCCTACAAGGCACAATGGATTGATCTCGAGTTAGTAATTTGCTTATTGTCTGCTGGAGTTTGCAGAAACTCACCACAAATGAAGTCACTCATCCTTACTTCATAGCTAGGAAGATCTGAAAGTGCAGAATTTTCTGAGAGGAATTAGGCTGCTTTGGGGTATGTCGATTACAAACCTGTTTCACCCAGAGTCTCAGCGGTGAGTTGGGTGTCTGCTGTTAATGGATTCCTTTTGGGTTCTAGGCTTGATAAGAAAATAGGATGTGTGCACTCTCTCTGACTTCAGTTGAGATATGACTATTAATTGCATCTTTGAGAAAAGGGCTGTCTATGACCAGATAAAGAAAAGTCTGGGACCTGAGAGATTTCTGGTACAAAGTTCTTATGCGAGTGTGCAGATAGGCTTCTGAGAGATCCAACAAAGTAAGGCAGTCGCCAGGGAAAGTGCTGAGGTGAACTTTTATCAGAAATGTTGTCTTCTTTCTAGAAACAGAACGTCCAAGCAATTACTCTTCTATTGAAACTGTCTCAATTACACTTATTCTTTCGATGCAGGCAACTGATCTCTTTTATCCTAAGTTTTCTTTTGGTGTGTGTGATTGTTTTTTTGGGAAGGTTGTGAATGGAAGAAAGCACTTTGAAGCACTTGCTAGTACACCTCTACCCCAATATAACGCGACCCGACATAACACGAATTCGGATATAACGTGGTAAAACAGTACTCCCGGGGGGGGGGGGTGGGAGGGGGGCAGGGCTGCTCACTCCGGTGGATCAAAACAAGTTAGATATAACGCGGTTTCACCTATAACGCGGTAAGATTTTTTGGCTCCCGAGGACAGCGTTATATCAGGGTAGAGGTGTAGTTCTATAGCAAATTATTCGTAAGACACAATTATCTTGAGTACAGTCTGTCTATTCTAGAAGGAAGTGGGATAATTGCCAACCAGTTCAACAGCGACCTTCATATGGTGGATAGGAACGTTGACTAGAAATACCAGTCACTGAGATGGGCTGCAGATTCAAAGTTTGTTCAAATTCTTTACAAGTTATTTGCTGTAATCAGTGGCTGCCTGAGAGTTGCAATTAACTTTACCTATTTTTGGTGTTTCTATCAAACTTGCTCCAATGACCCAGGCTGACACAATATTACATTATATTCGGGGAACACTGGGGCTTTCCTGTCATCCGAGGGGGACAGAAAGAACTCACATAGGAGCTGGGGTGTTTTATAATAATGTGTTCAGAGCCTGACCACGAAGGAGCTTTAGAGATTGAGTTGGAAGTTCAGACAAGCAGCAGCATCGGGATACAAGGCAGAACCTGGTGGAAAGATATGCAGTTGGTATATATAATAATACATGTTCCCAAAGGAGGGAACTAGGATTTCTCTCTCTTTTTTTTTTTTTTTTTTTAAGTGGCCTTTGAGGTTGGTATTTTGAAGCCTATCAGACCAGCGTGTCACATTACTGGTCTTTCCTGTTTACATTCAGCAAGTGATTCTTAATCTGAACAAATACAAAGTGATTCATACAAATTAGTTTGCATAATATTATGTAAAAAAAGAAAACCAGTTTTTTGCTGATCATTTTCAGATCAGAAGAACGAGACACAGACCTACTGGGTTATTACCATGTTGTTGTTTTTTTAAACTGGACAAAACTACAATTATATTTCTTTTAGCAGTGAAAACGTGCTTTGCCTTTCTGAAACAGGAAATTTAAGATGAATTTGTTGAAAACTGATCAGCTTCCCAATACAGCTGCAAAGAGGCTTTTAGCAGTCAGATTCTGTTTTTTGGGGGGATCCTACATTAGGAATACCGAGGATAGAACCTTTAAACACTTGGCAGGCAGTCTCCACACCTACACAGTGTGCACTCACATCTATCAACTCCATGATTTTAAAAAATCCTAAAATACTGCATGAGATAAAGCCCCCTCCTTTTCTTAGCCATGCCAGTGAACTAAGCCAGTAGTCACAGCAATCATGTTGTTTACTTCTAGAACACCTTTTGGGAATAGCCTTTCCTTCTAGAGGGGAGACAATAATGTGTCAACCATCTCTAATCCTGCCTGGATGCTTAGAAAAAGCTATCACTCCCTTAGAGATCAAGTGGGCAGCAGCCCCTTAACAGGAACTGGTCTATGAGCTACCGCCACATGCCTAATTAATGACCCTGCCGGTCGCAGCTGGAAGAGCTGAGCTGGGGGTGATTAATTAAATTAGCTGGCAGAGGAAATTACAGTGGAAAAGCCAAAGTTTGATTGCTCCATAATTAACCGCAGTGCAAATAATATCTGCATCTATAACTTCCAGCAATGAGATCAGAAGCCAATTGAATTTGGCACTGATTGAAGCTGTAAATATCCTGTGGTGAAAAATGATAGGTTTGTTCTGAAGGGAAAACTTATAGAAATGGACATCTAGCGGATGCAATGGGGGGAGAGGGCACACAAGAGGAATCAGCACTGGAATTAGACCTTTATTTCAGTGGTATCTCTCCTTCCCATGCCTTTCAGCTGCAGGTTCATTTTTTTGTACTTCATTGCTTTTGTTTGAGTGCTCGAGGGTATGGTACAAGCCAAACAAAAATTTAAGAAGTGTATTATGTTAGTCTGGATAGTCTGTTTCTAAAATCCCTAATCATAGAATCAATACTCTAGAAACAGAAAAAGCCCTATTGGATCATTCAGTGCCTCTCCTTGCTAGTACAGGATTGTTCCCTATTGTACATTTACTAGTGATGAGCTTCTATCATTTCCCATGGGAGGCTACTCCACAGCCTAATAGATCTAGCTGCCAGGAAGATTTTCTTGATAATCAGCCTAAATATTTCCTCTCTTAATTTCATCCCATTATTCCTAGCTATAACTCTTTTTACTGTGTCAATTCATTCCTTGTTGGTGTGTACACTCTTCAAATATTAGCAAACTGTTCTGTCCCCACATTTCCTCAGAGTAACCACTTAGCCAAGATATAAATAGTTAACTCTTAATACTTCCTCATAAGTCATTCAGTGCAGCCTTTGGAACTCTCTTGAATTTTTCTGCTATCTGTCTATTAATGAAATGTCTAGAATGGAATAAAACATAAGTTTGGTTTCCCCTTAAATCACCTTCCCCTACGAAGTGCACACTTACACTTTGGTCCCAGGATTTGGTCCCGGAACACACTTCCTGGTGCCCAATCCCTCCGTCATTCTATTTAGATTCCTATCCCACACCCATCCTAGTGGTAGCTTTGGCTTCAAGATAATCCAGGCTGGGAAGGACTGATGCTAAGATACTCTAGAGCCACCAAATGAGTTGAAGTTTTATTTTGAATAGCAAAATTCCAATTTGTAAATTGTTTTGCCCATCTCTTTCCTTGTGTAACAAAATGATAGATTCTGAAAAATATGTACGATCTTTGCTTGATTTTTAAGTGTTGATTCATTTGCATGAATTTATAGAGCTAACAGCTTATGAAGAAGCAGATCATGCTGAGGACATATAGACCACATGCAAAGGAAGACCCAATGGAAAGAGGAAATGTCCAGTCCAGTTTGGACTCAAGGAGTGAATATAAACATTCAGGTTTCTCTGGTGCCAAAATCTACTAGCAAGCTGTTTTCAACCCTAAAATTCCCTTTATGTGGTAAGTGAGACCACAGGCCTCACTGATATGGCCTCCATCATTGGGGTGGGGGTGGTGGGTGGGGAGAGGGATAGCTCAGTGGTTTGAGCATTGGCCTGCTAAACCCAGGGGTTGAGAAATGAATTTAAAGACACTAAATCTAAATGTGAGAGGTGACCATCTCATCACTGTGACATGAATAAAAATAACCAAAGTGGTTCAGCTACAAAGACAAATTGTAATTGTACGTAATGGATGACTACGCGGATAAAGAAAAAAGTACTACTTTCAGCTCATAAGAAGAAAGGCAATAATACAAAGAGATGGATTCTTATTTTTTCCAAATTTGGGACCAACAACTTAAGCTAAATGAAGGCATCTTTCTTATCGGTAAAAATATCATTCACCAACCATGATACAGAGATAGTTTATTTCACCCAAGACCACCTGGAGTCACATAACAGAGCAAACAATATTTCTACTGGGTCAAAAAATCAGCTGAAAATTAGCTAAAATTGATAGCAAAGAGAACAGTGGTGACTCAGTGCCAGACTCTGATGCAGAGAAAACCAGAATAAGCCTCATATAAATTAAGAAGAGAGTTTGCTAACCAATATATACAATATGACTGTCATGATGGTGTTGGTGTGTAGGATGGGTACATTAGGATTTATAGCTTCTTTTCTTAGATTACAATAAATTGTGTGTGTGTGTGTGTGTGTGTGTATTCATTCAGATTTAGTGGTTATCTTTCAGATTTTGTTGATACTTTTGCTTTATGTTCTTTTAGATAATAACGTTTTAATCAATAAGCTATGACAAATTGAATGGGACTTTTTCTATGTCAAAATCAATATTGCTTGTTTACCTACAAATGGAGACACATTCATGAGCTTATCTGATTTGGCTCCTGTGCTGTCCTAAAAAGGGTGATTAGGCTGGAATAGTTTCATACAATTATATGTGTTATGAAATATAACTAATACGCTACTTCATATTTTAATTTATTTACATAGTAACAGTAATTGTAGCAGCTATATGTAAGAGGGAGATTTTCAAAGGCAAAAATAAATCAGGCACCTAACTGCCACTGAAAATCAAAAGGAGCTGGGCACCTAACTTTGTACTTTTGAGACTCTCCTAAATCCAGACAGTGGGGACCTTAAGGCACATTATAAACAATTATATATTAAACCTCACACCATTTGTGTGAAGATTATGACGACTTTTAAAAAATAGAATAATTAATAATGTAGAATAGACACTTCATGGCATTTAAAAGGAATTTGAAACAGCGGAGTTTATTTAACCTCCAAAAATCCCAATTGCTAAATCATGCAGAAATCAAACACTTGTACGCGCACAGCTGTAATGTCCCAATGTTGATCTGTAGAGGATGCCACATACTTCACTAAGAGTTGGTTTCAAAAGGAGTTGCCTGAGATGTTAGAGGGAGAAATTCCACAGCATAATTAAGAAACATGTTTTTTTTTTTTCTTGTTCCCCTTCCCCATTTTTAAATTCTCTGCTGACTTTAATTAAATTTGCCCTAGAGCAATGAGCCTAGTGAGGTTGGAGAACTCTGAAAAGTAAAGAGCTAGCTGTCTTGACGGGGAGAATGTCCATAGCTCTTGCCTGGTACCTATTTGAAATTGAAAGAGGTTCTCTTTTCCTTGATGTTGTTCCATGACCTTTAAAATTAAGCTTAATGTTTTAAAGTGTACGTTAATGGAAAAAAACGCTATAGTGGTTAATATCTTGTCTGCAAAGTTGTAGCCCCGTGGGATTTTTGATTTATGCTACTTAAAGAAATACAAAAGAAAGGATACTAACAAATTATAGTCCAACAAATTCATAAGGTGCAATGTACTGTATCAAAGCAGTGGCCCAGATTTTTAAAAGCGACTAATAAAATTGGCTGGATGTCCAACAGGGGCCTGATTCTCAGGGGGGGCATAGCCTTTTGGGCCTTCAGAATCACTCATCACTGTGACAATCTTGGTTTATGTTTGTTCAAAGTCTAGGCATCCATCTTTTGTCACTGGCTTCAATGGAGAGCTCAGTGCACAACAGTAGCCTAAGTCAAGGCTTCTTAAGAGTTAAAATGAAAGGGATCCAGAGTTGTACAAAATGTAACTATAACATTTTAAATTGGTTGATATCACCTGCTTTTGGGTTTCCTTATAACTCTAAAATTCAAGCTAGGTTTGATGAGGTAGTGAATCTTTAAGCAAACCAAAGCCAAGTTTTGAGTGAACCTGGGCCACTTTCTGGTTTCTACCCATCCGTTAGATGGAACTTGATGGTTTTTGCAAGATTTTCATAGACAGCTATACAAAATGCAGCACTGTTGCTCTGAGTTTTTGGTTTCATTCAAAGCCAAAGCTCAAAACCAAACTCAGGAAGCTGTGAATCCCTACAAAAAGAAAAACAGGTTTGCATGAATCCCCTACCAACTGAAACCATTCAGTTTTGCATAGTTGTACTGCTTATAGAATGTGCAGAGCAGAGGCTACACAGAAATTATGACTAGCAAAATAAACCATACTAGCTACTTCTTAAAATGAACTGTGAAAAAAAAATCTTGGCCGTTTCATAAGATTTAAAAAAAAACAAACCCTGAGTTTGGTCAAAGAAAACTTATGAAACACTTAAAAAATTACAACCAAACTGATATTCACTTCCATAAAATGAAGCCTTATTGCTACTTTTACATCTGCGGGACTGACTGTGTGCTAGTTTGGTCCCCTTGCACCAGGGAATTCCCTAGGTGATCATTTACGTTGGATTTCTGGCTACTTTGTACTGCAAAAGTGGCACAAAGCAGCCAAAAGGCATGCAGAGGGTCTGGCTCTTGAAGTAAAGAGTGCGTGCACGTATATGTATGTATTTGCTCTTGAGAGTTATAGCTGAAAAGTCTTGCTCCTTGGATTGAAAAAGTGACCAACTGTGCATCTCAGTTATATCTGATAATGTAGGCTGAAGGTGTTCATTGGCGGTCACTCTTTCAGTTCAAGCGATAAGTTCTCATTTTGTTTTAATTTTGTGTGTGCCGCTCTACTGCTGGCATGGGAAGTGAAAACAAAAAATTTCTCACCTAGAATTTCTCATCTTGCTGAATCCAGGATGTACTTGAAATCTGTTGAGAAAAATCTCTACTTGGGGAGATTTCTAGACTATGGAATAATCATCTACTAAACCCATCATTAGAGATGGCTTCTTCCTGCTATCTCACTCTGTAGGCTCAACACAGACAAAAATTCGTAGACTCTCGTATTTAGCTCCAACTGCATAATCTAAATAATGGGCACAGTAGATAGGGATTTCATTTCACTACATCCCCCAAATCCAGAGAGAGTCCAAAGACTATTGAATGCTTTAGCTACATTCAGTTAAGCACATTTTAATAGCTTTTTTTTTTTTTTTAAGTGGACATAATAGTGGTCATGCAGTGTAGTTGTAGCTGTGCCTTTCCTAGACCTGAAGAAGAGCTCTGTGTGGCTTGAAAGCTTGTCTCTCCCACCAACAGAAGTTGGTCCAATAAAAGATATTACCTCACCCACCTTGTCTCTATAATAATGGTCAGGTTTTTCTGGTTACACCTCTCTGCAAGAGTTCAGCTTTGGGTCCTTAATAACACTGTATGTGTTGCACAAGTAAGAAACATCTGCAGTATACAAAATGAGAAATGACTGTGTAGGAAGGAATACTGAGGAAAGGGATCTGGGGGTCATAGTGGATTGCAAGCTAAATATGAGTCAACAATGTAACACTGTTGCAAAAAAAGCAAAAACAATTGTGGGATGAGTGTTGTAAGCAAGACAAGAAGTAATTCTTCTGCTCTGTTCCACGCTGATTAGGTCTCAACTGGAATATTGTGTCCAGTTCTGGGTGCCACATTTCAGGAAGGATGTGGACAAATTGGAGAAAGTCCAGAGCAGAGCAACAAAAATGAATAAAGGTCTAGAAAACATGACCTTTGAGGGAAGACTGAAAAAATTGGGTTTGTTTAGTCTGGAGAAGAGAAGACTGAGAGGGGACATATAACAGTTTTCAAGTACATAAAAGGTTGTTACAAGGAGGAGGGAGAAAAAATGTTCTCGTTAATCTCTGAGGATAGGAAAAGAAACAATGGGCAGTTTAGGTTGGACATTAGGTAAAGCTTCTTGTCAGGGTAGCTAAGCACTGGAATAAATTGCCTAGGGAGGTTGTGGAATCTTTGTCATTGGAGATTTTTAAGGGCAGGCTAGACAAAAACCTGTCAGGGACGGTCTAAATAACTCAGTCCTGCCCTGAGTGCAAGAGACTGGACTAGAAGACCTTGAGTCCCTTCTAGTCCTATGTCTATGTTACAAATTCACAAAGTTTTAGACCTGCAAGAAAACTACATTTAGGATGACAACTCATATAAAGTTTCAGTCCAGTGAAAAGCCAGCACCATCTTTTCATTGCAATCTGCTGCCCTTTTCATTTAGTTCTCTCACTGAAGTCCCATCTCCCCAGTCCCTTGCATAGGCTACCAGCTACGGGCAGAGCCAGAAACAAAGCTCAGTCTTAAACAAAGAAAAACGGGGGGAAAAAAATCACAAGAGAGAAAGTTGGTCACAGTTACTATTATGAAGCCCTGCAGGTTCTGTAACTATTACCAAAGCAGAAGCATGCTGTTGCTGCTACTTCTATGCCCAGTGTCACTGTGGTGCTGACCAGCAAAGCTGCGAGTATCATCTGCAAGGTCCTGAAGCTGCAGGGTTTTCTTCTTTTTTAAAGTGTTATCACCATTGCCATTACTAGCTCTCTTTTTTTAGGCATCTTCCTGTTTTCAGTATGGCACAAGTTCACACAAAGCTTCTTACTATCTTGACAACTACTGAATGCAACACAACCTGGTGAAGAACAATCTAGTGTGACTACTACTAAATGCCTGCAGTTCTTGGCTCTTGAAACACAAAATGCTGATGAACCAACACAAGGACTAAAGACCTTCTAGCTAGGGTCATGCACAAGAGCAGTTCGTATCTTATCTGACGCCAGCCAAAACAGTGCATCACTGAGGCCTTGGCTACACACAAAGTTGCAAGGGTTTAACTAAAATTGATTTAGAAACAATTTAGTTCATTAGTGCAAATCTGTTCTATGGACACACTTAAATCAATTCAGATTAAGTCAGTTCTTTACCCAAATAAGCTAACACTATGGTTTTGTGCCAATTTAAAAAAACGATTTTAGCTCCTTTAGTTAAACTGGTTCAACTTTGTATTTAGACAAGTTCCAAGATACAGAAAGAAGATATTGTGATCTTCAGTCAGGGCAACGAAATGCAGCTGCTTCAGCACGGAGTATATGGAAAAGTTTTAATAGATTTTTCTCATTCGGAATATTCTGATGAGCTCTATCCACTCCTTAAAAAACTGACCATTGCTGGCCAGCTAAAAAAACCCTCTATCAATTATTACCTGTCTTTCAGCAACGTTCAGCAACACCAGTTGCTCCAATTCGGTGTCTAAATGCAACAAATCTCAAACATCACACTTTGGCTATGATTCGTTCTAAGGGTTTCACAATAACTGATGCTTGGTACTAAGGCTTGTCTACATAGCAGGTTACTGCACGGCAAGCCGGGGTATGACCTGACAGCACACCAGCTTGCCGTGCAGTAAGTCGCTGTGTAGAGAAGCCCTCGGCATGTTCTTTTTCTGATCACTACAGGGTTTTTCTTCTTGTTGCAGGGTTACGTCCATCAAATGTCTTCAGTTTAGTACTGATAGTGTTGTTAAGTGGAACTATTTTCTTTCAAGAATTCTAAATAAAATAACACAGGTATTAAAGGTTGATCTGGCAGGAACCCCTACAATTAAGGATGCCTACCACTTTACTTTGTCAGGCATTACCTGTTTAAGCTGAAATTTTCCATGCTTGCGCTATGCTGCAGGCTGATTTTTTTCCTTAAAGTGTCAGCAAAAACAATTAAGCTGTTCATAAGAATGAGATTAAGGATATACAGACGCTCCCCGACTTACGCAAGGAGTTCCAGTCCAGAACACCTTGCGTAAGTCAAATTTTGTGTAAGTTGGGAACGTATACCTGACAATTACGCCAAAAAAAAAAAAAAAAAAAAAAGCTTACGGAACTTTTTATGTAAATGCGGATTTGCGTAAATTGGAATTGTGTAACCCAGAGAGGGTCTGTATAGCTATTTTAGTCAATGTAAATATTTTCCCCAACTGTTCCTTTGAAGAGTTCTAGCTTTGCTGCAGGAGCTTGAAATTTGAGAAACAGATGATCCTGGAGCCAGGAAGGTACCTTTTGCTGTCCCTGTGAAAAGCCATCCAGATTTGGCACAGTCATAATCCTCAGAAAGCCATCATTTTCTACAGACTCAGTAGAATTTTTTGTTGCTAAGATCTCAAAAGATTCTATTTGTATTGAGCATGCCACAGCTACATAACAGCTGCACTAAGCATGCTCCTAGGCCCAATGTCATAATATTTATTTTATGTTAAAGAGATGAAATGTACATCATAAACCTAAAATTCCATGGTTCACTTTGGATGACTGGATTCTAAAAATTACTGGTTGGAGATATGAACAACATTGGAGGGCCATTGTGATAATGATATTTTCAGCTTGAAAGACTCATTAGCTAATCTTAAGCAATGCTCCTGCTTTACTCTTCGCTAAAGCTTGTCTACACAAACATTTTCTTTGCAGCAAACTGGGGTGTGACTCTACCAGCATCTACCACAGAATAACTGTCTGTGTGGAGTCTGCTGATGCCCGTTAACAGTTTGCTAATAGGCATTGATCTACTCCTATTTCAAAGAGGACTAGATCAAGGTGCACTAACAAGCAGTTAGTTCATGTTGGCAGGGTCCACACAGGCAGTTAGTCTGTGGTAGGATAATGCAGAGTAGATTCATACACCAGCTTATCACCAACTAACAGTTTGTATAGACAAATCCATAGGTTATTAGTTCAGGCCATTAATCTTGGTTCAGACTTTGGATATCATTAATTCTAAATTCACACTGCAAATTTCAAGCTCGTCAAGATGTCGGCAATTTTCTGATTATTATACAGAAAACGTATTCTATCAGATCCCGGTTGTTACCCATCTCAAAATCATTCATCACTGATGCACCTTGTATCTTGATCAGAACTGCGAATATCAGATAAGATGTATTAAGTTAGCTCCAAACTTCCAGTTCTTGCTGAAATTCTAAGGAAAGAAGTTACCTTACAGCTTCATTTTGTACTCCCACACAAGATTTAACTAATAAACCTGGTCTGGATTCAGGATGATGATAGTATAATGTCCTTATAAAGTCTGAGACTCAAGGTGGATGAGATAGTATCTTTTATTGGACTAACTTCTTATAAAAGTTTGCAACTGTCCTTTGTTGCAATCTAATTCAAAGGTATGATGTGCAGGAATGCTCTCTGATCCATCTTCAGCTTTCTATGCTCTTGGACCTGGGCATCACGTGTAACATGTAAGGCGGTTGGTGAGGCAATTTAGAACTGACTCTCTCTTATAGATCATTGTCAATTCATTTATGCATTCCAGATCTCTAATCATTTTTCTGTGTTGTGGAAATCTGAAGGACTCAATTTTAGAACAATAATTTTATTACCTACATGACTCCTATTCTAAATTTATTTATTTTTAGAAAATGACTCCTATTGCTTCTTATATTCATTAATGTGGTCTGAATAGTTGTTATACTGGTAATATGAAGTTCTGTCTTCTTCTGTGGGTATAACTAAGGTAAATTTTCATATGTATATTGATGAGAGGCTCTGATTCATTCATGTCTTTCCAAACTGATTTAGTGGATATCATATTATTTTCAGAGTTATAAATACTAATTTATGGTGGTTGGTTCCCAGCTTATTTAAGGTGCCATTGCCGTTCCAGACATCAGTTTGAGAGAAACATTATTTTTTTTCCAATTACCATTACAAATACTCTTAATCCAGTTTCTCTCCATTTGAAGGTCACATTATTGCTCTAACTAGCTCCTCCATTTATCAGTCATAGGAACATTGCTCAGCATTGTCCCACGTAGCTTCTACTAGGCACAGCAATGGTTTTCTGTTCTTTGGTACCTTCTAAACTGGTTTTTTTTACTCACTGTCTTCTAAACCAGCAGATGAAACACTGCACATCTGATATCGCGGAATCGGAAGACCACTCTTTATGGTTGGTGTAGAAGTGATACTTCTTTGTCATGCTGACAGTGAAGGCCAATCCATTTCTAAACTCAAAATGAGGTTCAGTGCAGAACTTCTCCAGGATCTGAGAGAGAACTTTAGAATATAGACACGCATCAGAAGTCTGGTCCTCATTAATACTGCACACCGATTTACAGCTCTAGTTAGCTAATAGTGACAACCTGAAAAACTATATATCTACACCATAGCATGTAATTCTCTAATTGATAAAAGCTGACACACAATGGAAAATATCCTCTCCTTTTTACTTCTGGTCCTGGATTCAAATCCTAGCTTTACTCAACTGCAAAAAATGAGTTTGACAATGCCATCCTAATTCCTAGCAGACTTCTAAATATATTCCTACGACTAATTTACATGGGGTCTATTGCTGTGGTAACCAAGTACATTAATTATAGAGAAAAAAACACAAAACAGAACAAAATGTCTAATGCTAAACAAAATCAATGCATCTTGTGTTGTACTCTGAAGCATATTGAACCCAATCACTAACAGGCTGCTAAAGGAGTGAATTTCAAGGGCAAGGCCCCTCAAATGAGAAACCTCTATCCACTACTGGAACCCTCAACCATTCAAAGCCATGAGTGAGACCCACAAAATTATGAGATTAAAGAAACACCTCCTGATTTTTAAGCCTAATAAATTTGGGGTCCTTTTAATTTTTCTGAGCCTTCAGGTTATGTTTTCAAGCTTTTCTCCACATCCCTGAAGGGTAAAAGCTTATTTAAATAAATTAAGTCTGAGAGTCCCACAATTCTAAAGGCCGGAGTTTTAAGAAAAACGCAGCAAATTGAGAGACTAGGAAAAAACCTGAAAGAATTTATAACATGGACCATCACTAGGCAATAGACTAGTGTTTACACTGATCTTCCAACAGCAAGTATTTCTCCACCACCCAGATGAGATATGGTATGGGACAAAAGCAAAGCTCTTCGATAACCAGGACCCAGACCACTTAGGGCTTTAAAGGTTATGAACTTCACTTTAAATTGCACATGGAAGTGAAAAGGGAGTCATTGTTGACGTAACACAGCTGTTGTGTGTTCATTACAGTCCATACTGTTCAGAATTCTGGCAGCTGAAATTGTACATTGTTTGGAGCTTCTGAGCAGACTTCAAAGACTAAGCCCAAAGCAGAACATATTGCAGATGCCTAGCCAGGAGATAAAGGTCTGCATGACAACTGAAAGCAGAACACTTGAGAGGAACTGTCTTCTGATCAGTTATAGGTGACAAGAGACCCCTGCCAGCTGGGAACCCTGTTCCAAAGTTGGATCATTAAGGCCGCAAACCACTTTTGGTGGAACTTTGGTATAAACCTTCACCTAATGGTACAGGCACCTCTTTTATTTTCCAAAATTATGCCCTGCCTACTTTCAGATTGGGTCACATCTAGTTAATTTTCAACCAGATCTTCATCCCTGTTAAGAAACTCTGAGAGTAATATTATAGAATTTGGACTGGATGAAGATGGGGAGCAAAGTATCCTTAGCTAACTGGTGATATTGCAGTGTGGAAACATCTCAATCTCCCCCGGTGGCTGCATATGAATATCACAAAAGAGGAGTGACAGATGGAACCATAGGGGGCCTTGCATGTGAAAGACTTAAAAAGGACAATCAATTACTCAGCAATACCCCTATATGCAGAAAGACACCAGTGAAGAGCTTGGCCCTTTCCTTAAAGATCCCTAATCAACTCAAATACCAACTTGTCAATGGTATCAAGAGCTACTGGGAGTCACACAGAATTAGAAGGTGTATATAACACTGCCGTTATCCACTTAGCACAACTGGAAATCTCTGTTCAAGGAAGGCATGTCAATCTATCAGTTGGCCCCATCATTTATCATATTGATCTAACCCACACAAACATAGGATGTGTCATGTATGTGCGCACCGTACATGTACATGCTAGAGATACAAAATAACATATATACAAAGATGTTAAAAGACAAATGATTTACAAAGCAATTAAAAAAGGCTTAGAATGTTAAAGATTTTTTAAAATATTTTTTATACGTTTCTTGCCTTTTAGGTACTATTTTGTAAACCTCTGAGGGATCCAAAATATTCCTTTGTAGGTTATTCACTTTTATATACATTGCAATGGAGAAACATTAAGTTTATATACACAGAGATTTTGACAAAGATTGTGTCTGGTTTCTAGTGGTATTAACTGAAACTGTTTTGTGAGCTGTAGTTTGGTTTTATGGAGCCTTCACTCTCTATTAAAGGTGAATTTTGTTACATAAACATACACATTTGCACTGGGAAGCATGATATCTATTGGAAACGGTCATCAGCATGTGCTTGGACTATCTTTTTATCCATCATGCACCAATCTAGGCACCAATGTTTTACTGACTCCAATGCTGAGAAGAATAAAACATTTTGTAGCACTTAGCTTTCTCTTGTGAGTTGCAGGCCTCCTGACGGTGGAAGATGAGCAATAACCATCTTTTTTTGATGAATTATTCTCCGAAGATGCATTTTCTGAGAATTATTGAGAAGTGACAATAGCTTCACCTGAAAGCACTGTATTCTAGCATGTCAGAATTGGTTCATTCCTACAGAGTGATGTGGGTTGAAAAGCTTTTGTTTACAGGCCGTAATAGATGAGTATTTTTTATTTACATGTGTATCTTTTAAAAATTCAGTATTCATGCACTTCTAATTTATGCAATTGCATAATTGACTGAATGCTTACAATGAAATATTTGCATCCTAATGCAAAACTGAAGTAAAGTCTAGCATTCTTAGAGATGTGTTAATAAGGGTAATTCAGTCATGAGAGGATGAGTAAGTTACAACTCACAGTTTGATTCAAAGTCTCCTGGCTAATAGAACTCGCTAAAATATCTTAAGTAAAATCTTAAGTCCCCTAGCAGCTGTTTGGTCCACAGCAGCACAGCTGTCTAAACTTTATTGGCAGTAAATGTCATTCTTGCACACTAACTGTGTGCCTGGAAAACCCAAAGGCACATCTTGGTCCGTTAGTGCTATCACATATGATCACGCTCCCCGACGAGATGTGAAAACTGAAATGGAAAACGTCAACAAACTCTGGCCGCAGTGCGGACTGGGGCATGCCCGCTGACAAGCGTGCCACAATGACAGAAATTTACTTTGAGTTGCAATTAGTAGCACTGTCATTTTTGGGCGCTCCTGCCAATTAATTAAGCCTGTCAAATGGAAAAACAGCAGCATTCACATGATAATTTATATAGGGAGAGACGAGCCTAGCAATGCTGCTGCTTCAGCCAACAGAATTCCCTTGGAGCACTTAAACAAAATAAAATAGAATATAAAGAAGTAGAAGAGGGGTTGGGGGGAAGAAAGTTAAACTGTCCTTGTTATAATTGTTAACTCTGATCGCTCAAGTAGAAGACGGGCTGATTAAAACTCCAAACGAGCCCCTAGCTCGCTTAAATCTCAGAGTCCGGAATGATAGAATCAGAGGAGTTTATTCATACCATTAAGCCCCAGAGAACTTAATTGAAAGAAGAGCATAGCCCGGACCTTGACAAGCGGGAGGTCACAGTAATTGCTGCCGGACATATTTAACATTAAGATAATCAGGCCATTAATTACCCTTTGGATCATTAAATCAGCCAGTTGCAAAATGAAATTTCTGCCTCTATTACTCACTTGAGAGACCACAGGGGTGGCTTTTAATTTATCAGTGAGCTTGAGATACAAAGGACCAGGCTTGGGGAGGGAGGAAAGGGGGAGAGAAGGGGGTTTTCTTCAGCAGAGGCAGGAATATCAATCCGCCATGCTTGGTGATCGTGGCAAATTAACTAGGTAAGATAACCTCAGCTTCTAAAGGCAGAAGCTGGGGGTATGTAAATAGATGAGGGCAGACAGGGAGATCAGAGCCTGCACACCACTTAGCAGGATAATAAAGGAAATCATCCTTGATTATCAGTGCTAATTTGGACACTGCCGGTAGCTTGTTATGCGTGTTCTGAGTAGCATTTAATTAATTCAATTGCTTGTTAATGAGGGAAGTGACATGTGGGGAGCAGATGCCACCCAACTGCAGATGGGCTCTGGTCAGCCCATCACAATAAAGTCTTGTTTTTTTTTTTTTTACCCCTTCTCTCCCTCCCCCCAGAAAATGGGAAAGGTGTCAAGCATGAAACAACATTCAAAAGGGACAAAACACTGACCTCATCAGGCCAGGAACTGTTAAGAAATAATAAGACCTGACAATTTTGGATATATGGGTACTAATGTTCCCTGAGGCTGCATTTGTAATGGTGCATCCTTATGCCAGAAATTTGAGATTGACATGGCTATACTGTGATCTTATGATCAAACTGAACAAAACAAAGAAAGGTTGATGTGGACTATCTTTACACATTCAGCATAAGCTACAGGGCTCCAACCGTTCTCAGTTTTGATATATTTGCCCAATATTTATCAATATTTACTGTGTGCATAAATAGGAATGAACTAATATTCGAAGCAAAAGGGAGGACAAACTTATTTAACCTATAAATCAGCTTCTGGTTAACCCGAAAGAATCTTCAGTACCAGGGTACCAACACATCCTCTGTAGTGGCCATTATCTTTGTATGGTAAGGAGATAGTTTAGACTTTAGCCTGGAGTTTGGTATATTTAACAGACTGCCTCCCCCCCCCCTCCCAAACTGCATAATGTTTTTCATGAGACCATCTGACTCAGTTCCTTTGAGAGTGGGGGTCAAACTAGATTTCACATTTTAAGGTAAAGGATAATTTCAGAAACTCTCAACTCCTAATTCAAAAGTTCTCAGACCGAATTAAGAACCTTTTCATGTTTCCTCTGAGTTTTGCCAAATAGAAAAAACACTATGTAAATGGACTACCTGAGAGGAACTCAAAGAGAATCGATGTGTGGGCAGCAACTCATGGTGCGGACTTTAAAGTCATACTATATTTCTAGAGTGCCTGTAGGAAAAGAGGAAGCATGTACAATGTAAGGGATAAAGTAAGCTTTATTTTTCCCCCCCACCATCCCTAAGAACTTCAGCTACGACATGTTTTGTAATCAACACTGAAGGAAAGCCTGCAAATTTTTAAGCAAAAAATTCCTCCCCACTCTTATATCAGCTGAATGTGAAAAATGGACTGCAGAGTCCAACACATTTGTACCCATGTTCAGAGCATATATTATGCAGTATAACACAAAAACAAACTAAGTTGCAGGTTTCTGCTTATCACTGCATCAGGAGAGCTTATACATTTCAGCTGGTACACAAAGGTAGCTAACAGTATAGTGTTCACTCATTGTACACATCTCAATTTTGGGGTAAATTTTTAAGTGGGAATAGAGGGTCCTGAAAATCCTCATCATTTTCATACAACTGTCCTTAACCCAAACTCAAAAGTTGGGCACTCAAAACTTGTATTAATTAATAAATGTTTCTGAAAATGTTGGCCTTAATGAAAATAAGTGCACAGAAAGCATCACTGCCAGCATCTACTGCTTCTCTTATGCCTGCTGGATTGCTTCATTCTAGACAGTGCAAAAAAAAAAACACAACAACAACAAAAAAAACCCCTCAGGCCTGCATATGGGCAAGAATGGTGCATGCAGAAAGCTTACCCTGATTTTTATATATGGGCTGTCAAGCGATTACAAGAATTAATTGCGATTAAAAAAATTAATTGCGATTAATCGCACTGTTAAACAATGTTAGAATACCATTTATTTAAATATTATTGGACGTTTTCTACATTTTCAAATATATTGATTTAAATTACAACACAGAATACAAAGTGTACAGTGCTCACTTTATATTTATTTTTTATTACAAATATTTGCACTGTAAAAAACAAAAGAAATAGTATTTTTCAATTCACCTAATGTAAGTACTGTAGTGCAATCTCTTTATCATGAAAGTTGAACTTACAAATGCAGAATTATGTACAAAAAATAACTGCATTGAAAAATAAAACAGTGTAAAACTTTAGAGCCTACAAGTCCACTCAGTCCTATTTCTTGTTCAGCTAATCGCTTAGAAAAACAGGTTTGGTTACATTTGCAAGAGATAATGCTGCCTGCTTCTTGTTCACAATGTCACCTGAAAGTGAGAACAAGTGTTCGCATGGCACTAGTGTAGCTGGTGTCGCAAGATATTTCCATGCCAGATTCATACGTCCCTCCATGCTTCATCCACCATTCCAGAGGACATGTGTCCACGCTGATGACTGGTTCTGCTCAATAACAATCCAAAGCAATGTGGACTGACGCATGTTCATTTTAATCATCTGAGTCAGATGCCACCAGCAGAAAGTTGATTTTCTTTTTTGGTGGTTCAAAAAAGTAGTTTCTCCATTGGAGTGTTACTCTTTTAAGACTTCTGAAAGCATGCTCCACACCTCGTCCCTCTCAGATTTTGGAAGGCACTTCAGATTCTTAAACCTTGGGTCAAGTGCTGTAGCTATCTTTAGAAATCTCACATTGGTACCTTCTTTGCATTTTGTCAAATCTGCAGCAAAAGTGTTCTTAAAAAGAACAACATGTCCAGACTCATCATCGGAGACTACTATCGCATGAAATATATTGCAGAATGCGGTTAAAACAGAGCCGGAGACATACAATTCTCCCCCAAGGAGTTCTGTCACAAATTTAATTAACGCATTATTTTCTTAACGAGCATCATCAGCATGGAAGCATGTCCTCTGGAATGGTGGCCAAAGCATGAAGGGCATACAAATGTTTAGCATATCTGGCATGTAAATACCTTGCAATGCTGGCTACAAAAGAACCATTCGAATGCCTGTTCTCACTTTCTGGTGACATTGTAAATAAGAGGTGGGTAGCATTATCTCCCATAAATGTAAACAAACTTGTTTGTCTTAGTGATTGGCTGAACAAGAAGTAGGACTGAGTGGACTAGTAGGCTCTAAAGTTTTGCATTGTTTTGTTTTTGAGTGCAATTATGTAACAAAAAAATCTATATTTGTAAGTTGCATTTTCACGATAAAGAGATTGCACTACAGTACTTGTATGAGGTGAACTGAAAAATACTATTTTGTTTATCATTTTTACAGTGCAAATATTTGCAATAAAAATAATATAAAGAGAGCAGTGTACACTTTGTATTCGGTGTTGTAATTGAAATCAAAATATTTGAAAATGTAGAAAACATCCAAAATATTTAATACATTTCAATTGGTATTCTATTGTTTAAAAGTGCGATTAATCGTGATTTTTTTTTGAGTTAATCGTGTGAGTTAACTGCGATTAATCAACAGCCTTAATATACACACACACGTAAAAGTCCACAAAATAATCCACTATTCTGATGCAACTTCAAAACAACACTGACAAAGGCACATACAAACATAATGCATGAGATCCTTTAATGAGGATAACCTTCAACAATATCTTCACATTCCTTTATCAAGTAAATTCTGTCCACCTGCCCACTGCTACTATCCACAAACCATTTCAGTATTACACCATTCAAAATCAATTTTTTAAGTGTGTGCTTAAATAGTATCAATAGCAATTAGAGAGGAAAATCCTGATTTCACCCTCAGATCCGGTTAATTGTTGCAACATTGATCTACTCTAATTTGACTTCTCACTCCAAATTAAACCCACATTACTGAGGTAGGGATTGAGGGCAAATCACCCCCCTAGACAATAAATTTAATATTGAATACACTTGAAAAAATGGAAGTTGTTGCAGGATCCATACCAAAAAGATTTTTTTTCTTCCTGGGAGTAATTAAAAGATGCTTTTCTTGACTAATGATCCCCCTGTTTAGAAATGGGAAGTCGATACTCCTTCAGCAGCAGTCCACTTCAATTTGTCACAATGCTCCAGAAGTTTGAACGGCAGTTCTCAGGGCTGCTGATAATTGCTGGAACCAATTACAAGCTTTCTAAAGCTGACCTAATCAGGGGCCCATGGACAACAATCAGAAGGCCAGCTGTTCACATTTTCTTTCTAGTTTCACAAATTCTACCATACTGTCCCCCTCCCCCCTCAGCAAAGTTTCCATCACACATTTCTTTCTTTCCTCATCATTTTCATACAACTGTCCTTAGCCCAAACTTCAGCTTGTATAGACGGTGGCTGCTTATTTACTCAGGAGTGCTTCCTTTAGGGAGCACATTACACCCATGTTCCCATAGCCTGCACTGGCTTCCAATTTGTTTCTTGGTTCAATCCAAGATGTTGGTTTTGACATATAGCCTCTAAATGGTCTGGGGTCCTTGTTATCTCACAGACTGTCTCTGACCCCTCAAGTAACACTGTAGACATTAAGATCAGCAGAGGTGTTGGAGCTAGCAGCCCCTGGTATAAAGCAAGACTGTCAGTGGCAGGACATTTTCAGTGAAGAATCTTCAGTGTTGGAACTTATGTACCCCAGTCTGATACAGTCTCCATTTGTTGATCTTCAGAACATGTTGGAAAGCCTGTCTGGTTTCCAAGTCTTCCTCAAAGAGAGGTTTGAGTGGGTTGAGAAGGAAGAATTTTAATTAGGAGGTTTTTGGTATTGATACTGGTTCAGCTCAATTTTGCATGTGTATCTAAAAAACATGTTATGCATGCAGCTAGAGTCCTGGATAGGCACACTTAACTAAAGTGTATAAAACGAAATGTTTGGGAGATGACAGTCTTGCCCTTTCCCACTTTCTGGGAAACGGCTTTTCACATATTCTGTGTTTTACTACTGACCAGCCCACAATTCTATCCTAAAGGACCTGCATGTCTCACCCCCTTACACTCTTTCCACAGAGGACAAATGCATGGGACTCCATGTATGGCCAGTCAATGATGCTTCTTAACATGGTGGAAGGACTGCTTTTGAAATGGTGTCCAGCACTTTCAGCTTCTGGGCCAGTGTGGAAGAGACTGGAGAGAATGTCTTTACTACAAACTCTCTGTCTCTCTCTGACAGGCTTGGTTCCCATCTGAAGAAGTGAGGTTTTTACCCACGAAAGCTTATGCCCAAATAAATCTGTTAGTCTTTAAGGTGCCACCAGACTCTTTGTTGTTTTTGTCTTTACTACAGTACTTCCTAAAGTTTTACCTCAATGCTGCCTTGAGCATCCTTACATAATGTACTCTATTTGTGGACCAGAATCAATCATTCTTCCCCCTCCTCCACCCCAAGCCTGCAGGCAGCCATTGGTAGCTTCACGTCAGACAAACTATACTATGAAATGGTGAAACCCATGTAGCTCTGTTTTCCTTAAATCAACACTTCCTTGCACCATTTCTTCTGTAAGTAGTATTATTTTGGGAACCATGCCTGTCAGAGAGAGACAGAGTTTGTGTTTAATTTCTCTTATTTAGGGTTTTTTTTTTCTGGGGGGGGGGGAAAGGGGGACAGTCTCAGACTTTAAGGTCAGAAAAGACCATTGTGATAATCTCTTGTAGAATGTTTAACCCATTTTTTTCAAAGTGAAAAGACAGGACATCTGTGGATGTGGGGAGCAAAGAAAACTTTTGGTGGGGCTACAGAGGTTCACACAGGAGAGTTTTAGCAGCTGGGAGGAAAGAGAAGGATGTCCAACTCCTCCATACTCTATACAGGTTCTTATACTGCCCTCATCACCACAGTACAGTAACTCCTCACTTAACGTCATCCCGGTTAACGTTGTTTGGTTATGTTGCTGATCAGTTAGAGAACATGCGCGTTTAAAGTTGCGCAGTGATCCCTTATAACGTTGTTTGGCAGCCGTCTGCTTTGTCCACTGCTTGCAGGAAGAGCAGCCCGTTGCAGCTAGCTGGTGGGGGCTTGGAACCAGGGTGGACCGGCAGCCCCCCATCAGCTCCCCTAAGTTCCCTGTGCGGCAGCTGCCCAGCAGGCTATCAATTGCTGGCAGTTCAGCTGTCCCTCCCTCCACTGCCATATGCTGCTCCCACCCTCTGCCTTGGAGCTGCTCCCCGGAGCCTCCTGCTTGCTGTGCAGGGAGGAGGGGGGGGGGAAGAGTGGGGCTAATGTCAGGATGTCCCCCTTCCCCGCACTTACCCCATCTCCATAGGGCAGGGGACACACACGACAGGGCTCAGGATAAAGGGAGCTTCCTGGCAGCAGCTGCCATCTCAGCTTGCTGATCTACTTAAAAAAGCAATGTACTTAGAGTGGGGTCAGTGTACTTAAAGGAGCAATGCGCATCGCTCACACACACACACGGTGTGTGTCAGTCTGCCATGCTGTCTCCCCTCCCTCCATTCGTGCTGCCTTGTAGACATTAACAACGAGTTAACCCAATTGCTAGTTCATCATTTAGCAGTAAGGCATTCCCTGGAAAATATCCCACCGAGTTCGTCGCCTCAACCAAGCTTCACAATCATCGTTGCTGTGTACCAGTATTAAATTGTTTGTTTAAAACTTACAGAGTGTGTGTGTGCGTGTATAGTCTTTTGTCTGGTGAAAAAAATTTCCCTGGAACCTAACCCCCCCTATTTACATTAATTCTTATGGGGAAATTGGATTTGCTTAACATCGTTTCGCTTAAAGTCGCATTTTTCAGGAATATAACTACAACATTAAGCAAGGAGTTACTGTATCTGAGCATCTTCCAGACGTGCATTAAGTGACATGAGTGACACAGCATACATGACTGCCATCTGTTTGTTCTCTCATCCTCTCAGCAGGGGGAGAAGTGTGCACAGTAGCATTCTTTAAAAATTAAAAATATTCTATACACACACTCACACAGAGCTGTATGTTTATGTTAGAGCAGGGGTTCTCAAAGTTCATTGCATCGCAATCCCCTTCTGACAAAGTCTGAAGTCTGAGCCTGCTTGAGCCACACTGCCCCAGGCGGGAAGGCCAAAGCCCCAGGGCATCAGCCCAAGGTGGGGGGCCTGTAACCTGAGCTCTGACCACCAGGGCTGAAGCTGTCAGGCTTGGGCTCGGGTTTCAGCCCAGGTCCGAGCAAGCCTAATGCCTGCCCTGGTGACCCCATTAAAATGGGGTCGCAACCTACTTTGGGGTCCCGAACCACAGTTTAAGAACTGCTGTGTTAGAGAAAGCCAAAGGCAAAAGAAGCGTGCCTTACATTCAGAGCAAAAGGTGATGAGGTTTGTATTCATCCTTCATTTGTTGCCTGATTTTATGGGAGATTAATAGATAATATGGGTTATAGGCTCGCCAATTAATCTGATCAGAAGATAATAAAGTTCTTGTCCCAGAATCAGGCTACACAGAATTTGCAGGGACCCTCAGGATATATGACAATGAAACTCACACTGAGAACAAAATGCAGCCTTAAGCCTTTTATTGAGATAAATGGAATAGTACATAAGAACATAAGAATGGCCCTATTGCGTCAGACCAAAGGTCCATCTAGCCCAGTATCCTGTCTTCAGACAGTGGCCAGTGCCAGATGCCCCAGAGGGAATGAACAGAACTGGTAATCATCAAGTGATCCATCCCCCGTTGTTCATTCCCAGCTTCTGGCAAACAGAGACTAGGGACACCATTCCTGCCCATCCTGGCTAATAGCCATTGATGGACCTATCCTCCATGAATTTATCTAATTCTTTTTTGAACCCTGTTATGGTCTTGGCCTTCACAACATCCTCTGGCAAAGAGTTCCACAGGTTGACTGTGCATTGTGTGAATAAATACTTCCTTTTATTTGTTTTAAACCTGCTGCTTATTAATTTCATTTGGTGACCCCTAGTTCTTGTGTTATGAGAAGTAGTAAACACTTCCTTATCTACTTTCTCTACACCAGTCATGAATTTATAGACCTCAATCATATCTCCCCTTAGCGGTCTCTTTTCCAAGCTGAAAAGTCTCAGTCTTATTAATCTTTCCTCATACAGAAGCTGTTCCATACCCCTAATAATTTTTGTTGCCCTTTTCTGAACCATTTCCAATTCCAATACATCTTTTTTTGAGATGGGATGACCACATCTGCCAACAGTATTCAAGATGTGGGCATATCATGGATTTATACAGAGGCAACAGGATAATTTTCTGTCCTATTATCTGTCCCTTTCTTAATGATTCCCAGCACTCTGTTCGCTTTTTTGACTGCCGTTGCACATTGAGTCGATGTTTTCAGAGAATCATCCACAATGACTCCAAGATCTCTCTCTTGAGGGGTAACAGCTAGACCCCAACATTTTATGTGTATAGTTGGGATTATGCTTTCCAATGTGCATTACTTTGCATTTATCAACATTAGTAATTGAATAGTAATCAAATAATAATCAAATAACCAATTACAAAAGCAATACTAGCAGTACATGTGGTGTTATATACTATAAAGGTTTCTTGATTAATATACTCACACCCTTCCTTGATAACCTAGTGACAAGAAACAAAAGACCAGCCTTGCCTCTGGCATGCCAACGGAGTTTCATGGTCCAGGTTCCTCAAGTCTTGAGTGGAAGGTGAAGAACTTAAGAACTAACAGGATGAACTACCAATCAGCGAGCGGAACCTACCAAACATGGTGGGCTGCCCCTCTTATAAGGCCTGAGCCCTAAGTGCCCTCCTTCCATGTCCAAACTTAATTTCCTCATCTACAAAAATGTTAGGGTATCCTTACTCTATAGGCTGGCATGTCCGTGTGTATTAATGACATATCCATAACTATTAGTGACCATTAGCTCACCCTCACCTCTGTTATTTCTGTTCTAACTGGTTGTTTCCATGTTCTTTGTGGTGTATGTGTTAAGTCTGAAAAAGGCCAAGAACTTGGGTGGCCTTACCTACCAACTAGCTCTAAACATGCCCATTTATCTATGTTAAAGGTCACAAACATATATCCTGTATGCTTTAGCTCATCACCACCTACCTAGGGTAAAGGTCTCAAACATAAGTATGTTAACTTGCCTTAGCTTAACATACAGGATGTTGTCTGTAGGTTCCTTGCGTTACAGCCAACATACTTTAATACAAACTGCCAAAATACTCTAATACAAATCGATAAACCCATTATAACAACAAATAACAAACCTATAATATAACAAATGATTAACCTCATAAGAAAAGATATATAGGCAAGCAAGCAGGCTAGCCCTATAGGCTACCCATTGCTGTGAGAGTTAGTTCCACAGTTGTGGGCTGGCATCTCTAGAACAGATGAGCTTTACAAGTATGTAGAAAGTTCCATTCTGCTAGAGCGAAGTTGTCAGCCATGGTCCTCATCCCTTACCTCTCCCCAGCCAATCTACTCCCACCTGTTTTCTAAATGAAACCCAGGACATGTTACCGTGAAGGGTGGAATGGGACAAAACACTACGTATCCTTCTGACTCTTTTCTACTGTTTGTTCCCCAGTGTTATTCTCTCTTCCTGCATTTCCTAGCATGTGTCTGCAGGCCCTGCTCAGATGCTAGAGGGGTATGTGGCAAGCAAGAGGGAGTGTGGGTCAGTGAGCGAGGTGAGTGGAGTGGGAAATGTGAGAAATTAAGCATGTCTGTCGGAGAGAGAGGAAGTGAGTGGGATGGGGGAAGTGGAGCTATTGGTGGGGCCATGAAAGATGAGTGACCATGTTGGGGTGGAGGACGAACGGGTAAGTGCAGGAGGATGAGAAAGCAGCGAGGCACTAGTGATTCCCTACCCCCTCTGTCCGATGGAGCTTCTATGGCTCACTAGGACGGGGAGCCACTAAGCTGTGAGTGTATGAGCTGCTGGCATCTCATGTGCCAGCCAGCAGACCTCAGGTTCTGTGGCGCCGAGTTGTGTGAAGGACCAGTAAGCCGTAGTGTGTGGAGGGGAGCTCATGCAGCACTTCTGTTATGGCTCAGAGCAGACTGACTTGCCTTCTGCAAGTGGTTTCTCCTTCTGCTCTCAGCCTCCAAACCCCCATGATAAAGTCACCCAGCCACTACAACTCATAACATCCAGCTCTCCATCTAGATTTCTGCTCACCCCTCCAACTCCATAACCTATCTCATGTCCCATCACAGGACTTTTTCCTCAAGACTCCACGTCCATACTAGTGTGTCTGGCTGTTGGCTTTCTTTTGTGAAACTCAACTCAGGAGTAACACAACTACTAGCTGAATAATTTGTTATATTTAAAATTCTAGTGCCTAACTTATATCCAAGAGGTGGTGAGTAAAACTGTGAAACTTCAAGTATGATTATGATTATTTTACACCAGATGAACCCAATTAAATGTCACAGAACAGGGTTAAACTTCAAAATAGGAGGATTTTAAAATTTTTCTTGTACAAAAGTTATTAAATATTTTACTAAAGGCCATCAAAAATGCAATTGTCCCACAATGAGTTACTGTTCCAAATTTTGAGCAACAAAATCTTTAATTAAAGTGTGTAACAGAGGGAAGTTAGTCTTGTTTTAAGCTAAAATTTCAGCACAACCTTAACTATGCTGTTGCTACCAATGCCTCCATTATATATATTTATACATACACACACGGAGCCTAAAATGAGCATTTATAAATGTGCATGATACCACGGTGTTCAAAAGTATTTACTTTTTATTTTTTTTTAAAGAGTAATTAAGTTACTGACAAATACAAAAACAGCTGGAAAACTACACTACAAAATACATACGTAAAGGAATTGTGAAGATGCAGGGACAGCTTAAAATAAATTCTAAGTACGGAATATAAAGAGAAAATGCAAACCTCCAACCAAGCCACTGTCAAAAAACGGAATTATTTGACTTCAACACTAGTGTTCTCCTTCCATTGAGATCTTTTTTGGGGCCTGGGTTTACCAAGACAATTTTTTTCATTTATTATGTCCAGCCTTACAGCAATCTTTAAAAATACTGTGAATTGAAATATTGAGAGTGAAGCCTATCTTTAATATTTGGAATCGATAACTCTTTCCAATGCCTCATTATTAAAGATCTATAGTCAAACAAAACAACAAAACAGTGTCTTCAGATTAAGTCTACAGTTATTAGATAATGCTGCTGATTTAATAACAATATTTTAAGATAGATCTAGTTTAATTTTTGAAATTCTTAATGTATTTGATGTGTAACAAATATATGCACACATATACAAGTTCTATGCATATGAACTCCATGTGTATATCCGAGTATGCACATATTTAGATGGACAGTTGTGTATATAAATAGCCCGATTAATACACTGCCTTCATTCTCTAAGATGAACCAAAGGTGGCACCACAAATTCATTTTTCAGTGCTAACGAAATAATGCAGTAAGAGATGGTTGATTTTATTACAGTCAACAGGACAAATCTATTTATCTTGTGTAGTAGGAGGCACAGGTATAGATTCAGTTATCCTTTCAGTAAATCTAGTATTAGATACAATAAACTCCAGAAATGAAGTATATGCATTTAAAAAAAAGTAAAAGTACCCTTCTGTTTTATTCTCTTACATCCAGGAGGCAAATACTGACAGCAAGTGCTAAACCTCCATCATAATATCTGATACCTGGGGACTAAACGGTGCTCAGATGCAGTCAGCTCTACACGCTAGCCCCCTGGAGTGTGGCACTGTGACAACTGCAACACATGCACTTCTGAAGGCAACTTAAAAGGTTGGACTAGCTGGGCAAGGTAGTCCAGGCTCCTCCTCATGTCTGAAATCTGCTCTACTGGTAGAGAGACTGCCAGTGGTCACATTGCTTTCCCCAAGCAAGTATTTCTTAATTGTTCAGTGTGAATATCAGCTCTTACATTTAACACCCATCACGGTTAACTTTTCTTTCTAAACCATTTACACTTTTTTCTAAGCCATTTGCCACTGATAACATGGATGCAATACAAAAATAATCTTAGTTTTCTTTTAGGATAACAAACTATAGTGAGAGGATCTTCTGTATGCTGACCTATGATTTGTAGATAAAATATTGTTATGGAAAAACATACACTTACCCAATAGATTGACTCCTTGACATACATTGCATAAAGAAATTAAGCAGCCTCATTTGGAACAGAACTCTCAAAACAATAAGAGCAATAACATCTAGCCCCAAGAATTCACAGTTAGGTGTAAAAGAAGACAGCAATTTGCTGGGTTAGCTTGTGACTATGCACATTGCTAATTACAGTAAAGTATCCAGAGGGTCAGATTTACTGGTTTATCAAAAGCTAATGAAAATGATGGAACAAAAGTTTGGGAGGCTTAAATTTCCCACTCTTTCCAAGACTTCTAAACTGCTGAGGCAGCCTTGGCAAGCACAAAAGTTACCAAGCTCACTCAATTTTGGCACTTTTTGGTCAGACTTCACGTTTACCTGACATATGCTAAAATGGCGCCTGAACTTTGGCTCCTGGAAGTCCATATGTAGGAAAAAGTGCTAATACCCAGCAGGCTCCCCTTGAAGCGAATAGCCTTGAAAATCAGGACATAGATTTAGATACCTAAATATGTATTTATGTGGCTAGTTTTAGATACTCATTTTTTAAAATCTTAGTCACAGTTTTGACATATGGATGCCTTGTACACAAAAGGGAATAAACAGCCTACCTTGTGGAGTCTGAAGAGGGTTTCATTCGTCCCTGGCTACTCTCCTCCCAGACACTGTTTGCTAATTCGTTCCCAATGGATGACATCACCTTGATGAGTTCTATAGGCCAATCATCCAGGTCAAGTGACCGGACACGTGACAAGTGCGTGCCAAGGTTCCGGTGTATACCTGAGCATTCAATACACATGAGGGCTCCCAGATTCAGACTGGCCCAGTCAGGGTCTACAGGAAGACAGACACAAACAATCACTAAAAAAACCAAAAACAAAATTCCTTGTGACACATTCTAAACCTCTCTCAGAACTGAAGAGCTTATGGATAATGATTTTGGCTGGGGAAGCAAGAGGAGTAATATTCAGGTCTCTTGGTTTCACTGCACTTTTAGGAAGCCTGACAGGAAGTGTAGGCAAAAGTTTGGTTCCTAGATCTAGCCCTCCCAATCTGCCATTCCTCCAACATACCCTAAATGAGTTGACAAGAAATAGTGGTTGTCTCAAAGGAAGGCACATGCAACACCCCAACAGACTAAGGGAACCTGTGATTCTAAAGAGAAAAGAAGCAATAGGGAAGATAAAAAGAGGGTAGCAGGTAGCTCAGATGAAGTGGTAGAAAGCCCCTCCTTGGGAACTGGAACCACTTGTAGCCAATTACTACAAAAGAAAAAGTTCTTTGATACAATGTTGTTGTTGCTAACTATATCAACTCCCTTAATAACCATCTATTTCATCAACTACTTATGACTTTTACATCTAACATGCTGAGGGGTATGTGTTCATCTCTAAGATCAGGGAGATAAGTACGAAGATGAAAATGTGCAATTTTTTTTTAGTGTACTAGCAAGAACAATTCTACAGGAAAAAAATTTCTCTCTCAAAAGACAAGGCTATGACAAACCTGGCAAAAGCCAAGAAATTCAAAGTCATTTCCCAAGATGTTTCATTTTTTATAACCATGCTATGTTATTTAAATGTAAGTTTGTCCGAACCTCTCTTGAACAAACATTAATTTTAACACATGCAATGAAACACTTCCAAGGGAGGATTTTTGGAGGTACTTTTCTTGATGTCAGATCTTGTCTACCTTTCTTTTCCTGGGAGACACTATGGAGATCTGAAGAGCTAGTATGATATCACAATATCAAGCAGAAAAAACCTGGTTCAAAGGGCAGGAGATTTTTATTCACACTGTGTACATTTTAACACTGGTCAGAAAATGGATTTCCCCCACTGATGTAGGAAATTTCAATAAGAATTATTTTTTTCTGAATTTTCTGCAACAGAAACTGAAAATTTTTCTGCAACTGAAAGCTGCCAAAAACTGAAAATATTTTCTGGTTTTCAGACAAAAAATTTGGGTTTTGGACAAAAATTCAAATATTTTCAAGGAAGGCAGACACTTTCTATAAATTTTTTTGTTTAATTGAAAACTCAATTTTCCCTCCAAAAAAGTTGATGGAAATGTTTTGAACAGCCCTAATAAAGAATTAAAAAAAAATTAGTTTAAACAGAAGTACAGAATTATTTGTTAAAGTTTTATTGTCACTCCTAGTCCTTTGATTAAGTGTTGAGAAAGCGCAGTACAAATCTTAGATTTCCAGTGAGTCCTGTGAAAACAAGGAAGACAAGACTTGCTATTCCTTTCATGCATTCTTTGTACATCATACAGGATCTACAAAAGGCACAAATTATTTCCCCTCCCTCACCCTCCAGTCATCTTTAAGAGATAATTTTCATGTCTCAAACAGTACGTTGGGGGACTTGAGCAGTATTGAAAGTTAGCTGAAAAGATTTTAAAAAAGTAATTGTTTAAGGTCTAAATTAGTAAGAGAATGTGTGTTAGATTACAATTTACAAATGATTGCAACTTGGAATAAAATCTCTTTCACTGACCGGCCAAAGCCCGAGTTCAGGGTTCTGTGTTTCTCCGACAACACTGATGATATTGCTAACACCCAAAGGGGAAACTGCAGCTCCACACTCTATTTTAGGTCTTGTGATACTCAGAAGTGAGGATATATAAAGTTTCTTTTCTGACTACATGAGCAAGCAGGGTGGGAATGTGGATCTATATAGGCAATTATCTCAAAGAACCAAAGTTCTTCAGACGTGTCTGCACTGAAAGATGATCAAGTAGTAATAACTTATAAAGGAGGAGGTTCTGAGGAGTATTTGCTAAATAAAAATGGCAAGACAGCTCTTCTGTACTGGGCATCATATCAAATAACCAGATTAAGTGAACAGTGGTGCAAAAAACCTCAACAGAACTGCAAATATCAGCATTTCTGTGACAGTCATCCCTCAAGTATGTGGTAAAATTTGCTTGAGATCTAACAGAATATGGCTCAGCATCCTCAAGTTTTGGAGTTAAGGCCATAACATTTAATACACAGTCTCACCCATTTAAAGACTCTCTCTGAGTACAGGTGGACTTCCCTTAGATCTATCCTCACAAGCCACAGACTCTATCAAAGATGGGCAAATATGTTTGTTCTACAAATGCACTCTCATCATCCACACTATATAATCTGGCCTCCCGGAGTAGTATGTCAGATTTATGAAAAACTATTAGCACGTTTATAGTGTGTTGTAAATGAACATATGAAACCATCATAGGCCTTGATTCAGCAAAACACTTAAGCATGTGCTTAACCCTCAATGAAATACACCTCTACCTCAATATAACGTGACCCGATATAACACGAATTCGGATATAACGCGGTAAAGCAGCCCTCCAGGGGGCCGGGGCTGCGCACTCCAGCGGATCAAAGCAAGTTCAATATAACGTAGTTTCACCTATAATACAGTAAGACTTTTTGGCTCCCAAGGACAGCGTTATATCGAGGTACAGGTGTAAATGGGATTTACGCACATATGTAAGTGCTTTGCTGAATCAGGACGTTAGTGAAGAATTTACAGTATTTTCTTATGAAACACTGAGATACAGTCCTCAGGTCTTGTATCTCTCAGGCCTTGGCTACACTGGCACTGTACAGCGCTGCAACTTGCTGCGCTCAGGGGTGTGAAAAAGCCCTCCCCCCCCCTCCCCGAGTGCAGCAAGTGCAGCGCTGTAAAGTGCCAGTGTAATCAGTGCCTGCAGCGCTGCACGCTCGCTCGCAGCACTGCAAGCTATTCCCCTCAGAGAGGTGGAGCTCTCGCAGCGCTGGCGGTGTGACTACACTCGTGTTTCACAGCGCTGCCGCGGCAGCGCTGTTAATCCCCAAGTGTAGCCAAGGCCTCAGACTCTTCTTTGCAGAAGCGATTGCCACTCAAAATGTCTCCAGGCTCCGGTGGAAAGGAGAACATTCTGCAAGAAACTCAAAAGGTGGCTTCAGCAGATTTATTTGCCCCAAAATTAAGACTAGAGCTAGCTCAAAACGAGCTAGCTCACAGTTAAGGAAATATTTAGCTTAGTCTTCTCAGAGATCTTTTAATAATTGCACGTGCCAAGACTAAAGGTCTCTGTCTTGGATCCCCGATGGCAGGATGACAGGAGACCTAGACTGTCTTTGAGCATTGTTAAATTCACCTTCCCTATCCTTTGCTGAAGAAATATTTATCTACTTCCATGGACAATGGCAGTAACATCAAAGTAGAGTACCAAACTCTAATACAATCAAGAAGTCACTAGAAATCTTTTCAGGATGGTATCTCGAGTTTCAATAGCTAGAAAATATGGTCATGTATGAAGATTACAGATCTTAAGTGAGTAGATAAGGACAGACTTAAGAATGAGATGGCTGAGGTCCTTGGAAATGACTCCAAGAAAACCCAGGCTGTTGACCTCAGTTCCAACAAGAAAACAAAGAAAGGGACGGGACTGAATTAAATAATCAATTCAGTCCCCAAAACAAAGTTTTGCAAGCTTGGAACAAATGGTCTGATTTTTTTGATTCTATGAAAAAAAAAGCAATAGTGTTGTTGATGACCTTTGTTTCAATGTACTCTTCTGAACAGTTGTTCTCAAATGAATTTAAAGGCAGACATCAGGAACTGATGGGTGAATGATATGGAGTTCATCATGTGTGATGCTCTAAAATACAAATAAGAGCACAGAAAAGCTCTCTTCTGAAATTTAACATCGCAGAAGTGCCACTGACCTCTGCACTTCCAGCATGCCACATGAAAGTGAGTATTTCCCTTGTAATTTCATGCCATGTGCTGCAAAAAAAGGTTCACCGCTGATATAGGGTGAAAAAACATACCTATCAAGTAGAGCTTGATAACTGACAAAACACATGCTGTCTTTTTCAGAAGGTGCAAATCAAAAAGACTTTTTGGACCAACCTGCTTCACTCCCTGTTGATACCGCCTATAATCCTGGGGTTAGAGTATTGTAAAAATACTCAAAACCATTTGTATGGACATGATTGGTTCTCTTCTCCTTTTTGGATACAGCAAGACAATGCTAGAATGAGCCAAAGGTCTTGAACTGTTCAAGCAGAGTTATATTTATTGGATGAGCTATTCTTCCCTTTTGTTTTTTCTCCAGTATGTCAAACAGCAAATGTGACCTCTGTAGAACTATTGGTATTTCCAGATTAAAAGCTTCAGCACATGTATAAGAAAACTTGTTCTGAAAACTTTTGAAATCCACGAGAGATAATGGTGATACAAATACTTTTGCATCAAGATGAAGGAGATGCTCAGAGTCATTATCCCTGCCAAAAAGTTCCTCCTTCTCTTCACCTGGAAGAGAACCACAATCAGATTGGTGGTAATCTAAAAAAAGGGCATATACACCTCTACCCCAATATAACACGACCCAATATAACAAATTCTGATATAACGCGGTAAAGCAGTGCTCCGGGGGGGAGGGGGAGATGCACACTCCGGTGGATCAAAACAAGTTCGATATAACGCAGTTTCACCTATAACACGGTAAGATTTTTGGCTCCCGAGGACAGCGTTATATTGAGGTAGAGGTGTAGTACCAAGATATTAACTGTCCCAGCTCCTTTGGATTAGATGATTTGCCCTGTGCTGAACTGCTGCCACATCCATTCTTCTTTTTTCTTCATTATGATCTTGGAGACTCTAAGCTCACTGGACCCATGACTCTCAGGAGCTTCTTTGAAGGCGTTGGACCTGACTCAGATCTACCCTTGGATCTCTCCCCATTGGCCTCTTCATGGAAAGAGCCAAAGCACTTTGAGGCACAGAGTCAGCTGGGTTTTCCTCAGCAACACCACCTGTCTTATGTGGCTCCTCGAGAAGGAAGTCAAAGCAGGGATTCCAATTCCTTTCATAGCCTCTGGGATAAGGCAGCACAAGCTGTGCACTGCCACAACAGCGTCCTTCTGAAACACAGCAAGTACTCTGGTCTGGCAATGACATCTGAGTCATGCAAAAGGTACAGTGTTCTGCCCTGGACACCTATTTTATCACTCTGTGCTGACATGGGAACAGAATAGAAGGGCACTGATAAAACCTAAGTCCAAGGCTTGTAAAGAGCCAGGCTGCTGGAACCCGGCAACGGTTATTCCTAACCAATAAAACACAAAAGTAGTAACGCCAATAGAACCTAAATCACTAAAACCAACTGCTAACAAGGTAACTGATGAGAACACTGGAAAAACAGGATGAATGAGGATTCTGATCATGAAGCTGCTGGTGGTAGTTGAAAGGAATTGAAGGCTGGTTGGGGGATGCAATCTCTTAGGCTACATCTACACTACAGGGGGGAGTCGATTTAAGATACGCAAATTCAGCTACGTGAATAGCGTAGCTGAATTCGACGTATCGCAGCCGACTTACCCCGCTGTGAGGACGGCGGCAAAATCGACCTCTGCGGCTTCCTGTTGACGGCGCTTACTCCCACCTCCGCTGGTGGAGTAAGAGCGTCGATCCCCGAGAGGTCGATTTCTACCCGCCGATTCAGGCGGGTAGCGTAGACCTAGCCTTAGGTATCCCATTGCTTCTGAATATTTGGATTTGTGTGGGTGCAGACTTGGCCCATAATGGTCATTGCTTTCCAAAGTGTTCTGAGCTCTAGTGTTTGGAGTGCATACATGCCAGAAATGGGGACCTACAAAAGCGAGGCTTGAAGAAAGAGACTTTGGCAGGCCCAGGAAGGCAAAATGCTGTTTAAAGATGCTCTCTCAGAATGCATGCTTGAAGAATTCCTTTTCAAAATAAAAGCTTCACATTTAATGGTGACCTGGAAATGGAGACTTTTAACCACTTGCCCCTCCCACAGAACTTCTGAGCTAAGTCTCTGAGTTC